>NC_142001.1:13861681-14584181 GCF_049901715.1 Pseudonaja textilis
CCAGTAAGGTTTTATACCATAATAACACCTGTAGACCACATTTGGTTTCAACTCTTTTTCTGAGGCTACAAAACTCCTGAGATCATTTTACCAATATTTAACAGGAATATTTGGATCAGATTGGGTTTAATTGTAGGGGTGATGACTTATTATGAACATGCCCTATTGTTTTATTTGTATCTACTTGTATATTTTTAGTAGTTTAATACTGGAGATATTGGTACATCCAAATGAGTAAATAAAGATTCTATTCTATTCTATTTCCTTATTCTACTCTACTCTACTCTACTCCACCCTACCCTACCCTACCCTACCCTACCCTACTTCTATTCTATTCTATTCTATTCTATTCTATTCTATTCTATTCTATTCTATTCTATTCTATTCCATCCCATCCCTTAATTGTCCTCACTGTTAGGAAGTCTCTCCTTTATTCCAGGTTGCTTCTTTGATCAGTTTCCAACCATTTCCCATTCCATTCCAGAAGAGAATGGAGAACAGAGGCAACATATTTTTACTGTTTTACTTCTACTGGGGCAGATCTTAAAAAAACAAACAAACTGAAAGAGATTAGGATTTGATCCACCCTCCACATGTGACTTTTTCTACTCAAGATGGAGTAAAATAGAAGTAATGGTAATTGTAAAATTGGGTCATTTTTAATAAACCAGCCTCTCTCCGCATGTTTTGAATCAAGATCAGTAACCTCATCCACTTGTCTTCAAATTGAGTTTTGCCATAATGCAAGTGGTAATCTTTGGGCAAACAAACAGATGTTTCTTATAAATATCACTCCTTTGCTACAGGAGTGGAAGACAAAATGATTTGTCCTGGCAGCATGAGAATTAGATTCCTTTTTCTGATTAGGGTACAAATTTTCATTCCAGTGCCTATTTTACTGGCCAAGGTCATGGAATGAAATCAATGATTGTCTTCCAAATTCCAATACTGTATTGGAAAGCTTAACTTGACTGCCACTGTCTTATTAGTGTACAGCAGAGGTATGTCTACAAAACCACTCAGGAGGGAGAAGTAGAAATAGCCACCTTAATTTTAGAGGCATTCTCCAAGAAGATGAGTGTGCAATAGGTAATTAAATGTAATGGACATTGCAACTTGTAAACACTAATAAAAGTATTAGCGAAAATCAATGCTTTCCTGCTCATACATTTGTTTAGTTTCTAATTGAACAGAGAAAGGGAGAAAGAGCTCAATGCTTATTGTTATGATTTACTTCACAATAATGGTATCTGCAGATAACTTTCTTTCACTGTGCCTGGATGATTCTCAAAGCAAATATTGTAATGCAAAATTCTGAACAGTGTAATTAAATGGGAAGCAACTATAATTTGGTGGTTGACCTTGAATTTAACTCATGATCTTCTTTTCTCTGTAACAGAGATTTGCCTTTGGAAAGGCAACAACTGTGACTGTACATCCCCTGTTCAATTCAAGAGTGTTTGAGATGCTGGACATTTCACAACTTAGTTTACACTAGCAGAATTGTGCAGTACAAGTAAGTGGAATCTCAAGTAATTTCAGTTTGTTTAACTGTCAATAGCACCAGATTAATGTGTATGAAAATCGGCCAATATTCTGTATTCTAAGATACGTGAAATAGCTTATATATTCCGCAGACATATTGATCTCAAGGTTCCAAGTAACACGCCGGTAGCAATCAAAACTCTAAAGCGGTTGGATTCCTCAAAGAATAGATTTATTGGATATGTCATATTGGCACAAACTGGTGAAAACTGACTCTAAATGTTCCTGCAGTTTTCACCTAATTAAAAGTACAAGTTTTTCCCAATCATCAGTCACATGTTCCAATCAGGATACAGTCCAGTTATTAGATGACTCCAGCCCCCTCCTTCTGGACACCTGGTGGGAATGTCCTTGGTTCCCAAGAGAAAGTATTTTCTTTTGGCTACAGCACCCCAGCTGTCTCTACTTCCCCCTTCTCTTTCCCACAGCTCCAGTTGTGGCACCACTGAAGCCCCAAAATGGCCCTTGGGAGATGCTATGGGCCAGGTCTCTCTACACATTCTGATTTGCACAAGTTCTTTGATTTGCACTACTTCTGATTTGCACTACTTTGAGTTTTTCTGGCTGGTGTCAGTTTTGATAGTCAGTTTTGATAGTTTTGATAGTCAATGTGTTCTTTGATGGCCTGGTTTCCTTCTACTACCAACTCTTCAAACACAATTGCTTTTTCCAGCTAGAATTTGGAAAAAATTGCTAATTTACCTTATGTCATACTGACCATAAGATTCCTAGGGGGTCTTGAACAAATCACTTTCCATCCTGCTGTCACTAACCACTGAAATGAGAACATGGAACATATGCCTGAGCCCTTTAAATGGATAAAAGATACAACTAAATGCTCCTCAAACTTGAAATTTAGTACTGTATTAATAACTGTCCTTCCTACAGTATACATATAGCCTCAATTCATTATTATAAGCCAACATGTAGATTGCCAGGATTTATAGTTTAGGATTATAAACCAGGAATTAAAGTTTAGGACAGAATTAACATTAGATGGAGACAGAAAGGATGGCTTATTCAATTAACCAGAACCTAAGGAAATAATAGCTTATTGTAGCCAAAGAGAGTCTGTAAATATTACTAGGACTTTTTCCTAGGTAATCATTAATCAGTTTTAATTTTTGTGTATACAATTATTTCTGGCTTCAAAAACAGCTGGTAACCAAGTTTTTTTTTTTTTAAAAAAATCTCTTTATCTCTCCTTTTCGGAGGAATTACTTCTCCCATGCTCTAAAATACTTAGTTGGGATTTTTAATTGCCTACAATTAAAACACCTTTTTATTTATTTAATGTCATTCTTTCCAAATAAGAACTAAGATTTCTCTTCATCCTTATAATTAACTTGTCAGAATGTTAATAAACATCTTGTATCATCTCAGTGGGAGTTTAAAGTCATCAGGATTAGCTCCGCCCCCCCATTGAGACATATAGTTTAGATGCAGAGCAGAATTTTGTATACTCTTAAGACATCAGAAATGGTTTCTATGGAAAATAAAAAAGAGAAAATAACAGCATGTGAAATGTGCAGTTACGTGCATGAACAAAAGGTGCACATTTGAGAAAACTGTAGGGGAAACCACTGGAGAGAACACAGAGACAGAAGATGAATAACGTGAAAAATCAATAAAGATGATCCAAACCCTCTACTTTATTCAGCTGCAACAATTAAAGATGACTTCTGCTCTATTTGTTCAATCTTGTTTGTTCAAATGGTCAGAAAACATGCATTAAACTGAAGACAAAACAGCACTCTTCTCTCATGGTAACTGAACATTAGGCTACCATTAGAAAAGGCAGATGGACACGAGCTGCTGAAGTTCAACTGAGTGGTGGTATATTAGAGTTTGGCACTGGATTTGAAGTCCTGATGACCATGGTCATCAATCCCCAGAGTAGCCCAATGAGAGATTATAGGTAAAGGTAAAGATTCCACTCGCACATATGTGCTAGCTAGTCATTTCCGGCTCTAGGGGGTAGTGCGTACCTCTGTTACAAAGCCAAAGAGCCAGGGGCTATCCGAAGACATCTCCATGGTCATGTGGCAGGCATGACTAAATGCCAAAGGCGCATGGAACACTGTTACCTTACCACCAAAGTGGTCCCTATTTTTCTACTTGCATTTTTACGTGCTTTCGAACTGCTAGGTTGGCAGAAGCTGGGACACGTAATGGGAGCTCACTCTGTTATGCAGTGCTAGGGATTCGAACAGCCAAACTGCCAACCTTTCTGATTGACAAACTCAGTGTCTTAGCCGCTGTGCTACCACGTCTCAGGAGAGATTATAGCTATACCTTTTTGTTATAGCAAAGGGAAATGGTCTATTCCTCCTTCTCCAATTTGAGCTCTAAAATACAAATGTGGTGACTGGATTTATGAAGCATGTTTAAATAAGGTATTTCACATGTAACTGGTTGAATAAGCCAAAGTCAGATTGCAAATGGGCAAAACAAGCATGATTGTTGTATTCCATTCTTGTTGCCCTGGGTTGATGTCTCAGTTGCAGTTAATGTGTGCTCTTTCATGATGGGTGATTTCTCTGCGTCTATGCAAATCCACCCTTTGGCTTGGTATCAGCAGTAATAACCATTTCCCTCCCAATTTTGTCAACTCTAATGGGTTCACCATTGATTAAGTCTTTTCCAGTTCCTGGCTAACTGAGCTTTTTAACAGTTGATGAGAGGTATTGAATCTAGAAACTCTTACAGACACTGAAATGCCATTTTACCAGTGTGAGAAGCCTAGCAAGAGGACCTGGAGTTGACAGACTCTTTGTCATTCCACTTCAGTGGAAGTAGACTCCTTTTGTGAATCTCTACTTAGAAGGTAATCCTATTATCTAATGATTCCTCCAGGTCTTTTGTCCTGTGGGAATCTGAGACTTCAGAAAAGTCTATGAGGTCTTTAAGTCTGGAGTCTTTAGAGGTAGTAGGTCATGTGGCCCTGGCAAACTTTTTAAGGCTTAGTGGACACATAAGGTATTGACACACTTGCTTTCCTACTGAGTGAGAGTTAATTTAGTTCATTCACACTGGTAGGGAACTCTCCAAGGTCCTGATATTGCTCTCTCTCTCTTTTTTTTGCTGCACTCTTTTTTGTTGTTTCAGTGAGACTTTAATTCTCAGAGTTCTTGTTCAACCAGGATATAACTGCAATGAAGAGAAAGTTAGTGGCACATCTGAGAATGGTTACATCCAGTTGAAGTGGAGTCCCTTTCTGCTTGAAACAATTCCAAAACATTTGAGAAATAGGTAACTTTCCAACAGCTGAATTGTTTCAACAGAGGTAAGCTGTGTTCTCAGATGCTGGAAAAAATACAAAAAATCTTAGATTTGGAGGAATTAGATCTTGTGCAATCAGGGAAAAATGATAACAAGTCAGACCATTATATATATAAAAAAGGATTGAGTTTAGCCAGTTGATCCAAAAGAGAAGTCCAAGGTGCCCATTAAGAAGGGTAGGAAGGAAAACAGTAAAAGAGTAAAGTAACAGTAAAAGAATAATAGTAAAAGAACTCAAACCATGTTTTGATATACGTAAGTTTTCTTTAATCCATGTAGTTGCCAAAATGTTTTACTTGACTACCTTGTGAGTTTACATCTGGATAATGCTCCTGCCCAACCCACTTCCCATTTGTAGCCCAAAACCATGGCAACAACATCTCTTTCTATTTGCCTTGAACCCTTTACAATCTACATTTGCTGCTACTTCTACTTTGGTCCTTTGGACCGCGTGAACTGAGTGAGCTCCTGTTACTTGCCCCAGCTTCTGCCAACCTAGCAGTTTGAAAGCATGTAAAAAATGCAAGTAGAAAAATAGGGACCACTTTGGTGGAAAGGTAACAGCGTTTCATGCGCCTTCGGCATTTAGTCATGCTGGCCATGTGACCACGGAGATGTCTTCGGACAGCACTGGCTCTTTGGATTTATAATGGAGATGAGCACCACCCCCTAGAGCCAGAAATGACTAGCACATATGTATGAGGGGAACCTTTACCTTTTACCTTTATTAATCTTGAACCTGGGAATTTGTGAATTACCATTCCGATACATCTGGAATATTCGGATATTCATTTCTGGATGAGTGAGGACACTTCAAGGTTAGAACTACGTAACCTCAGGGTGAATTCCAAAATCCAATAATTCACAACTATGACTTTTATGAGCATTTTGAAAACACCTGAGGATTCAGTGGTTTTGCACAAGTGATGGACTATTTGTATCTGTGTTCCTTTTGAATTGACTTGGATCTGGTGTATATTTTACTCTGACAGCCAGTTTGGTGTTCTAGCTAAGACACCAAGCTATAAATGTGGAAATATCATGAGTTCTAAAACCACTGTAGGCAAAAAGCCAGCTGGGTGTCCTTGGGTCGGACTCTGAGCCCTAGGAAGCAGTGGCACCCACTTCTGAATAACCTTGCCAAGAAAACGGCAGGTACTTGTCTAGCAGTCTCTGAGAATCAGACACAATTGAACAAAAGGCAGGGAGGGAAATGTCCTATGATTGTTTTTTCAGGATTCTTCCTTCCACCGATAAAACTTAAGTATATATCCATGGCATAGTTCGAGTAGAATATCAATCTGGTAAACTATAAAACATAATCTCTCACCAAAGTGCTACAGCAATAATAAATGATGATGCTCAGTAGAGACAGACTGTCTGGGTGGCTTATGGATTGCTGAATACTTTGGGTCTGTCGTGGCAAAGCATGATTAAAATTACTAATGTTAGGAAAGGATTCTACTCTTGCTTAGTTTCGTGATTCAAAATTATAAAGAGCTGCTCAGGTAGGGAAGTGTAGATTCTGCAGGGAAATTTTTCATGCTGTGTCGAAGGGCGGCTTATTTTTTGATATTCATCACCTTCCGCTATATGGCTCAAGTGTAGCGGGGCATAATTCTCCTTGGTCTGACAGAGACGTGTGTTTTGTAATGATAATGGTCAGTCTCCCCTGAATCATGAGACAAGGTCTGAAATACTGATCAGCTTTCCTAATTGGCAGCCTAGCCATTTTATTTCATTTGTTTTCAGTGGGAAGACATCTATTCTGTTTGCTTCATGAACTCATGAAAGAGCACCGGGAAATGATGCGATCTTACCTTTCCAAAAAAAAAACCCCTTTTTAAAATCTGTGAGCTAGCTTCTAAAAATTAGGGTGGATTTAGACTTCTTGAACAGATTTATGTACGCAAACAAACTTGCAGTGGAAATGTAAATCTCCCAATGGAGTGATGTTCTACCTGCCAATCTATCTTTAAACATATGTATTATTTTTTTTTATGATTCAGATCTATCAAGGTTTGGCCACTCTTCAGATATTGAGTGAACATGGAAAAGCTCAGGCAACCGTGGCATTGCTAATTGTTACTATTGAGTATAGCTACTGTGTTCATCTTGTGGATGTTTGACCTTTCAGGAGAAAAGGAATAAACTACTGTATTTTCCTTTTGGCTGCATGGATCTGTACATTTTCCCCCTCTGTAGTAATCTACCGACCACAAGTAGTACATCACATTCTTATCCAAACTGACATGACTATGTCCTTCTGACACATTCTTTGCGGTCCCAGGAGTCCCAGTTCCAAATGTGCTTTTTCCAAAAGGCAACTGGACTTTCTTGGGGGTTTTTTTCCTTTGTGAATGTTTCGCTTCTCATCCAAGAAGCTTCCTCGGTTCTGAACTGAAGAAGCTTCTTGGAGAAGCAAGACGTTTTCAAGGAAAACAACCAAGGAAGATCAGTTGGAAAAGGTTGGAAAAGCAAAGAAAATAAAGAAAATAAATAATAAACACCTGAAAAGTTTGGAAAAGCACCTTTGGGACAATCATGACCTGGATGATTGAAAATCTCCATAGATAGTGATATAGTTAGCCCTTGACCTATATGACTGGTTGCTTAGTGACCATTTGAAGTTCAGACAGCCTCCCCAGAACTACGTGTGATCCAATTTTGATGTTTCAATGGATTCCCTATTCCCTTACAGTCATGTGATTGCATTTTTGGCAACCAATCTGCCATTATGACTGTCATGCCCTTGTCAGAGTCTGAATCTGAGGAGGAAGACGAACAGCTGACAGGGAATGGGAGTGTGGCTCCGTTGGCTGTGGAGGAGGCTGGGAAAGGGCAAAGTCCAGCTGGGCAGAGTAGGGAAGAGGTAGAACAAGGGAGAGGGAGTTCAGAGGAAGACACAGGCTCACCCCTTCTTCATCCTAAAGCATGCAAGGAAGAATGGAGAAGAGAGCAACATGGGTTGCATGGCTTCCAAAGGAGGAAAGGGCCCTGATTCCCTTTACAAGGCACATCTGGAGATGCAGATGGGAGGGCCGGTTGTCAGGAACAAACATTGAGTTTATCTAATGCTGGCTGCTGTTTTGTGTTTCCAGCATTTGGACTGGAATATCTGCAGCCAAAGGCTGTTGCAGGTTCATGGGAGAGTTTTTCTCCAGACTAGAAGGTAACTGGATCATTGGGGACAAAGTTGGACCTAATAAAGGAACTCTTATTCTCTGGCTGTGTTGCCTTTGTGCCATGCCCTGGGTCATCACAATGGCTATTTGAAGCATTCCAAGGTTATGTGACCACAATTTACAGCATTGTTTACCTCCCATTTTCTATCAAAAAACACCCATTGGGTACAATGGGTTTACTTAATGACTGTCCCATTCACTTCAGGATCACTTCAAAAAAGGTCATAAGATCAGGCATGGTCATGTGGTGACTCACTTAATGACCAGCAGGCCTGTAACCACCGTACCTCCAGGCTCAAGAATGATCATAAGTAAAGATCTACCTATACAATAATTGCTTTCTTAAATAAATACTTTCTTAAAACGATTTGCTGCTGAACTTTTTCACTTAAATTTGGTGGCATGGAGAAGATCCTAAGAAAGTTGATGGACATCCATCAAGACATGCCTGCCTTCCTGCTTCACCCTCAGTTTCTTTTTTAGAGGCCTCGTAACTCAAGGCATCTTATTAATCTTAGACAGAATCCTCACAATTATCAATAATTACACTATAGGATTTTTTTTTTAAGATTCACACATTACTTTTGCTTCGGCTGCATAAAAGCTACATCTCATACTTCATATAGGTGCTAAATATATGCTTACAGATGGGAAGGGTGGCTTCAGTCAAGAAAGCAAGAGACTTCAGTAAGGAGTTTTAATGAAAGAATGAAGGCACAAAATTCTTGCAGGTTGATTGGGCTCTATAGCCCTTTTTTCCCCCCCCTAATGAGTTCATTAAGGTGAAAATCTTTTTGAAAAGGAAAAAAAAATAGAAGCTATTTTTTATACAACAGGAACCAAGCTGCCACTTCCTAGATTAGCTACTCTTCCATCTGTTGGTGGCTTATATCCAGAGATCTTTCTGTTTCTCCCTGAGCCTTCTCAAAATCTCTTTGATATACAATGGGCATCCTTTTGAACACTCTGAAATTTACTTACTCCAGGATGTTTAATGAGGACTGTTTCTTTTTTTTTCTTTTTAAATTTTATTGAATAAACATTAAAAACAACTGAACACAGTGCGACTTTCTTGGCCATCATTTTGGCCATACAAGCTATAGTATAGAGATACACATAACAGTTAATTTCCTTTTTCTCTTATGTTATTAGTATGGTGCTAGTTGCATAATTGTTTCTATTTACATTTATATACATTTATCTACAATTATATACATATTTACAACCGTCTTTTATACTCATACATTCATATCACCTCATATTTGTCTATTATATTCCATTCTCTTTGGTTTACAAAACTTTGACTTTCATTCCTATAAAGTGTCAACCCTTTCTTTCTTTTTCCTTGACTCTAGCCATTGATATATTTTACTCCATACTTCATAATACTCTGTCAATGAGGACTGTTTCATAATTGTGTATTTCACCTCCTATGGGAATATATCTATATCTATCCCCTCCTTTATATTGTTTATGTGGGAAAGTGTGACTCTGTCTCACCTGCTCCTGTTTTCAATACTCTCCTTAACTAAGCAGATTAAAACATTATTCATAAATGCCAGGGATGGCTGCTTGCACGGCTGTGTCGATTGACTCCTCACAGCACAGAAATATGCCCCCAAAAGTATGAGGACCTGGTTTTTCTTTTGTGTTAAATGAATGGAGTGCTTGTAAATGATACCATCTGATAGGACTGGAAATTAAAGTGCCTATTTTATCTGGAGGAAAAAGGTACAGGGTGAGAATTAAGTATATAAATTCATGTTCCCTTCCAGGACGCATACAGTGTGCCCGAGGCCTAAACCTCTCTAGACTGTAATGTATGACATGGCTAGAAATAAGCACTCTGAGTTTGTGTGACAACGTGGCATTCTGCTGGATATTTCTGACATCCTATGTTTTGGCTGAAAGATCTCCACTCTTTGTATTAATCTTTTCTTTCTCTATAAAAGCGAAATACCCCTCACGGATCATCACAAAATTTCCACAACCGTAAAGCCTATAAACCTGAAATTTGGCACGTATGTTCCTCTTGGCTTCTAGGTGCTCACTAAGGAAGGATTTTTTGACCATCAGAGCATTAATATTTTGCATATTATCATTATTATTAACATGCTCTGATGCTAAGGAGTTCTACTCCCCCTCCCCACCTGAAAAGAAATCTGTTTCAAATGCAAAATACAAGCAGAGGAGAGGAGTTTCAGTTTTAGTTTCACAGCAGCAACCAGCATTAGTACAGAACAGTTGAGCTAAGCCACACCCAGGCTCCTTGCTGTCTCCTTCTTGCTCACACAGCAAATACTGTTTCAGTTTCTCAACTCTCTCACACACTGACAGGATGCTAGCCAGATGAATACCGATGGATGCAGAGGCAGAATTCCCACCCCCCTTATTTTCCGCCCCCAAAAGCTAAGCTTGACCACATAGTTTTGTAGCGAAGCACGGGTATTGAGTTAGTGCTACACTGTAAAGCAAAATTAAAGCATGCTAGCGGCGGTTTTGAATTCCAGATCAAAATGGTATTTGGCTTCCCTGGCCTTCTTTAATCGTTGTTGGGATTAGAAGCAGGAATGAACGATTTAGACAGACAACCCCAAACATTTTCTATCTGACAACTAAGATGATCCCGCCTCTTACTCCAAGCACAGAGAAACAGCTTGCTGCATGCTCTTTCAGAAATACTGTGAACAGTATTTGTTCCCATACTCGTTTTTTTGGATGGAAGAGGTGACAATGACACAGCTCTGTTCTTTTACAATAAAGAACAGGCATGAGATTTAGGGGAAGCTGCTATATGACTTTCACTGCTTCTATGTATGAACATTCCAACCTAAATTCAGTCGGTCTAATGGTAGGGCTGATCCTTATATACATGGGGCCCACCTACTCTATATCACAGGTAATCCTTGATTTATGACTACAATAGGGACCATAAATGCACCATCCTAATTTCTTATGTGCATGAGAACAAAGTGAACACGAAGTTGGCATGCCAGCAGAAACATCCTATGGTTTCTAGATTTCCTGAGAGAAAGAAAGAAAGAGAAAGAAAGAAAGAAGGAAGGAAGGAAGGAAGGAAGGAAGGAAGGAAGGAAGGAAGGAAGGAAGGAAGGAAGGAAGGAAAGAATGAATGAATTTGCTAGGAACATTTACTTTATTTATTTTTATTTTATTTATTTTGTCAAGCAATTATTAGATAACAGGTGTAAGATAACATGTATAAGTATAAACATAGTTATGAATACATGAAATGGATACATATAAGAAAAATAAAAAACAACAAAAAGAAACAATAGGACAGGGACGGTAGGCACGTTGGTGCGCTTATGCACGTCCCCTACAGACCTCTTAGGAAAGGGGTGAGGTCAATAATAGACAGTCTAAGGTTAAAGTTTTGGGGGTTTGGGGGAGAAACCACAGAGTCAGGTAGAGTATTCCAGACATTGACCACTCTTTTGCTGAAGTCGTATTTCCTGAAATCAAGTTTGGTGCGATTAACCTTGAGTTTGTATCTATTGTTTGCTCTTGTGTTGTTTTGGTTGAAACTGAAGTATTCATTGACAGGTAGGAAATTGCAATATATAATTTTATATGCTATACTTATATCGGACTGAAGGTGGCATAGTTCTAGGTTTTCTAGGTCTAGAATTTCGAGTCTGGTGGCATAAGGTATTCTGCAACAAGTAGAGGAGTAGAGAACTCTTCTTGTGAAATATTTCTGGACTTTCTCAACTGTGTTAATATCAGATACGTAATGCGGGTTCCAGACCGATGAGCTGTATTCGAGTATTGGTCTAGCAAATGTTTTGTATGCTCTAGTTGATAGTGTGATGTTACCAGAGAAAAAGCTACGTTACTGGGTGTCAGCAACTCGCAGCTCTGGAGCTGCATGCGGCTCTTTGGGCCCTCTGCTGTGGCTCCCTGTTGGGTGATTCCACAACTGGTTGGCCCTGCCCCTTGCCCTCCCCTCCCAGTTGTTCCTCGCCTGGCCTGAGAAGGTAAAACTCAAAAAAACAGAAATGAGAGGGAGGGAGAGAGAGAGAGAGAGAGAGAGAGAGAGAGAGAGAGAGAGAGAGAGAGAGAGAGAGAGACCTATTTCCCACAGAAAACACCAGGAGCCACAAAACCTGGGTAGGAGTGGAGGGGGTGATGTTCATGTGACTGGGTGGGAGGGACGTTGAGTTGTCCATGCCCAGCCAGGTTTTGTGACTCCTGGTGTTTTCTTTTCTGTGGGAAACAGGTCCAAATGGCTCTTTAAGGTTTCAGACTTAAACCATACCCATACTGCAATGGAAGCAAAACAATATATACTTTGTTTAATATGTAATCCATATCAACAATGTATATTATTGTCGTAATAAGTATTAATACAAAACCTGAAGTAGAATTTGGAATGAGAATCCAGCTCCATGGCTGAATGTTCCCCATGCAAATATTTATCGTCAATGATGGTGAGAAATTTTCCTCTTCCTAAGGCCCCCACTGCACCATTTTGAAAGGATTTGCCTGGTGAGACTTCTTCCCAGCAATTCTGATTATTTGTTTCTCAATGATAACCCCAGCTAAGCCTTCCTATCAGCGGCTGTGCAAAACTCCCCTTTTTTTCTCAGTTACCTTTTGTGCATCCATCCAAGCTCCAGGTCTGGTAGAGGCAATATTTTCAAAACATTCAGAGCTTCACTGATCAAACACCCAATACATATAATTGCATGTGCTAGTAACACTTGTATAACAGTGTTAAGGGTTTAATTTAATGGTGCTTGAAGAGTCAAAACGAGTGTTCTGTTGATGCCTTGAGTTGTACAAAAAAGAATGAACTGCTTTTTATGGAACCTTTGCACAACTCCATGGGGAAATCGCTTGCCTTGGTACTGGGCATGCTGGCAAGCAACAGAGAAGGAGTTCAGGGAGAACTTCCGTTATCTTGTTATTGGATTTATTTTCTTTCTTTCCACAACAAAAGCATTTCCAGAAATGCAGCCTCTCCCCGCCACCCCCAAATAATAAAAAATAAAAAACCCTGTATGGAGCCAGCTGAATAAAATCAGGACAAGCCATGCCAGAACTAAGGCATGGCTCTTTTAAGTGGAGTACGGATGAGAGCCCACAATGTGACTGTGGTACATCGGAACAAATGACAACACGTATCATTTGAGGATGTCTCTTCAGGAAATTTCAAGGCACCTGGGAGGATCTTATCACAGCCACAATTGGATATTTGTGGCTTCCTTAGATATTGAAATTATAACATCTATCTCATTGCAATTCTATGGTGCCATATTATGATGATTTTATGATTGTTTTATCTTTATATTTTATCTTGTATATTGTACTGTCCACATATCATCTCTCTCTCTCTCTCTCTCTCTCTCTCTCTCTCTCTCTCTCTCTCTCTCTCTCTCTCTCCTGTCCCTCCATCCACCATCTATTCATCTATCTATCTATCTATCATCTATCTATCTATCTATCTATCTATCTATCTATCTATCTATCTATCTATCTATCTATCTATCCATCCATCCACCCATCCACCCATCTACCATCTATCTATCCATCTATCCATCTACTATTTACCATTTACCATCTATCTATCCATCTATCATCTGTCTGTCTGTCTGTCTGTCTGTCTGTCTATCTCTCTAACTCTCTATCTCTATCTATCTATCTATCTATCTTTCTTTCTTTCTTTCTTTCTTTCTTTCTTTCTTTCTTTCTTTCTTTCTTTCTTTCTTTCTTTCTTTCTTTCTATCTCCATCTATCATTTATCTATCTACACATACACACACACACACATATACACAAACTTTCTGATGTTTTATTTAAATTTATACTTGTATATCAGTGATTGCATGGCCTCTGTAGATTAAATAAATCTTAAAGAGACAATAAATAAATTCCTTCTCCCCAGAAGAAATGTACAAGCTCAGAGGTCTTGAAATCTCAGATTCCAACCCGCCAAAGAGATGCAAGCAGATAATAGGTGAGTTTTGGAGATTTTGTAAACTCTAGCTGTGAAAGGACAACAGGAGGCAAAATGGGAAAATGTCACCCTTAAGTGGGTTTGTAGATAAAGCAGGTAGTAGCGTGGTTTCAAAATGTGCTGCTCTAGCGTGTGGCAGTTGAGAGTGAAAAGGGGATGTAGAAGCTGTGGAAATGTGTAATATATAGTATTCATAGGATAATAGTGTTATATGCCACTACTGTGAAGAAACTGTGCAGTGTGACAAATTAATACATGGACACACAATAAAGATATATATTTATCGAGAAGCTGCATCTAATTACAGAAAATAGACTTTATGTACAAGAGGCTCTAGCATGTTCACTTGCTAGGATTTCCATTCAGATTTATTTCTAATGATACTACTTGCCTTGTATCTAACCGTGAAATACACAGGGGAACTATAACTTCAGGATCTCCTGAATTCTTGAGATATACCACCATCTAAGACTTGTAGTGGTGCAGTGGTTAAAATGCAGTATTGCAGGCTAATTCTGCTGACTGCCAACTGCCAGCAGTTTGGCAGTTCGATTCTCTCCAGGCTCAAGGTTGACTCAGCCTTCGATCCTTCCGAGGTGGGTAAAATGAGGACCCATATTGTTGGGGGCAAGAGGCTGACACTGTAAACTGCTTAGAGAGAGAGCTGTAAAGGACTGTGAAGTGGTATATATAAGTCTAAGTGCTATTGCTAATATTTTGATCAGCCACTGTCAATCGGAATATACATTATGGGTCTGATGGGCAAAGTGAATGAATGGAAGATGAAGAATTTGTTGATCTATAACTTCGGTTACTCCTATTTAAGGCAGGAAAGATAATAACAAAAAAGAAGAAAACATTTTTTTTCTCTGCCAGGTGACTAAAGTTAATATCTCTCTCTAATCAACACATCAGAATGCCATATCAGAATCTTGATGAAATGATCCTGATTATGTTAGTATGCTACTAATAGGCTATAACTAACTTAATCACAGTTTATTTAATACACTATAATTGATTGGCTACTGCAATCTGTCAAGCCACAACCCAAGGTCTATAAAGCAAAACAGCTGGTCAATGCCCATCTAAGAAACAAACTACAATGTAATGGATGAACCAAGCCAAGATGCTTATTTTTTTTAAAAAAAAGGCCTTCCAATTTTTGTCCTAATGTTATGTATGTACCTTAGGACTGATCATGTATGTACAATGGGACTCAAAATTGAGATTCTTAAAAAAATGTTAAGCTATAATA
Source organism: Pseudonaja textilis (assembly GCF_049901715.1). Taxonomy (NCBI): domain Eukaryota; kingdom Metazoa; phylum Chordata; class Lepidosauria; order Squamata; family Elapidae; genus Pseudonaja; species Pseudonaja textilis. Next base: position 13,876,929 of record NC_142001.1, read on the forward strand.
GATTTTCCTGAAATTTACACTAATTTTTCATCAGGAGCAAGCAATAGGTCCTTACCAGGTTACTTGAAGGTTAGATCTATCCAAACCGCCAGAGTAGGGAGGCAGGGAATGCTATGGAGAGGGAATGCTATCCTCTCCAAAGGAAATCCATGCAGCAGGATCAAGAAGGGCCTTTTCCATAGTGGCTCCCTCTCTTTGGAACATCATCCCTATGGATTGGCCCCCAATTTAAAACTCTTTTCCAAGGCCCTGAAGACCTGGTTTTGTCAATGGACCTGGGCAGTGGTGGGATTCAATTTTTATTACCGGTTCTGTGGGTATGGCGTGGCTTGGTGGGCATGACAAGGGAAGGTTACTGCAAAATCCCCATTCCCTCCCTACCCCATTAACCTGCTTTCCAGCTCGGTTGTCCTGTGAAGGGCAACAAAAGAAGACCCAGCCGATCACTTGGGACTCAGGAGGCAGAGAACAGATGGGGCAGGGCCAGTCAGAGGTGGCAAATGCCGGTTCTCTGAACTACTCAAAATTTCCACTACCAGTTCTCCAGAACTGGTCAGCATTCTGGTGAATACCACCTCTGGACCTGGGGACCCCAGAGTGGGATAGAACCCATCAATTGGTTTATTTGACTGTTGTTGGGAGGTGGGTTATTGCTTTCTTGTTTTTTATATATATTGGGTTTTTATTCTTGTAAGCTTGCGAGAGTCACTGGGTGTGAGTTGAGCAGCCATATACATTTTCTTAAATAAATAAATAAAATAAACAGAGACTGTTTTCTTTTAATGGCAATGCTAATTCATTGAAGTAAATTTTGGGCCAATAAGACAAATTAAACTTTGGCCTATTTTCCCTACCTCACCCCTGACCTGAGATGAGAAAACTTAAGCTAGAATAGTCTCTGTCCTTTGGTGGAGTTGCTGCTATGACATCTCTTACATTCCCTTCTGTGTCTTGTTTGCTAGATCATATCAGGCTATTTAATTATTTAAATGATCAAACAGTTTACAACCGAATAAGCACTAATGACACGAATATAGATGCGAGTTAATTAACACACTGGGTAATTTATTTGATAGTGGCAGAATTCATGCTAACATTCAGCCTTCTGCCCTTGCGGTGTTCATTTTAGATATTTAATTTTTGTCTTACCTGTTGCATGGAGAAAATGAATAGAGGGTTGTTGTTTTTTTGCTAAGTAGGGGTTTGGCATTTTAACTAGTTGCATTAGACCACTTAGCTAGTACATTAATAATAAGGTACAAATGTTCACTAAGGATTGCATTATTATTATTATTTAAAAAGAATAAACAAATGGAAACAGTTGGCCAACAGATTAATGGGAGTGTATTTTTGGTGCAAGTAAATGTAAAGTTGCTTTATCATGCATTGGATTTGAATATTTTTAAGGAGTGGAGGTCAGGGAAAATCTATGTTCATTCAATAGAAACGATTGAAAAAATAATAGACAATACACATAACAAGCCAGTGTTGTTTAAGTATGTATGCAGCATTTCCATGACCCTGGATCAGAACTCATTGTATTTATTTGTTGAACTGCAATTCTCTGTTTGTTTGCTCAAATGTTAATTCTATGTTCGGTTAGATAGACTGAATGACTAACAAATAGGGTGCTGTTTAAGATTGAAGTCTTCCATGGATCTATTTAAAAGGCTCTAGGAAAAAAAGCACACGGCTTAAAATAGAATCAGTGGCAAGCCGCAATCTGCCAAAAAACTTGCCTGTGGTTTTATAAAAGTTGGTATCAAATTGCATTAACAAATCCAAGTTAGTCTAGAAAGTAGAATTTGGAAAGTTAGACTAGAACAAGGCTTTCTGCCTTCCTGTGTGGTGTCTAAGTAATGTTGTTCAAAATGCAAATTATGATCTTTCTTTCTCATTCAACATCTATCCTTTAGGGGGCCATGTTCATTGTCATGAATCTTAGTATCATATGTACTTTATCTGGCTTATTATCTGTTTCTGAGATTTTACCTTTTCCAGACTTGATTGCCTTACCTTTTTTTTTTTTAGGTTCATTCAATGCCACTCTACAATTTGTTATCAGATGCACATTTAATTAACAGTCTGCCAAATAACTTTCTGAGCAAATCAATAGTCCATCTTCCAGATATAAAAGCCATTGAATAAATAATGTGTTGTGTGTTTTATACCCCAGCTGCTTATCCCCAGGCTGCTGAAATCTGTAAATTACTTATTTCTCCCTTGTTTACAAAGATTTCCACACCTCTTCTTAAAAAGAGTGACTGGAGCATAAAAGACCCTCCATATTTGTTCTTGCTGAGTCGGAGTACAGTGAGGTTTAACAGTGCTAGCTTTTTGGGAATAGTCGAATTTTTCTCCTCCTTTTAATTAATTAATGGATCTAAATTCATTTTATTTATTTTCTCCCTTTTGCTTCCTTGGTGATGGATTGATTTGCAAAAATATGCATCCTTTCCATTTGCAAAATGCTCTGAATCACTAACATAATGATATGCCTTGAAATGGCTGGATGGGTGGATGGATGGGTAGGTGGATGGAGAGAAAGAAAGAGAGAGGGATAATAGAGATAGAAGAATGATAGAGATAGATGACAGACAGACAGACAGACAGACAGACAGACAAAGGGATAAAGAGAGATTATAAAGGATAGATAGATAGATAGATAGATAGATAGATAGATAGATAGATAGAGATAGATAGATAGATAGATAGATATAGACAGAGTTGAAGGGATGGAGAGATTATAAAGGATAGCTAGCTAGATGATAGATAGATAGATAATTGATTGATAGATATAGATAGACAGATAAAGGGATAATGAGATTATAAAGGATAGAGATAGATAGATAGATAGATAGATAGATAGATAGATAGATAGATAGATAGATAGAGTGACATAGAGATAATAGATGCATACAATACACACACACACACACACACACACCGAGGGAGAGAGAGAGAGAGGGAGAGAGGGAGAGAGAGAAATACACAGACAAATGCTAACAGGAGCTGATATCTGCACTTTTCATTCTCACTTTCCCCCCCATTTTTCTTATTCTGCTTTGTGAGATGTGACAGCAAACTCATTCTCATTATTCCTTAACTGGTTCCCTTATTCTTAGTAATTCTTGTAGTGATTCTAAAGATTCTTCCTTCTCTTGAATGTGTACATCCCACGTGATCTTATAAGATTAATAGCAAACTGCTCGCTCAGAACTGTTCATGTTTCTTCTTTCTTTTCTTTAATAATAGCCCGGAATATGAAATATAGATCTTAGCGACAGAAAGCACATGTACCATTACGGGGGTTTGAACAGTATCCGCAACAGGGCTGGGATGAGGGAGAGAGAGAGATAAAAATTCTCTATTAAATTAATTTCTTCTCAAAAACAAGGAATTCTTATTGTGGTGATTTGGAAAGAGGGATCCGATTATGTTTTCAAGGATCCTTGAATTCACGGACATGTTGGTCATGAGTTTGCAAAAATATGCAAACCTTGTATCCACAAAAGATTTCCCTCCCCGCATCCTTACAGTATTTAATCACAGGGTGTATTACCTGATTCTCATATATCCATCTCCAAAATTCATTTACAAGACAAAAATTGTGAAAACTGCTGAAATGTGGATTCTACTGAAGCAAGAAAGCAGCACTCGGAAAATTTACCAGCAGCTATCTTGTCTCCGGTTTTCCTAAAATTGCCCATAAATAAACCCAGAAACACATAACATTCATTGGCAGGGAGAAAAAAATGTATCTGAAAATGAAAATATTTCTAAATGTTGCATACCGGTATGCGCTTGATGTTTTATAAATATGCATTTTTATGTATGACTTTTTAAAGGGAAAAGTCATATATAAAGAGTAGCCAGGTTTTTAAAAAACGGGGAAATTACTTTAAAGAAAGCGTGCCTAGGGGGAACATTACATTAAAAACCAACACCAAGGAAATGTACATTAAAAGGATATGCCCAGGAGGATTATATTAAAAATGCCATAGATCAGGGCAAGCTGCATGCAAAAAAATCCATCTACTGGGAAAAAGAATGAATGCATTAGTAGAGCTTTTTAAAAATGTTTTAGAGATCCAGAACAGTGAATAGGAATTCTGGCTTTCTAAAGTGCGCAGGCACCACGGGGAGCAAACTGTTCACAAGATATGCACAAAGAAACCAACAATATTACACGAGCAAGGTGAGGTGTCACTAACATACGCGATTGTGCCAATTTACGACACTTAGTGCACCAATAACAGACCCAAATTGTCTTTGTATCTTTCCTCGGCAATATTCTTTACTCTGAGGCTTTTCAGCGTTTCCTCTGGAGAACTAATTAGATTTCAATCAAGTCGCTAAAGAAGAGGAAACTGGGAGTCTATGCTTAACTAGGAAGCAAGGAATTAGAACAGAATTCAAGCTGGAAGAATTCATGTCAGGAATATAATTAACTTGTCTTCTCCAAGTAAGCATGGTTGGATTAAAAGGGGTGAGCTCCCAGAGATGTTGGTAATCTTTAGAGTAACTTGGGACGATGTCAGTTTGCAAGCAAACTGGTCCACTTCTGAATTGTCCAGGTCACAAGACTTGGACCCTTCACATATTATGTTCTACTTATAATATTTCCCCAATCTGCATTTCTTCCCTTGGAAAACCAGATCAAGTTCCCTGGAATTTAAGGAGTTGGTGGTGTGGTGTGGTGGCCTAGAGATGGATCTCTGGCCTCACAGTCAGGAGGCTATGAGTTCAATCCTAGGTAGAGGCAGATATTTCTCTCTCTGGGCACACTGAAAATATATCTGCTGAATATAACTCTGCATTGGCAACAGGAAGGGCATCCGGCCAGTAAACAGCTCCATTCAATTGCCCAGACTCCATCCTGCAAGTGATTATAGGGTCATTAAATGACTGTATGTATGTATGTATGTATGTATGTATGTATGTATGTATGTGTCTGTCTGTGTCTGTGTCTGTGTGTATATGTATACACACACACACACACACACACACACACACACCTTTTTTCCTATGATGCCCATCTTCATTACATTCAATCATCTGATTTAAAGCTCTGCAGAACCTTCTTTGTGATCACTGCAGGGTGGATATTCTGTACCGATATGAACGCCTGTCAGAATGCTACCCTACATGTTTTCTTTCTTCTTACTTCTATGCGTTCCCTGCCTGATCAGGAATCCTATAAAAGAGAGGTCATCAGCTCAAGTTCGCCTGCTATGAATGCACAAAAGCTGGTACTGTAGTTACACTCTGATGTGTTGCTTTGAAGGCATTGAAATGGAAGCATCGTTTTGATGAGTAAATAATATACATGAATATCTTTCATATTATGCATTATTTCTGTTTGTGTTTCAGTACTCCTATCCCTATGAAAAAGATGAATAAGTTATGTTACACATGTATATTTTCTTTCTGATGTTGGTGTCTAAAGATGTTGGGTTACAACTTATAGCACTCAGCAATGGCACTTAGACTTATATATCGCTTCGCAGTGCTTTACAGCCCTTTCTAAGTAGTTTACAGAGTCAGCCTCTTGCCCCCCAACAATCTGGGTCCTCATTTTACCAACCTTGGAAGGATGGAAGGCTGAGTCAACCTTGAGCCTGGTGAGAATTGAACTGCTGAACTGCTGGCAGCCGGCAGTCAGCAGAAGTAGCCTGCAGTACTGCATTCTAACCACTGTGCCACAATAGCCCTCATGCAGTTCTCAACCCAATACCATAGGAGTTGTAGTCCAACAGTATTCTTTTATCTGCCTTAGACTGCAGCAGAATTTTTGGGATGTGATTCTTCAAAGCAACAGAGGGCAGGACAAGAAGCAATGGGTGGGAAGTTATCAAGGACAGATCCAACACAGAAATAAGGAGAAATTTTCTGACGGCTAAAATGATCAATCAATGGAATGGCTTGCCTTAGAGTTGTGGGTCTCCATCACTGGAGCTTTTCAAGAAATGGTGGGACAGCCATTTGTCCAGAATGGTATAGGCTCCTGCTTGAACTCCAAGATCCCTTCCAATTCTGTTATGTCAGCCTTGTGGAGTAATCTGAAGTTTAAGTGTGAGTTTTCATAACGCCTATATCATGTGACTTTTCCAAAGGAAGAATATGAGAATAAGGTTTCTGTTTTGCTCTAATTAGAACATTTCCCAGCAATCAGCAAAGCAAAAATGGTATTACTTTCCCCCTCTAATGGGCAGCTGGTAGAAAGAAAAAGAGGTGGGGTGTTGAATTTTTATATGATTACTGGGAACAATGATTACATCGATTTAATTTGGGTAAGGTCAGTGGAGAATGCCTTCAGCTGCGTTTGCAATTTAGCTTATTCAGGCTTCGGAGTGAGTACAAAATGAATCCCATTTGAATCAAGTAGAATTTCAGATAAAAGCTTTATAAACGGGATGGTAATAATGATAATGATGATGATAATAATAATAGTAATAATAAACCCAATAACAATTATAATAATAAACCCAATAATAATAAACCCAAGGAACTACTGATACAGTTCTACAGAAGAATTATTGAGTCTTTCATCTGCACCTCTATAACTGTCTGTTTTGGCTCTGCAACCGAACAAGAGAGACACAGATTTCAGAGGATAGTTAGGACTGCAGAAAAAACAATTGCTACCAACCTGCCTTCCATCGAGGACCTGTATACTGCACGAGCCAAAAAGAGGGCTGTGAAAATATTTACAGATCCCTCACATCCTGGACATAAACTATTTCAACTCCTACCCTCGAAACGACCAGAATAACTAGACACAATGACAATTTTTCCCCAAATGCCATCACTCTGCTAAACAAATAATTCCCTCAACACTGCCCAGTTATTTACAAAGTCCGCATTACTATTACGATTATTATTAATCCTCCCTTCTGTTCACCCATCTCCTCCCACTTATGACTGCAGCTTTGTTGCTTGTAGCCTAATGACTTTTATTGACGGTTTTCTAGTATGATGTGATTGCTCATTGTACCCTATGACTATTATTAGGTATTATACCTGATGATTCTTGACTCTTGACAGATGTACCTTTTCTTTTATATACACTGAGAACATCTGCACCAAGACATATTCCTTGTGTATCCAACCACACTTGGCCAATAAAGAATTCTATTCTATTCTATTCTATTCTATTCTATTCTATTCTATTCTATTCTATTCTATTCTATTCTATTCTATTCTGTTCTATTCTATTCTAATGATACTTGTAATATATTTTTAAATGTTCGGTTGACTAAGTTTCTTGTTTAATGAATAAACATTTATCAAGATAATGAGGAGGAGAAGATTGTTGTTGTTGTTTTTGGAATTTTTGTCTACCTATTGAGTCCTTACAAAGGACCTGGGATAGGCAGATCTGGATGTTTGAATTTCCTTTGCCATGTGATGTGTCACAAATAAGGGAGAAATTTCTGCTTATTATGTTTTGTTAATGCTGTATATTTTCCAATGTTGACCTCCTGATCTTTCATCGTTAGCAATGTTTTATTTTTTCCAAATGTTGTGCCCAACTTCTTGCAGCTGTCAATATATATCTTAGTAATTTATGTTTCTTTTCATTTATGTCTTCTGGAATGCTTCCTGATAAAAAAATATTTGCAATTTCAGTTCAAATGTTATATTTACATTTTTTTTCCCCCTTGAATGTTTTGATGTATTTGCTTCCAAATCTTTTTCAGAATATTTTTCTCTCCCAATACTTATTTTAACAGTTTTTATGGCAAACAAAACATCTTTGACAGAAGCTAAAGGACAGTATCCTCTAAAATGTTATCCTAAAAATTACTAAGATTTTTTTTTATTTTAGCAATAAAATGCATTTGCAGAGTTAGAAGAAAATCATAACATCTGATCTTTCGTTCACTTAAAACATGCAAGTGACAAATAGTTCTATTACTTCATTCTGTTCTTATAAAGGGCCTAAACTAAGAATGTTTTACTTACAGAGAAATTACTAAGAATAATATTACCAAATTACTAAATTAACATTAACCTTCAATAGCCCTCTTGATTTTCTACTGCCAGGGTCACAAATAACAGTTGTCAAAATACATCAGACTCAACAATCCAATAAAATGTTGAATTGATGCTCTTCTTGACTGCTTAAAATATCCACTTTTTTTCCTGTCTACTTCTTTCCACTTTTTAAACTTTTAAAACTCCTTTACAATAGCTTATTCCTGCTAGGATACTGAGATTTTTTTTCCACACATAAAATTCATAATAGTAGCTAGGTTTCAGGGATAGATTTTGAGACAGATTTTCAACCTTATGAACATCTGAACTTCATTGCCATTCCAAAATACAAAATTTTATTATTTTATGGAGAAAGATTGAGTGTAAAGAAACATACAAACCCAGATTGAGGGAATATTGGTTTTCATTAACACTGGAGATGACATTTCAAAACACTGTTTCTCATTCTTATCTTAGCTAGGATTTCGACCCAGAAACATTTTTTTCTGATCCTTTCATTGCTCTCGCTCTTCATCAGAGATAGAAAGGATTTCATTCACATCTCACAAAAATACGAATTTATCCAATTTGTACTTTATCAAACCTCAGAATTAACTAGAATGCAGTTCCGTACAAATAGTAGTGCTTATTCTTAATTGTGCAATACGGTTTACCACTTTAAAAGTGTGCATATAAAGAAGGGTATATATTAAGGGAAATCACCTGCCCCAAAATATGTATACTGGAAACATAGTATATTTAAGATAGTAGCATGTAGGCGAACTCTTTTTTTCCCAGGATTTAGTGGTTTTTTTTTCCTTAAATGCCAACTGATGTGGAAATAAATCAGAATTAAGGCTGAAAAATTGAGGAAATGCACACAGAGACACATCCTTAAATTAGCCAATATGTTATCTGACTTTCATTTGCACCTCGATTTAACAATTTTTGCGGAAGAGCACTGCTCTTCTGAAACTACTCAAGCAATATAGAGTCATCTGCAGCCTTCACTCAGCTGCAGTTGAAGCAGTAACATGTGCCAGGCTGTCAAAGTCAAAATATGGTTGTTTCCTTAAGGCCAGCTCTGCATTTTCAAAGTGGTAGAAATCTCAGTCCCAGGGTCAGACGGACGGATGGATGGACAGACGGATGGACGGACGGACAGACAGACAGACGGACGGACAGATGGACAGACAGACAGACAGATGGACAGGCAGATGGACAGATGGACAGATGGACAGATGGACAGACAGACAGACGGATGGACAGACAGACAGACGGACGGACAGACCAAAACAGGACTCCCTCCAATAATGTGTTTACATATGTTTTATTACTAGTTGTTTACCTTCTATTTTGCTCTTCCTACCTTTTTAATCTTCTGTGATTTGGGTCTAAATAATTGGTCAAAGCTTATGCAACAGATGGGAAGAATCTGTTTGGAAAAATTGGTTAAATGTATTTTGAGACTTTGTAAAATAAGGTTTAACTTAACCCTATTTTTGACTTAACAAAGACACAGCCAAACCGAGGTGGTTTTCACTTCTAGAACTTTCCACGTGCAAATACATTTTAACCGAAGCAAGGCAGGGAAATGGTGTGTCCGTGCAATGCATCTCAACCAAATTATATTCCTCAGCATTTCTGGCTTGGTGTGAAACTGGGGAGGGGGGATTTTCTAAGACCGCGTATGAATAGACATAAATCAGTACGCTTCTCTTGTGCTTTAATGCATCTTCCATTCAGGCTTTTTTTTTTTTCACGGCAATTTGGGTTCTGCCTCTGCGGCTCTCATACCTTTTTTTCTAAGAAAACATCACATGCTTGACTGTATTTCTGTTAGGTTTATCAACTCTTGGAGTGAACCAAAGCTGATGATGGGGTTGTGACACTATTTAGAGCAAGTGTGACAAGTTGCATTGTTGACAGTTTGGATCAGCAACTCCCCGCAAATGTGGTCAGTGGTCAGGAATGAAAGTGAATTGGAAGGAACCAATGTCTGTGAGAAGGCCACAGGTTGCCTTGCTGTGATTGGAGCACAAAATATGTTGAAGGCATTTTGGGCTATTGGAAAAAAAAACTCATGTCAAACCAATATTGATCTTGACTGAGCATTAATATGTTACTAACACTCAATGAGCAAGGTCTTGGGTGAGGTTTTGTGGCACCCCATATTTTCTTTTGATCCTCATCTTTCAGTTAAAAAAGACAGTCACTGGGTTTCACATATTCAATTAAGCCATGATGAATTCTAACTATAGTTATTTGTATATGGGATCTTCTGGAATGTAGGAAGATAGCCTATGATCGGGAAATCCATACCCTACCTTGGAAACAAGGTTGTCTGATGGGACTAAGGAGCATCACTTCTCTGTCATACCATCTATTTTTTTACAACAATACCTTTCTAAAGGTTTGATATCCTTAAATAGGCCTAAAGTGACTTGACTCTTTCTTCAGATACTAGACTGAGTGAGTATTCACCTTGGAGAATGTCATTAATACATTAAATATATTACTCCCAGGGTTATCACTTATTTTTATTTGTTTGTTTGTTCCTTTTTTTGTCTATGTAAGATATACTTTTAACCTGTACTCCAGCCAGGGTGGTTTTGAGTTGGATGGGCCTTATTATTTGATGTATAATTTTTTTAAAAAAAAATAATAAATAAAATATCTTTGTATATTGACAGAATTAAGGCGATACTAACTCTCAGTTCAGAGGTCCAATTCAAAGCTGATTGGATTGAATCACCGAACTGACCTTCTAAATCAAATCACTCAGCTGAATCCAATGTCTCCAAATTGATTTGGAAGGGCCCTGGCACATGTGACAAAGCCCCTTTTTAAAAATCAAATCAGTTCAATTTTATCAAATTGAAGCACTGAATCCAATCAACTCAATTTTCTGAATTGGATCAGATCAACCATGCAAATCAAATTGATGATTCAAATCAGATCCAAGCTTATTTGAGCAATCCTAATACCAATTGGTTTATCGGTGGTTTCTGTAGCAACACTCTATAAAGTCCAGAGATTTCTTAACTCCATGTCATTGTTTTCATTGCCTACATAGTAGAGATTTGTCCCGTCTCCTCCTAGTGTTTAATTTTCCAAATCAAAAATAAGCTGTAAAACTAGAGATTTGAGAGCAATAGCTCAGATCCTTTCTCTTGACTGGAAAACAACGCTTCCTTCTGGAGTTAAAAGCATATTTGCACGACCCATTTGAAATGCTCATTCAAACCTTCATGTTGAGTTCTGATGGGATAAAATCAACACAAGCTTGCTTAACTCAATTGATAGACAGATTGTTTTTTCTGGCTGGCTGGCAATGGAGAGAGGCCACTGAACTGGCTGTTTGAGGTTGGTTTTTGCAAACGTTTAAATAACAGCTTGTTATTGGCCAATTGCACCCGTAATGGCTCAGCAACTGTTGGCGTCTGTGCATTGGCTCTCTACAGATCTGAGATGGCAAAACAGCAGAGCAGTGAACTGATTAGCAACCATGTGCAATGAAGACGTGATTAGCATTTGGTTTCTGAAATGCTCTTCAGCTAGACTGGGTTAATAGGGCCTTGTTTTTCCTTTAAAAAGCGATCCATGCAAAAAGCCTCCCCCAGTAATAAATAATTGAGCTCCCCCTTTGCGTGGCAGCTACTTTCACTCAACTCACAAGGGTGCGTGTATTATTATAAGCCATGGTACAAATCCCACAATGTTTTAGAATGACCACAGTCTGCCAAAACAAAGCCACCATTTAGCCTAACACTGTGGGTGGATCCACTAAAAGGGAAGTCCATGCTAGACGGGAAATTTTGGGGGGTCCAGTGATCTGGAAGGTATGGATTGGAGGCTGGAGACTCTCTTGGTTAACTTGCAATTTAAATTGAAGTAGGGACTATTACTCAATGATTCAATACTTCCTAAATCTGTTTCTCTCCATATGGAGGGCTATGTGAGTTCTCCCGCTGTTCTTTCAGCCTGCACAGCTCCACTTTATGCCTTGGCATATTTCTTTGAACCATTGGCACAGGTCCCCATGACTCAAACCCTGTTAAGAGTCAAACTTTGACTTTGGTTTTGCCGATTAGATAGATACGTTGTTACATGAATGGCTAGTTAAATACTAATGTGTAAAAGGAAGAAGTGGAAGCTGTAAGATATGTAAGCCATGTAAGGTTCCAAAATAGTGAATTCTCTCTCTCTCTCTCTCTGTGTTAATTATACACATATATATTAACAACCCCATAATCCCTTGTGGGGTGAAGTCTGGGCAACTGAATGGAACTGGGTGATTACTGGCCAGATGCCCTTCCTGTTGCCAATGCAGAGTTTTGTTCAGCAGATATATACTCAATGTGCCCAGAGAGAGAAATATCTGCTTCTGCCTAGGATCAAACTCACGGCCTCCTGATTATGAAGTGAAAGCTTCACCTCTAGGCCACCACACCACTCTGTCTGTCTGTCTGTCTGTCTGTCTATCTAAGACATGTAACCACTGAGGTTCCAAAATAGTGAATTATTTATTTAATAAATAAATAAATTGATGATATATATCTAGCTGTATGCATGCATGCATGCGTGTATATATACTGCCAAGCAGGTCCGGGGGGCTTACAGCATCATAAAAACAGTAAAAAGTTAAAACATTTAAAAATAACAAAAATAAAATTGGGTGAACTAGGAACCAGTACATGCATTTCTATCCATATATGTTGTTCTCTCTCTCCGGTTAAATGAACAGGAATCCTCTCCCTATATGGATCTGGCAATTCATTTCCCTGTTCACTTCAAGCTTGGCAAAATTGAAAAATTACAGAGGCAGAAAGACAATTTGGGGACAATTCAGTCGAATTATAAAATGGTCTGCCGGGAATGTGAAAAGAACATGTTGGAGAGAACATGAAGACAGGCCTCTCGGTTCAATGCTACGGGTACGTATGCGAAGCAAAATCAGCTAAAAAGGTCCTGGGTTGCAAAATACAAGGCGTCCAGGAGCAATGGATTGGACGTGCTTGAAAATAGATCCAGATTGGGATGGATGCACTGGTGGGATTCAATTTTTTTTACTACCAGTTCTGTGGGCGTGTCTTGGTGGGTGTGGCATGGCTTGGTAGGCATGGCAGGGGAAGGATACTATAAAATCCCCATTCTCATCCCACTCCTGCGGGAAGGTTACTGCAAAATCCCATTCTCTCCCCACCCCACTAGCCTGCTTTCCAGCTCCGTTCTCCTGTGCAGGGCAACCAAAGGAGACCCAGCCAATCAGCTGGGACTCGGGAGGCAGTGAAGAGATGGGGGCGGAGCTAGTCAGAGGTGGTATTTGCCGGTTCTCCGAACTACTCAAAATTTCTGCTACCGGTTCTCCAGAACTGGTTCAGAACTGGCTGAATACCACCTCTGGATGGAAGTCTCCATGAAAACTTTTTTTTATGGACAAATTAAATACATTTGCCGTGGACTTGCTGAGGAAGGCATTGCTATCGATTCCCAGATCTGAAGCTTTGCCCAGTTTTTCCTCTGAAACGTAACAAGCCTCAAGAGGAATTAGTTCACAACAACCGCAAAGAATTTGTTGCCTGCACTCAGAGCTGAAGAAGGAGCGAAGGCAGGTGCCTGGGTTGAAAATGTTTTATTGCAATTAGACAGAGCATTCTCTCTCTCTTTCTCTTTTTAAATTTTTATTATGGATATTTAATCATCCTAAACCTAATTCTCTGCCTGTGCATTTGGCTGCAGAGTGGCAATTTGCTGTCAATTTTTTTTCCTAACAATGAGCTATAAAAATGTGTGTCCCTTCAGGCAGCAAACGTCTAGACGCTTGTGCTGTTGAAAAATGTACAATCGAAGCCTGGCCATGCTGTTCTTCGTGTGTCTCCAGTGTCCTAAATCCAGGACTGAGCTTCATAAGTAACCCAAGTGTCAGGTGGAGAAAGAACTTGTCTCGGAGGGATCAAGAAAGGAGGACATCGCTGGGATCTCACACAAATATGATGCTGAAGAATTCTCTCTCCCCCACATCTTCAATTACAAAAAAAAAAGAAAAAAAGAATAGAATAGGGAAATAGAATAGAGTAGGGAAAGAATAGAATGGAATAGGATAGGATAGAATAGAATAGAATAGAATAGAATAGAATAGAATAGAATAGAATAGAATAGAATAGAATAGAATAGAATAGAATAGAATAGAACTGGAAGGGACCTTGGAGAACTTCTAGTCCAACCTCCTGCTTAGGCAGGAAAGCCTATACCATTTCAGACAAATGGTTACCCAATTTCTTCTTAAAAACATCCAGTGTTGGAGCATGCTTTGGAATGTGCTCCAAATGCTTTGGAATGTGGGGTTTCTTTTGTGCCTTAGTTGCATACAAGGTTGCTGAGCACCTTTCCTGGGCACCAATTCATCACTAAATAGGCAACTTGGAGACCTGGGTGGATGTTTTTGGCTTTTCTCGTATTTTTCAGGAGGGTAGAGATATTCTCCACCCCTGTGTATTCCAGGAGCCATGATCAGGGGCCAAACACAAGTCCTCACATGGGTTGGTAAGGTTATGGAAGCAAGAATGGTCCAGATTTCAGCAAGGAACCTTTAATGCTCATTGGGGTAAATTTGGTGAGCTGCATTGGTTTTCTTTTGGGTCCAAGTCTGTTAAGGTAATGAAGATTTAATAGCTGACCTGCTGATGTAAGGCTGTAAGCCAAGATGATGAGTTGAGGATGAATCAGCAGTGTACTGCCGCTTTAAGAAGCTGCCTATATAAGGGAGGCCATGTGAGGGTGTCTCTTTCTCTCCTTGTGTTTTATCTCCATTGTAGTTCTCAATGTAGAGTTGAAGATTGATTACTTGCCTGATATTTCCCTAATACATGTATGCATATACAGTATATAGTAGTCTTGTATACAAACCACTGTTAAAAAATAAAACCTGTGCATCCTATGTTTTGCTCTTGGGTTGTCTCACAATAGTGGTCACCACTGTAAACACTCTGACAAAGTCAAAGTGCAGATTTTAACTTCCAAAGGTTATCGTGTCATGGATTGGGTATACGAGGGACTATCTCTACCTGATTACATATGTCCATCCCTTCAGGTCTAGTAGATAAGGCATGCTGTAGGTCCCATCTGCCTGGGAATTACGTTTGGCACATTCCCCAGTCCAGAAGTGATATTAACTTCATCCCTCTCAATAGTCAACAAATCTTTCAAGACCTGAATCTGTCATATATATGTATGTATAACCACCCATCTCACATGAAAATAATTCTGGGTAGCATACAGCACTATCTATCTATCAATCTATTTATCTCTAACTCTCTCCCCCTCTATCTCCCCCTCTATCTCTCTATTTCTCTCTCTCTCTAATTCTGACTCTCTCTCTCTCTCTTTAACTTTCTCTCTGTATCTATCTATCTATCTATCTATCTATCTATCTATCTATCTATCTATCTATCATCTCTATTTCTCTCTATCTCTATTTCTCCCTATCTCTATATATAACTATATCTATATATCTATAGTAAATGAATTAAAGCAGAATCTCTTTGATTTAAAATACTACCACCCAGTTTTAATGAGTAGAGTAGTCATTTATGAGATAAGGTGTGAACAGATTTTTCTAACACCCCTGGCTTGTATATTTCTCTTCTTCCTTCTATTCCTTTCTAAGGCATCCTACAACTTCTCACATCAATAACCCCTGGCAAATCTTGTGTGGGAGAAATTAGCGTTGTAAAGTTGTAATTGCAGGAATGTTCCAATCTCGGATGGCAAACCTCAGATAAAGAATGTTTCCAAGCAAATACAACTCAGGTAAACAAAGTCACTAATCTAAAGGAGGATTAGAGAGAGGAAGTAAACATATGTTAGACTTTAACTAGAGATAATTAGTTGTATGGATTACTGTGGTAAACAGTAACGAAAGTTAAGCAGTAACCAAAGTTAACCAATGATGGAGGATAATTAAAAATGTGTATAAATGCAAGACTAGACTCCAATAAAGATCATCATGATTCAGTTGTTCATGATCAAACAACTTGACTGCCTCGCCATTACAACATAACGTGTTCTTGATGGTGACCCCTGTAGCTTCAGAATTCCTCATTGTAACTTTTAGGTCCATCCTGTCTCCTTCTACTTTATTCTTTTTCAATCTAAAACATACAATCCTTTATTCTAGCCTTTCTCCCATGATAAGCTTGTGACATTTATTTTGGGATTGTTGCATTTGCGCACGTTCGGCGTGTGTCTGTTTTAAACAATGTCCCTTTGCTTTGAATTGTTATGATTAGTGAGTGTCGTTTTTATTAATGTCTATGAGTTGGCAGTAGGTATACAAATCTGATAAATAGCCACATAAAGAGAACCATAGGAATCCTCTCCTGACACACTCCATCTAATGAGATGTTCCTTGAATATTGTTCCTCTTTTGGAAGAATTTCTATAGAAAATTGTTATTCTTGAAATTGAGTAAGAATCAGTGGTGGAGGTGATGGGGAATCAATTTGCTTGGCATTAAGCTGAACAATGCATTTTGATTTTATATTCCTTCCTTCAGTGGTTTGCAGCCTCTTCGACTTCTCCATTCCATTAATCTTGTCTATAAAGCTGCCCATTGGAGATTCCTAGGCATCAAGCAAGGACTCTTCCCCATTCACTAATCCACCCTCCAAATATTTCAGGTTGTTAGCATCATCCTGAAGCTAATCCCTCTTACAAGTGGATTCACTCATCATGCTAAGCTGCAATGAAGTAGATTGGCTTGAATTTAGCACGCTGGGTGATCCCCAACCATTGTGTTGCATAGACCGTTGTTGATGGCTTAGCAGTAGCAATAGCACTTGGATTTATATACTGCTTCACAGTGCTTTATAGCCCGCTCTAAGCAGCAACTTGCCTCCAATAATCTGGGTGCTCATTTTATCAACCTAGGAAGCATGGAAGGCTGAGTCAACCTTGAGCCGTTCAGGATCGAATTGCTGGCAATAGGCAGAATTCACCTGTAATACTGCATTCTAACTACAAGGAAGGAAGGAAGGAAGGAAGGAAGGGAGGGAGGGGGGGGAGGGAGGGAGGGAGGGAGGAAGGAAGGAAGGAAGGGTAATAGCATTAGCACTTAGACTTATATACTGCTTCACAGTGCTTTACAGCCCTCTCTAAGCAGATCACCCCCAACAATCTGGTTCCTTATTTTACCCACCTCAGAAAGATGGAAGGCTGAGTCTACAATAATCCTGTTGAGATTTGAACTGCCAGTACTGTATTCCAACCTCTGCACCACCATGTGATTTGTGTAACCAGCTC
Source organism: Pseudonaja textilis (assembly GCF_049901715.1). NCBI lineage: Eukaryota > Metazoa > Chordata > Lepidosauria > Squamata > Elapidae > Pseudonaja > Pseudonaja textilis. The sequence continues at coordinate 13,894,212 of NC_142001.1, forward strand.
TTGAAGATTATGCAACAAGCAATGTGTTAAGTAAATTAATGAAAGAACTAGATATATGCTGGCCACATTTACTGAAGGAGCCATTATAGATTTACCTAATCACAATGAAGCATAGCCATTGAAGTCCTAAATATTGCCAGATCTACAGGAATACACTTTGTCAGCCATTGGAAATATTCTAATTTTTTTTTTCTCAACTTCCATTATGGTTCCTTTTATATACTTTGTCCCAACAGAAACTTCATTTCCCTTCAAAATTTTGTTGGATAAAAAGATTTTTTGATACTCTCCTTTTAGTGGAAGAAATTCTTATGTATTATTTTTCTTAATGATGATGACCTGTCAAAGAGCTTTTTTGGTTTTTATATTTAACAGTTTGGAGCTGTTTTAGAGGAGCATTTAAAATCCTAGCTTTCCTCACTCTTCTTGCTTTTTCCAAAGTCAGTTTTTTGAAATTTCGAAACTCACAAAGCAAAGTGCCATCTCTTAAGTGTTCTGTAAAATTAATCGAAAAATTCTTTCATTTCTTCTATAAACTGGTTTGCTTTTACTACATAGAAGAGGGGCTTGGGTCTCTACTGTTTACTCACAGTTTTGTAAAGTGAAATATCAGAAGAACAGAATTCATTATTGGCCAAGTGTGATTAGACACACAAAGAATTTGTCTCCAGTCCATAAGCTCTCAATGTACATACAAGCAACAAGTGATAAACCATGATCATAATCATAAAATACAATAATCATAATTCATAAGATACAACACTCAGTGGTATTTATAGGATACTAAATAAACAGTCAACCTAAATCACAATAGGATACTAATAAAAGCAATCAACATAAATCATAAGATACAGACAACAAAGTTATAGACTTGAAGCTGAGGAAATAGGTAGTAGGAAAGATGAGAAGGATAATATAATACAGGATTAGTAGGTGGTTTGACATTCTAGGGCATAAGACAGTGTTGTGGGAATAAGTTGTTTAGCTAATTTCTATTTCTATAGCCAGAGAAAAATTCTTGGGTTATGACCACAATTGAGACCAGAATTCTGGTCATAAGTCATTACGGTCATAAATCAAGACACTATATGATCAGACAAAACTCTTTGACCCCCTTTTTATGGCAGTTGTTAAGCAAATCTCACAATCCAAATCCATTCTCCCAAATGGGCTTTTTTTTTTTTGCTGCTCAATGACTTGTCATAAGTCAAGGACTACCCATATTATCTTCTTATTAAATTTGGAAAAGTATTTACTTATTTCATTCTAAACATATCAGAGTCTCACACAAATGGACTGTGAGCTAAGGGCAGATGATGATGATGATTGATGATGATGATGATGATGATGATGGAGAAGAAAAAGGAAAAGAAGTATAAGAGTAAGAGTAAGAGTAAGAGTAAGAGTAAGAGTAGGAGGAGGAGGAGGAGGAAGAGGAAGAAGAAGAAGAAGAAGAAGAAGAAGAAGAAGAAGAAGAAGAAGAAGAAGAAGAAGAAGAAGAAGAAGAAGAAGAAGAAGAAGAAGAAGAAGAAGAAGATTATTCCAGAATGAGGCAAAAAGGCTTTTCTCTCCATCATTTTCCTTGCCTCATTTGACAGGAGCAACCAGGTTTCAGGTAAATACAGAATGAACGTCTCCCATTTCAGAGCATTTGTAATCGATGTTTTTCCTTTCCATTTTTTCCTAGGATCTCCATCTTATTTTTATTTTATTGTGCCTTTGAGTCAGAGAGCCCTGGTAATTGGCTGGAGACATCTCTGCAGCTTTCTTGGCCATTGCCTGATTCTGAGGAATGAATGAGTAATGGGCCCAAATTCACCCAGTTGGCTTCATGTTCTTTCTTGCCATTGCCTGATTCTGAGGAATGAATGAGTAATGGGCCCAAATTCACCCAGTTGGCTTCATGTTCAAGGTAGAACTAGAATTCCCAGTCTCTCTAGCTTGATGCCTCCTTTGCTACTGCACCAAACTGGCTTTTATCAATCTTCATATTAGGACATGAATTTCTTACTAACTGAAAACCCAGGTTATTTTCCCTCCTGTTTTGTAATTTCAAAGTTGCTTTATTGAACTCTTTCTTTGTCCAAGAATTTTCTTAAGGATATTTTCAGTGCTTGCAATTTGTGCCATCCAATACCCCCCAAAGCTTATTCAAGTTCAATGTACATTTTCTCCCTCGGCTGAGGTAAGCAAGAGAGAATGGCTGGATACACTCGTTCATCAAGTCCAGCTCACCTTCATTTGTCACTAAAGCAGGTTTTCCTCTGCCCCAAAGCTTCCCATTTCCATCTCCTGGTAAGCAAAATAGAATACTGTCAGCGTCTTTAAATTCTCACATTGCATGCCAAATATTCACATATAGATACCTCCTTCAGCTCCGTCTTTTTGTTATTGTTTTCCCCACGCAGTTCAGATGCTGCACTCTCTCTGTGCCCAGGAGAAACCCGTCTTCAGAAATATCCTGTATATAAATGAATTCTCATACGGTGCCTCTTAACAGCTTTGAACTCCCATGTTCAAATTCAGCTCTGATTAGCATCGTAAAATTACCAAGAAGCCGTGAGCAGCTTCCAGCTGATACTGCACTGCTTTTCACAACCTGGCGTGTCTTGACAGCAATTGCATCTCACGCTGCTTACACAGAAGAACCGGGAGTCTCAATAATTTGCAACAACATCAAATGGAAGTTAAGGCCAAGCCAGAGCAATTCTGGACCTTGTTTGACATACATAGGCCAACCAAGGCCGCCATACCATTTTTTCTCCCCTCTTATTATGCTTCAAAGGCTTGTCCCTGCTAAAAACGATGTACTTATAACTCAAAAGTTCTCCCCCAAAACGAACACCGTAAATTGTCCTCTTTTGAAAATAAAAATACCTCGGCCCAGCAGGCTGCCAAGAAACCATGGAAGATTTTCATTAATGGCAAGTTTTCCAACAGAGCACTGGGGTTTTCTATATTACCTTTCTACTTACAGTAAATGGTCTGAGTCCCATTATTCAGACGAAACTTCTCTACCACCCGCCACTGCAATCTAAACTTTTATAAACTCTGCTTTCTCAACCACACCTAAAAAGGTCGCAGGATGAAAGACTCATAGAGTTTTGTTCTGTATCTTTCCAACCGTCTGCAGGCCTTGCAACTTCAATAACGTTTTTGTGTCCTGGCTGAAAAAACTCCATTGCAGGGGTGGGATCCTACCAGTTCACACCTATTCGCTAGAACCGGTTGTTAACACTCTAAGCAGTTCGGAGAACCAGTTGTTAGAAGAAATTACTGGCCTAATCCTGTAAGGAAAGCAGGAAGGAAACATTCTGGTGTTGCTTATAGAAACTGCCTCTCTGTTAATGACGTGGGAAAACACCCAAACAAAGCTGAATACCATACATATAAATACCCAGGAAAACTTACATATTTCAAAACCAGGCCTTAAAGATGACCTTTTAGAAGGCAACCTGACATATGTCTGGAGTCTTTCTGAAGTAGCATGGCTTAAAAATAGAGTTGGTGATTGATTGATTGATTGAATGAATGAATTAATAGATGAATGAATAATTCAGTTTATCTGTTATTCAAATTCCAGCAGGGAAATTGAGTCTTAGAGCAGATTTCTGTTGCATTTCAAACAAGGGGCTACAGGTTCCACCCTCACCCTAACCCTTTCAGATGGATAAAATTATTCCAGCACAAATAATGGTTTGTACTCTACAGATGATTGCCAATTTATAAGATTTTCCAATCTACATCCTCTCCAATGTGATGATAATGATAACTTGATACCAGTTTAGCTTTCATTCTCTAAATATTTGGGACAACCCTTAACTACAAAACATTTTTTTAAAAAAACAATCTTCAACCATTACTAAATTCTTTACAGCAAATACTTCCTCATTTGCATCCTACTTCATCAGTTAAGGCCAATTGCTTAATATTTTATGGATCTATTTTTCTTAAATAAAAACCCATGCACACAATCACCTAGGATCAGTTGTGGGATTCAATTTTTTTTACTACAGGTTCTGTGGGTGTGGCTTGGTGGGCGTGGCAGGGAAAGATTACTGAAAAATCTCCAGTGAGAGGTGGTATTTACCGGTTCTCCGAACTACTCAAAATTTCCGCTACCGGTTCTCCAGAACTGGTCAGAACCTGCTGAATACCACCTCTGCCTAGGAAGTGTTATCTGCCTCTGCTTATTTACTATATACTATTTGTGTGAAGACAACTGCCTATGGTGAACCATACTTAATTTATGGGTCTTATTGTCACATGATTCCAGTTTTAGATGCATCTATCTTGAATCCTTCAGGGCAAGAAAATTATGAAATGATAATACCTTACCTAACTTCTTTCCTCCTTAAAACAATATTCTGAAAGCATATTCTTTGTATGAGCACTAGTAGAAGCAATGCAGGATAATTTTTCTCCTTGACACTAATTCATAAATAGCGTTTAGATGTGTGAAGTCAAGGTAAAGTTCTAGAGCATTAATAGGCAAGAAAAGGACATAAGTATACCTACCAAAACAAGGATAGAGACAATTTGTAAACTCTGCCAATTAAGTAATAGCAAATGTGTATTTCTACTCCCACATTTTGATTTTGTTATATAAAATAATCTGGGATGTCTCTTAGAGCCCTTTATTTAAAATAAACAAGTAAAATCAAAGAAGGAAGAAGCAGAAACACACCGTTGTTGGTGTAGGTTGGAACAGTGAAAAGTGAGTTAAATTGTGGAGGAAATATATTGAAAGCATCATCAGAAGCTTTCAAGGAGTCACGGCAGAAAAGTCACACTCTGGAAACCGCACAAGTTTTTAGGCTTGAAAATAAAAGGCATCAAAGCATTGCAGAGACAAACACGAGCTACAAATTAAACCTGATGAAAAAGCTACAGCATCTTTATGCATGAGATGGAGTGAACGCTTGCTTGAAAACTAGTTCAGAAAAAGGGAAGCAGGAAGAAAATTCCAAATTGTTTCTGGTTTGGGGAAAAAAGCCCAAAACAAAAAAAAAAAAAAAAAAACACACAAAAAAAGCAGAGGAAATTAATCTGGAGCTATGGAAATGGGACGGAAACTCTGAAGGTGGCTTCTTAGCTGGTCGAGATTTGGATTGCTTGAGGTTCTAAAAAGAATTTGAGTGGAAAAATATATATTGTAACAAAGCAATACACCAAGACTGATGTCACTCAGCGACCACTCCTATCCCTTGCAAACTGTATGTCCAATCGTAAAAGATACTGAGAGTTGGAGGTCAGCAACATCCAGAACAAGTTCCTAAATTTGTGTGTGTTTGTGTCTCAGAATGTGCAGCCCTTTGAGAATCTGGTGACAGTTACCCCAATTATGCTCAAATGCAGTTATCAAAATATAAACAACAACAAATTTGTAGGAAAGAAATAGCAATAGCACTTAGACTTATATACCGTTTCACAGTGCTTCAGATTCTTCTCTAAGCATTTCACAGCCTATTGTCCCCGACAATCTGGGTCCTCATTTTACTGACCTCTGAAGGATGGAAGGATGAGTCAACCTTGAGCCGGTCAGGATTGAACTCATGGCTGTGGGCAGAATTAGCCTGCAATACTGCATTCTAATCACTAGGCCACCAGGAAGGAGAATGAGAAAGGGAATAAGATGAAGGGAAGGATGGATGGAGGAATAGCCATAGCACTTAGACCTATATACCACTTCACAGTGCTCCGTGGCCCTCTCTAAGCAGTTTACGGAGTCAGCCTCTTGCCCCCAACAATCAGGGTCCTCATTTTATCGACCTCAGAATAATGGAAGGCTGAGTCAACCTTGAGCCGGTCAGGATCGATCTGCTGGCAGTGAGCAGTCAGTTAGAATGCAGTACTGTATTCTGACCACTGAGCCACCACAGCAAATAAATCAATAGTACAGTGGTGGCAAGCTTCTGATGACCATCATCAGAAGAATTGTAAGGATACCTGGGTACCCAAGATATTTTTCATGAACAGTATATATATTTCTTTTCCCATTCAAATTCATTCAGCTCCTGGAACCTTTCCATGAATCTCTATTCCTGAACTCCAGGTCCAGAGAACTAGAGGCTTGTCATCACTATACTATTGGTTTCTTGTCCATTTCCATCTCAGAATAAATGGCATACAATTTTTATAGTCGTTACTGTACCTACTGTAATAAGAAGCTAAAATCTTGATGGCCACTGGATGGCATTGGAGAAACGAAGGAAAACTATTATATTGTTCCCATTTAATGAGAGAGCAAGAGGAGAAATGTTTAGATCCAAGCCTTCTTCTAGTCTTACAGAAAGAAAGCTATTAAAACTCCAGGACCTGCAGTGAGTGGCTGAGAATGAGTAAGCAGCTGCAATACTGACCTGACTGCTCAATCAAGCAGAAATGACAGATAACATTGAACCTGTCAGATAAAAGCACAAGCTTTTATCATTCCCAGTCTGCTTGCAACTGCCTTCTTTGCATTTGACCTTTCCACTGTCTTCTTTGTGTTTCCCTGTCCTCTTGGTTGTGACCATCACTAGAAGAATCCTGAAGATACCTTGGGTGCCCATGATAGCAATAGCATAGCAAAAGCATTTAGACTTATATACTGCTTCACGGTGCTTTACAGCCTTCTCTTGGCAGTTTACAGAGTCAGCCTGTTGCCCCCCAACAATCTGGGTCCTCATTTTACCCACCTTGAAAGGATGGAAAGCTGAGTCAACCTTGAGCCTGGTGGGATTTGAATTGCAGAATTGCAGGCAGCTGGCAGTCAGTAGAAGTAGCCTGCAGTACTGCACTCTAACCACTGCGCCACCATGCCTCTTGATTATGACCTTCAAGAACATTACTTCTTTGTTTCACTTTCACTGTTTGGTTGCCCTTGTTCATCATTAGAACAGGGGGCTCACCTGTTAAGAAATGTACACACGTTTTAGCTGAAACTAGGATATTGAAGTGTGATATCAAGACAAAGCAGGATTGATTCGTCTCATTGATTTGCATAGTATTGTTTTCATTAGCCTTCTCCATTCTGGGTGCTGCTTCTAAGAGGAGTTTTGAGACACATGGCCATTGCTGGAAATTAGTGTATGTACAACTGAGGAAGAGTCATATTGGAAGACGTTGGTCTGGATTCACAACGGCTTCCAAGAATTTATGATAGGACTCAACGGTCAGTCATTCGTGGCTTTTGCAGATTATAATTTTAAAGTCTTTTAGAATTATTATTACATGGTAAAACTTTGTTACGAAGTCTGATTCTTTGGGAAAATTTCAGGTAACAAGACAGTATAGGGTTTCCTGCCTGAGCAGCGGGTTGGACTAGAAGACCTCCAAGATTCCTTTCAGCTATTCTATTCTATTCTATTCTATTCTATTCTATTCTATTCTATTCTATTCTATTCTATTCTATTCTATTCTATTCTACTCTACTCCACTCCACTCCACTCCACTCCACTCCACTCCACTCCACTCCACTCTACTCTATATTCCAATATATGTTCTATTCTATTCTATTCTATTCTATTCTATTCTATTCTATTCTATTCTATTCTATTCTATTCTATTCTATTCTATTCTACTCTACTCTACTCCACTCCACTCCACTCCACTCTACTCTATATTCCAATATATGTTCTATTCTATTCTATTCTATTCTGTTCTGTTCTGTTCTGTTCTGTTCTGTTCTGTTCTGTTCTGTTCCGTTCCATTCCCTTCCTTTCCCTTCCCTTCCCTTCCCTTCTATTCCTCTTCTCTTCTCTTCTCTTCTCTTCTCTTCTCTTCTCTTCTCTTCTCTTCTCTTCTCTTCTCTTCTCTTCTCTTCTGCAAGATGCTGACTTTGTAAACCACTTACAGAAGGTTGTAAAGCACTAAGACATACTATATGAGTTTAAGTGCTATTCCTTTTGCTATTATTGTTCATTCAACTTAGAATAAAAATCCAATGATGCTGTACCTGGTATTAAAATAACCATGTGAATTTTATTTTGATTCCTTTCCATCAAAACCTAGCACTTTCACAAATTCAAACCCATCATTCAGCTGAGATATCATGTGTGTGAGATTAAGATTTAAAAGTTGAAGTATTCTTACCCTAAAAAGATCCCTGATAGTTCCTTGTCATTAAGTTTAATTTCCTACCAAGAATAACTAGGGCTTTGGAAACTTTAATTGGTCAGATGTGTAGACCAATGTGTAAGGTATGTGTAGACCTGGGTAGCCAGTCTTTTTTTTTTTTTTATGGTCTACCTTATCTCTGAACTAAGCATGGCACTGTATCTTTGTGTTTCTTTTTGTAACTGATATTTCATCTCTTCTGGTCTCTTAGCCGTAAAAGGATGGACTCTTAGATCTGCCACTACCTCTAGTCAATTCACTTCTGCCCTCAGACTCATTTATCCTATTGCTTAGAGAGTTCCCTTATAAATTGGAGGCACACAGGCATCTGTCACTTTCTTTAGGACTGCTCAAAGGTAATAGAAGCTAAAGAAAAATTATTTGGAGAATCAACACATTGCGTTTTTTGTGTGTGATATAGTTTCACCAGTGTCCTAGAGCTGTGTGTGTTGGGTTGTGGTGAGAAAGAGACAATTCCTATATCAAGTCTAGCCAATGGACCTGGTGGGTTACCTTGAGAGCTATTCATTCATTCTCTCTGTGTGTCTTCCTCCATACACAATTCACTCTAGTAAATCATAATATATTTTTGTCTCTACCGTATTGGTTTTTACTTGTACATCCTAAATTTCATTAAATTCTCATCTTCCGTGTCTTGGTTGCCTGAGGCTATTAAGACAGAGCAAAACTTTCCTGCTTCAAGGAAAGGACCTGCAAATTAAGAAAAATATGAATCATCCAATTGTTTCCTTGAGCTTCCTTCTAATAGAGCTAAGTAGCACAGAATCCCTGCGGCGGGTTTGAAATTGTATGACTTTGCCTGCTTTTAGTTCATTATAACTAAAAGCATTGTTAGAACACACTATGAATTTGGATATGTGTGTTATGTTGTATACCTGTATATCTATTGCTGGGGAAAACTTTAAATTCTACATGAAGATGAGAAAGTTGTACATTAGAGCACATCGTCTCCGTTTTATTTTCCAAAGTATTCCAATCCCTAAAGAGTTGTTACTTTAAAAACAAAACATTGAAAGAAGTTGGATGGACACTAGGACCTTGTAAGCAAAGCATATTTTCACTACTAAGTTTACATATTTGTTCAACAACAACAACAACCACCTCCACTTACTTTGAACTTAAATATCCCAGGCTCCATCAATAGCTCCAAATATTGTGCTTCAATATCTATTGTAGGGACAAGGAATTCTAAGCCTATGATGTTGGATAGACAAAAAGGGCCAGACAAGAAGCAATGGGTAGAAACTAATCAAGGAGAGAAGCAACTTAGAACTAAGGAGAAATCTCCTGACAGAACAATTAATCAGTGGAACAACTTGCTTCCAGAAGTTGTAAATGATCCAACACTGGAAGTTTTTAAGAAGAGATTGGATAGCCATTTGTCTGAAATTCCTGCCCAAGCAAGGGGTTGGACTAGAAGACCTTCAGTGTCCCTTCCAACTCTGTTATTCTATTCTGTTCTGTCCTGTTCTTTTCTATATGGAGGGATCATGGGAGTTGTAGGATATTTTTGTTTTAAATGAAAAGAGAGTCAGAATGGTTGCTGGACATGGTAGGATGTGAACATCCATTTTAGACCCAGGAAAATACTTGATGGGAACAGGAGGGCCAGTGCAGCATCATTCACCTGGGAAAATAGGGGATGTGTATTTAATAAGCTTTCAGAATAAATATTCCTGGATGTCATGTGATATTTAACTGCTCTTTGAAGTAGTAAGTAACTTTGAAGAGACATTAAATCTAACCTTCAATGAATATTCCAAAAATGTCCGTGTTTCCTGTTGCCCCAGGCTCCATCTATTCATGCTAGATCTGAAAAGGGCAAAAATTATGCTCTCTACCACAGCGTCCACAATCATCAGCCTTATGCAAGCCAGGTTTCTCCAAAGAGCTTGGAGGACACAACCCATCACTCCCAGCCTGAATGGAGCCAGGCAGGGAGGGGATGATACAGGTTGAAGACAAACATCTGGGAGGCTGCTGGGAGGAGCAATCTATGTGTTCTGAAACAAGTTGACAGCTGAGCACATGAGGCTCTATCTCTAGCAAAGACTTGCTGAGAAGGTAGACCTCCTTTACATAAATTGAAACCTATGACTTTCCAAACTGGATTGATCTGGGATAGATCTTAAGAATGAATGAATTAATGAATGAATGAATGAATGAATGAATGAATTCTTCATTGGCCAAGTGTGATTAGACACACAAGGAATTTGTCTTAGTGCATGTGCTCTCAGTGTACATAAAAAGAAAAGATACATTCATCAAGAGTCAAGAATCATCAGATACAAAACTTAATGATAGTCATAGGGTGCAATAAGCAATCAAATCATATCAGGAAACAGTCAATATAAATTGTAAGGATACAAGCGACAAGGTTACAGTCATACAGTAACAAGTGGACGGGCGATAAGGAGTGATGAGAAGATTAGTAGTAATAGTAGTGCAGACTTTGTAAATAGTTGGACAGTGTTGAGGGAATTATTTGTTTAGCAGAGTGATGGAGTTTGGGAAAAAACTGTCCTTGTGTCTAGTTGTTCTGGTGTGCAGTGCTCTATAGTGTCATTTTGAAGGTAGGAGTTGAAACAGTTTATGTCCGGGATGTGAGGGGTCTGTAAATATTTTCACAGCCCTCTTTTTGACTCATGCAGGATACAGGTCCTCGATGGAAGGCAGGTTGGTAGAAATCGTACCTAAAGCATAAGGGAGTGGGGGAATTCATACCTTATGTTTGACTGCTGGATAAATGAAGTGACACTCTCTTTATGTAGGCATGTGTTTGTGTGGGTTTTTTTTTTTGGGGGGGGTAATGTATGTGTTTACCCACCCACCCATATTCACAAATGTATACACATTCACAGACATGCAGAGAAAATATATTTATTTCTCTTTGCACAGATATCTGCACAACCATTTTCCCCCATGGTCCTAAGTAAAAGGACAATAGCAATTTCCAATTTAACATTCCCATTTATTTATCTCTCGGGCTTCTCTACACTCTGTGTTCAGATTCTGTTTTGTTCTTGGCTTTTTGAAGACAAACCAGTTTCTCTGGGGCACTGAAGCCCCTTCCCAAAAAAACCTGTCAAACAATTTCAAAAACCCTCAGAAGACAGTAAATAAATAGCTATCTAGATATTCAACAATATCATGCCTTTTCCCTTTAGGGTACTATTTGTAGCAATTATCAAACATGTCTGGTATTTTGGGTGAGTTTTTAATTATACTGAAGTCTTTCAGAGAATAAAAATCCAGGAAAAAAAAACAGTTATATTTTGGGCAATGTTTGTTTTTAAATAGGTCTCCTAATGTGTGCTAAGATGAGATGTGTGGTTTTCTTCTCACTTTCCCTTCATCTCACCCAGCTTTAAAAGCAATGTTCTACCACAAGAGTTGGTCTGTTTATCGAGGTGGCAATTCTTAATTTGTTAATTGTGTTTCCTGCTTGTGTCTCATAGCCTCATTTGTCAGGTTCAGGAATAAAGCATGTTGGTAAACTCATTTAAAGGAAGACTGTGGATCCATACAGCAGGTTTCTTCTCTGTAATTTGACTGTTACCAATTGATCTTCTATTTCTTGTTCAACATCCACTGGTTTAGAAGCTGAAATAGGGTGATATGTGGCACATAAGCCTCAGTGGCGCAGTGGTTAGAGTGCAGTACTGCAAGCTACTTCTGCTGTAGCCAGCTTCCTGCAATTTGGCAGATCGAATCTCACCAGGCTCAAGGTTGATTCATCCTTCCATGCTTCCAAGGTGGGTAAAATGAGGACCCAGATTGTTGGGGGCAATAGGCTGACTCTGTAAACTACTTAGAGTGGGCTGTAAACAGGGGTGGGATTCTACAGGTTCGCATCTATTCGCTAGAAATGGATGTTGTTCTAAGCAGTTCGGATAACCGGTTGTTAGAAGAAATTACTGACCTAATCCTGTAAGGAAGGCAGGAAGGAAACATTCTGGTGTTGCTTATAGAAATTGCCTCTCTGTTAACCCTTGTTACATTCTTGGCAGGACTAGACTTTCTGTCTCTCAAACTTCTCTGGAGTTTTCTTCCCTTTCTTTGCTGGTACTTTGCTTGTGTGGAATGACCATTCAAAGTTACAATGGCACTGAAGAAAGTGACTTATGACCATTTTTCATACTTATGACTGTTGCAGCATCCCTACAGTCATGAGAGGCCAGGCAAGGAGATGGTGCCTCGATGTGAGTGATATTGAGTTGGCCACACCCAGCCAATAACATGACCACCAAGCCATGCCCACCACCTAAGCCATGCCCACAGAACCGGTTGTTAAAAATTTGAATCCCACCCCTGTCTGTAAAGCACTATAAAGCGGTATATAAGTTTAAGTGCTATTACTATTTTAACCCACACCAATTCAGCCTGATTTTCTGAACTGAAAGAATTTTTTAAAAAGCCTTCCAAATTATTAAACTTATCAAATTATTTACCTCACCGATTTGATCCAAATGATTGTTCCAATTGGGGGATTCCACTGACTTGCATTCAAATGAAATCTCTGAATTGAATTGTGCACGTTCTTAGAAACATGCAATTATAAAATCATAAAAGCCTTCTTCTTTACAATGAATTTAATCTGATTAGGTTATGACAGCTTTCCTATTTTCTATACCTATTGTACTTTCTGTTATGAAAATACATACTTTTTTTCTTTCGCAGACTATTGAGATTATCGTCTCTGCTCTCTTTTGCATCCCCCCCACCCTTATTCAGAAGACAACAGAGAAAATTGGGGGAACTTGGTATGCAGAGGCTGCTAGTTTTGATTATTCTCAACCCTAAATAATATGGCCCAGTTGTTGTGGATGATGGGACTTTCAGTCCAGCAAGACTGGATGGTTACTTTTTGCTCAAAGTTCCCTTAGTGACTGATACAGCAAAAAGGAATTTTGTCCATGACTTGTCAAATGGGCTTAAAATATTATTGCTTCAAAAATCATCCAGTCACTTTATCTAGCCCCCAAAAAGTCAAATGTGAATTATTCAGTGCCTCAACATGTTTTGTCAGGTTAAAAAGGGTGGAATGATTCTCAGAGATGGAAAAAAATCAAAACAGGATGTTTGAAGACTTTATTATCTCTGACGGGGACCTTGTGTTTCTGGACGCCCCCATAGACCTTTCCAATTCCCAACCTCCTTCCCTTTTTATGTAAAGATAATGAAAGCAGGTGAAAGCAACGAAGCATCTTATTTTAGAAATGTTACACTGGGCATGTAAGTGAGATAGTTGACATTTCTTAAGAGCATCTTAATAAATTCCCTTAGTGCAGAAGAGAGTCACACTGTAGGTTTGTGAAAATGTGACACCATGTTCCTACCCTGTTATTCGGGAGAGAAGTTGGTTATTCTTGAGAGAGTAACTTAAGGAAGCTCAAAAGTAATGTGTTCGATGTTCATAGTTCCATAAAATCATCGAGATGGAAGGGACAAGTTCTGGTCCTTACAGAAATGTAAGTCAGATGGCTGTCTAGCTTTAGTTTGAAGACATCCAATAAAGGAGGTGTATTCACTACTTTTCTGGAAAAGAGATTCCAATTTCAACCTGCTCATACTGTTAGGAAGTTTCTTCAATATTGAATGAGATTTACTTTTCCTACAATATATTCCATGTTTATTTTCTGAGGTAACAGAGAACTTGATTCCTTACACAAAACCCTTTCACTTACATCACAGAATGCTATCCAATCTCACCTTCCAGTGGTCCCACCTTCCACTGGTCCCACCTTCCAGTGGTCCAGTGAATAAAAATCCCCAACTCTCTGTCTTTCTTTGGATATCTTCTCAGTTGAATATTCTTGAATATTCATAGTCTTCAAAACAAGGAAGTTTAAGGGATGTTCATGGTATGTAGCTTCTTCAGCTAAGCTTCATGAATGGCCTTCTTAGCCAGTGGGGATACCAAGAAATCTTTCAAATTCTTCATATTCTTTGGACTGAAAGATATCCCTAATGGGTTATCTGTGCTACAGCTTAGCACAGCAGAGGGTTTAACCTAATTATTCCAAGCCAACTCGTAATAGCTCTGCTCAAGACTGTTTCTAGGGAATTCATAAATCCTTGATGGAGTTTGAGCCACTGCTCTGTTTGTTTTCCTATTACAAGTCCATCAGCCTTAAAGTACTTGCTTCCCACTTCCTTTCCTGCCCCCCCTTCACCTAGTTGTTTTTTTTTTTTTACTATTCTCATACAATTTAGGTAAACGCATTTATTGCTCATATCCCAGAAGGATTTCAAGAGAGATACTAGTGGCCACTGTTAGAGAAAAGGCCACCTCATTAATTCCATGGTTCACTAAGGCTTATATAAACCCTGATTTACAAACCAAAATAAATTAGTTCATGCAATGCATTCAGCCAAAGCTGAACTGCATTATGTCTTACCATGATGTTCAAATTCAGCCCATTAACAATAGAAAATCAGATTTTTTTTAAAAAAAAAAGAAGAAGCACATTTTCCAAATATATGGGGTTTTACAACACGTGTAAGCCTCCCCTCCCCGCCACTTCCTGAAGCCCAGCAAGGAACGGTCAAAAATGCAGTCTGCCTTTAGAGCAGGTAGTTTGTCACTAACATCTAATATACAGACTTTTTCAGCCCCTAGACTTGGAATTAAAAAGATGAGGCATCACTTAGAACAGCAATATGTGGTACAAGGTGATGCCTCATCAATCCGCTCTGTGCTCCAAACCAATTCACATCCCTCCCCCAAATGTGACTGCTTTTAATAACAAAAAATGTGAAATGCTCAAAACTGGGATGTCGCTTGCCCTTGGTTTTGTCCTTTTCTTGCTGCTGGTTGGCTCAGATTATGGAGGAAAAAGTAATTTAATGAAATCCATCTTCACCAAGTCCCTAAATCAAACTCCCCGTTGTCTTCTAAGAACAAGGAAAGCCAACGCAAAGGATAATGAGTTCATTCACCTCTGAACCTGTGCAATTTGAACACTCTTGAGTAGTCTAGCTTTCTCTGATTTTGACTTGAAAAAATATTGTTATTATTAAAAAAAAAAAAACAACTCACAAATATATACGATCTGCAGGGCAACGTCAGGAGGTGACGTTGCAGAATTAAAATGGGGGAAAAAAAACAACCCACAAACATTTCCCAAGGACAAATGAACCACAGATTAAGAACATCTAGTTAAAACAATTAGAACATGCAATAAGACACAATAACAAAGGTACAGAAGATGAAAACGGTCATAAAAAGCTTCTGCCCCAGGAATGTAAATATAAAGAAAAATACGTTTAATAATCAGTGAAAGAATTCGGTGAAATGCTTGGGAACATAAAGCAGTCTGTGCTGCCACCAAAGGGAAGTTGGAAGAGACCTTGGAGGTCTTCTAGTTCAACCCCCTGGTTAGGCAGGAAACCCTACACCACTTTGGAGAAATGGTTGTCCAATCTCTTCTTAAAAACTTCCAGTGTTGGAGCTTTCACAACTTCTGGAGGCAACTTGTTCCACTGATTGATTTTTCTCACTGTCAGGAAATTTCTAGTTAGTTATAAGTTGCTTCTCTCCTTGATTAGTTTCCACCCATTGCTTCTTGTCCTGCCCTCAGGGGCTCTGATCTATGACAGGACTCCATATTCACCCAATGAAGGAAAATGCCAACCTGCAATCCCTGTTGAAAAGCTTTCCTGGAAAATATTCACTTGACTTAAGAAACCCACTTTGATATATGGACACCTCTTGAGTTGATTTTGGTACTAGTGGTCTAAGTAGGGTATATAGCCCCCATGTGTGGAATCTGGTCATTGTTTAATGCAACAGTTGGCAGGCTGCCCATTGCTTATTGCCATAAATCTTTTAGCTTCACTGTCAGCTCACGCCACAACCTCAGCAGTTGAGAGGAGATGAAGTGTAGCATCTGCTTTTTAGAATTACCCTTCTCTGTCTGTCAAGGGACTCAGCCTTGGCAGGAAGATATGATAGGACACATAAATTAGAAGAAGTGACCTGAATGGCACCTGACATGGTATCTAGCATGAAGTTGTCTCTGTGGTAATCTGGATTTTCATGCGCTGGTGAATCCATCTTTTCCTCTTTCTTTCTTTCTTTCTTTCTTTCTTTCTTTCTTTCTTTCTTTCTTTCTTTCTTTCTTTCTTTCTTTCTTTCTTTCTTTCTTTCTTTCTTTCTTTTTTTAAAGGGAAGTGAAAAATAACAGCCCAACTTGGTTGCTTTTGAAACACAATGGGTTTTTCTTTTCCCTTGACAAGCCATCTTCCTTCCCTTCCCAAACTATCTTTCCAAACAAGCTTGCCTGATTTGGAACACAAGTCCCCATCATGAAATGAATCATCATTTGTATTAAAATAGCTGGCTTGATTTGATTGGAATGTTATCAGATGCATGTGGCAGGAGGGAGAGGGGGAATCTGTATTTCTACAATGCTTTCTCTGAGCATCTGGTTAAAAAAATATATATGCAATTTTGGAGTTAAAAATCAGGTTTTCCCCTTTGGTGGTGCAGTGGTTAGAATCAGGGGTGGGCTTCAAACTTAAATAACACCAATGTTAAGATGTGATGTAAGGATACTTAGATATGGACCAATCTGGTTTGGACAAAAGGATAAATTGTAATATATCATGCATTCAGTGGAATAAGGAACTCTAAAAGGAAGACACGATCGCCAGCATCCAATGACAGATATGGAAGAAAAAGAAGGAAGAGGAGGAAGACAAGGATTTCTTATTTTAATTTCCTTAAGCAGTGGATGTGACAGAGAAGGACAATTGAGAGGATGTAGCATTAAAAAAAAAATGAATTTCTGACAAAAGGAAAATTAATCATTTATTGGAATATTGCAAAGTTAACATTTTAACTTCATATTTAAATATAAATGAAATGTAAGTTATATTTATATTTGGATATACTAAACGTATCATAAATTGCATAGTAACCTTGTTTGTTCACCTGATTCTATACCATCACTTTTTAATGTGTGTGTGTGTGTGTGTGTGTGTGTGTGTGTGTGTATGTTTTCTTAAGTTTTCGTGGGTACTTATATGTATGGCATTCAGCTTTGTTCGGGTATTTTTCCATGTCATTGTAGTTGTGCTTTTAAAGTTGTAGCAACGTTTCGGCAGAATCTCATCTGCCATCGGCAGAATCTCATCCCAGAAGCCTGATGATGGCAGATGAGATTCTGCCGAAACGTTGCTACAACTTTAAAAGCACAACTACAATGAGGTGGGAAAATACCCGAACAAAGCTGAATGCCACACACACACACACACACACACACACACACACACACACCTATGACCATGTTTCCCGTGTTTCTCCTCTTCCCCCAGTGTGTCATAAATCACATTCTCCAATGGAGCACTTTCGTGGGCTTTACAGATCACACTTCTCCAATTGGTCCCAGTAGCCTGGGATACAGCCTTGAAGAAGGCATGCGTGAAATGTGTTTCTGGTTGTGGCTACCATACTCCTCCATCAGTTTCCCTCAAGTTGCCTATGGCAGCTCGAGATCAGACCAGGAATGTTTTATGAGTTGACAGATGAAAGAATAGCCAAAACTTGATTGTGGGATGAGCTGAAATGTGAGTTCCCCCAAATGCAACTTTTAGCAACAACTGTGCTTGAAGAACTAAGTGATTTTTGCAAACTAAGTGATTTTGTCTTATGACCATCTTGAACACCGTCTCATTAAAAGTGATAAGAAAACAATTGGGTGCACCAAGCAAAGAGCGTACTTTCCTTGAATACATTTGGCAAGCTCTACTTTTATAACCACTTTCATATGGAAATAAGTAACAATAATTAACTATATTCTGAAACCACCTGGTATTCATCAGATCTCTAACAGAGGTAAAATAATAGAGAACTGGCACTGGAAATGATTGTAATGTAGACCTTGTTAATTCTCATATGAAACACATATTTTCAAAAAGACAGATTGCACCAATGATATTTAATTTTCTAAAACTCTCTTTACATCCTTTAGATTCTGTAGACTGGATTTATACATGGAGATTAATAAGGTAGTTTAAAACATTTAGGGGCTAGAAGAGTTCCTCCAGTAGTGGAAAAGTGGCAATATAATATGTTTTTAGTATAGAAAGGCAGGTAAGGGGAACATGATATAGAATAAGGAAATCTATGTTAAATGTGGATAGAATGATTTTCCCCTCTAATATTAGATCTTGGAGTGTGAGTTCCAAAGACTCACCATATGGTGAGTCAGGACCATATGCCATTTAGATCTACTAAAATAAATTATGTATTTCTTGTTATATAGTATCAATTACTTGTTTTCTGTTTCTCGAATGATGCGGTGGCCTAGAGGTAGAGCTCTTGTCTCACAATCAGGAGGTTGTGAGTTCAATCCTAGGTAGAAGCAGATAATTCTCTTTCTGGGCATGATGAGAATATATCTGCTGAATATAACTCCACGTTGGCCACAGGAAGGGCATCTGGCCAGTAAACGCTCAGCTCCATTTAGCTGCCCAGTCTCCACCCTGCAAGGGATTATGGAGCCATTAAAAGAAGATAATGACTTGTTTCCTGTTTTTCCACCCTTAGCAACTAGGGACAAAAGGAAAATTCATGAAATGATTTTATTCTATTCTTTCTACTGCAGATATTGTGCCCTTAACCTATATATCATCGGTAAATTTTATAGTCTAATAGATAATCTAAGTCCCCAGTTTTACGCTCCATTAGCATAGGTATTTAGGAAAATTGTTTCAGTCCCACGGAACACAACTGTGCTTTGGAACTGAAGAACTAGGGACACATTTGTATAATAAAGAGCCCACACCCAGACTTTCTACTTAATGTAGATATATTACCTTAGATTTCAGTGGCACAAAAGCCTGCGCTGACTTATTTTTTCCCCCTTGGATATGGTACTTGTGCAAGAAATCAATAATGTAGTTTTAGTGGAGGAAAAATCCCTTTTGACAAAAGGTGTAAGATTGATTACCTAAATCAATACTATTTTTAGGAGCAATTCATCAAAACTGTAGTTAACCAGAGACGATGATGCATTTAACTGTTAATAATACAAATGCCTTTTTTTCCCCCTTTTGGTCTCTTGCGGATGGTCTTGTTTTTTGCAACATACCAGCCTTCTAAGTGAACGAGAGAGAGAAAGAGTTAGTTATTTATTTTACTAGGCTCTGCGTAGCTGGGAGTTCAAGGGAACTTTGATCAGCTTTAACCGAAAGGGTCCTAACGGTGTCATACGGAAACATGATGAGATATTTTGGATTCTTTCAATAACTACTCGGCTCGAAATTCTCGGTTTGGATATCTTAGAACTGCGTCGCTTGCAGTCATACCTAGGTATTGCATGCAAAATTATACATAGTAATGCTTTATCTGTAAATTACTTTTTCTGTTATAATCACAATAATACACGCACGAATAACCACTTTAAACTCAAGATAGATCATTCTGAACTTGAGTGTAAAAAATACGATTTCTGTAATAAAATTGTCAAAGTCCTGAATATCCTATCCGATTCAGTTATCTCAGCAACAGATTTTCAGTTTCAGTAACCAATTGATTTCCATGGACCTTACTTCATACTTAAGTGGTCAGTCAAGGGGGCGTAAATGCACTAGCGTGCCTATCGTCCTTGTCATTGTATTTTTATTCTCTTATTCTTGTTCTCATTTTTGTTGGACAAATTCCAATCAATAAATAATAAATCAACTCTTATCAAGGAGTTGGTGACATTACAAATTAGAACTTTTGAACTTCTCCTTAACCCAAGGATTCAAAGTTCGCACGTACTCCTGTTCTAGGGTGACGTGGAGGCTATCTAATGGACCACTGAGTATAACACAGGGGTCTCAAACTCAAGGGGCACATCAGGGTTGTGTTTGACCTTTGGGGGGGGCAGTATGGGCATGGCCAGATGGGCGTGGCCAACTCTATGTCATTCAATGTCAGGGGCGCCTGTGGTGGCCCGAGTGCTATGCCAGAGAAAATGGGCTCCCAAACTCCGTTTTTAGCTGCCACAGCCTCCTGCAACCCTCTGTCAGTGAAAACAGAGCTCGGGAGAACTGCCTGCAGCCCTTGCCAGCTCCATTTTTAGCTGCGATGCCTCTGGCAACCCTCTGCCAGCAAAGATGGAGCTCAGGAGGGCCACATGGGGAGACACTGTGGGCCAGTCCTTCACTGTTTCCAGGGTGGACCCATGGGACAGATTTAAGCACTCCATGGGCCTAATCCCCAGGCCTTGAGTTTGACACCCCTGGTATAAGCAGTCCAGAGCATGTAATATATTGTCAAATTGATTTCAAAATGAAGGAAAAAAAAATATCCTGCAGATATCTCCAGATTTGGGAAAAAATACTTTAAAAAAAAGATATCTATCATAAACATCTACAGTGTAGAAACTCTGGCTCATTGGTTCTGCTTCTTAGTCACTGCACATCCTTGTTGACTCCTGAGAGAGGAAATAAAGCTTCTTTCTGCATTATTTCTTCTTGTCAAGCAAAACAGAAAAAAAAATAGTAATCAGCCTCTTTGGTTGCATCTGTAGATGTAATTTTAGTTTAAACACACCACTGACTATGGGGTACAGCAAAAACAAACAAACAAACCTCATAGCATATAAAAAATGAAAAGAAAACAATAACAGGTTTCAATCTTATCACAAAAGACTTTAATAAGTATAGAGTAGTAATTTCTGCCTAGCATAGTTTGAATTAATCTATATCTAGAAACCTCCTAATATAGCCAGAATCCTCTTAATGTTCCTACCATTTCTAGTATGAAGTTGTTATTTGGTTGTTGTTATTTTCCATGGTAGATGGAAGGGCAAATATTACTGTTGGCATGGATTTGACTCTTAACATCAGTGGGACAAGGTAATTCAGCTCTTCTGTTAAACCAAAACGCCTTAATTTCTATTCCAAACCTACAGTATATACATCCATTTTCAACGAAGAATGATTTTCATTGGTCAGGGGGAAAAATAATTATAACTATGACAGTGATGCTAGTTGCACAAATTTTATACCTTTGAAAAGTGATGTGTCTTTTTTAAAGAGGGGTTTTTTTTTGCTTTGAAATTCCAGTTATTAAATTGTCTAGATTATTGAAATCTCAATTATTATACAGGAGACCTGTTAAAGTATCAAATAAGACTCCAAGGCTTTTAATGAGCTATTCTTCAGAGACCCTGTTTCTCATAGAATATGTAGGAATTATTAAGCTTTGTCAATACAAGGATTCACAGAATGGAGATCAATCTTTCTCAATCTTTCTCTTTGTGCATTGAGGGTGACCTCATCCACAGCTCCCTCAGATTGAAGCTTACTTACATGTGGAGGTGGTATTCAGCAGGTTCTGACCAGTTCTGGAGAACCGATAGCAGAAATTTTGAGTAGTTCAGAGAACCCGCAAATCCCAACTCTGACTGGCCCCGCCCCGATCTATTCTCTGTCTCCCGAGTCCCAGCTGATCAGCTGGGTCTTCTTTTGTTGCCCTGCACAGGAGAATGGAACTGGAAAGCAGGCTAGTGGGGTAGGGAGAGAATTTTGCCCTGCCGCACCCAGCAAGCCATGCCCAGCAAGCCATGCCCACAGAACCAGTAGTAAAAAAAAAAATTGAATCCCACCACAGCTTACATGTGCAAGAAATACACAATCCCATGTCTGTCAGCTACATCAGGGAAGAGACACCGGTATAACCATTACAGGGTATGATGTCAGAATTTTGAAAATCTAATTGCCTTTATCAGATTATCCTTTCACACATGACACAGAGAATCACAATGGGGCAATCTTGAATTTCTGTTTTCAGTCCATCCTTTCTTTCAGGGCTAAGCTGATTTTTACATAACCAAGGTTGTCCGTGCTAGTTCTCTACAATAGCCCAGCAAAATAAGGCATGGCTATATAGGCAACTTCCCAACCACTGGATCATATATATTTCAAAAGTAGGATAAAAAATAAAATAAGTTCTGCATTGGCCCAATAGCAGTCAGCATCATGAAAGATGGATTTGAGTGGCTAGCTATTTTTTCATTCCCCCCCCCTTTTTTCCCCCCTTTGGCTGTTTTCTCATATCAGGTAGCTCCAGGAGACCCCAGGAGTCTAGGTGTAAAATAGACAAGAGGCAGATTTTGTTCTAAGACTTGACCTCTGTAACAAAAGCTTGGTGGACACTTACTCAATCCTCCTGTCCTAGGTTGGAGGTCAAGGAGACTTGGGTTCAGGAATAGAACCAGAACTGGATCTCATCAGAGCCATAACAAACTTTTCCTGTTTTCCAAGGAGCATTCCCAACATTTTATGGAAGTCTATTGAACTAAGACAACACAGCCGGGTAAGGTTGCCAAGATGAGTTTCTGAACACTAAAAAGCAACTGCTAAAACCCAAGGAATGTACTATCATGTG
Source organism: Pseudonaja textilis (assembly GCF_049901715.1). Lineage (NCBI taxonomy): Eukaryota > Metazoa > Chordata > Lepidosauria > Squamata > Elapidae > Pseudonaja > Pseudonaja textilis. The sequence continues at coordinate 13,916,722 of NC_142001.1, forward strand.
TATCATGATAAACATAGAAAGTCCGAGACAGAAGAAGTCATATTCTGCTCTTTACCTTGTCCTGATAAAACTGAAACATATTTTGCCTAAGTGATCCAATCTTTACCCATACCCTCATCATGTTTTCTTTCCAGCCTCTTCAAAAGTACAGCATTGTATTTTGCTGTGAATTACAGATTGGATCTGATTTTTTTTTTAACTTCCATTCAAGCATCTTTTTGTGGGACTGGCTTATGTGTTGTTGATCTCAGCAAATTTTCTAATCTTTTCCATTCTCCTTCTAATTTGAGACCTTGGTACTCAACTGCTTTGAAACTCATTGAATTTGGTACTCAACACGTTTTGACACAAACGTTTTGTCCTGGTACTCATAATTTGTTTGGTATTCAACACACAAGCTAGAATTTGTCGGTGTCGGCTGCCTTGTGACTCATTACGTTACCCCTTATGGGAAAAATTTTGTTTGGTATTCATCATTTTAGTACTCATCTTGCCTTTTCAAACCAATTGACCATGATTAGTAAGTACCTGTATGTTAGATGGGGGTTACCTGGTGGAGTAACTGTATTTTTTAAACTAGGTATTGGAAAGTATTTAATTTCAAAATTATTGTAACCCATATAATGATTCAGATTGATCTTCTAGAGGTGATTGATGTGATCAAAATTGAAATCATGTCTGTCTACAAGAGGCATCAGTTTACAGCATTCCAATCACGTCTCTTTTTATTATCCTAATGAGATTATATATTGGAATATATTCAGTTTTAGGAATTTGTTATCTAGGTTGAATAAGGAATATACTTTTAAGAAATTCAATTAATTTAGATTGCCTAACTCACTAATTGCACTTGAGTTATGTTTGCATATCTGTAGGGACCAACTTTGCAACTAATGAGAAATCCACAAAATTTGTTTTCAAATATTTAGTTGGTGATACTTCCAATTTAACCAGGCTGAGTTTGTGCAATAAATTCAGCAAAATGTGATGTGCTTGTTTGTGATTGAGGATTTTGTGCAAAACCCACTAGTGAATTTGTGACAGGGATGGAGAAGATGAGAGGCTACAAACAGACCTCCACTCTTGATATCCATGAACCCTAGATTTTCCTGGTAACATTTGGATACTATAATTTGGAGCTGTTTTGAAGCTTTGGGAAAGGGTTTGAAGATGGTGTCTTCAGCCTCTGAAAGACTTCCTACTCTCATCCAACATTATCCTCCCCACAAATAGAGCAACATTTCCAATTCTGATCCTTCCTTTGTCCTCAGATTGTCCTCTGTGGCCCTTTGAAAAGTCTGGAGGTTAAGTTGTGTTCCTCTGATATTGCCTACTAAGTTTGTGGTTAGTGCTGTATAAATCCAGGCAATTGAAGTTCAGTCAATAAATGATGGTACAGAGATATCTGAATATATAGCTAATTCCTATAAATGCATTTCTCAAATACGCCTTTCTGTTAAAAATGGTAGAAATTTACATACACATCCAGTTTGGACCCAGGGCAATAGGTTATTCTCTGATGGACTCCATTCACTTCTCTAAAGGTGATAACAGAATGTCAAAACTTTCTTTCATGCCCTTTGTTGTGTTGATTTGGCATTTTTATCAATACAAAATTGACTTTTTCTAAGTACCAATCTTAGTTAAACCTCAAAGCTGTCTTCCCACTGTAGATACTGAGAGAAAATTCCTAATTGTACAGTTCCTGTGAAAAATTACATATTATTTCCTCTGGAAAGTGCATAGCAACATGGAGCAAGCAATGGTAATTACATGGTAACGTGGAGTGCAGAGACTACATTATCTCTCTGATAACAGGAAATAAGTTGTACCTTAGATATGCTGAAAGATTTGATATAAATGCCAAATGCTACCTGTGAAAGAAAAGAAAAGCCTAATGCATGGGGAAAATAGAGGGGGTCGTTTTGATAAAAACATTAGCCATTTGGGATCCTTTCTGGCTAATGTTAAAGAATTTGGTCAACAGGTTTCCACACTCTGGGATGTAGCACATTACACAATTTTCTACCAAATTGCATTGTTTCATCAACCCAGCATCCAACGGAACTTCTATAAACAAGAAATGCATTACTTGGTAAGCCTGCCCTTCCAGGAAAAAATCCAATTTTAACACCATAGTAATAATAGCTGCCACAAGTAGCCCCATGGTGAGATAGGCAGAAAATAAACTTAACAAACAAACAAACAAACAAGAAATAAGGAAGATGTACTGAGGGTTCTCTAAAATAATGGCAGGTGAGGCAGAAGAAAGCCTCAGAAGTGTTTTGATTGTATATCTGACAGTATAGACAGTGACGGGATTCAAATAATTTAACAGCCAGATAGCCCAGGGTCAGGTGGGCTGATGTGGAAGGCGTGGCCCCTCCCCATCTGCCAGCTCTGCTGCACATGTGAGAAAGCTTCCTGTGATGGTCAACCTGACCCTGGGTGAACTGGTTGTTAAATTATCCCTACCCACCCCTACTATCAAAGTGGATCCGGGGTGCTGCGCTGCAAAGGAGAAATGGGCAATGAAGTGGCCAGCACAAGGGAAGGAGGAGGAGAAAGGAGGAGAAAGAGGGAAAGTGGACTTCTCTTTTCCTCATGCTAGCCACTCCATTTTCCATTTCTCCATTGCAGTGCAGTGCCCAGGATCCACTTTGATGGGGGGGGGAGGGGCAGAATAATTTAACAACCAGTTCGCCTGAACCAGTGTGAACCGGTTGAATCCCACTACTGTATAGATCAGAGGCTTCCAACCTTGGTAACTTTAAGCTTTTGGACTTCAACCGCCAGAATTCCTCAACCAGATATACTGGCTGGGGAATTCTGGGGATTGAAATCCACAAATCTAGATGAATTGTGTGGGCTGATAGAAAATGTATCCTATCAGCTCTCAAGTTTTTTGTTTCCCTGAAAACCTTTACTTAGGTCTTAAGATAACAAAGATAAGTCTGGCAAGATATTTGTTGATTTTTGTCTGCAGAACATTTATTCTTACAGTTTCCCTCCCTCAAATCTAAAAGCCTTTTACATTAAGCCTCACCTCAAGGTAAAATCTTGGAATATCAGGATGAAATTGTGTTATTTCTGGAGTATTGTTGGATATATTTAATACCCTTATTAGTATGAAGGCAATAGACAAGACCTGTAATTTTTTGAACATGTAATATGCAGGGACAAGGATAAGAAAATATATGAGGAAAATCCTTAGAGCAACTTTTAACATAAACATACTTCCATGAAACATAGAATTTGATTGTTGGAGCTTATATTATTGGCAGTTTGGTGAACATCTCAGAAATTTGATGCCTCTTTGTTTTTTTTTGTTTTTTAATAATATTAAAATCATGGAGAAATGAAATATGCGCAATAAATGGATGTGAGAAATGTGTCTGAGAAAAAGCAAATGAGGAACTTTCTATATATGTTTTATATATAACCAGACCTCATATAGATCAGGCATCTGTACCGTAAGCAAAGTGACTTCCTCATGTTGCCATAGAAACTCAAACTGTATTTTAAAACTGGTTTCTTGAATGGAAGAGGTTTAGGACTTGAAGACTTGCATTTGCCTTATGACCTAAATGCTACCATATTGTGGGGTTGAAGTCTGGCTCAGTGAGAGCCCTTTATTCAATGTTTCATAAATAATAGCACTGAAAAATGAAATAGCACAGAGATTGTCAGATCCATGTATCTGCCATTCTTCAATGGAAGAAGAAGGGGGGGAATTGGTACAAGAAATCATTTTTGATGTAACTTGAATATATTAAATCTTATATTGAATCTGTATAATTTGCATATGATATATAACTGGAGGACTGGAGCCAGATGTCTAGAAACTTGTCACCTCTAAAAATTCCAGCTCTGGAAGATACCCCTGGGAAACTCTTCTAAGATACGTTCCCAGAGAAGGGGAGGAGGGAATTAACATGTTGGTTCTTTGACTAAATCCACAACTAAATAACTCCCTTTATCTATTACTATATGCCTGGAAGCCTCTTAGATTCTGCTTTGACCAGTAATGGATCCACTTCCTTACAATAAAGAATTCCTTTTGAAATACCTACCTTTCAGAAGTTCATTCTTTTTGATTGAAAGGGAAAAGTCCATTGCTTACAGAGATGTTCTAATGGCTTTCAATGGCAATGTTTGCATGTATTTTATATGCATTGCAAAATCTGTATATTTCTGGATGCTTACATTTCAAGGATACACACACACACACACACACACACATACACACACACACATATATATTCTTAAGTTTTTGCGGGAACTTACATTTATGGTATTCAGCTTTGTTCGGGTATTTTCCCACATCATTATAGCTGTGCTTTTAAAGTTGTAGCAACATTTCGGCAGAATCTCATCTGCCATCATCGGGCTTCTGTATACAGACGAACACAATACAGAAGCCTGATGATGGCAGATGAGATTCTGCCGAAACGTTGCTACAACTTTAAAAGCACAACTATAATGACGTGGGAAAATACCCGAACAAAGCTGAATACTATCTATCTATCATCTATCTATCTATCTATCTATCTATCTATCTATCTATCTATCTATCTACACACACACACACACACACACACACACACACACACCAAGGCTAGTAATCCCTGTAGACTAGTTTTGTTCTTAAGATTCTTGTAATCTATATTCCTCTAAAACTTTTGTTGCCATGATCTTTAACTGGACAAAATGGGACATCGTTTGAATCTAAGTACCTCAAATGGCCAAACTTACAGAATGTGTCCAAAATCTGGGACCTGAGAGAATGAAATCTGTGGAAGCTGTGGCTGCTGCTGTGATCATATTCAATATTTTGTGACAGTTTCCCAGCCAAACTTGCAATCTCTCAGGAACAGCCATTTACTTGGCTGCTGAAAAGAGGAGGGAGGGAGGGAAGGAAGAAAATGAAATGAAGGAAATGGGAGTGGATAGAACATGTTAATATCCCAGTTTGTATTCTTTTTGACTTTTTGTAAATGATATACAATGACAATACACTGTATTCAAAATATTTATGAATAAAAATAAAACATATGCTAAAAAAAGAGTGGATGGAAGGAAATGGGAATGAGAGAAAGGACGGAAGGAAGAAGGGAAGGGGACATTATTGCCTTATTTTTCAATGCGTTGAAATTTTAAGAGTGGGAATTAGAGATGTAAGAATCCAGAAAGGAAATAACTCTCATTTTCAACTTTAAAAATCTTCCTTCTCTCAATTTCATAACAAGGTACTGCTGAAATGTGGCAGCAAAATAGCCAGATTTTCATGTCTTAAATCTGGGTTCTTTTAGCCGGTCTGGGGACGTTAAAGGTAAGAAATTGGTGTGACTTGCTATTTTGCCCCTCTCATCCCAATGCTTCATTGCACAGTGGGTGGCCTTCTGGACATTGCTGTCCACGCTCTTGGCTATTTCTGACTGGGGCTGCTGCTGTCAATTAAGTTTCAGCCACTCTGGACACTGGACATTTGCAAGTTCACGCTATCATGGAAAGCCACACCATCTGTCTCAGGGCTCGCAGGAGAAGATCCCCAAATGCTAATTCTTTGCAGAATAATTGGCCAAATAATAAAATGTGGAATTTGGTGTCTCTGATGCCTTTCCTTTTGGAGCAGGCAAAGCAATAACCCATGGAAGAGAAGGGGTGGGAGAGTCGAAAATCGATTCAAGCTGAGAGAGAAAGTCATTCTTGGTTATATTCAGGGCAGCAGGAATGTTCCTGAAAGCAGGGGAGAAGTTACACTCTACTGCATCGCTGCATATCAGAGAAATGTAATTATTGTGGTATATTGATATTGACAGGATGGTAACAGTGTGTTACAAACTGCTGGAGTCTATTAACACAGCAGGAGGCTGGCATTCTTTCAACAGGCCCTCTGCATAATCTCTGTACTTCTTGCAAATTTGCTTTGTACACATAGACTAAAAGGGCTTTGTGAATAACACAATTTATGTCTGTGCGCTCTGTATACTTGATTTGGCAATAGTTACACGGAGTTTACTTAATACGGTGGTCCTCCAGTTTTGGAAGCGTCCTGTTCCCCTGAAAGTCTTATGAATCTGTTTGAAAGGGGAAGGGAGGAAAGAAGGGAGGGAGGAATGGAGAGAAGGAGGAAGGAATGAAGGGAGGAAGGAACGGAGGACGGGAGGGAAAAGGAGGGAGGGAGGAGGGAGGGAAGGAAGGAAGGGAAGAGGAGGGAAGGAGGGAGGGAAGGAAGGGAAGAGGAGGGAGGGAAGAGGAAGGGAATAGGAAAGAAGGATGGTGGGTGGGAGGGAAGGAAGGAAGGATTGTAGTTATGGTATGGATATAAGCATATATACAAATAGGTGTTGTTTAGAAAAATAACTTCCCAGATTTTGAAAGTCAGAAACAAGCTAAAGTGGGGAAATAATGTGAGATTTGTGGATCCTCATGTAAAAAGTGAAACTTCAGGAGGCAGATGGTAGAGACGGCTGGTGCTATATACACAACATATAATTTTTAAAAAGGAAAGCTGCAATGGTGGTTACTGCTTTCACTTTCAAGTGGTTACTGCTTTCACTTTCAGAAGTAATGAATAAGAGAGAGAAAGAGTTTCAGGTCTAAATACATTTTTAAAGCCTTTTGATGGTACCATATGTCAACATAGACACACACGATGCAATTACCACCAGTAGTTTAATAGGATCTCATCAAGTTAGATGTCTGTTTGCAATTATTACTCTAGTTGTTCAACCAAACCTTGATTGCTTCACTCTCATTTGTTGGCACCTTTAAGGAAATACCATTTCATGCACTACACATTTATTATCAACATTCATTTTATAAAATCTAGATATGGGGTGATTATTCTCTCTCTCTCTCTCTCTCTCTCTCTCTCTCTCTCTCTCTCTCTCTCTCTCTCTCTCCCTCCCTCCCTCCCTCCCTCCCTCCTTCCCTCCCTCCAACTAATGTGCTTGTACCAGGTCTCTCAATGCAAGTACAAAACAGAGTCATTTGTGAGATATTTTGATCTATTGTTTTGAGAGTATTGTGGCTTGTTACCAACACTTACACCTCTGCTTGAACAAGGATTTTCACTGCTCATTCAGATATGAATCTGAAAAGCAAGTACTCATTCTCCATTTAAACTTCTGATGGTACATATATGAGGTTGGAGGCCAGTCTATTATCTAATGATGAATAGAATAGAATAGAATAGAACAGAATAGAATAGAATAGAATAGAATAGAATAGAATAGAATAGAATAGAATAGAATAGAATAGAATAAGAAGCAGGGAATAGAATAGAATAGAATAGAATAGAATAGAATAGAATAGAATAGAATAGAATAGAATAGAATAGAATAGAATAGAACAGAACTGGAAGGGACCTTGGAGGTCTTCTAGTCCAGCCCCTGCTCAAGCAGGAGAACCTATACAATCTCAGACAAGTGATTATCCAGTCTCTTCTTAAAAATCTCCAGTGATGGAGCGCCCACGATTTCTGGTGGAAGCTGTTCTATTGGTTAATTGTCCTCTCTGTTAGGAAGTTTCTCCTTAATTCGAGGTTGCTTCTCTCTTTGATCAGAGATGCTGGCTTGGTCCACCAAAGCTCTATGAAGCTTTTCTTGCCAGGCACTTGTTTTGGGGGGACTTGAAAGAAATGGGAACTAGCCTATTCCACTTATTATTGTTATTATAGAATTAGAGTTTGTTTCACTTAAGCATAATCATTTAAGCACAAGGGCGATTGTGTTGAACTGGAAAAATCTTAAAAGAAAGAGGGAGCCCAGCTGCGTAGTTCAGGTGGATAAAGTTTAGTAACACTTGCCATTTTAACAGCAATTCAACATCTGTCATAGTTTTTTATTTTAATTGTTCACCCTTGCTGGCCCTAAGGAAGTTTCCCCTCTTTGAATCCTAAATAATATCCCACAAGGTATATGCAGTTTGAATCCTCCACTGCTTTTGCTTTTGTGGAAGGGCATGAGATCTTGCTGCCAAAAACTCAGCAACGCAAAATGCAGTTCCACCGATTTTCAGTGGGAAATGAAAGAGAACTGGGAGGTAGAGGCTCCAACTGGGTTTTGTGAATTGTATTTACAGTCAATAGCCAGCTGTCCATTTTGTATGACAAACAATAAAAGCCATTAAGAGGGGAGAGGGAGAAAATACTTTCCAAGTGCTACTCAACTGTATAGACTTGGCAAACAAAGATATAACCCCAGCTTCCAAATAGATCTCAACGGTTATGGAGCAGAACACCCGTGGAACAACCTGCTTCCTAAGATGACAGCAACTCCAACCATTATGCAGTTTAGAAAGACCATTAAGCACGGATTGTTCCAAACAGCCTCTGGGGACTAAAAGAGAAATGCCCTCCTACGATTGGTGATGATTTATCCTGAGACCATGTCTCCCCAGTGAAATGGGGTTAATTATTAATAAGTATTGTGCCATGGATTATTTTAACCGCTGATATGGATCTGTAGTGAACACTGCTTAGAGCCAATTGTGATTGAAGCTGTTCTAAATTTGAGTAATTAAAATTAAGTAAACTTGGCAGCCTGGATTAGAAGCTTTTAGCCATAGCACAGCAAGTAAAATATGTTTTCTTGATCAAATTGTGGTGGTTAAAGATATCTGTCTGGTGCAAATAATTAGAAACATTTGCTGAGTTCAAAGCACAGAAGGGTTTATTATTGCTAACTCTAATGTAAGGATCTAATCAATTAATGGTCAAAGCTAAACTGACCCTAGATAAGGTCACAGAGGTTGGACTTTGATCTCTTGTGGCAACATAATGACTCCAAACTGATGACATGTTTAACCCCGCCTTCCATCTCAGACTACCCTTTTCTTACAGTACCTCTCCCATGCACATGTAAAACTGTACCCACTATCAAGCTTATGACATGTTCCACTCCTACATGTGAACTGCTGAAAATACTCATGTAAGAAAGGTTATAGGTCCCATCAGCCAAGGAGTGTCAACTGGTGGGGACCAGGGGTCATGCTTTCTCTCCCACAGCCCCTGCTCTCTGGACTATTCTCCCTTCAGGGATCAGGATGATGGCTTTCATCCTGCTGATCTTTCAAAGCTGAGGCAAGTGACGGGAGCTCAATCTGACAGGTGGTGCTAGAACTCAAACTGCTGGAACAGAGACTATCTCCAGCATCTTTAAGTCGCTGAGCCACTGCACCTAAAATAGTAGAGATAGTAGGACAACAAAGACGTGATTAGGATTATGTGCCAAGCCAAATAATATGAGCAAGAGGAATAACATCTGCCTGACTCTTCATTTTCCCCTAATGGGGGAAATGATCCTGCATCAGGATTGATAAATGATCCTGCATCGGGATTCTGTTCCCTTATCTTCCCTTATCTTGGGTGACAAAAGGCACTCTGGCTAGGGAAAGAACTGTTCTGTGCATAAAATGTTAAAGAAGTAATTAACTGAGATAATGGTCTATCAGACAAGTGCCATTATTAGGGGCTCCCCCAATACCAGTGTCTTTACTCATCCATGCTGACCATCGCTTTTTAAAGACTAGAGCTGGCCAATTATATTGAGGCACATTTTGGTTTCCAATTAGTTTCCTAACAAAAGATAAATTTAAATGTTTCCCCTGTCCAGTCACGTCTGATTCTAGGAGGCAGCGCTCATTTCAGTTTCCTAGACAAGGGAGCCAGCATGTCTGAAGACATTTCCCATAGTCATGTGGCCACGGTGCACAGAATGCTGTTATTTTCCCGCTGAAGTGGTACCTATTTATCTACTCACATTTCCATGTGTTTGAACTGCTGGGTGGGAAGGCACTGGAGCAAGGAACAGGAGCTCACCCCGTCATGCAGAGCTCGGGTCTTGAATGCTGCTCAGCATCGTTAACCACTGAGCCATCATGCTTCCTAATATAATTAGCAAATTTTATTCCACATAGCTCTATGGAAATGAGTTACCTGGTTGACTAGGTATAAGGATAAGATACTGGCTATGGAGCAAGCTTAGCTCAGGCCAGGATTATCTATCCCCAATGCCTGTATTGCCCCGAATCATCTAGTAGAAAATTAATCCACCTACTCACAAGCATCATCTTTATGGATTAAAGGGAGCATTTGATTCAGTCCCCAGAGATCGGCTATGGATATGCTTGTCAGCTTCTGCTATCGATCAAATAGGCTTAATATAGCTGTAAAAGTTTTTAGGCTCTTCAAACCATCCCTAAATGTAGAGAGAAAAAAACACCCCACCAAGCTTGCAAAACCCAGCCTTGTTTCTTCTAAAGATACCATTACATCACTGTTCATCCATTTGGTTACCGAAAGAAAATAACACTAAAATAGCAGGGCATCGGTCTCTCGTAATAGCCTGAAAAACAGCAGTGGCTTATTTTAGCTGGGATGCTTAAATTGTGTGCAATTTAAGTCTTTTTGCTGTTTGCTTTTTTTTTAAAAAAAGAAACTCACCTAATCACTTTCCCCTTTGACATCACTTTTTTGCTGGATGTTTATCGATCCTATACATCTCTTAGGTTTTTGTTTTTTTTCATCATTTCTCTCTCAATTTTGTTCTGCTGGTAGTTGGACTTTGAACAGTTTTATGATGATTGCTCCTTTCTTGAGGGCCTCAAAAATAGGAAGATGGAATATTATATGTTCTGTAACCTGTGGGGGAATATTCGGAATGGGTTATTTTATGCCATCCTTTATCTGTGACTTTTTAGGCTTGTGTAGGAAGGTAATGTCAAAGCATGATTTCTGATCCATAACTTTCATGAAGAGTGTTATATGCTCCTTGAGTGATATGATGGCTAATTCAAGTCAAGGAATTATTTATGTGGTTATGGAGTGTTTATTGCCTTCTGATGCCAGATTGTTTCTTTGTCAGAAAATCTTGAGTGTCCATATGGCTTATCTGGATGATTAGTTGGTTGCATCACTTTCATTGTCAGCTTGATAAAAAAAAAAAAATCTTATTCACATGCCATACAATTGTGTGACACAGATGTTGCTGGGGACTGTAGCATTTTTGGGTTCTGTATAGTGGATTCTATATTGCCAAGTTTCTATATATATATATAAAAATCAAGGCTGAAAGTTTGTTTAGAATAGAACATTCGAACATCTCTTTGCATGTTCTTCTGCTAACATGACTGGTCAACATGTTCTGTAACCCCACAGGTTACAGAACATATAATATTCCATCTTCCTATTTTTGAGGCCCTCAAGAAAGGAGCAATCGCCATCATTTTTATGCTCTGTCCAAAGAAACCTGTTTTTATTCCATGCTGACTGTTTATTGACCATTATTTTTCCCCCTCAATCAGTTAATAGCCATGCAGTCACAAGGACTTTCTGGAATCACAGAACATGATCCAACTCACAGCACACAAAACACCTCTTGTGATTTTTCTCTCCCCTCCGTTATTAGCACAGCAAGCAACGTTAAATACTTAGTTTTGTTTTCAAGCATGAAATATAACTTGGTCACCAAAATCATTCTCCCTCCCCCTTTCTGGCAAGTAACAGGGGAAGGCAATAAACAGGCTGATTTATGTGTATCTAGGCAAGCATTTAAAAGTTAACTCTCTATGTGAGCAAACTACAGTGTTGTCTCAAAGCATGTGCAGGCATGGCTATTCCTATATTGGCTAAAAAGTAAGTGAGGGCTATTTATGCTGGGTCTCTCTTGGTCTCTCTCATATTTTCTTCTGCTGTCTGGGTGAATGTGACCTTTCTCTTCTTCACTTTACTTTAAAATGACCTGGTAAGGCCTTGGAATACAGCATTCAGTTTTGGTCGCCATGATGTAAAAAAGATGTTGAGACTCTAGAAAGAGTGCAGAGAAGAGCAACAAAGAAGATTAGGGGACTAGTGGCTAAAATAAATGAAGAACGGTTGCAGGATCTGGGCATGGCTAGTCTAGTGAAGAGAAGGAGCAGGGGAGATATGATAGCAGTCTTCCAATATCTCAGGGGCTGCCACCAAGAAGTGGGAGTCAAGCTATTTTCCAAAGCACCTGAAGGCAGGACAAGAAGCAATGGGTTTTTTCCAGAGTCCTTGAAGTCTCTAGCACAACCTACTAGCCTGACTTTTGTAGAGGAAAATATTTATTCTATTCTATTCTATTCTATTCTATTCTATTCTATTCTATTCTATTCTGTTCTATTCTGTTCTGTTCTGTTCTGTTCTGTTCTGTTCTGTTCTGTTCTACTCTATTCTAAAAGTCTGCAAAAAAAGAACAATATATCTATCTGGGTAGAGACTTGAGAAGATGGCAGTTGTCACGTATGCTGCATTGTATTGTCTTTTCTTCATTTACGCTGCCTTTAAAAATATTCTAATACTAATATTCTAGTAAAAATGTTTCTAATACTTTTTAAATGCAATGTTTTTACATCTTCCATCCAGTCCTTGAGCCGTTTGTCTTCCTATAACTGCTTTAGGCAATAAAATCAGGTAGATTACAGGCATTTGCAAGGCTGCATTTCACGGAGCCATTTTTTTCCTTTTTTCACCCTTTTTGGAAATAGCAAGTTTTATCATTTTGGAAACAAAGCTTAATATCGCCTCATGGTCGGATGTTCAGATATTCAACAAATGAGCTTTTCCATTTCCATTAAATCCCCCCAAATCATTACCACAATAAAAAGCCTTTTCTTTTTTGTCAGTGACATCTACATTGAGGCACTCAAATGCAAATTGGCAGATATGTACAAGAAAACTTGGCACACAACCTGGGACATCTTGTTTATGTTTATCTTGCTATCTAGGAGTTCAATAGATCTGTATTAAAATTAGCCTTGGATTGCATCATAAAAGGAGAAAGAAAGGAAGACTTAAAAAAAGATAGTGGTGGGAGTGATGAGAGAAACGATTTTGAATGGTAGCTTTGGGACTTGTTCTTCCATGAATAAGAAATGAATTTAACAGATTAAATTCATTGTCTCGTGGCTCTAATAGATTGGCAAATATTTAAATTCCATATTGTTTCTTCCACTGAAGTGCAATACAGATAATAATTAATAGGGTATCATAAGTGTTTTTTTTTCTTCTTCCTGTAAATAAATCTTAGTTATTAAGCAGCTAGGTATGAAGCAAATGGCTGAAACAATTTTTAAGAAACCTTTTAATCACCATCTTGGGAAGTATCTTTATTTATTTATTTGCTAATCCTCTGGATTTTCATTTTCATTGGCATCTTTGAATAATGTGAATCCAAACTTGCTTCAGATATAATGTCAAACTGTGCTTAATGCTGAAACATTACAGCTTTAAGACTTGCTATCTATGTTCGCACATCACGTCAAACCATGGCTGGTTTTAACTATGATATGCTAAATAAGCCCCCTGTGTCTGGAGTATCATATAACATTAAGCCACAAACCATGGTTTCTGGAGCCCAGTAACTGAATTCTCACCAGCAAAAATCTATACAAATTGTATTATAGCTTAGTACGCTGTATGAATCCAACCAATCTGGGTTTTGATAGACAGCAGCATCTCTATAGCAATTCCTTAAAGCAAGGGTGCCTAAGCTTTGGCATTTTTAAGACTGTAGACTTCAACTCCCAGAATTATCCACCCAGCATGGGAGAATTCCTTCTTCTTCCTGTGCCACATCTGTCATCGGACATTGGTGATTATGTTGGCAATCCTATTTTTTATCAACAGCCATGCAAAACAGTGATGTTGAGTTTTGTCCAAATCAATCCCTTTGATTTTGAAGCCATTATGTTCTTCTTCTTTCTGATGATTTCTTAAAATTTCCCATATTTGTTCTCTTTTTCACTTGATCTCTAGCATACTAAAAAAGGATAATATCTTTTATTTATTATTTTAATCCATTTGAACACCCCAAAGTCCCTTGGTACCCTACAGTTAGGTTTCCAGTTTCAGTTGCTCTGTGAACTGTTGGCGATAAAACATAGAAGAAAGAGAATAGCTTAAATTTCAACTCCCAGGCTGAGATGTTCAAGTTGATAACAGAACAATTGTTTTGCAAAAACCTGGAAGCCACTGAGAATGTATCCGTGTATGTGTGTTAGATGTTTTTGTAGATGTTCTGTTTTTGCCAGGGTGGTTAATACAGTACAGAATTATCAAAACCAACGGATCAAATGAATGGAATGGATAAAAGTGTATTCTGGAGGATGCAACTTGTATGAATCAAAATTAATTCATGGAGAGTAAAGAAACAAAGGTGGTGGTGGTGGAAACTTTCTGCAGTTGTGTGGAAACTGTTCCTTGCAGAGCTAATAGGGTGAGAAAGATGACATAAAAGTCATTCAGAGGCTATAGTAGAAGTCACTGGAGGCTATAGATAAAAATTGGCTTAGATATTCTCGTAAGATGCGGAATGCATAACCATGATTGTAGTCCTCAAGACAGTTACTTCAGAGAAGCTTCACAGAGTCTTCAGGCTTAAAACTTACAGAATAATTTATTTGACGGGCTGTCTCTTTCATAGCTGGCCCATTTGTCACTCGGTGAGGAGGGGGAAAATAGGTTACATGGATATCTCTAGAGCTTCTCAATTCATGGGGGTAATCTACTCTTTACATGGTACGGTTGTTTCACTCCAAGAGTGTTTTGACATTGAGTGGATTAACAGATAGATGGTACATGATAAAAGCTGCTCCGAGTGGATAAAATTAATAAATAAATAGGACCTGTCTAATAGGAAACCCATGGCTCGTGACACTGAAATTCATATTGAGCGTATGTATAAATCACAAAGCTGATGCAATATTGGTGTAGGGCAGAAGGAAATAAGGGAGCTGATAAATTGGGTGGTACTTAGTTTAACTTCACATTGTGCACAGTCTAGACTTGGAAATGGAAAGGTAGTTTGGTGAAATGGATATGGCACCAGGCTCAGAAACCAGGAGACCATGAGTGCTAGTCCTGCCTTAGGCACAGAGCCAGTTGGATCACTTTGGGCCAGTCACACATTCTCAGCCTTAGGAAGCAAGATAAAGGTAAAGATTTCCCTGTCAGTCATGTCAAACTCATCTCATCTCCATTTTTAAAGCCAAGGTAGTCAGCACTGCCTGAAGACATTTCCCTTTCCTGAAGGCGGTTGCAGCAGTGGTCAGAAATGGCCACCAAAAAGAAGAACTTGACCGGAAAAGAACGTGCAGGAGGAAGATAAGAAGTGAAAGTTTTGGCTGACCGGGTTAAATTGTAAAAGCAACAACCAAGGTACCCTGGAATTTAAACTTACAAAAAATAACATCACTCCCAAAGAAGAGTTGGAAGCAGCGAAGGAAGGTGAAAAGGGAAAGGTTTGGCTTTTTTCCCCCTTTTCTTCTCTCTCCTTCCCTATACTGACAACTAAGAGACTTAAATAAGAAATTGGAAAAATCCGCTTTGACATTAATAGGCAATTAAGCTGAAAATAAAACAAAATGCCAAAGGGATAATAAAGATTTCTGGACATTAAAAACTTTCTCTTTCATAAGCAGGAAGGGAGAAAAAAAGAATAAGGGCAGGATCTGGAAGAGGGAGGAGACTGCCTGGAATTAAAAAGAATCTAACGATAAACTTCAACAAGACTTCTAAAAGATACATTTGAACTGAAACTTTGCAACTAAATAGTAACCCCAGGAAGAAAAAGTGAAAAAAGAGAGCAAAAAGAAACAGCTTGCGTGTATTTGGATTATTTGGTGATCTTTGGATTTTTGGTTATTATATTTGAATGACTAAAATCAATCGGGTGGTTGTTTAAAAATTTATACAATGGCACCACTTCTGGATGAATTGAAAATGGAACTTAAAAAGTACAAAGAAGTTGCACAAGAAGGGAAGGGTTCTTTTGGCTTTGTTTTTCAATTCTTAGAAATGGAGATTTGGAACTATGAGAAACAACCAGAAAAGACTGCAAAACAAGAAGACTGGGACAAAGAAGAAACCATCTTTAATGAACAAGTAATTCTATGTGGGGAAGAAAAAGGAAAGTGGGAAAAAGGAATGGAGAATTTAAGACTTAAAAGAAAAAACAACCAAAGAAAAGAAAAATAATTCGAAGAATAAGTACAATACTGGAAAGCAACAGAAAAGGGGAATACAGAAGAGAGAAATAGAGGTAGAGAGACAAGGGGGTAAAAGGGGGAGAGAGAAGAAGAGAGGGAAGAAGGAAAGGAAAAGAAGTTACAAAGGACCATAGCAAGATATAGAGAAACAGGACCTATTTAGAGATAACGGGTGAAAATCTAACTGAAAAAGGGATTCTGTAAAGGTACATAAGATTGTATTGTTATATTAGTAATAGAAATAACTTTAGAAAATTGGAAACAACGTATGATTAAAATGAGGGATAAAATAGTGTAATTTAGTGAAATGTTTGTGAATAAAATAAGTGAAATAAAATAAATGAGTAAACTGAATTAGGAAGGAACGGGAACATTTTAATTAGTTAATGTTTTATAAAATATAAGTGAAGAGGGGGGGAAATTAACTATGGAAAGCTTATAATTGTTCCCATAGAAGTATGATTTTTAATTGAAAAGTAATGTTAAAGATGTTAAGACTTTAATGAATATTAATATTAATGATAGAATTGAATTGGAATTGAATGTTGTTTTAATTATATACATTTATAATTTTTTTTTCTTTTTTTAAGAATACAGTGTGTATTTTAAGAATGTACAAAGCAGAATCTGAATGGAAGTTATGTATTATATTGAATGTTACAACATTAGAGAAAAGATATAAAGGCGTCATACTCCAATCAGTAACTACAGGAAAAATTTTGTTTAATGAGCAAAGATAATAGATAATTGAAACAGGACAGACAAAAAAAATAAATACAATGATTTGATTTGAGATGAGATAATTAAAATTGAGAAAATTAAAAGAGGGGAGAAGCTATGCAGAAAACGTTAAATAGTAATAAGATATGGAATAGAATATAAAAATGAGCATGAACCTGAATTTGTGTCTGTACGAAGAAATGTAACCCGGAATTATGCTGCTTTCAAAAAAGATGTTTTATTTGTATTTTTTTTTCTCTTTGTGAAAACTCAAATAAAACTTACAAAAAAAAAAAAAGAAATTTCATTTTGGGCTGTGGGGATGAGGATAATTGCATTCTGGAGCTGTAGTGTCATTAGCAGTCCCCTGAGATATGAGGGGGTGAGCTTTAAGTCATTTAGAATCTGTGTAATGAGGAGAAGTGGCGCAGGCTTATAAAATCACCACCATCTATTAAAAACAAAACAAAAACACGGCTTACAAACAAGGTTAATGAACACAGATGTAAATTCTGCCCACACAAGGAGCATCAAGAGTAAGACTATTATAGATGCAAGTCAAGTTTTGCACCATGTTAAATCGGTCCAGGGTGGTGGTGGGAAATCTAATTTCCAAAGCCTAGGCATTTTCTGACTTTGTTTCAAACTGCAATTGGAGGTTTGTCTGAGTGAAATGCTTACTCCTCTCCACCCCCCACCACTCCCCCATCTAGGCATTCAGTAATAAAAGTGCAAATATGGTCACCTTTTGGCTCCCAAAATATAAGGCAACAGCAGAGACCCTCAATTGCATTTGAGGATGAAATCATGACTCTGAATCATCTCATTCCCACCTCTCTGGAGCAGTTCAGCCTTGAAATGGGATGTGGCAGTTGTGAAAAAGTCAGACAAAATAGTTTCATGGTTCAAACAGGATCTGTTGAATCAGGATGTTTCCGGCTTGAAACTGCACGATTTAAATTCCTGGCCAATTCCCCATCTTACTGGGAAGGTCTACTTGTTAGAAATGGTGTTGTTTTTGGGGTGGAATAATTACAGCTGAAGTGGGAACTTCAGCTGGGAAATGCTGGGCTTAAGACTTAAGCCAATGCAAAAAAAGCCAACACAATCCTAAGTTGCATTAACAAAGGGATACAGTCAAGATCAAGTGAGGTACTAATATCACTCTATAAAGCCTTAGTAAGATCACACCTAGAATACTGCATTCAGTTTTGGTCACCACACTATTAAAAAGATGTTGAGGCTCTAGAAAAAGTGCAGAGAAAAGCAACCAGGATGATTAGGAGACTGGAGGCTAAAACATACAATGAACGGTTGCAGGAACTGGGCATGGCTAGTCTAGTGAAGAGAAGGACCAATGGAGACACGAGAGCAGTCTTCCAATATTCGAGGGGCTGCCACAGAGAGGAAGGGGTCAAGCTATTTTCTAAAATACCTGAAGGCCAGACAAAGAACAATGGATGGAAACTAAACAAGGAGAGATTCAACCTGGAAATAAGGAGAAATTTTCTGACAGAGAGAACAACCAACCAATGGAACAGAAGTTGCTTTCGGAAGTTGTGGGAGCTTCATCACTGGAGGCTTTCAAGAAGAGACGGGACTGCCATTCATCAGAAATGATGTAGGGTCTCCTGCTTAGGCAGGGTGGTTGGACTAGATGACCCACAAGGTCCCTTCCAACTCTGATTATCTGTAGTTTCAGGTTAAAGTCCATCTTCAGCCATGGACAACTCAGTGAGTGATGTGCATATACATCTCCACAAATAAAGGTGGTTCATTTTTTAAAAATGAAAAATAGATGTTCATCCCTGGGAAGGAAGATATCCTTCTAGTCATGTATTTGAGCTACAGACCAATGTAGAAGATGAAGCTTTGTTGAAAGAGTGAAAAGTTGCAATCTATGTCATAATGAAGAATTTAAATAACAGAATAGCTGAGTTGGAAGGGACCTCATCTAGTTCAACCACCTGCTCAGGCAGAAAAACCCTATACAATTTCAGACAAATGGTACCCACAACTTCCGGAGGTAAGTCATTCCACTGATTAATTGTTCTAACCAATTATTAATTTAATTGGGTGGTCCTTGGTGCTCTCGGAGCTTGCCTTATTTTCTTGCAAAAATTTCATTACCCAAACTAGGTAACATTATCGATGCTAGTGATGCAAGAAAGCAAGTAAACTCAGAGAGCACCAACAGCCTCTCATTTCAATCCTGAGCTACAAACATTATCCTTTATTGGAATCATTTAATTGCTAATTGTTCTAATTTCAGGCCATTCATTTTCACTGAGCTCAACTTAAGTCACAAAGTTGCTGACAATGGGGAAAAAAAATTAGAAGATGAAATGCCACGAATGCTTCAGGTGGAAAGGTGAGATGTAGATGCCTGGCAAATCTAAATCTAAAACACTCAAGTCACTTCTCAGAATTTTGTGATAGATAAGCTACTATTTGTTTGTCAAAAAGGATTCACTGTCAAAAGAAATTACTTAGGCTTTCAGTGATCCACACTTACTCAGAGGGATTGACTTGGAGACATATATTTATCTACAGTATTCTTTATTTAAAACATTTATGGACCCAACCATTTCTTATCCAACTGTTGGCTCCCAATCAACAATTAGAACAGCCATCAATAATAAAACAACTGAATGCATACATCGATTAAAATCACAACCATCAAAAACCTGGCACCAAAGTTAAGCTTCCATGTTGAGTCTATCGTTAAATCCACTTCACCCTATTTCAACACTTTGGGGAAAAAAAACAGGTGTCAGGATTCCAGCAGTTACCCCATTTAAATCATGAGTCTCGAGCCAAACTTCCCAAAGTTCCAAAGGATTTATTGGGAATTAACATGTCTGGCACTGCCTGGGTGTAGCTGAGTCTGAGGCACATAATTCATTGTCAGTCTTGACCCTGGTTTTCCCCCCACCCCCTGGTGTATGATAATTCATATTCTCCAATGGGACACATCCATAGCCAAAAATCATCAATCATGCTCTCCAGTTAGATTTTAGCGCAGCAGAGACTTCAGTCACCTAGTTACTATCTTTGAAAAACTATTTATGGAATGCACTTTTGATTTCCAAGCTGTCGCACTGCTCTTTCAAACCCATTTCCCTCCTTCCTTTCTGTTGGCAACTCTAAAATGACCATAGAAATATTTTATGAATTGACACCTGGTGTTAAGAACTTTTTGGTAGACTAAGAGGGTAGGAGCATGCCAAATATCAAAGGAAAAGGAATTCTATAGGGCAGGGGCTGCCACAGAGAAGGCACACTTCCTATTATCCAGACATGTTTAAGGGAAGGGACTAGGAGACTGTCCACCCTAGCTGATCTATTACGACGGGTGTTGTCTTTAAAGAAAGGCAGTCCTGCAGATAACCTAGCCATGTGCCATATAGATTGCAAATACAACTATGATAGCATAAAAATGTGATGGGAAACCAGTCTTCATTCATTCTCAAAGTAATGAATGATCGCTAATGACTGGCCAAGTTGGTCTGCAAATTAATGACTTAGAAAAGAGCCATGGTGGTGCAAGTGGCCAGAATGCAGTATTGCAGGCTAGTTTGATTCTGACAGGGCTCAAGGTTGACTCAGCCTTCCATCCTTCTGAGGTCGGTAAAATGAGGACCCAGATTGTTGGGGGCAATAGGCTGACTCTGTAAACCAGCCCTAGAGAGGGCTGTAAACACCGTGAAGTGGTGTATAAGCCTAAGTATTATTGCTATTTGGTCTCTGCCTGTTCTTTGAACCATATCTTATTAACGGTGAGTGCTTTCTTATTTATTGATTGATCAAGGTTATTGGTGTGAATATATTATTCCATTTATGTGAAGACAAAAAAGGGGGAAGAAATTGTTGACGGTTGGTTTAGACATTATTTTGGCAAGCTCAAGATAGCTAGCATGATACCTTCAATACAATTGTTTTTGTATCTAATAGCTATGTTTGCACTCTACTTGCATTTGCAGTATCTACAAAAAGATGATCAAAGTAAATTGAGGTATAAGTACAAACACTTCAGGTTCTGACAGAAGAAGCACAAAATGTCTGAGAGAAAAAGAGAGTGAATGAGAGACAGAAAGTGCGTATACTGTATTCATTTGAGCCTTTTAATGCTGTCATGGTGATGAATTTAGTCTACCATCAAGTCTACCAGCACATTGTGTCTTTGGCAGAAAATATCCATAATTAACAGATGCATTTTCTCCACTGTGAAGAAGTTTGGAAATTGATAGCATTTCAAAGCAAACTTCAATTGCATTTTGTTGACCTTCATCACTTCTCCTTGCCTACTTGCTTGGGGAATTCTGAATGGCTTTTCAGTTTATCTATTTTGATCTAAAATTTAACTTCTAAAGACATGTCTTTAATGCTGGCATGAAATTAACAGGCTTTTGAAAATGGAAGCACGTATGTCTTCAACGTCAGCTTGGAGATACTTCCCAAAAACAAGTTTTGGAAAGTGCTTATCTATTCAAAATAAAGAAGAGTTTCTTGGGATTAAAAAAAAAAGTTTAATTTAATCCATAAATCCTTTATGGATTTAGAAATGTAGTCTGAACTTAATCCTTGGCTTTGAAAAATTATTTAGAATTACTTAAGTGTATGGAAGTGAGATTCTGCCTATCCTTTCTTCCAATATTTTAACATCACTGTTTCTTCACCCCATTGCTGATTTTCCAATCCAGAAATAATAATAAAGATAAAAAATGGGATGCATATTTTTGCACTGAAGCTGCTGTGATACATTCAAGGTTGACTCAGCCTTCCATCTTTCCAAGGTCAGTAAAATGAGGACCCAGATTGTTGGGAGCAATACGCTGACTCTGTAAACCACTTAGAGAGGGCTATAAAGTGCTATGAAGTGGTATATAAATCTAAGTGTGATTGCTATTTAGACAAACTTATGGTATACCACTTTAGTTTTTTGAGTCATATTATATACAGCAATGTAGTGATTGGCTGGCAACATTGTGTTCCTGTATTGGAGGCTTTTAGTGTGGCTTGGCTTTGAATAAATGGATGGCTATCATTTATTAAGAAGCTAGGTTTCATCTGGGTGCCTGGTTGGGGTGTGTTTGAGCTGGAGGTATCAGGGTGTGTGTGTTTGTGCCCAGGTGTTTGCTTGCCTTGTGGTGTGGAGATTTTTTGTTTGTGAGTGCAGGCTTCCAGATAATTGACTGGGGGAGTCTGGTGGGGTCATCTCTTCTATTCCTGCTTTCAGGTCTTTTTTAAATCTCTATGGCTATGAAACACAATGTTGCCAGCCAATCAATACAAAAAAATGCTACAAAACAGACAGAAGAGATTAGAAACACCAATCAAGCAGAACACAGCAAACTCCAAGACCAATAAACTCAGACCAAGACTCCCAACCAATCAGGATGAAGAAAAAACCATTCTAACAAAGCGCGAGGCTAGCACCAAATTTAAAACAGAAACGGCTGTGAAAGTCTGACTCACAGACGAACACAATACACAAGCCTGATGATGGCAGATGAGATTCTGCTGAAACGTCACTATGACGTGGAAAAATACCCGAACAGAGCTGAATAACACACACACACACACACACACACACACAATCTCCAAGGGGGGAAAGGGGGTTAGAAATGCAAGCAATTAGGTGCAAACCCTGTTCTCAGCTGCTGCTTCAGCTCACCAGAAGGGGGCAGTGTTTGGTAGCGTTTTTTGGAAAACTGAGCAGACCGAAGGAGGGTGAACTGAATGAATAACAGAATAGCCGGTGTTCGAAGGGATCTTAGAGATCTTTTAATCCAACCCCCTGCTCAGGCAGGAGATCCTATACTATTCTGGACAAAAGGCTGTTCAATCTCTTCTTTAAGAAAAACCTCCAGTGGTTTTAATTTGTTTTGTTTATTTGTAAATTTGTAAACTGCCTTGAACTAAAAAGATCCTTAGGCAGAGTACGGCAGAGACGATGTTGGCTGCCTCACACTTCTGACTCTGGGAACACCAGGCCCAACTCAGATCCTAGAATAGAATAGAATAGAATAGAATAGAATAGAATAGAATAGAATAGAATAGAATTCTTTATTGGCCAAGTGTGACTGGACACACAAGGAATTTGTCTTGGTGCAAATGCTCTCAGTATACATAAAAGAAAAGATACATTTGTCGAGAGTCAAGAATCATTAGGTACAACGCTTAATTAGGGTACAATAATAAGCAATCAAATCATGCTAGGAAACAGTCAATATAAATTGTAAGGATACAAGCGGCAAAGTTACAGTCACACCATTGCAAGTGGGAGGGGATGAGCGATAAGGAGTGATGAGAAGATTAATAGTAATAGTAATGCAGGCTTTGTAAATAGCTGGACTCTAAGTCTCTAATTATTATATTTGAGTATTCAAAGAAGATTTTTGCCTAACCACGTCTCTCTTTGGCTTCTACTAGCAGGTGAAAAGTACAAATCCTTAGATTGAGATACATTCTACTCCTGTTCTTTCTCTCCCCCCCCCCATTTCTTCATAGCTTTCCAATAAAAAATAAATACATTCTTGCCTCCTGTTCAGCCACGTTCTAGGAGTATGTCTAGGATAGAGGAAACTTTATCTATTAACATATTTGCATACTTTCAGAATGCGAAGACTCCTGGATAATTATTCTCATCATCTTCAAAGCACCACTGGATAGTGTGAAGATAGTTAATGCTGGTTGGAGGATTCTGGAGGTTGAAATCAACAGGTCTTAAAATTGGACATCCCTGAGTTAAGGTGTTGAACTAAGTATTGAACTAAGGTGTTGAACTAAGTATTGAATCCAGATAACTTAATGGGGGAGGGGAACCAGTAATAACCAAATAGCAAGGAAGCTTCCTTTCTGATGTAGAACCTTTTCTTAGAACCTTTTCTTAGAACTCAACATTGTTGTTCTGACCCAGGCTTCCCAAAAGCACGAAGCCGACTCCTTGTCCCGATAAAACCCCTTTTATTTAGTTTAAAGGGCATTCCTCTCCAGCAAAGTCCCGACAGTCTATCAAAAGATTGCACAACTACAGACCTTTATCAGGCTTGGAGAGCTGCCAGGCAAATATCTTCCAAACACCACTCTGTAGCAGACAATACTTGGCAAGAAGTAACTTCACCCTAATGAATTGAACCAATTGCCTCCTGCAAACACCAATCTTCCTTTGCTCCTCTTTATTCCCTATGGGAGGGGCCAGTCACCATCCACCTGAGCCTTTACTCCCGAGTCGACCCTTGTTCCTTAGCTGTTCCCTTTTCCTGGCAGCTCTGTGCAAGTGCAAACTGGGAACAGGCTCCAGCTGTTCTTCTGCCTCACTGATCTCTGACTCTGAAGGCAGCTGATGACTGTCGGACGGCCCTGGCCCCATCTCTGCCTCCGATGCAGAGCACTCGTCAGAGCCTTCCCCAGACTCCAGGATTGGCCCATGTTCCTCCCCAACCTCCTCACTATCCGAGTCTGATGCCAGCTGGCCACTGGCAGGCCATAATTGTGCTCTTGCTACTTCCCCACTCTGTTTTACAAGATCATTGTGGAACTAAAATCAGAGCAGGGTTATTCCATATAGTCCTTGAATTTCCTAAAGGAAAGACGGGATATAATGTTAATAAATAAGAAAATAAGTCGATACATTTGTGTCCCCGGATGCCAAGAAGAGGTGCAGCCGTCCTTCTGCTTCTCTGCAGCCTGTTTTGATGCGGGGATCTCATTTTGAAGCCTGTGAACCATACGAGTCACCTTAGCTTCTGCTGCAAAGATTCTTGTGACACTTTAAAGATGGATCCATTTATGATGGCATAAACTCAGATAGATTAGAAAGCGTCCCTCCTGCTCCAATACACTTTTTTTTCATTGTTTCTGAATACCAATGAAAGGCAGCAACTGCTTTTGACATTATGTCCTTCAGATCACCATTTAAATCTTCCCGAGTTTCATTTCCGAAAGTGATAAAGACCCATGATAGAGGGAGCTAAAATTGTCAACAAGCCAGTTACTGAACCAGTAAATTGATGGATGGATGGGTGGAATGCAATGGGGAAGGAAGGAAGGGTGGAAGGGAGAGAGGGGGGGGAGAGAGGGACAGAGGAAGGAAGGTGGAAGAGAGGGAGGGAGGGACAATGAATGGAAGAAGGGAAGGAAGGGGAGGAAGGAAGGAAAGGAGGGAGGGAGGTGGAAGGAAGAGATGGATGATGAAAGGAAGGAAGGAAGGAAAGAAGGAAGGAAGGAAGGAAAGAAGGAAGGAAGGAAGGAAGGAAGGAAGGAAGGAAGGAAGGAAGGAAGGAAGGAAGGAAGGAAGGAAGGAAGGAAGGAGGAGGGAGGAGGGAGGGAGGGAAGGACGATGGAAGGAAGGAAGGGAGGGACGATGAATGGAAGGAAGGGAGGGAGGGATGATGAATGGAAAGAAGGGAAGGACAATGAATGGAAGATGGGAAGGAAAGGAAGAAGGGAGAAAGGAAGGAAAGGAGGGAGGGAGGGAGGGAGGTGGAAGGAAGGGAGGGACGATGAAAGGAAGGAAGGAAGTGGAAGGAAGGGATGAAGGAAGGGACAATGGAAGGAAGGAAGGGAGGGAGGTGGAAGGAAGGGAGGCTGGATGATGGAAGGAAGGAAAGAAAGAAGAGAGGGAGGGAGGAAGGAAAGAAGGAAGGAAGGAAGGACTTTTCACACTGTACCTCTTTCTACTCTAATTGAGTCCCTTCATCTTGCTGCTACAATGGCCCTCCATACAAAAACGGCAGACAAAAATCCCCATATTTAACCAACTAACATATGATGAGAAGTGTGGGCTAGGATGTATTTCTTAATCATACAGCTTTGGTTGGTTAATCTAGCTCAGAACTGAAATATTTACACCAAGGATTGACAAGTTAGAGTTTTTTTCCCCCCAGATTTTGCTAAACAACAACTTCTAGGAATTTAAAGCAGCGCAGTGGCTCAGTGGCTAAGATGCTGAGCTTGTCGATCAGAAAAGTCGGCAGTTTGGTGGTTCGAATTCCTAGCACCGCATAACAGAGTGAGCTCCCATTACTTGTCCCAGATTCTGCCAACCTAGCAGTTCGAAAGCAGGTAAAATATGCAAGTAGAAAAATAGGGACCACTTTGGTGGGAAGGGAAACAGTGTTCTGTGCGCCTTCAGCATTTAGTCATGCTGGCCACATGACCACGGAGACATCTTTGGACAGTGCTGGCTCTTTGGCTTTGTAACAGAGATGAGCACCGCCCCACAGAGCCAGAAATGACTAGCACAGATGTGTGAGGAGGGGAACCTTTACCTTTTAACTATTAGTGAGGACTATTGGTGTTGTAACTTAGCTACCACAGGAAAGCAGCTGCTGAATTTCAGGCAGGAATCCTTTCTCTTCAAGGCGGTAGGATCTGAACCTGGGATCTTCTACCTATAAAGCATGCTGAACTATTTAATCCTAGGGAAAATGAAGGTAGCCCATATAGCCAAGCAGACTTTTGGTATCCCGTAATCTGAGCAGACTTTGCGTTTCTACTGAAGCTTTTATACTCAGATAATTTTTGCACCCATTGCTGAACTGGCGCCACAGCCTATATTTTTATTTTCTACTCTGCTGCTACAGTTGCTATGGAGAGCTTAATATCTATCAACTCAAGAGTCATACCGGGGCATTAAAATTTCCTTTCTTGATTAAAACAAAGCCATGTGTTTGGGTGTGTGTGTGTGTGTGTGTGTGTGTGTGTGTGTAGATGAGATATTTTCCTGTGATTTCATTCTTTGTTCCTCTGGTCTTTAATTCCACTGGTCTTTAATTCGCCATCGTTTTCTAACAAAGCATGAGAGAAGCAACTGAACAACACCTTTTTGCATTGACAATACAATGCTCAAAATCTACTATGAGCATTGAAATTTCAGGGATTTATTTGTATGTGCATTTAAGGTGAAGTCTGGCATCTTAACATGGCCTTAGGAGCTTTCTTTTGTTAAATGACCATTCTCTCAAATAGACCTTGTCTTCATATCCGCATTTTTCTGGAAAATTCAAGGTTGCATTTTCCTTGAATGTGTGTGTGTGTGTGTGTGTTTTGTTCTATTGGGTTTCATTGAAATGTCATGTCACAACTAAACCAGCTTTACCAGTTATGGAATAACAATTCCATGCTCAATGAGTAAAAGGAGGCTAAAAGATACAGAGAAAATAATTATTCAACAGCCATTGTTGGATCTGTCCTTCAGGAGGAGATAAGCACGATTATAATACACAATACAATTTGTCCAATTCCAATGTACATTTTTGTCTTATGTAGTTAAACTCCCCCCCACCTTTAATTAGCACATACAAAGACACTTTGTATCTTATATGGACTTTCAAAATTCTGGTCAGCATTTCCCCATCTTAAACAATTCTGAGATGAATATCAATTTATCACCAATTTCCTTATATTGAGCTATTGGTTTAGAGATAATGGAAAAGGATAGTTATTTGTCTTATAATTCTAAGAATATCCCCATGATAGTCAAGTTTTGTTAAAAAAGACTCATTTATTTCATAAAGTTATATAATGATTTATAATGATTTTAAAAACATAAGTGTGTGTGTGTGTGAGGTTTAATTTTTAAAAAATGTTAGCATTTGAGGTTTTGATAGTTGAGCGGCCACTCAGTATAACATAATATGCAGGTTTGGAAGGAAATAGTACTGAGTTGCAAATGGAAACTGGAAAGAATTAATTAGACCCCAAAAAATCTTTAGCCTTTTCGGACTTGGGACATGCCTTGAATGTCAACTTGCAGGAAGGGATTGACCTGATTCCAAATTTCTCTGCAGCCATGAAGTTTCAGCTAACCTACTTGGCATTTCTTCCCAAAGAATTGGATAAAGCAATCAAACTCTTTCTAAACAGTGGCAGCATCAAGTGACCCGGAAAATTTAAATAGAAGACAAAACGTTACCTTACCTGGTTTCTAAAAAAAGCCAGGTTTCCAGTTTATACAAAATATACACATCCCATTCGGGCATAATGTCATCTATTTGGCTTTGGTTTAGAAGATACATGGTTGGTTAACCAAGATTAATGCCACCTGAGACACAGATCCATATATCATGTTCTACAGTAGTTAAAACAACAAATGGCTTACCCACCAATATGTGAATCCAGCCAATATGGTTTATAGCTCGGCATGATGTGTGAACCAATCCAGAGTCATGTTGACAAGCAGTAATTAACGAAATAGTACTACATGTGAGCACTGGAGAACTATTAGTTCCTTAAAGTACTGTAGGTATGAATGGAAATGGCGCTCTTAAAACTACTCAGCAGATGTTCAAGTTGAAGCAAATTTCACCGCCAGGCTTTGCGTTCAGTATTATGCCAAGTTATGGGTTAACATTATAAGAAGGACGCAAAGGAACAAAGATGATCAGAATACTGGAAGAAAGTTCAAGAGAGATGTTTATCAGATATAGATGATGGAAGACACAGTAGTGCTCTTTCAGTACTCAAAAGAGTTACCATGGAGAAGAACACTAAGATCTATTAACCATCAATTCAGAATGTAGGACATAAAATAATGATGTTAAGTTGCTGGGTGACTGTGAAGTCTTCATTTGATTTGAAGCTGATTCAAAAGAGTTCCCAACCAAGTGCCTAAATAGACTGATAATGTTTTATAGAATAAAAGAGAATAGAATTCTTTATTGGCCAAGTGTGATTGGACACACAAGGAATTTGTCTTGATGCATGTGCTCTCAGTGTACATGAAAGAAAAGATACATTTGTCAAGAGTCAAGTATCATAAGGTACAATACTTAATAATAGTCATAGGATACAATAAGCAATCAAATGATACTAGGAAACAGTAAAACAATGTTAGGATACAAGAAACAAAGTTAGGGTCATAAGTGGGAGGAGATGGATGAAAGGAAGAGAGGATTAATAGTAATAGTAATGCAGACTTAGTAAATAGTTGGACAGTGTTGAGGGAATTATTTGTTTAACAGAGTGATGGCTTTCGGAAAAAAACCTGTCCTTGTGTCTAGTTGTTCTGGTGTGCAATGCTCTATAGAGTCATTTTGAGGGAAGGAGTTAAAACAGTTTATGTCCAGGATATGAGAGGTCTGTAAATATTTTCACAGCCTTCTTTTTGACTCATGCAGAATACCGAAAGCAGGTTGGTATTAGATTCAATATTCTTCCTATTGAACAATTCTTGCCCCTGTAGTGATTTCTGAATTGAAAAGGGCTAAAAGACCACCCAGTACATCTTTCTCACTTTCTCTTTGTCTCTCCTGCTAGCAGGTGGTAGTTACTACTCTTTCTTTGCAGTATGAAACCAAGGGAGATAAATCTAGATGAATTAAGATATAGCTGTTCAACTGTGCTCCCCAAAAGAATAATGATCAGCTTTAATAACCTGCATATTTAATATCTAAATCTAATATTAGTTTTTCCTGATGGAAAGGAACCAACCAATGGGTCATACCTACTGATAAATCAATGACAACAGGAAACTACTATTCCTCTTCTCCATTCAAAGTGTCTAATTTAGGTAGATTAAGGACATAGTTGACCTTAAAAAAATAGTCTGCCTGGTAATATCTGTCAAAGTTCTTCAAAAATTATCATAAATTGGACAGGTACATAGTTGTTAGGCATAAAGAACCAGGAAGCAACCTGGAACTAAGGAGAAACTTCCTAACAGTGAGGATAATTAACCAGTGGATCAACTTCCCATCAGAAGTTGGAGGTGCTTCATCACTGGAGGATTTTAAGAAGAGATTGGACAGTCACTTGTCTGAAATGGTATAGGATCTCCTGCTTGAAAAAGCAGGGTGGACTAGAAGACTTCCAAGGTCCCTTCTAGCTCAATTCTGATTGATTGACTGAAGAGTTTATTATCACAAGAATCTGGTCTGCTAGATAAGAGTCAACGGAATTTATGGAGGGTGGGGGGCTGGACTTGAGTCTCTTGAGGCAATGCAATGATTCCAAACTGATGACATATTTAACCCCACCTTCCAGCTCAGCCTGCTCATCTCCTGCTATAGCTTTCAAAACATGGACTTTCTTATAGCAGATCTTATAAGGATTTTAATGCTGTGAGGTCTAATTTTCAAGCAAGTTGCTTGCAAAAATCATTGGTATTTGACCTTCAAAATCCAGGTTTTTATGCTTAAAGGGCAACTAACGTTCTAAGGGAAAGAAATAACCTTGATATAACAATGTTATTTGAGGGGATGCCACAAAAACAAACAAACAAACAAACCTATTTTTGGAAGTACCAGAAGGCAAGGCAAGAAGCAATGGATGGAAACTAATCAAGGAAAGAAACTACCTAGAAGTTAGGAGACATTTCCTGACAGTGGCAACAATTAATCAGAGGAATGACTTGCCTGTCGAAGTTGTAGGTGCTCCATCACTGGAGGCTTTCAAGAAGAGACTAGATAGCTATTTGTCTGAAATGGTATAGGGCAGAGGATTGGACCAGAACGAGACTAAACTTCTAAGGTCCCTTCCATACATGTAATTCTGTTATTCTGATATTCAAGTTGAGATAAAAATAGACATTTATGTGAAGTTCTCCAGGATGAATCCTAAAGGTGCATTTCTCTTTTTAATATAAAAATAACTTGGATAAAAATTTCTTTCTCAAACAATAAATATACACTGGATACATTATTCAATGTAATAAATGGCCAATAAGTACAGTTGAAAAAATATTTTATTCCTGTCCAGTGACCAGTTTATTTTGGCCAAATGTGATGTATGTTATAGTTCACTTCTTTTCCTGCACAATTTTTCCCCAGTTGCAGGCAAGATTTAGAAGTCTGCTGATTAAAGATAGTTTTCTGCCTGTCTAGAATTTCACTACAACAAATAGAAAGAATCATTGTCTAAAAATGCATCAGGGAGGTTGTCTGAAATCATTGCAGTGGGAATCATGGGTTATATGATTCCTTTTTTGTGTGCAGAAACTTGGCTGGGAATTTATTCCTGCCAAACCGCAGGGACTTTGAAATTTCTGGAAAATATTATTGTTCACCCTGACTGAATCAGTGTCCTCTTGTGTAAATAAATAACCTCTTTGTACAGAATCATCATGCATATATTTAAGTACCATGTCCTTTTTTTCTGAGAAACTGTAAACAGTCTGGTGAGAATTTTGACTTTATTTATGCCAAGTTGAAGTAATATAAGGTATTTCCTTTATGGAGCTGATAGTTGTAATGCAAATTGAGATGTTTAGTATATTGCACACGTTTCTCTTCTTAACTGTATGCCTATATGCTCTGCGGTGCAGATGTCTTATCAAATGCAGGAACATAATCTCTGTCCTTTCAATAAAATGTTACTGGAAGGAACGGAAGAAATAAGAAGTGTAATTTTTTTCATTGCCTGCACATATTCACACTTCAGTACAGGAATAAGAGAGCTCGTTTGGTGTAGTGGTTAAGGCATTAGGCTAGAAATCAGAAGACTGTGAGTTCTTGTCCTGTTTTGGGCACAAATCAGCTGGGTGATGTTGGGCCAGTCACTCTTCCCAGCCCTAGGAAGGAGCCAATGGCAAACCACTTCTGAAAAACCTTGACAAGAAAAATGCAGAATTGAACAGAAGGAGGGGCGAGGCAAGACATAAAGAAGGGGATCCGATATATTGCCTACATTCACAAGCTAGGTACAAATGTAACAGGGACATTGGCATAATAAGCTAACCAGGGTTAGTTTAATTTTTGCTTAAACTTTCTGTGAGGCTTAATGTGTTGTGCGAATCAAGGCAAGTTGGGTTCTATCTATTGTGTACACCTGAAAATGGATAATTCTGTCAGCAGGCTTGACATACAGTATACAAAAAGTTTACTTTGCTACACATTCTACTTCAAATTCCTATTTTGTTCAAGAAATTGAGGTGCATTCTAAACCAATTTATTTGATTTGTGAAATATTAGAATATGAAGGAAAGTTGGACTCCCTTTGGAAAGTTGGACTCATCTTCTTGTGCCATATCCATCATCGGACGTTGGCAATTAGGTTGGCGATCCTATTTTTATCAATAGCCACATGACAGCCGTATTTTTCCAGGTGTTGCATCACTTGTCCAAAATATTCTAACTTTCACTTTTTTATGGTTTTGATTATTTCTCTTGGCTTTCCTGGATGGCTTATATGTATGGACTCATACAACCTGGAAACCAACAGCATTTTAGTTGAGTTCTCCAGATTTTTCCCCAGATATTTTTTAAAATTTCATGGCTAACTCTAGGGGTTAGTCTGCTCCTATTCTGACTATGTTAGGCACTGCAGAAGGAGAACTATATTAGTTTATGGTAGTCAAAAATCAAGGAGTTTGGAACCATTTCCCAACAAATACATTTTATTAAAAATCATTTTAAAAAAGGCTGTTGCTCAAAGCATAAGCTTTTGGATAACATCTGTCAGTTGGGAAAGATTATACTTAACATCCTCAGTTTTTCTCTTTTTTTTAGGGTGAATGCATTGTCATCTTTAAAGCTGGAGCAAACAACCATTACTTAGGTAGCCTTGACTCCTGGCCTTTGGGTTAATTTTAATGCCTAAAGGGGCCCTCCAGAGTTTTGTGGCTAATTCAACACTTGAAGAGAGACTCCCATTTAGCCACAGGAATAAAGGTCAAATCACTTGGGAGAGAGCTAAGTAACCAATTAGTTTCCCTGGAGTACAGATCTAGGAATGAGTTGATGAGCTGAAAAGAATAGATTTAATCATGAAAATTATCTTCCTTTTTTTTTAATTTAAAGGAAGAGATGAGAATTCTAACAATGTGATGATTTTAACTACCGCTTGAAGACTGTTGCAATCTCTTCTTTTTAAAAGAAGGTTTAGGGTTTCAAATTAAATTTTCAGAACAATTGATGAATTAGGAGAAACGTGCTTTTAGCTATGCATCTGTTTTACCATTTTCTTTAGAATAATAAAGTGTTCAGAGCCTACCCTTTTCCCTTCATGGGATTTAATACAATACATTTTATATTTCCATTCTCTCCCTTATCCAGACAATGATCAGATCCAAACCACTTAACGTAAAGACTGCAATATCCTATACCTTTAGAGTGTAAGTCTCATAAAATGTGCCAGTAACTGATTTTCATGAACTTTGTACAAAGGAACACAAGAGCTAGAGGTTTTTTTTTTTTTTTTGTATCACCTATTTAAATTGAATACATGGAGAATCCAATTGGATAAAAATGAACTTTATGCTACTTTATGTGATTAAATTAAAGAAATATTGGGAGGAGAAAATGGAAATAAGACAGCTTCAAAAGCACTGGGATACTCTTTTTAATGTGAGGGACAAAGTACTAATAGACATAGCACTTAGACTTATATTCCGCTTCACAGTGCTTTTACAGTCCTCTCTAAGGGGTTTACAGTCTACTGCCCCCAACAATCTGGGTCCTCATTTTACCCACTTCAGAAAGATGGAAGGCTGAGTCAACCTTGAGCCTGGTGAGGTCTGAACTGCCCAATTGCAGACAGACAGCAGGCAGCAGAAGTAACCTGCAGTACTGCAGTCTAATCACTGTGCCACTGCAGCTCTTACATGGGACATTTCTTAAAATCTGATTGATGGGAGACCAACAGTGAAAAATCTCTCCCTCTTCTGTTCATTTTTGTGAGCTTCCCAAATGCTCTCGGTTGCCTTCTTGGGAAGATATAGATAGTCCTTGACTTACTATCAGAATTTTAATTGGTAAGCAAGGCAATTTTGAGACCTTTTTTTTTTTGCCATGGTTAAAGGAATCATACAGTTGTTAAGCAAATCTGTTTTCTCCCATTGACATTGTTGGAAGCAATTGAGATCTAAATTACATGACCCTGGGACATTGCAACCATTGTAAATCCATGCCCTGTTGCCAAGTGCCCAAATGTTGACCACATGACTATGGGGATGCTCTTAATGGTTTTAAGTGTGAGGCCCAGTCATAAGACACTCTTTAAGGTGCCTTTGTGAGTTTGAAAACTAAACGACAGATTGTAAGTTGACAACAATTAATTGTAATTGGCCCTTTGCTTGATATTCTTTAACTGTCTTAGGTTCTCTACATCAAGGTCCTTCAAGATAATGCAAAAAATATAGCAATCTATAAAGGATAGGAAATTTAATCCAGATTATTATTGTTATTGTTATTACATATCTTATTCATTAAACATGAAACTCAGTCAACTGAACATTTAAAAATGAATCACAAATATCATCGATTGGTGCTGATGTTCTGTATGATGTTCTGAGTAGCACAGTTTTTTGCACTTCCACTGGTGTTATTGCAGGAAGCTGCAATTTCTTGATGTATTTTGTAAAATTCTTCGATATGTGCCAAGTGCCCCGATAGTCAATGGATATCATTGTCACATGTTTCATCCATAATCACGTAGTTTTGATGGCCAGATCATGATATTTTGTGATTTTTTCCAGTTCTTTTTCTTTGACTCTGGTGTCTCCTGGTACAGCTATATCAATAAATTGTACGCTTCAGTTTTCAACAACTGTGATATCTGACGTGTTATGTTCCAAATGATGATCCGTCTGTATTCAAAACATAACACAGCAGATATCACAGTCGTCGAAAACCAAAGTGTACAATTTATTGATATTGATAACATGATGATGATGATGATGATGATGATTACATTCCTGCTGCTCTCCACCAGCTGGGATTCAGGGACATGCAGCCTTAGAACATAAATCTAATCTGTGACCATGATGGTATTTGCCCGCTAGAGGTCTAACCAGCATCTATCTTGGAAGATTTCTTTAAGATTGTGAAGATGGAACTGTTGAGTGGCATATTTGAGATTTTTATTATAAAACTGAAAGTGGTTCTAATGTCATATTTTGACTGTTCTTGTTGCCAAATGCTTTCTTGATTGATGAATGTTTTAATTTGAGATTTAATAGAAAGGTAAAGGGGGCGGTGCTCATCTCCGTTACAAAGCTGAAGAGCCAGCGCTGTCCGAAGACGTCTCTGTGGTCATGTGGCTGGCATGACTAAACACCGAAGGCGCATGGAATGCTGTTATCCTCCCACCAAGGTGATCTCTATTTTTCTACTTGCATTTTTTACATGCTTTTGAACTAGGTTGGCAGAAGCCGGGACAAGTAACAGGGGCTCACTCCATTACGTGGCACAGGTATTCGAACTGCCGAACTGCTGATCTTTCTGATCAACAAGCTTAACATCTTAGCCATTGAGCCACCGCATCCCGAGAGATTTAATACACATCTGTCTTAATTGGATAGCAACCGGACTCCTTGAGTCCGTTTATAATGGGGGCCAATTGACTGACAGACAGATAGACAGACAGACAGACAGACCTTTACAAGCTGGTCTGTTTTCTCTTTTTGAATAGCTACATAATGGAATGGCCATCGTTCAAGAATCTCTCTAAATGAGATTCTTCTCCCTCCAAGTCATGTCTGTTTGAAGCTCCATTTGTTTTGTTCCATAAAACATGGAGAAATTGGACAGGTTGTAATAGGTTGTCATACATTACAGGCCTTCTTTTTGTTCTTTGTGAAGTAAATAAAACCCCAAGTCTGACAACTATCCAAGACTTCAATAACTGTTATAATGTCTCTTCAGCCAAACCTTTTATTTTCTCACTTGGTAGTTAAAGGAAACCATTGAGAAATAGATATATAGATATATATTTAGCAGAAGATGGGTTTGAATTTCCCCATTTTTATGAGAATAATTTGTCTCTCACGGAAAAGGAGGGCAGCTGAATTTGCTTGTTATTTTCGGGGTAAATTGCTTATCTCATGGGGGAGAAGAAAGGAAGAAGGGAAGACATTTCCTTTTGTCTAAATTTTAAAAAAACCACATACAATAGTCTTGCTTTGAGTCTGCTTTTACAGCGATTAACCTCTCTAGTATGCAGAGACTTATCCATATTTCATGAAGCATTCTTCTAATTAAAAAGAAAGTTGCTGAAAAATTCAGGTATCAAAAGAAAAAAGGCATACATTGGAAATCGGGGGATGTAAGCTTTACACTTATGGGTAGCTAAGCAATTTAAAAAAAATAATACACATGGTTATACAAGTAAACATGCACTTCTCGAGTTTTTGTTTTTTTCCTTTTCTTTCTTTTATTTTTACATGGACTTTCCTCACCCACCTCAGGTTGCTATCTCATGTGGAAATGTGAGGATGAGAAGTCAAGCCCAAGAAAAAAAATGACGAAGTAAAATTGACAGATTCATTCAACCCTCACTTGTTAGACAAGATGTTCCATGCAGCCTTCTGTTTCATGCATGATGTCCCTTAGGTGCCCAGAGGCCTGTTGAATGGTTTGGTTGGAAAAGGGGAAGGGGAGAAGAAGGAGAAAATGGAGAAGGGGAATGGAAGAGCAAGGGGAAGAGGAGGAAGAGGAGGAAGGGAATAAAGAAGACAAAGGAGAAAGAGGAGGAAAATGGAGAAGAGAGGAAGAGAGAGAGAGAGAGAGAAAGAGAGTGGAAGGGGAAGAGGAGGAGGAGGAAGGGGATTAGAGAAGAAAAAGAAAGAGGAGGAGGAGGAGGAGGAGGAGGAGGAGGAGGAGGAGGAGGAGGAGGAAGAAGAAGAAGAAGAAGAAGAAGAAGAAGAAGAAGAAGAAGAAGAAGAAGAAGAAGAAGAAGAAGAAGAAGAAGAAGAAGAAGAAGAAGAAGAAGAAGAAGAAAAAAGAAAAAGGAAAGGAGAGCCATGCCGATACTCAGAATTTTAGTAAACAAATGCATCATGCAACAGGGAATAGAAAACTTTTAGCTGCTTGTATAATAGCTTAGTAGCCTTAGGCAGCAATTAATAATAGGCGGTGTTTCATTAGAACCTCTTATATGCTACATAGAAACCTATTAGCCTAATTCGAGAGACGTGTGCGCCTTCAGTTGATTTCCAAGCATTGCAATGCAGATCATCGCATGGCCACTCCACAGATGGTTGGCATGAAATTCCTTTCCAATGTTTACTCCAGTTAAATTCCAGTGTTTCTGGTATCCGCCGACACCTGATAAAACAGTACACATCATCTCTGCCCTAATGTTCCCTTTTATTCGTATCCATTTCATATTATTCACAATCATGTTTATACTTATATCTGTTACCTAATTAATACATGCTTGACAAAATAAATAAATACATAAATAATTAAACCAAAACATTTGCTTGAGACATTTGATCGTATAAGAATATGTTAGAGGAGATCAGAGAAAGTAAAACTAAGTAAACCACCTGAAATCTCCTCTTGCGTTTGACTGTTCCTTATTCTTTTGGCTTTCTAAAGCTTTTCTTTCCCCTCTCCCTCCCATCTAATCTCTTATCACCTGTGGCTTATTCACCTGAGATCCCTCTGGGAGTGGCGCGTTTGGGATAAAAGCAGGCAAATCAAAGAATAGGCGAGGAAAGAGCCAAAATAAGAGCTGGCCTACAAGACAGAGTTAACTCTCCACAGCAGCTTTCAACAAATCTTCGCCTGATGTTTGTGATTACACTTGTGAGGAAAGGAAATTGATACCTTCGAGGAGGAAAAAAATAAAACCTGGGAGGAAGAGATGGGGACCTCCTCATGTGGCTAGTCTTCGGCCATCATCCTTCATCCTGCCTGCATCCTGTGAGCTAAACCTACAAATGGGCCTTGTTTAAAGGCTGAAATTGTCAATGTTCGGGGCACGCTGGATATTTATTAGCATAGAAGCAAGGCGAGCAGTGAGAATGGCAGACAGAATAGCAGTGGGCTAATAATAAATAAGACTATTAAACCAGCGAGAGTGCCCCGCTTCCTTTACATCAAAGGAAAATCAATGGGTACTTCTTTTTCTGCATCCTGTAACAAATGCAGGCTGCCAAATGTTAAGAGATATGAGATTGGGAAAGGTTTTCTTACATGCACATCCACCGCTTCCTCGCTGGTTGAAGATGAAAATGAGAGAAACAAGCAGCTTTGAAAAGGAATGTCTCCGAAGAATGGATGGTCTTCTTTTAGATTTATATAAAGTAGAATTCATTTCAAAAGTGAAGGATACAGGCATGCTACAGGGTGTAGGGTACAGAATAAGACCTTGAAACTAAGTCTCGTTTCTCTTTTCCCCCCAAACACACTAAAACAACAACATAAATCTACCATGCAAATAATAAATGAGCAAAGGGGTTTTTTTTTTAAAAAAAGATTGGGAGTTGTATGTTGTGGGAATTCTGGGTAAGATATGAATCTCAATCGTTGTCAGCCCTTTGAGGTAGACAAGATGAGGAAATGGGGGTCCCTAGGACTTTGGAAAGTCTTTTAATG
Organism: Pseudonaja textilis; assembly: GCF_049901715.1. Lineage (NCBI taxonomy): Eukaryota > Metazoa > Chordata > Lepidosauria > Squamata > Elapidae > Pseudonaja > Pseudonaja textilis. The sequence goes on from NC_142001.1 coordinate 13,954,725, forward strand.
TGGTTTAGGATATTGTGATAGAATCTTGAAAGCCTGTCGAAGTCCTATCGACTTCAATCTATACCTAATCGAAAGCAAATCTTTATTGTAGACCAGCATAAGAAGGGTGAGATACATGTATATCGTACTTTTAAAATTTATTTTATTTAACGTAACATCCAGACTCAAGAGAAAAATCTTACAAAGCTTCTTGATTATTTTGTAACTTTAGGGAAAAATAAAGGTATTTTCCCTCCTCCTCCTTTTCCCTCTAACAGAATTCTAATAGGTCTGTGAGTGCAAGTGTATATAAATAAGCCAAATCACTTTCATGTTCTTTCCCCCCTGATTTTAATACATTTCAGAACTGTGACTTATTTCTTCAAAGCACAGCATTTTGGTAGACAAAATAATTAGGCGCCTCAATCATGAGAAGATTGATCAGCATAGTTAATTTGGGTTGATCCCCTTTGCGTTTGGCCACTCAAGGCAAGATATGCAAGGGTTTGAAAGAAGCTCATCGATTGGATGACCATTCATGCCCTAATAACAGATTGAAAGGATCTTCTTCTTCTTCCTAGCATATTCCGGCAGGTGCGGGGGCCGCTTTCGGATCATTGAACATCACTTTCCACAGTCAGCTGTGTCTCCAGGGCACAGGCCCATGATTCGTATATCTTTGTTGATGGTATCTCGCTATCTCTGTTTTGAATGCCTGTGAGGTCACCGGCCATTGATTTCTAGTTGATAGGCAGCAGTGGTGGCATTCGATTGTTTTTACTACCGGTTCTGTGGGCGTGGCTTGGTGGGCATGGTGTGGCTTGGTGGGCGTGGCTTGGTGGGCATGACAGGGAAAGGATACTGCAAAATCCCCATTCCCTTCCCTCTCTTGGGGGAAGGTTATTGTAAAATCCCCGTTCCTTCCCCACCCCACTAACCTGCTTTCCAGCCGTTCTCCTTTGCAAGTCAACAAAAGAAGACCCAGCCTATTAGCTGGGACTCAGGAGGCAGAAAATAGATGGGAGTGGGGCCAGTCAGAAGTGGTATTTTCCGGTTCTCCAAACTACTCATATTTTCCATTACCTGTTCTCCAGAACCTGTCAGAACTGGTCGAATACCACCTCTGGTAGGCAGTCTTGACAATGGTGGAAGGTGTTGCTCTCTATAACAGATTGAAAGAACGCTTCCCTTGAAATAACAAATTAGGGCTTCTGGGGACAACTTGATCTGACTTCTAAAAGACCAGGGAGACCCAAGAGCCATTTTGCACCTGAGAAACCAGCCAGCCAACTGAGTTGGCCTCATTTGATATTTTAACGGAAGACTTTGAGGTAGATGATCAATCTTGTCATCCTGGGAAGTTCCAGCAGTCATAAATGCATGCCAGTTTGCAAGAACTCAATTTTTGATCATGTGACTCTATGGAGGCTGCAATGGTGCAAAAACCAGTTATAAGTCAGGGTTCTTGTTCCCAATTTTGTACGGTCATTAAACTATGGATTATCAGTTGAGGACTACCTGTAACAAGGTTTACATCTGTAGCGTGACATTGCAAATATCTCAATTTTATTTCTAACTAATATCAACTTCCATTTTAGTTACTCACTTGTGTTTTTTTATAGATAGCTCACTCCTAACAGATTGAGGATACTTTATAGACCTCTATTCAATAAGAGCCACGGTGGTGCAGTGGTCAGAGCGCAGTACTACAGGCTACTTCTGCTGACTGCCAGCTGCCTGCAATTCAGCAGTTCAATTCTCATTGGCTCAAGGTTGACTCAGCCTTCTGCCCTTTTGAGGTGGGTAAAATGAGGACCCAGATTGTTGAGGGGAAGAGGCTGACTTTGTAAACTGCTTAGAGAGGACTGTAAAGCACTGTGAAGTGGTATATAAGTCTAATTGCTATTACTATTCTGTTATTCTGCTAAGTAGCCTTTTTGGGGGGATTTAAGGAACATGTCACCTTTCTGGACAATTGCTGCAGGCAGGAAGTGGTCCAGATACTTTACCTGTGAATGTTTTTCTTCCTCTTGCCATAACAGAAGGAGAGAAGGAGAGTATCAATTCAGAATTTTAGGAGTAAGGTTACTATGGTTACACTGACATTTCATGTCTTTGTGTTCGTCAGTTCTGCAATGCAGGGAAAAGAGATATTCTCTGGCCAAATCCACGAAACAATCAGGATGGTTGATTCACCATCATGTCCCCCTATTAAAGCAGTTTCATTTTATAGCCCTTTATGTTCTCGTTTTTCTCCTGAAAAATCCAATGACGATCGCATTTCCCATCAGCACAATACCTTGGGCTCCATCCGATGTTTGGAGATTGCTCTGAAAATTCTTCTGTAATTTCAGATATTAAGACAAAAGCTTGAGTGCCCTCCACCATACCTGTTAATTAAAGTGAGCAAATATTCCAGAAATCAACTGCTGCAATGTAAGGATGCATTTAGAAGCTGTTGAGTATTTCATAAGTAAATATTGCATCAGCCCATCCGATTAGATCTTGCAAGAATTTCCTGGTTACAATTAATCAGTGGAACGGCTTGCCTTCAGAAATTGTGGGTAGCTCTATCATGGGAGCAGGGGTGGGATTCAATTTTTTAAATAACTGGTTCTGTGGGCCTGGCTTAGTTGGTGGGCGTGGGTTGGTGGTCATGTGACTTGGTGGATGTGGCTTGGTGGTCATGTTATTGGCTGGGTGTGGCAAACTCAATATCACTCACATCGAGGCACACATCTCCTCACCTGGACTCTCAAGACTGTGGGGATGCTGCAACAGTCGTAAGTGTGAAAAATGGTCATAAGTCACTTTTTTTCAGTGCCATTGTAACTTTGAATGGTCACTGTACACAAGCAAAGTACCAGCAAAGGAGGGAAAAAAACCTCCAGTGACGTTCCTGAGACAGGAAGTCTAGTCCTGCCAAGAATGTAATAAGGGTTAACGGAGAGGCAGTTTCTGTAAGCAACACCAGAATGTTTCCTTCCTGCCTTCCTTACAGGATTAGGCCAGTAATTTCTTCTAACAACCGGTTCTCTGAACTGCTTAGAATGTTAACAACCAGCTCTAACAAATAGGTGCAAACTGGTAGAATCCCACCCATGCATGGGGGGTTTTCAAGAAGAGACTGGGCAGACATTTGTCTAGAATGAAATAGAGTCTTCTCCTTGAACAGGGAGTTGGATTAGAAGACCTCTTCCATGTTATTCTGTTCTGAGGTCTGTTGTGGGTAACATAGAGGGTCTTCTCTGATATGACATCCATCTTTTAGAACATTCTCACTTTCTAAAAAAAAAAATCAGGTTAGCTCCATCCCTGTTAGGTTTCTGGAAGTCATTCAAGACCAACCCATGTCAATAAGACTGGAGGTTTCAGACAATGGGATATATTCTTAGATTGTGCCATTGTGGTTGACATTTTTACTTTCAATATATATATTGCTGATGGGGTGGACACTGCTTTTTGTGAGGTAGGTGACCATATAAATGTGAGTAATTCATAAATAACTCTCTCCTCTCCCCCACTCTCTCCCTCTCCCTCTCCCTCTTTCCCTCTCCTTCCTCTCCCTCTCCCTTTTTCCCTCTCTTCCTCCTCCCCCTCCCTTTCTCCTCTCTCCCTCTCCCTCCCCACTCTGTCACTCTCATTCTCTCTCTCCCTCTCTCCCCCCGCTCTCTCATGCACACACACACACACACACACACACACACACATTTAAAGATTTGTTTCTCCAATGCCTAAAAAAGATCTACTTTCTCCTGTAACCAAAATAAATCAAATGAAGAAATTGGTCCCCAGAAAAGAAGATAAGTCTTAGCAGATGGTGGCACTTAACCAACCATGGGTAGCCTTGGATGCTTAGGTGGTATTAATTCTTGGAGGGGAACCCTCCAGAGAATAAGAGAGAAGTTGAATAATAAATAAAAACAGCGACAGGCTACGTCCACATTGTGGCCTAGGAAATTACATAGATATGTCCAATTGTCAAGCTTAACTCATATGAGACTTTGTTAATAAAATAGGTTAGGAACTGAAGTGCACAGGGGGCACAAATTGGTTACATTTAGTTTTCAAATGCTCTTTCCCTTCTGCCAGCTAACTGTATTGAAAGAGAAGCCTTTGACCCAGAAATTTTAGGATTTCATCTTTCTGGGAGAAACCCCAATGCTGCAAAGTGGACTTTGAAATTCAACGCTGTTTATTTTCATTGCATTATCATCTAACTAGGCAGCTCTCTGAAGAGGGTCAGTAATTCAGAATCTACCATTCCTTCATGACTGCTGCCTTTAAACATCCACTTTGTTATGTCCTTGTTTCTCCTATTTATGTGCGGAGTAATGCACGAAGCCTGTGCAGATGAACCTTGGAAAACTGGCATTCAGAGAGGGTGTGATTTGATTGTGCTTTGCGCTTTGCAATTTCCAGGGGAAAAACAATCTGATTCGAATCAGGGCGAGTTTTGAACTTTTAAACAGGGCTTCAATCATTGCAGAAAGATTGTGCCAGGCTGGCACTGTGGCATTGTGGAGCTGGCACACAGACGGGGACAGAGAAAACATAATTCTGAAATGATGAACTGTGCCAGGAAGGCAGGGTGAAGCTATCCTCTTTGTCACCCTGTGGATGGTAATGGAAGGACTCTGTGGTTTGTAGCCTGAATTTATGAGAAAATATATATCACAGAATTGCTCCACCTAAGATCAGGAGAGAAGTAGCAGCAGGTGTTGAGAGAACTAAGCAAGAGAAAGAGCCTTGACATCCTCTGAATGGACATATGTCCCAAGTCCATTGACTCAGATCCAGGAACAGCTTTATGGGTAAGAACAAGCATTCTTGAAAGTACACAAGAACAAAATCGAATTAAAAGATGGAGGGAGGAGGCCACATTGAGCAAGGAACAACGTTAAAGGAGGATATGGCTAAAGGATCTAGCCCTCTTTATACTACTTGGAGGACCCTGAATAGGTTGAGAGTTGGAGGGCCTAAGTGTAAAACCTAAGTGCTCAAGTGGAGGTTCTTAGTGGATAACAAGATGCTGTGTGAATGTGGAAACACAGAGAGCTCGGGCGATCTGCTGGTATGTTAGTTACTACCAGAAACATGTATTGATAATGATGTATTTTTGGCCATTGATAAATCCAAGAAGGTGGCTTCATTTGGCAGTTTAAAGTTTGATCTAGACAAAAGGAGGAGGAGGAGGAAGAGGAGGAGGAGGAATCAATCTATGGAGCATCCTTCCACTAGACCTCCTAGACAATCCAGGAGAGGAATAAGCAAAACAGTAAATGCCTCTGAAGGGACATCATGCACTATATTAAACACGCAGTGTTAGTAACCAGGAAACTCCTATGCCCAGAAAATCCAACTACAGTGTGTGTGTGTGTGTGTGTGTGTGTGTGCTCACATGGGATATAGAACCCTTCCATCATTGTATGTATAGAAGTGTTCATCCAAGGGCTATCTTCTATGTCTAAAATTTTCCCATCAAGGGCCTGTGATAACCCATAGTCAACATCTTCCCATCTTCTGAACTCTGACCCTGCTTGCACCTGTTCTCAGCTCTACAAGGTCGCCTGTCTTGCTTTCCCAGGAGGGTGGCATGTGTCTGTGGGTGTAACACAAAAAAAAGAAGTGGTTGGATTTCATTATTTATCTGTGCTTCTTCCTTCTGCAGAGCTTCCAGGGCAAGGAACAGTAGCTTTCCATACAAAAACACAGACGTATGGCCGCTTCATAATTAGTTCCATTACAGAAATGTTCTGCTGAGACATTTGAGTGATTTGTAGATCCCTGCTGACTTTATTTGCTTTAATCTGCAGTTTTAGATCTTTTATTGATTTGCTTGTTTTTACTGTTTGTTTTCTGCTCTGTTAATTGGATTTTTGTCTGTCCTATGCTCTGCTGCGAAAGCTGGAAATGTGGAATATTAATATGGTAATCAAAGAAGTAAACTAAATGACATGAAGTTATAAACAGCTATAAATGAGACTTGAAGGATCTAGAACCCTAATTATCGGAATTCTTGCAACCTAAGAAAGTCAGAATGCCAGTAATTATGAACATGCAACACTTCCTTTACGTTTGTGTCTCTCTCTGTGTGTGTGATTGCTCATCTCAACTTCCCCTAAACTGAAACATCCATGGAAACTGTTGCAGTACAAATAGGTATATACTATTGATACCAATTCTTTTTTAAGTTCAGTCTTATGTTTTGTGAAGGCGTTATCCTTATTAATCTTCCTTGATAAAGGTCTTCTTAATCATTTAAGGAAAATTGGATTTGTTATTGATTGTGCTAAGGTTACAGCCAATAGTTGACAGTGATTGTGTGTCAAACCATCTGACAATCAATCTGGACAAGGTTCAATAGCAAGCAGTTAGGAACAAAATAATTCCTTCAGCAGACAGAATTACATCAAAGTTCATGCTATTTCAAGAAATAGCTACTTTCTATTAACTTTTTTTCAAATATTGTAATATTTGTCCAGGCACCTACGAAGTCTTGCAGATATTCCACTGAGCCTACCTTTTGTCATCTATAAATATATTCTGCTTATATGTTGACCCATTCCTTTGCACTTCAGTTTCCTCTGGTTTGGATTCCTTATTTAATCAGGAAATCTGGGATTTTAATAGAACTAGTTGCTGTTTGGTTGGTGCATGAGGAGTGGCAGAGTCAAAAGAGGGAATAGCCTATCATCCCTGCATCACCACAAGTGAACTAAGTCCAACCCCTCTTCAATTTCTTTTAAACTTTCATAACACTATGCAGGTGCTAATGGTTAGTTGAGAAAATTATTGTGCATAGGCATGAGTAACAATAAATCAATTTAATTGGACTTTCACATGTGGACCTGAACTTTTGTGCCTGACAGCTGGTGAACATTTTAATACTCTGCAGACATTATTTTCTACCTAACCCATCTTCTCTTTTTCAATCAGGTATATAATGCCTCAAGAAACAGGAATTTACCCACTTTTGGATCTTACCTGACCATGTACACATAGAATAGAATTCTTTATTGGCCAAATATGATTGGACACACAAGGAATTTGTCTTGGTGCATGTGTTCTCAGTATACATAAAAGAAAAGATACATTCATCAATAGTCAAGAATCATAAGGAACAACACTTAATAATAGTCATAGGGTACAATAAGTGATCAAATCATATGAGGAAACAGTAAATAAAAATCATTAGGATACAAACAACAAAGTTACAGTCATGCAGTCATAAGTGGGAGGAGATGGGTGAAAGGAAGGATGGGAGGATTAATAGTAATGCAGGCTTAGTAAATAGTTGGACAGTGTTGAGGGAATTATTTGTTTAGCAGAATGATAGCGTTTGGGAAAAAACTGTCCTTGTGTCTAGTTGTTCTGGTGTGCAGGGCTCTATAGCATCGTTTTGAGGGAAGGAGTTGAAACAGTTTATGTCCAGGATGTGAGGGGTCTGTAAATATTAATTAATATCAATGTTAATGTAAAATTAAAAAGCAGTAATGATTAGAAATTTAATAACAATAAATTGTGCATGTTATCTTAATGGGTTGTGATGTAATAGCTGAAACACCCTAACTGGTTTGAATTGGTTAGCTACAATTCTTCCCATTTTTTTTTTCCAAAGCATCCATCACTTCCTTTCTTTTGAAGACTACAGAAAAGGGGCTCATTGTCTTCATCTCCCATTTTATTTATTTCAGGAGTAAGACAAGCTAATTTCCCGCAAGATGGTTAATAGTTAGATGTCTTTTGGAAGCGTGTGAATGTATGTGCGATCTATAATCACACATGCGCTTATCAATATATACACATCATAGCTGTCCCGCTGAGAAGTCAGTCTGTGATGTCCAGATTCTATGCAATGTAGACAAAATGTTCTCTTGAGGGTAATAATAGTCTTCTTTTCTTGTAACAATAATATGTCAGAAATGTAACCTCCCAGGACAATATAACCGATGCATTTCCCAGTTGGTCATTATGATTCTGTTGCAGATATCTTACCCTGAAAAGATAATGCAAAAATGTGGAGGGGGGTTATGAAGAAAAGGAAATCATTTTCTCTCTGGTTTCCATGACAGAAAAAGGGAAGATTTTTTGGGGTTTTTTTGCCAGAGAAAAGAAAAATAAAAGATCAGATGTGCAATTTCTTGCTCTCCCTTTCTTTTATTTCAAAACTCAGTGGAATGTGACATACATTAGAAGATCCAGCTAGCTTTCATAGGATTATTAAAGTTTGGGACATTCTGAGATAATTAGCAAGAGAAAACAACAGGTATGGAGCACCTAAATGCTCTGCAACTTCCACAATCCTTTTACTGTGGGGTCATTGGTGCTCTCTGAACTTGGTTGTTTGTTAGTTTCATTAGCCTTGATGATGTTACCAAGCAGGATAATGAAATGTCTGTAAGAAAACAACCAAGCTCAGGGAGCGCTTTTCATTTTAACCCTGAGCTACTCATAGTATCTTCTATTGGTATCTTTTCTGGGCTACCTGAAGCTGAAGGAGAAAACGGTTGAATCTATCTGGAAGGCTTTGAGTTTCTGCTTTTGAAATGAATGGATAATGGGTTTATCCAGTCTAAAGTCTTCCAAATCTGTTGGCCAAAAAATCAGTTGTGTAGATGTCTAGAAGAAATATCAACACAACTGACTTATTTCATTGCTTTGGAGACTCTTACATGTGTCAGTTGACATGGTAGGAGGTCCATTCTAGGAATTAGCAAAATTAATCTGAGAGTTAAAAACTGTATAGTCTATATTGATGTTTTTAAGGTATATATTTTTGGCTGTTTTGGATACATTTTTTCTGAGCATAGTGCTACATGGGTATTTGTTTCTGCAACTAGACTATAATGAGATTAAAGAACCTTAATCAGCTCCCACTGGCCAAATTCACATAATTTATTTCCTTATTAAATATATATTTTATCCTGTTACAATCCGCCCCGCCCCCCAAAAGATTCTCAGTGACTTACAATAATACAATTAAAACACCAGTGATGCAATGTCAAAACCTTACAGTATATTTTCTTTTTTTAAAAAAAAAACCACATAAGCCACAAAAACAAAAGCTGCATCATACCATAAAAATAGAAAATAAAACATTGAAGATGACAGTCTGAACCAGAGAAAGAAAATACAGCGATTAGCCCATTGCAGGTCACATGATGGTTTAATACATTCTATAAACCTAGCCACTATGATAGCGCGACAGAAGGAAAGGCAGAGATAGAGATGGGTGTATTATATTAAAGCGTGTCTAATTTCTATCAGTATCCCTTGAGTATGTTGTTCAGATCAGAAGGTTACAATTTGCCCGGAATTGCACGCTGCTGTTATTTCTAAGATGTGTTGCAATCCATGAATCTGAAGGATGAAGCAAAAGAGACTTTTCAAATCTTGATTACTGTTGGAAATGTAGAGAGCAGATTTTTTTGTTGCTGCTGGTAATTTAGAGTGGTGATCTATCTCCAGCTATGAAATCGGTTGACTATATAAATCCAACAAAGCCAAATAGATTGCAGCCATTGTTACAGATAGGTTGGCTCATATTTTTTTAAAACTCCATTTAACATTACAGTTTTTTTTTTTAAAAAATCACTTTATAAGTGAGCCCAAACATAAATCAACTTAGATGAATCCCGAGAATAAAATATCCCCTTCTTTTTTCCTTCCTTCCTTTTGTTCTTTTTATCTCTCAGGGCTCTTTGCCAAAAATAAAAGGTGATAAAGAAGAAAAAAAAAAAACCCCGATGCAATTAAAACCACACATTTTTAAAGAAAAAAAATGTGCATCAGGAATATTTCCTTCAGCTTCAGATTAGGTTGAAGATTACTTGCGTCTACTCAGAAGGAAGTGCCTCTGAATTCAAAGGGGCTTACTTCTGAATAAATAGGTATAAAAATGTCTGCCTTTACGGTTGACTGATAGCACTTTTTAATATGTATGGGGCACTTTGAATTTGGGATATTAAAAAAAAACTTGCATATTTTCCACTGGTTTTAATAAGTATTCCGTTGTATTAATTGGAGGGCAACTTCACAGCACTGCAAGTATATGCAGGAGATGAAAGCATCTTGGCCGTTTCTGAAATGCAGATTCCTCCTAAAAACATTTCAGCACCTGAAATCTTGAAACTGTGCAGTTTTTAGTCATTAGATAAGTTGGAAAGTCCCTGAAGATTTTGTCTTAGTGGAGAATTTACTCTAAGCAAAAATCTATCGCTAGGGAATATTAGAAACCAAATAGCTCTTTTCCTTCCTCTTAACTGGATTGATTCAGAGGAAATTCCGCCAACTTAACTCATCTTGTTTAACATGAAGCTTTAATGGTGGGAAATCCTTGTTTCACAAAGTTTTTTTTTTTTTTTTTACAAATGGTAATTGGTAGCCCTTTATCATGGTTTGGGCCTGTTACCAGGTGATCAATTTTTCTTTGCATTCGTATAAAAGTTAACATGGGATGAAAGAGAGGAGAAAGGGCTGAAGAGAAAGGATGTACAGCCACAGTGGCACAGTGGTTAGAAGACAGTACTGCAGGCAACTTCTGCTGACTGCCGGCTGACTGCAATTGGGCAGTTCAATCCTAGCCGTCTCAAGGTTGACTCAGCCTTTCATCCTTCCGAGGTCAGTAAAGTGAGGACCCAGATTGTTGGGGGCAAGAGGCTGACTCTGTAAACTGCTTAGAGAAAAGGTACTGTGAAGTGATATATAAGTCTAAGTGCTATTGCTGTGTAAGTGGGCTGAGGAATTCTGGGCATTGAAATCCAAAGCCTTAAACTTGCCAAGCTTGGAGATCCCTGCACTGACTACATGGCAGCTCCACCTGGCTCATTTTCTGTGCCCATCTTCACTTTTCCTCTGAGATGAGACTGGGTGGGTCTGGTTGATTTGGTTTGTCATCACTGCTGAGTGTATGCCAAAAGTGTATATTCTCATCAGGGTCACCCACAACATAACAGTCATCCTAGTTGTCCAGATGCAGCATGCAGGCACTTCTATTAGGCAGCAAGGTTCTGGAGGCAGATGACCACTTCCATGTCATGCTCAAAAGACTAGGTTCACAAAATCTAATTAAAATGATTTATTGCTAAACAGCCAATGCACAGGAATTTTGTCAACTAACAGTTAGCACCTGCTAACTGTTAGATAAGGGTTGGATAAGGGTTAAGAGTAGATAAGGGTTAGATAAGGGTTCACAGAATTCAAGGAGGGTTTGACTTAGTTCATTTGTACCTATATAGGGATTCTAAGCTAATCTCTCTTTTAACTCTAACCCACGCTTCTGCCACTCTATGTTCAGTGACAATGACAAAGCCATCAGTTCATACTGCATGAAAGAAAGCAACAATAAAACATTCCTGTATTTTTATCCAGACATCCACATAGCTAGGAAACAGTATATAAAGCAAATACAAAATGATCCATTAACTTCTCTTTCTTTCATTTCATCTCCTTGAACCTCAATTAATGCACTTGCTTTATACCTTGTGAAGGGAAACCATTGAAAGTGCTTTTAGTGGAATAAGTCATTCTGCTTTGTCTCATCTTTGGCTCATGCTGGACTCTGACTATACCTGAAACAGATATAAATTCAGAGAGTCTCAGTTAGGAGAAACATAGAAACTGGGTGAAGCCAAACAGCAGGATCACAGCTCACCAGCTCAAATCCCCCAGCAACTAAGACTAACCTGAGCACAACCAAGCCCCCACCTGAACAGAACACACCTCCAGCCAATCAGAACACGGCCAAGCCCCCAACCAATGAGAACACACCCCCAGCCAATCAGAACACAGCCAAGCCCCCACCCAATCAAGCCACAACCCCACTAGCAGTTAAAACGAAAAAGCAGCTGCAAGCTCACATTACTCTGAGAAGCACAGAGCCGAAGACACAAGCCTGAAGATGATGAATGAGACTTCATATATATATTCACAGCATGATGGATTCGCTGTGTGTGTTTTCCCTTGCTCTTTGCTCTGACTGCATAACACATACAAGTGAGAAACCTTTGAAAGAAGACAGTAGGTCATTAATTGCCAATATATAGGGAATAAAGTGGATATATATTTATTGTCTTTTTCAGTAGGAAGGGCTAAAAATTCAGCAACTCAAACAGCCCCCCTCTCTCCCCCCCTCTCTCTGTCCCTCTATCTCTGTCTGTCTCTGTCTCTGTCTCTCTCTCCCTCTCCCGTCCCCCCTTTCTCTTTCTCTCAGATATGGTTGGAATAATATTTTCCATAGCTAGGAACTGCAGCAACACAAATCCAAAACAAGTATTAGATTAGTAAGTGATCTAATGAAAGTAATGACTTCATATATTTTTCTGTCTCTCTCTGTCACTGTCTCTCTCTCTCCCTCCCTCTAAGTGTCCCAACCTTCAGATATGCTTGGAATAATATTTTCCATAGCTAGGAACTGCAGCAACACAAACCCAAAACAGGTATTAGATTAACAGGCGATCTATTTTTTCTCTCCCTCCATCTCTCTCTCTCTCTCTCCCTCTCCTCCCTCTTCTCCCTCCCTCCCTTCTCTCTCTCTCTCTTTCTCTCTCTCTCCTCCATCCCATCTCTCACTCCCTCTCCTCCCTCTCCTCCCTCCCTCCCATCTCTCTCTCTCTCTCTCTCCCTCCCTCTCTCCCTCTCTCTCTCTCTCTGCATGTATTCTTAATTTATCTCCTTTTAACAGTATTGCTTCAGGCCAATGAAAACTATGCTGGCAAGATTTAAAATAAGCTTGATCTGGATGTTAGGGAAGAGTTGGTGAGGATGTGTGTGTGTGTGTATGTTCAGGCCTCAAATGACTGCTAAATTAATTCTGGTAATGAGCGCCCTCCCACATATTTGCAGGTAATTAGCTGAGTGGATTAATACCCAGGAACTCTGGTCAATTTTTTTCTGAAGCTATAAATTGTTAGTTGTAAGGTATCATAAGCAGGAATTATGATATTTCCTAAGAGGTCTGTAGGGGGCATGCATAAGCGCACTAACATACCTATCATCCTTGTCTTATTGTTTCTTTTATTTTTATTTTTATTATACCCCCCACCATGGTGCAGGAGGCCGACAAGGCTATGCCCACCATGGCCATGCCCACCCAGCAAGGGGCAGAGAACACTTTGCTAAAATTTTTGAAGCCCACCCCTGCCTTGGAAGACTTCAAGTCCAGCCTCTCATTCAAGCAGGAGACCCTATATCATTCCAGACTGATGACAGTCTAATCTCTTCGTTAAAAAGCCTCCAGTGATGCAGCACCCAGAACGTCTGGAGGCAAGTTGTTACACTAATTCGTTGTTCTCACCATTAAGAAATTTATCCTAGGTTGGGCCTCTCTTTGATAATCTTCCAGCTCTTACTTTTTGTCCTGCCCTCCAGTGCTTTGGAGAATGGATCAACCCCCTCTTTTCTATAGCAGACCTTGAAGTCTGCTTTCAAGACTATCACTAGTTCTTCTTTCTGTCTGATAAGACATATCTAATATTCCCACAACTGTTCATTGTATGGCTTTAGCCTTCAGTTCCCTTTGTGGAGTCCCCTATGAAGGCTCCATTCAGAAGGTCTTCTGAAGGAAAATCCAAGTTGGTCATAACAAATAGAAGCAAAGCACCAGCAAAACCTGCTACCCTACTGACTAAAAATCTAACAGAGAACCAGAGGAAAGAATTAGAAAAAACCATGGGGATACAGGCAACAAAAAAGGTCAAATATTTAGGCATATGGTTAACACCACATAGTAAATCGCTCAAAGAGAATAATTATGATAAACTGTTACAGCAAATTAAGAAAGATCTAGAATCTTGGAATAAGTTGCAGCTTTCTCTACTGGGCAGGATTGCCACGATCAAAATGAACATCTTACCAAAACTCCTTTACTTATTCCAGACAATCCCAATAAAATTACCAAAAATTTTTTTTGATGATATAAATAAGGTAACTCTTAAATTTATTTGGCAAGGGAAAAAAGTTAGAATCAGTATTAAGACCTTACAAGATGCAAAAAGTAGAGGTGGGCTAGCGCTTCCAAACTGGGAATTATATTATTGGGCAGCCAACTTATTATGGTTAAAAGACTGGGTCAATTTACGGAACAAAAGAACTCTAGTCTTGGAAGGGCACGACCTTCAGAGAGGATGGCACGCATTTCTATGGGATGTGGGGAAAACTAAACAGGCGTACTTTCATAGACATCTTATTAGAGATTCATTATTAACTAATTGGAAAAAAATATGTAAAAAACATTATTTAAAAATTCCGATTTGGCTTTCAACAATGGAGGCAATGGTTCATCCCAACAATTTTGATATAACAAAAATGACTAAATATAAAGATCTATTAGACCCTTTAGGAAAATTAAGAACTCGACAGGACTTACAGGAACAGGGATTTAAAATTGATCAGTGGTTATATATACAAATCCATAGCAGATACAAACAAGATATCAAAGAGTTTGGAATCTATAGCAAATTACAACACTTAGATAAAATCTTATTAGGATCAAATAAAAAGAATATCTCCAAATTTTATAAATATTTATTGGAGGTAGAATTAGAGCAAGAGATAGTGAAAGGGAACATGATAATGTGGAGTAGGAATATTGGAAGAAGCATTACATTAACAGAATGGGAAAAGATCTGGAATAGAATCATTAAGATTACGAAATCCATGGCATACAAAGAAAATATGTATAAAATGTTATATAGATGGCACTTACCCCCTTCGAGGTTAGCGAAAATGAACCCAAACTCTAGTCCAAAATGTTGGAAATGTAAAAACATAGAGGGAACCTACTTTCATATGTGGTGGACCTGTAAAGAAGCCCAGAAATACTGGCAAAAAATTAGAAAATGGCTGGAGGAAATAACCAAAGAACAAATCGAATACAAACCAGAGTTCTTCCTACTAGGGATCTCTGATAAACATTTTCCTAAAAAGACGAAATATATAATAATTCATATTCTAACTGCGGCCAGATTAGCATTTGCCCAGTGCTGGAAATCATCCTATTTACCTACAGATCAAATGGTCATTCAGAAAATATGTGACTGTGCAGAAATGGACAATTTAACCATAGCTCTTAAAAATAAAGAGTCTTCAGCATTTGATAATAATTGGAATGCGTGGTATAATTGGTTATATCAGAGATAAACTGTTCAATGAATAATGGGTAATTTAAGCATAAATAGTGATAAGATGTGTATATTTAAAGTAAGGTAGGAGAATTGGATCTTGCAGACTGTCAAAAAGGATATCTGTCTGGTTTTAACGTATTTTCTTTTTTCTTCCGTCTCTTTGTTTTTTTTCTTTCTTTTATACTTCTTTTTCTCCTTTTTCGGTCGCAAGACCGAGCGTTTGTTTGTGTTTTTTTTTTCTCCTCTTTCCCTTCTTTCTTTCTTCTTTTTCTCTCTCTGTTGCATATGTAATGTCGTTATGTTTTTTTTTTAATTGTAAATTCAATAAAATTTATTAAAAAAAAAAAAGCACCAGCAAAACCTGCTACCCTCCATTTCCACAGTCCTGATTGACTATTATTTATTCAGCACTTTTTTTTTAATTCTCTGAACTTCCCAGGCCAATTTGCAACATATTAAAATAATACCAATTGAAACAAAAACAAAAACAAAGAGTTGACCTTGTTACAAGAGTTGAATGACACAAATACATCAATAAAAACTGTTATTGTTTTTTTTTAAATGAGGAAGATAAAAATGACAAATGCTTTATTGCTTTATATGTATTCTCTTCATTGGTCTTAACAATTTCTTTCTGTGAATAAGTCAAGAATTATCCTTACAATAGATTTTATCATTCCTGGGTGTCAGCATAACTATTGGTGTGAAATGTATCAACTTTCCTAATGATATCCACGGCATCTTAGTAAATTAATCCTCACTTATAAAACACCTTACTGTTCATGAAATGCAATATTATCTTGTTAAATCTTTACTGCAAATGCAGTAGTTCATATTACCAAATGATAAGCATGTATTGTTTATCATATTTCCCTGATTTCAAATCACAAAAATAATACTTCAGGGCATTTAAAATATAAAGTCGTTCCTCTGAACTTCTGGGAAAGTGTGACCCTTGACTTTTCCTTTTGCTACCCCAAGATAATGTTCCCTACATAGATTTATGTATATCTTTGCCCATTTAATCAGCAATAGAAATGGCTATTCTTCCATCTGTTTGAAAACTCTTACTGGCTTTCTGGGTTTCCAAGTATTACAGCTTTTGGCTTTTCTAATACAGTATATCTTTTGTAGTTTTGAAATCTACAAAAAAAGGCATTTCTTTCTTTCTTTCTTTCTTTCTCAAGAGAGCCATCATCAGGTTTTATTGTCAGCACTTGTCTTTTAAAGGCCAAAATCATATGTGCATTTGAAGTCTCTTTCTGGCAAGTTCGGTAGCTGTTCATTTCTTTTCATTCCCTACAGTGTTCATTTCCACTGCTCTTCCATTCTCTTATTTCTCTTTCTTTCTTTCTTTCTTTCTTTCTTTCTTTCTTTCTTTCTTTCTTTCTTTCTTTCTTTCTTTCTTTCTTTCTTTCCTTCCTTCCTTCCTTCCTTCCTTCCTTCCTTCCTTCCTTCTTTCTTTCTTTTTTTCTTTCTTTCTTTCTTTTAAAGACAGGATTTTTTTATTTTGCAAAAAATATGAGTCGGAAGCTATTTATCTTGATGCATCCATCAGTGCAGTTTTTGCCTGAAGTCCTCATTATGGTGAACATGGACAAATTATGGAACCCAGGCCTGAGGAAGTCAAGGAAGTGACTTTAGATTGCTCTGAAAGCAGAAGGAGTTAAATTCATAAAGAAGACACCACACAGCAAGTAGTCCTCTTGGTGGATTTGTTCTGCTTCCAGAATCAAAAAATAACGCATCTCGGCTGCCAGCTGCTAAAAGCATCTATTTAAGATTTCCATTCTGCTCCTGTCTATGATTGTGAACTACTTGAATTCATCTGGTTGGCCCCTGTATAGAAGGATGACCTACTTGAATACTCAATCCGATCCGGCAGGCACGATGTCCATCCTTTTCTTACAGTTATAAGCTTTTTATGTGAATAGGTTGAGTTACCACTGAACAAAATTGGTGCTAATTCACAGCTATACACAAAGGCTGCTTTAAAAGATAATTAGGGTAATCACTCTCTAATATGGAGTTGGTAAACATTAGTAATGTGTCCCAGTTCCTTTGGCATGCCATTTTGTCCCCTGTTGGAAGCACACAAATTGTCTGCTTTGAGTTCTCCCAAAAATGTAGATATTGTAGGAAAAATGAAATAAAAGGGAAATCTATAATTGGATCTGTTACTTCTTTCTTGGCTATGGCAAATGAATTGCTCACTTCCATAATAATCCGATAAGCCTTATTCATTCATGCCTTCCTCTTTCTTTTTTCCTTTCCTTTTCTCTCCATTCGTCCCTTTGGTCTCTTTATAACTACATTACTAATAAAATAGTGGAGTTTCATCCATAATCAAACAATTCTTATATATATATATGGCATTCGGCTTTGTTCGGGTATTTTCCCACGTCATTGTAGTTGTGCTTTTAAAGTTGTAGCAACGTTTCGGCAGAATCTCATCTGCCATCATCAGGCTTCTGTATACAAGTTGAATAGTGATAAGATTTGAAAGAAGCAAAGTGGTTCAATATTGACATGATCTTTTTAGGAAAAGAGGAGCTAAGTAATTCAGTGGTTGAGGGCCTGTTTTTTATAAATTAAAGTAGCATCTCTACTCACTTGAAATGGAGAGCATTAGTTTAAGGAAGTTCATCAAACCAACGAGAAAGCTTTGAGAAGCAAAAAAGACTGATTTAATTTTTTCACTTTAATCTTGAATAATGGATTCAGGTCCAATTTTATTCTGGATTCTAGCTCTGAAGTTCCTTTGTTCAAGACTTTTTTTCCCTTTATTTTTGTCTTTAGCCTGTTTTGGGTGTCCCAAATAATTCTCATCTGTCCAATATTGCACAGCATTCTGATTTCAGATCAATGTTCCTTATTTATTTGCATAGGAACTGATTCATTTATCCAATACAGCATGAAAAAGAATATTGTTGGAAACCAAAGGAATATGGCAGAAAAATTAGCAGGCAGATTTAACTTTTTGATTATGGTAACATTCGAGAACCAGTATAATTTGTCACTTTAAGTAAGATTTACTCCAGAACCTGGCTCATATCTTACTTATGTAGTACCTATAGAAGACAATCACCTAGGAGTACTCATCTCAAATGATCTCAGCCTCAGAACTCACTGTAACAGCATTGCCAAAAAGCATTAAAAGTTGTTAACCTAATTTTGCGAAGCTTCTTTTCCAGTAACAATGAATTGCTAACTAGGGCATATAAAACCTTTGCCAGACCAATTCTTGAATGCAGCTTATTTGGAACCTCCAGTGCTTTGGCCATTAACATGATTGAGCAGGTTCAGAGGTATTTCTCGAGAAAAGTACTCCACTCCTCCACTCACAATAGAATTCCCTATGCCTCCAGGCTCAAAATTTAGGGCCTGGATAATCTGGAACTGTGCCATCTGCAATCCGATCTAAACGTAGTACACAAAATTTTCCGATACAACATCTTGCCTGTCAATGATTTCTTCAGCTTCAACCACAATAATACACAGGCAAACAATTGGTACAAACTCAAGGTAAACAGCTTCAAACTCGATTGCAGAAAATATAACGTCAGCAACAGAGTGGTCAACACCTGGAATGTTCTACCCAAGCCTGTTGTTAAAGCCTCAAACCCTCACAGCTTCAACCTCAAACTGTCTACCGTGGACCTCACCCCATTCCTAAGAGGTCCTTAAAGGGGGCGTGCATAAGCGCACAGCGTGGCTGCCATCCCTGTCTTACTGTCCCCATTTATTTGTATTTACTTTGTTTATTCATGTTTGTGTTCATACTTACTTGTTATCTTGTATATGTTTGACAAACAAATAAAATAAATAAACAAACAATATTTGTAGGTTAGGATTAAACTCTGGAATTCTTGATGTTCTCTGAGCTTTGCTGTTTTCTTATAGATGTTTTATTACTGAACTAGGCAACAACATCAGTGCTGGAAAGGTTACATAGTTCTTTTGTTGGCTGGTGAATGTGTCTTTCAAGAAGAGTGCGATCTCTGACACACATTCATGGGAGGAAAAGGAAACAGTTTAGGACAATTTCAACCAATTCTGCAAGGTGCTAAGGAAGGGAGTTTAATTGTGAATTGTGAGGCTGGTCCACAAACTGGTCCCTGAGTATTTTTTTAGGCCATTTTATTTCAGTGCTTGCTGCAATGTTTTCAGCCTTGAAGTGTCTATTGAGTCAGTGAGTGAGCGAGCGAGAGAGAGAACAACTATTGTATCATGCTGCTTCTATTGCATTTAATTTCTTGGGCTTATAGCCGGAGAAGAGATTTCACTGGAGCCTGCTCAACTCTTTAATTTCACAAGAATTCACAGTGAATGCTTCTAAAGCAGGTGACCAACCTTTCCTTTAGCTGTGCTTCTTTAGTTGGTCTGAACCGCTTGCTGTCTTGGAAGCATTTTTTTCTCAAACCGGAAAGAAAAGGCTTTGTTTTTCCAGCTAAACTTTAGAGGGAGGAAGGGAGGAATAAAAGCAGAACTCCCCAGAAAAAAAAAGATCTTTGTTGAAAAGCAAAGGATCCTAAGATGTGTAGTGCTGCGGGAAGTTGTTAATGGGAAGCACATGAGACCATCTCTCTTTTTCTACAATTTCAGAGCGCATTTTCCTCGCCTGGTACCAGCTTGAGGTTCACTTCTTTTCTTGCGCATTTTCATCTTTCAGGGCTCCCAACGTTTGGTGGCATCTCACTGAAGAAAGCTATCTTTTTAACCCTGATTTGTTAGCAGATTATTTATATCTCTTATTGCTATTACGATAGGACACACACAAACACACATACACACACAGAGAGAGAGTCTAAGTTCAAGACATTTGCCATCTGTATTTCCCAAGAGGCTTATGTTGCCATCAAATTATAGAAGTCTAAAGAACAATTCGAGCAAATCTTAGGAGGTTGTTTTAGATTAGATGTGCCCATTTCAGCCTAGAGGTACTGTAGGCCAACGTTGCTTCTCCTTCACCATTTTCGTTGCACCAAGAAAAGCCATCTTCCCTTGTCTGTTTCCAGATAGTTCTGGAGTAATACCAGTGGTGCGATGCTGGTGGTTCGGACCAGTTCAGGTGAACCCGTTGTTCCGACGATCAGGTGGCCACGCCCACTCATCCCCACCCTATCCTGTCCTTTATTTCCTGTTTTGTAGCTCATCTCAATCGTGAGGCACAGCTCACCCGCCCCTCGCTGTTCTACTTAACATTGCTGACTTGGAAGGTAAGCTGCTGAACTTCTAAATGCTCCATTTTCAGAGAGCACATGCTTACCAAACCAGTTGTTAAACCAGCATCATCCCATTATTGAGTAACACATTTGCATCCCACTTCTCTCACTCCTTCTCTCTCTCTCTCTTTCTCCCTCCCTCCATCTCTTTACTCACACCATCTATCTATCATCTGTCTGTCATCTAGCTATTATCTATCTAGTGATATAGTTATCTACCATCTTCCTTCCTTTCTTTCCTCCCTCCCTCCCTCCTTTCCTTCTATGTAGCCTCCAATTTCACAAAAAAGCTACTCTGAGTAAAATAGCAATTAAAACCATATCCATATACAATATTACAGTTCAATTTTGCTTACTTTTTTTCTGTATAATTTCTTTATTGGCCTAGAGAATCCTGGGGGAAAACTTCTTCAAGGGTGAAGAATTCTGTTTATTAATGGCTACTTTAAAAAAAATAATCCCTCTGATTTTTCCGCCTATTATACCTAGTGTTTTACAAAATTGGTGAGGTCCCTATTTTTTAATCTAACATTTTATGTCTAATTGTGGGGGCATGCATGCATTGCAGGATATGCTGCAAACAATTGCAGTAATTGCTATTTTGATTAAGCAAATTGAACTTTGCACATGCTTCATGCCATATTTCCAGGAAATCCAGAAATTAAGAAACAAACTGTGTGTGTGTGTGTGTGTTTGTGTGTACACGCAAACTGGATTTTAAAAAAGCAACAGGGAACCTGTGGTCTTCTATAGGTTGCTAAAACATATCCACAGTAGTCGCAGGAGCACAGTTAATAATAATATTTTTTTGGGGTGGGGGAACAGATTCACCCATGCCTTTTAAAAAAAATTAAATGCCATAGTTGCATATTTCATATTAGCTTAGATTTATTCCCAAATAGGCTTCCCCATTGTTTTCAAAAATTGTTTTAGGATGTACTTGCAATCTGTTTGACTCTGATCTCAGATTCATCAAGTTGAAGTCAAGTGATTTAATTATTTCCTCATATTACTAGAGACCATGACATTAATGTTTATTCTTTATCCAGTTTTCCATTTTATAAATAATGCAACCATGATATAAATGTTGGGCCTTGCAGAGACTAACATGCTCATGTATCTGTGCTCTTATGGTTTCTTCTTCCTTATATTATTAAAAGAAACATGCTGAATTGTATGCCTTTGGAGTGACACAGAAATTATTAACTTCTGTAGGTATGGGGGGGATACAATCCTAATCTTTGCATATTTGAAATTTATTCTTATGGATATTGAACTTAGCTTGCAGATCTAAGAAAGCAATTGAAATGTCAATTAGGAATTCAATCACCTATGGATATTCACACTTTCCGCTCGTTCCTTCGACCCAGACTAAGCATTTTCTTCCAATTTTATGGCTGCTGTTATGCCATAAAGAATCCTTGCCATCAGAATTTTGTAATTCAATAATGAAGGCAAGAAAGTTTTTGCACAGGTCTGCTAATTCTCTTTTATTGCAGCCTGAGCTCATCTTCATTATGGATTGATGAAACCTCATCAAATAGAATTGAGCTGCCATCTATTCTAATCTAATTATTAGTTTAATTTACAGTGGCACAAGGCTCGAGTTGCTGACCTGTAAATCTGCTACATAAAACATACTCCGAGGTGTTGCAGTGTAAATAAATTAGAGGGTGGGGAAAGTGAATACTAATCAAAGTCCCCTGGGCAAGGAAGGAAGGAAAGGAGAGGGGGACTTCAAAGGCCTTTACAAGCATTATGTAACAAGAAAACAAGATTCTTCTAATACAATTAGTGGCTACCGTCCAGCTCCTTTGTCCATGGAATTCAAGGATTAGAAATTCTGTGTGATGACCCAGGATGGGATACAAAAGCAACAAAGTCACAAAAATAGGTGAAGCCCCTTTAATTCCTTCAACATGACTTCCAAGGTCCAATTATCATTGACTGGAGAAAAAAAAACTCCCTCATGAACAGTTGCAAAAAGAAAGAAATTCCGTTCAAACTCAAAATACATATAAATTATAAAGAGAAAAAACAACACAAGCCACACTGAAGCAATTAATGAGACAAGGTAGGATAAGGGCTTGAAGACGTTCACAGATATTGAAATACACACACTGGGAAGGATGCCAGAACTCAGATAAGGACTGACAGACTAGAATTATTTCCATGCTTTGCTTCCAGCACTGGGCCATGCACAGTTTGTCCTTTTAAACAGTCCTCCCAGCTGCAGCCCATGAAGGAGATCAGGGCCCTTTCCTCCCCCATAGACCACACCATTCACGTTTCTCCTTATCTGGTCCTCCCTGCGTGCCCTATGATGAAGAGGGGCTGGACCTGGATCTTCCTCTGAATACCCAGCTGGTCTGTCTCCTTCCCCAGTTTCCTCCACAATCTCTGAGGCACACTCCCACTCTCTGTCAGCTGTCCCTCCTCTCCCTCAGAGTCAGATTCTAACAGGAGTATGACATTCTGCTTTTGGTAGACAAGAAACAAATGGAAGATGCTTGGAAGACATTAGAGAGGAGTTAGCTGCTTGACCGTTTCTATTCAAATTCCATTTTTTTTCACTGCCAAATAGGGTGGAAAAAAGCCTTCCATGTTTTCTTCTACTGGTTACTTCTTACAGCTACCTGTCCAATCTGATCCAACAGGTCTTTTTCTGTTGTAAGCCCCGCCTTACAGATTATTCTATCTTCAGAGCCGTGGTGGCGCAGTGGCTAGAATGAAGTACTGCAGTAGCCACTTCTGCTGACTGCTGGCTGCCTGCAATTTGGCAGTTCAAATCTCACCAGCTCAAAGTTGACTCAGTTTTCCATCCTTCTAAAGTTGGTAAAATGAGGACCCAGATTGTTGGGGGAAAGAGGCTGACTCTGTAAACCACTTAGAGAGGGCTGTAAAGCACTGTGAAGAGGTATATAAGTCTAAGTGCTATTGCTATTGCTAACTCTGCCCTCTGCCAACAATTGAATCCTGACCGGTTCAACATTAACTCAGCCTTCCATCCTTCCAATGTCAGTTAAATGAGGATCCAGATAATTGAGGGCAATACGCCGACTCTGAAAAACGCTTAGAAAGGGCTGTAAAGCACTGTGAAGCGCTATATAAGTCTAAGTGCTATTGCTATTTCTAAATAAACTTGTCTTTGGCTACCCAACACTTTGACTTAAATGGCTCGATAGCACAGCTGGCTATTCCATCTTGGGAAATGATTTGAATCAGCTCTTCATGTTAGACAAAGTGCAGGAAAGAAAACAAGGACCTTTTGAAATGAGCAGAAAAACCTTCCATTATACAGTCTAAATAGGTAACCGAAAACAAGAAAACCCAGTGGGCATTGGTAGGGGGAGTTTAATTTGTTGTTTGCTTCCAACTTCTTCTTTTTTCCCCTGCAGGACTGATAATACAGATGAAGATATAGACAGAGATAGCAGTAGGAGGTTTAGATAGAAGCTCTCCATTCTCACCTTCCCACATATAATATACCTATGCCCCATAGTCTATTATCTTCTTCAATAAGAAAAAAATATATGCTTTTTTTCATTTCAAGAGAATATAGTTTGGTATTTCTGTGCTAATAAATTGTGCAAATAATGATGACTGCATCTAACACTCTGCATGGGGGAAATATTTTGAAATCTGTCTCAGGAATCATAATAGTGTTTACAATGCTATTTTCCTTTGTCAATTCTAGCATCTACTTGGATTGTTCCTCGGATTGCACCCCCTTGGCTCCTAAACATCGATTAATGACTACCTGTATCGGGGTCTCCAACCTTAGCAACTTTAAGACTTGTGGACTTCAACTCCGCAAAGCTGGCTGAGAAATTCTGGGAGTTGAAGTCCACAAAGTCTTAAAGTTGCTAAGGTTGGAGACCCCTGACCTATATGACATCCAGGTAGTCCTTGATTTACAGCAGTTCAATTAGTGACTGTTTAAGTTAACAGCAGTGGTCAGAAACAATAGTGAAAAGGGAGGCAAAAAAAAATTTGAACCGAAATGTAAAAATGGATGCTAGGATGAGATTCGGGATGGAATTCCATGCTTAAAAATGGCATTGCTTACTGTTTCTAAAAAAAACAAGCCTTTTTGGTGCCCGGGGAAGAAAACATGTGATTCCGTGTTGAAAAAAGTAACGTATGATATTTTTCACACTTATGACTGTTGCAGTATCCCCATGATCATGTGATCAAAATTCAGATGCTTGGCAACTGACTCATATTTATGATGGTTGCAGTGTCCTGGGGTCATGGGATCCCCCTTTGCAAGCAAAGTCAACAAAGAAGCCAGATTCCCTTAAAAACTGTGTTATCAACTTAACAACTACAGTGATTCATTTTACAAGCATGGCAAGAGATGTCATAACATAAGGCAAAACTCAGCAATTGAAATTTTGGGCTCAATTGTGGTCATAAGTTGAGAATACCTATAGTGTTGTTTTTTTTTTTTGTGGCACAGGGTGGCATTTTCTATTTATTTCTTTAAAATAAATTGGAAAATTCTTAAAGCAGCATCTGGCAATTGCCATGTAATCCCAATCTCAGGTCATGGTTGAGTATCCATTTTAATGGTTGAGTATCCATTTTATCCATTCAAGAAGAGATTGGACTGCCAATTGTCAGAAATGGTGTAGGGTCTCCTGCTTGGGCGGGGGGTTGGACTAGATGACCTACAAGTTCCCTTCCAACTCTGATTATCTGTATCTGTATCTAATGCTCTATGTGCTTGTGACTCTAGGAGACAAAATATGAATTTATTCAGGTTGTCTTCATTTCTGTAGGACATTCTGATTCCTCTTCTAGTAGGCCAAGCAATAGTTGTCTGTTGGTTTCAAGATAGGCCTATCCATCCATCCATCCATCCATCCATCCATCCATCCATCCATCCATTTCTATCTATCTATCTGTCTATCTATCTATCTATCTATCTATCTATCTATCTATCTATCTATCTACTGGTAGACAAATATACAATATATATAGGCCAATATATATTGTACATCTATATAGCAGTATCTAGATAGATGATAGATAGATAATAGATAGATAGATAGATAGATAGATAGATAGATAGACAGAGAGAGAGAGAGAGAGATTTATAAATATATAGATAGACAGACACAGAGAGAGATTTATAAATATAGATATAGATAGATAGATATCTCTATCTCTATATCTGTATTTATATCAAACTCTATCTCTATCTATCTATCTATCTATCTATCTATCTATCTATCTATCTATCTATCTATCTATCTATCAATCATCTATCTAGATATATTTCCCAGCTATCGCTTGCCTTTCAACCATAATGAAAAGCTCATTTAAACAAGCCAGAATAAAAGAAGCTAATAAACCTAGGTAGAAACATCACATCCAAGGTCAGGCCTAATTGAGCATACCCAACAGCTGTTTGTTACATTATTCAGTTAAAGAGCACTTTAACAACACGAGAACTAAAAATGCCCATCTAGTACTGTCCATTATTTTCTTGCTTCCTCCCTCTTTCCCCAGTTTTTAAATGTATTAAATATGGCTAATTTGGTCCTTCATTTCTGCCTCGGCCTGCCAATTGTTCTTAAAATTCACAGCAGAACTGGGAAGGGAGTAAAAGCAGTATCTGAATATAGATTGCATTCATTAGATCAAACTTGCATGGAATAAATCTTCCTGAACATATTAACAAAAGAAGCTGGCTTCTTTTGCCAATAACACCACCCATCTATAAATTACAGCTACCGTCAGAAATGTGGTATTAATTTTCCCTGTAACTGTTTAAACAATGCACATGTTTTCAATACAGGCCATTAATTTTAATTACCAACATGCAGTATAGGAGAAAATATCCTGGCTGTTGCAGGGGGAGGAATATTGTTAAGTCAGGTTGCACTCTTGATTATCTGTCTGGAAGGCAGAAGGAGATATCTCTCTGTTTTAGAACAAGGACATGTAAAGATTTTGACGCATTGACCCCAACACATTGACTTCTATCGTCAATTGGTTCTGTTTGTTTATTCAAGAATTGTTCTAAATAAGGATAATGGTTATCCATCTTCACTTCTTCCATGTGATCATTGCACTATGAAGAGTCTTTGCGGGGTGGGGGTGGAGTGAGCTTTTCCAAAGGAAATTCCTAGCAGATCTCACCGTTTTGTTGTTGTTGTTGTTGTTAGTCACGAAGTCGTGTCTGACCCATTGTGACCCCATGGACAATGTTCCTCCAGGCCTTCCTGTCCTCTACCATCTTCTGGAGTCCACTGAAGCTCACACCAACTGCTTCAGGGACTCCATCCAGCCACCTCATTCTCTACCATCTCCTTCTTCTTCTTTTGCCCTCAACTGTTCCCAGCATTAATCTCTTCTCCAGTGAGGATCTCACTGTATGGCCTGCTATAAATCTTCCAAATATTGATTAATTGATTCATTTATTAGATTTTTTTTTAAATCCTGCCTTTATTACTTCGTTGGTAACCCAAAGAGGTGAAAATACACCTAATACTCTTTCTTTCTCCTATCTTCCTTACAACAACAACCTTGTGAAGTGGGCTGGATTAAGAGAGAGCGAGAGCCAGAGGGACTAGCCCAAAGTCACCCAATAGGCTATCATGCCTAAAGCAGACTGGAACTCACAAATGTCTAGTTTCTAGGCCATTACCTTATCTACTTTACAAAATATTCACTCAATCTATCTACAGAAACCAGAAGGGACTAAATTGCTTAAAAGAGCCTTTTAAAAATTATTTTTAGCAATCTTTAAACATTAGACTGATGATCCGTCTACTCTGGCATGTTATCCCACATTGGAATTAGATTGCTTAGCTTCCTTAGATGTATTGATTCCATATCTCTAGCTCTCTATCTTTCTCTCTCTAATCTATCTATCTATCTATCTATCTATCTATCTATCTATCTATCTATCTATCTATCCATCTATCATTTATCTATCCTCTCTCCCTCGCTCCCTACACAGATACAGACACACACACACACAGAGAGAGAGAGAGAGAGAGAGAGAGGTATACAAAGACTCATGTACCCTTGAAATACATTGCAATACAGAAATATAGCATCAAGTAAACCATTGGTCCATATAATTCAACTTTTAAACTGGAAGGCATTTCCCAAACTGAGTGGTTTCATTCCTACCTGAAGATGCTGAAGATTTACAGAATCAGACACCTTCAGCATGAAAAATAAATGAATTCCCACTGAGTTATATTTATTCTGAAGGATATATGGGTTGGGCTGACAGTTTCAGAATTAAGATTCCTCAATCACAGTTAAGTAATCTTTAGATGATTAGTTTTCTATGTAGGATTCAAATTTGATTAAAAGCAAACAACATTCATTATGATTCAGGTACTCTGGCTACATTCACCCCATAATTCCAAGCCATAATGTGTTTAGGACACACATTTTGTGTGAACCCAAACATTGTGCATTGCTATCTATTACTGATGCCCAATGTTATGTATGGATCTATCCACTGTATTTTGTTCAAGAAGTCAACAACTCTGGCTTACTGCTTGTATCTCACTCCAGACACATGTGATATTCGGTATCTTCCTTAGATAGGAACAGAATACCATTTTACATCTTTAATGTTGCATTATTCTTCCACTCCATGCATAGAGCACTTATTTGCTTCAGATCAAATCCTCTAGCTCCCCAGAAACTGACATGCCTCCAGAAACATCTGAGGCATTTCAAAAGGTGGAGTCTGGAACAGCGGAGGACCTGCCCCTTCAGGCTGCTGCCTCAGAAACAACTGAACAGCACAGACCCAGACGCAACCACAAAAGCCCACCTACCTGAAAGACTACATTAACAGGGATTGGTTGGACTGAACTAAGAAGGGAGGGGTGTTAAATATGCATGACGTTATATCTACATATACCACGTCATTCACGTCAGACACAAAGTGGAGTCTGATGTCAGACTCCACTTATTGGTTTCAGCCACTGGTGGGAATATCGGAAATCTGTCAGTGGCTGAAGTATTGGACAATGCCAACTAGAAAAAGCCAGCATTGACCGCAATTGTTGTTTTTTAACGTGCCTGAAATAAAGAGTTCTCCACACTGCTGGTTCATCCTTCCTTGCTACACCTATCTAACACTGGATAAACTCCACAAAACACCCATAACAAAGTATTTTTATTGGTTCATCAGGTATCCTCATAACTCACATTTGTGATGAAGTTCTTCTTTAATGACCAATCCTTTGCATATCTGTCTTGTTGGTAAAACAATGGTTTATCTCCGATCCTTTTTGTCCCATCTTGTAACGATAGAAGTAGACAATTACCATGAATCCATGAGTTCAGCCAAGAGTGAGGAAAACTTCCCCAACCCATTGAGGGTCAATTTAGTGACCAATTAGGATTACAGATGTGGTCACGTGACATGGACTACATTTCCCAGGATGCCTTAACTACATTTACCATGATGTATTCCCTTATGGGAACAACTCACAATTGCTACCTAACTATCCAATTCCCATACATTGGCTGGACAGCACATTCCCCAACTGGAAATGTAATTTCCACTATTAAAAGAAGAGAAAAAAAACTAAGATAAGCAATAAGTAATACTAACTGAATAGCAGATAACTATATAACTAAGATAAACAGTTAGCTAGATAACTAAGAAAATTCTAGAAATTCTAGACCTAGAAATCTAGAACTACGCTGCCTTCGGTCTGATCTAAGTATAGTATATAAAATCATACATTGCAATGTCATTCTCTCCTTGATGTATTAATTTCATATTCTGATGCCATTGTGAGTTTCAACAGTTTTCCTACCTGGTAAGTTCTCCTGGTAAGTTTGGAGCTCGGGACTTCGAAAGACAAGGTGGCTGATTTAGGCCACACAATTGCCTTCCAGCTATAAAATCAGAGGTTAAGCTAATTTTTCAGAAGAAACTACCATTGATCACCCAGCACTGTTTCCTATTATCAAGCTTTTCTGAAGATTCATTACAAAGAGTTGTTTTGCCCTCAATTTCTCATTCTGGATTATATGTGGAAGAACCTGACAGTTACAAAATTAGAACACTAGAAGTCTATGGAGATTCTCAGTCATCCAGGTTGACATCCATGGTTGTCACAAACCATGACATCCATGGTGGTTCTTCAGCTCTGAGCTGAAGAAACTTCTTGGATGAGAAGCAAAATGTCTTCAAAGAAAAACAAGAAAGTCCAGTTGCCTCTTGAAAAAGCACCTTTGGGATATAAGACTAGAATAACTCCAAGGTCCCTTCCAACTCTGTAATTTTTTAAAATTAAGCTATTGGTATAAAAGGCCCAATGGTGAATTTAAAAAAAAACATAAAATCAATAAGGAGACTTTTCTACCATGTTGAAAAGCAGATCTTCGTGTTTAACAGAATGACCCAGCTTTTATCTCTGTGTCCATATTAGAAGCAGGCACGTAGCAATGTAGGAGGTGCTATTGCTGGGAGGCCTCAAGATTAATCCCAGCCAATGAAGGTAGAAATCACTTTCTAAATTCTATTGTCAATATTGGACTGGACAGAGCTTTCCAAGTACAAAGCAAATTCACTTGGTTGATTGACAGAAGGATTTAGAGAAATTGCAAAAATTCTCATATGTATCATTGAAGTTCTTTGAAGTATGAGGAAATATTTCATCACATCATAGGGTTCCCCTTCTCTCCTTTCCTCCCTCTCCCCCCTCCCTCTCTCCCTCAAGGTTGACCCTCCAAGATGGGTAAAATGAGGACTCAGATTGTTGGGGCTGACTCTGTAAACCGCTTAGAGAGGCCTGTAAAGCATTGTGAAGCGCTATATAAGTCTAAATGCTACTGCTATTTTGGATTCTTTATTTAAATCTGTCTCATTTGAAACTGAGGACGACTCCTTTACAGTTTATTATTGATAACATAAAAATGACTCTCTGTGCAATTTTTCCCCCTGTGTCTGTTATAAATATCCTTCCTTATAACACAGGCAGATGTAAAGAAAATGCAATGTTGATTTCTTTTGAAATATGCTGTTTTCTTTTCCATGTTCACTCCTTGTTTTTAAACAGTATTATCTCTCAGCAGCCTTGAGGGATCAGGACAGGAACATGAAATAAAAATATATTTATGCTCAGGGCCTCACAAGTCTGGTTTACTCTGCAACACAATTCCATTTGACATCAACAGTGTAATTATAGCTAATCTAATGCCACTGATATAGTTGATCACATTTTTTTTCCCTCTCTGGCTGAGTTCTGGGAACAATTTTTCCTCCTCCCTGGAGGTTAACTTCAAGTTGTTCTAGACTTGAAGTTGAATATTGCGTTATGAAATTATTCATTTTCCTCACTCAATCTGGATTCCATTTCAAAAATATTTCATATCCTACTGCTATTTTATCTATCGATGTCTTCTTCTTTCCATCTCTCTTTTTCTTCAGTGCCTCTAGCGGTCTTGTTAGAAGACTGGAAATTAAATTTGAAAAAATAATAAGTTTGAACAAGTAAAATACTTCATGTTTGTTATTTTTGCTTGTCTGTGTCTTACCACAGAGCAATGGACCGACAGCATCAGGTTGATCCAAGAGGCATTAGAGATTCATAATATTTTTGTTCACATTCCCTACATTTATTTCTTTTCTTTTACTTAGTATGATATATATATATATATATATATATTCTCAGCATTCTCTTCCTGCCCTGTTAATCTCTACTTTGGAGGGGGTCTTGAAGAAAAGCTCGAATGTGTTAAGAAATAATTCTCCTTACTTTTTAACCACATTGAAAATAATTTTCATTGTGATAAAATCAATCCTGTGAGCCATTTTGGTCACTTTAGACCCAGAAAAAGATTTCATTATTGTCATTACCTTCTTCCCTTTTCTTTTTATGCACTTTTTCTTTCACAGCTAGAGTACACCCTCTAGTGAAAGAAACAGAGAATATTTTGAACTAGGTAATAGTCAAACATTTTAAAGGAGAATTAGTTTAGGACTTTGGTAAAGAAAACTTTTAATATGGAAAAAAAAAAACAAATTGAGAGAAATCAATCTTCATAGCTTCCCATGTATTCTACATGTTTGGTCTACTTTGAGCTTCTGGGGGAAAAACAGAATTTTTTCCCCTAGCAGTTCAAAATTCAAATTAAAAAAAAAATTGCCTAAAAATTGCAAAGAAGCAAGCTATTTTAAATGTAATTGAAACTTAACATGACTAATATTGTGGCATAAAACATTACAGCCTTAAATTTCATAAGTAAATTGTAGTGCTATTATGAAGATATCTAAGTGATAAAGTACAGTCTGTAAAATATTATAACATGGAGTGTAATTAATAAGAATTGTAGATGCTAAATTATACACCTAAATTAATAAAAGAATCAGTATCAGATTAATGCTAATGAAAATGAAACTTTATTATATCAAACACCAATAGTAAAATGCTTAACAATAATAACCAATACCATTAAAATCAGCAATTCATTAAAGGCTATATCCACATAACTTAATTACATATACTATTATAATTTTATGATCTAAAACTATTCAAAAGCAAGTTAAGAATTATGACTGAATAACAATTGTGGGGTCAGTGAAGGTGGCTTATGTCTTGTCTTTATGAATCAGATTCACTTGCCTTTTTTGCCTGTGTGTCTTCTAAACTACACAGGTAGTCCTCAGTTTCGGACTGGTGGCTTAGCGACTGTTCAAAGTTACAATAGACTCCAAAAAAGGGACTTACAACCTGGTTTAATAATTACAATGTCCTCGCTGCCTCCCCCATGATCATGGGATGGCATGATGGCATGATGGTTTTATGGCAAAACTCACCCTATAGTGTACAATAGTTTCACTATTGCTATAAAAAAGGTCATAAAATTGAGTCTGTTCACACAATGACCCCCTTTACACCATCACGAACTTACAGTTGTAATTGTGGAGCTCGGTTACTGTTATGGTTGAGTGGTACATTGTCCTAGAGGTAAAGATACTTGCCTCCCACTCAGAAGGTTAAGAGTTCAATCCTAGGCAGTGACAGATATTTCTCTATCAGGGCACAAAGAGAAAATATCTGCTGTGAACTCTGCATAGGGCTCAGGAAGGGCATCCGGCCAGTAAATGCTCAGGTTCCACTCAGTCACCATGACCCCTCCCCTAAGCAAGGATTTATAGAGTCATAGGAAAAAAAATGTAAATGTTCCTTCTGGCCCATAAATAAACAAACATAATTTAAGAATAATAATAGTAATGATTTAAATACATTTATTTAAATAAATATACATATCCACCTACATGCAATGTCTTTGCAAATCAGTGTTTTCTTCTTTTTAATTGAAGAAGTCAACATTCTTAAAGTCAGCTGAACAGAAAAGAAACAAAACACTAAAAAATAAAAATAAATATCTATTAGAACCTCTAAGTTCTGCACCAATTGAATTGAATGGTCTTTTAATTTCTTCTGTTTCAGCATCACAATTTGCTAAAAGTTTGTAACTGTAGCTCAGAAAATGTTCTGAGTTCTGGATTGTAAATTTTTCAAATTCATTCAAACCCCTCCAGTTTCTGCTCTACTTAAAAATACTATATTATTTATCTCAAGATGTTGCCACCAATCAGATGGACAATGCATTACAGAGTAAAAGTTAGGGGATATTATGCATCGGTCTTATTAATAATTAATATCCATTTCACATCTCCATTTTTTCTGGGGCTTCTCTCTTTATAAAAATAAACACTCATGAATGAAGCAGAAAGGGAAAAAAAAAACCTGGACTGCTAAGTTCCCAGCATTATCCCAAACTTTCACTGCATTGTTTATTATTGCATGAAATCTCATCCAGACAGTTATTGACTTACCACCACAACTGGGACCAGAATTCTATTGCCTGACATAAAACCATGCTGGCTAATTTGACTCCCAAAATGTTATTTTCTTGACATATTTTCCTTGCCAATGGCTGCAAAGCCAGCAAAAGAAGGAGAGGAAAGATAACTTTGCCAGAGGTTGCCAAAGGACAGTTCATTTTTATACTAGAAAGACATTGAGTATTAACTTCCCTCTTTATTCTTTATAAGATAAAAAAAAT
This sequence comes from Pseudonaja textilis, assembly GCF_049901715.1. NCBI lineage: Eukaryota > Metazoa > Chordata > Lepidosauria > Squamata > Elapidae > Pseudonaja > Pseudonaja textilis. Next base: position 13,988,125 of record NC_142001.1, read on the forward strand.
AATAGCCACAATTCATCCTTTTTTTCCCCTTCAAAGTTACAAGCGTGAAAGACCATTCCAAATTATCAAAAGCTTTCTCTGCATCAAGACAGATCAAAGCTGCTTTCTTGTTTTTCTGATTTGTTTTATTGATAATATTTAAAACATATCTGATGTTTTCTCTGATGTATCTCTTTGGAACAAATCCAGTCTGATCAGGATGTACTCATTTCATTAAACTTTGTTTACCTTTACACTAAAATTGGAACGATACACCGAAGACTGTGTAGTTCTCACAGAAATAAAATTTTCTAATTTCATTTTGCAATACCTTTCCACACAATAGACACCATTTTAATACTGTTTTTTTTTTCATATTTTGCACTTAATTTTTTTCACAACATATGCATCTGTATCTGCAAAATGAAAAACATAACCATAAAAAAAAATTGATCCTAGTTTTGTTTCGGTTCAGAAAGTTGTGGAATGTTTAGGGTCATGTTAAATTTGAAGCACTTAATACAGGTAGTCCTGAATTTATGCAAACAATTGAGCCCTGTTGCTAAACGAGACTTTTGTTAGATGAAATTTGCCTCATTTTATGACCTTTCTTGCCACAGCTGTTAAACGAATCACTGCAGTTGTTACGTTTGCAACACAGTTTGTTTGTGAATTGGGTTTCCCCATCGGCTTTGCTTGTCGGAAGGTGGCAAAATGGGAATCACATGACTCTGGGACACTGCAACTGTCAAAAGTACATGCCAGTTTCCAAGCGTCTGAATTTTGATCATGTGACCACGAGGCTGCTCCAATGGTCGTAAGTGTGAAAATCAGTCACAAGCAGTGGTGAGATTTAGCCAGCACTTAGTAAAGACAATTTTTAGCTATAATACTTGCCTTCTGCTGCAGCCCCACTGAGTAAAACAGCTGATGTATGGCAAACTGCTCTGCCATGAGAATCAGCTGTGCTCAAATAAAGCACAGGAAAAGGGCACAGGCCAAATTTTCACCGGAACTACCGGTTCACTCAAACCGGTCCAAACCAGTAGAATACCACCCCTGGTCATAAGTCACTTTTCTTACTGCTGTTATAACTTCAAATCGTCACTTAATGAACTCTTGTAAGTCAAGGGTTATCTAATGTATTTGGTCAGGTTCTCCCACTAGTTTTAGAGGAATTAATACCATATCATCCTTTTTAAAGCAGAGTTAAACATCCTAACTTGGTTAGTCATTGTGGTTACAATTTTGAAAATATGTCATAGATAGTAGGTTAAAGTTGTTCCTTTAGAAAAGTTTTTGCTGCCTAAAAATGTTAGAATGCTGGTGACATTCCAATCATAAAATTGATGATCCCTACAATTCTAAACTTATAGTTAAGTTTTTGTGGCCCAAATGGATGCCTCTAAGAACATAGAAGAAAAATAATGTATCATACATTTCTCTTTTCTAAGATGGCTTCTGAATACTTTGAAGATCTCAGATGTTTGTGATTTTAAAATCTGGATCCTTGTTTTACAAGTGGCCGATTTCTGATTTATTAATTTTCCTTCATTTCTTCTTTTTCATTAAACAATAGCAGAGAGTGATTATAAGTAAAATTGCTCAGTTCTACTTAGAATGAACCTCTAGTTTATTTTTCATCATGATAAGGAAAGGTAGATAATTATTTTTCCCCTTTTATTTCCATCTTATTGCCTTGAGCTTGTAGAACATGTAAACACTTTCCAAAAAGCCATGAATTTATTAGCATAAATTTTGAATAACCCCTCATAGATACTTCCTGTCTCAATCTATGCATATAGAAGCAGAAACTATTAATAGGTCGGGCTAGATCAAGTAATATGGACTAATGACTTGTATGTTGTCTGATTTACTTGATTTGAAAAAACAAAAGCATTTTCAGAACAGAACAAGTATTGTTCACTAATATTTACCCATAATCAGCTTGCCTTGGGAGAAACAGTGTCACACATTCAAGAACAATTGCTATTGATACAAAGATATATGCACATTCTTGATCGGGGATCTATGGGTTTTGTTGCTAATGTTGGGTTTTGGCTGAGAAAGAGGCCTAAATTGGAATTGAATTTTTGTTGAGCCGTTTTCAAAATGGCAAATGCATACACTGTGTTCACTTAATTTGAATTAATGTGCGGGACAAAAGGAGCCAAAGAACCTCTCCAAAGAGAAGCATCGTATTCCAAACAGATCAGTTTCTAAAAACAAATATGTTAAGCTACCCCTGAAAAATTGAACACCTTCTGAGATGCCAATAAATGGCCAAGTAGTTAATGCTACATCTAATCTGAGTTGGTCACCGAGACCACAGGATTGTTTTTCCAAGCTTACAGTTTGTGCTGGAGCCCATCCTCAGGGGACCTCTCCATTTCCAATCTGTTCTACATGTAGTATTTATGTGGTACCTGATTGTGTATGGCTTTTAGTTGTTGAGGGGGTGTTGATGGCTGGCTGTCAAGTCATTGATTGTTGTTCCCTTGGGCTGCTGTTCCCTCAGTTCCTTATCTGATTTATCAAGATTGTTGGCCAAGCAGGGACAAAAATGGCCAGAGAAATGATGAAAGCCTAGGTAATGGGTGTCTTGTCAGTCAGCAGGAGTGCTAATTTACCACCATTTTAAAGGTAAAAATTTATCTGCACATGCATGCTAGTCGTTTCCAGCTCTAGGGGGTGGTGCTCATCTTTGTTTCTAAGCCGAAGAGCCAGCGCTGTCTGAAGATGTTTCCATGGTCATGTGGCTGGCATGACTAAAAGCCGAAAGTGCACGGATCGCTGTTCCCTTCCCACCAAAGTGGTCCCTATTTTTCTACTTGGACTTTTTTATGTGCTTTCGAACTGCTAGGTTGGCGGAAGCTGGAACAAGTAATGGGAGCTCATTCCGTTACGCTGTGCTAGGGATACGAACTGCTGAACTTCCGACCTTTCTGATTGACAAGCTGAGCATCTTAGCCACTGAGCCACCGGGTCTAGGTGTTTAAAAGCCAAGGAACATTATCATGGGGCATGTTATGCAGTATCTACCTTCATTCACAAGTGTTTAATATCCAGTTTACTTTATTAATTATTTTGAAAATGTCACAAAATGTGAAAACACCTGCCTTCTTGTTAACTAAGAGGGAAAAATGGACCGTTTGAAGGTTGTAGCTCTCTCTGGTATCTCCCCTGACTTTAACTGGAAGATTTTAAAATATTCTACTTGCTAATAATTAGAAGCTTGAGAACTTAGATTGATCTACCCTCCTCAAAATCTGAAGAAAATGAATTTGTGTATGTAAATATGGCAAAGATAGCCCTTGGTTTATCTGCTTTGGCAAATGTATACATCATGTAAATGCATATAAATAGGATTCCTGTAAACAAATAGAAATTAGTAGCTCAAGGGAAAAATCTGCTAAGACCTCGGTTGCTGTTAACTTGGAGGGGAAGAAAAATTGCCACTGCTTTAATTACTATAGGAGTAAGTTGGAGGAGGAGGCAGCATTGTTCACTTTTCAAGTTTTCCTCCCATTCAAGCACACACCCAAAGACATACACAGGCATAGATATGCAGAAGAATGTGAATGTATGTATGTATGTATGTATGTATGTATGTATGTGTATATGTATTTTAAATTCACAAGTAAGGCATTTTGAATGCATCTTTAAAAGACACAGACACACAAAGCGAACATCAATGCTTAAATAAGCATTCCCAGGGTCAATTCCCAGATTTGAAATTGATGTTTATCCCAAACCGCAAAGCTTTCCTTTCCGTTTTGAACTTCCTGGGTGAAATTTCCCGCAGTGTTCCTGTCTGTGTCTATTTGGATCACGGTTGTTTACTTGTGAAACTGACTGGGGATATGCTGTGTTAATTGTTTTTTAAAAATATTTGTACAAGGTGGGTGCCTTTGAACTCGCCACGTTGCAGTTTGCAGGAACAACCTGTTTTCTGTGAATACCACTTCCTGCGAACGCTACTTCCTTTGAACCTCTGTTTTTTTTTTTTCTCCCCTGCAAAGATGTGAAAAAGACTTTTATCTTCCCCAGTGGTAATAATAGCATGCCTGATTTACATGAAGATGCAAATTATTTTATGAATTGCTTTGGTGTGTAGAGTGATAAACCTGAAAGGGAACTATCTGATGAATGTCTTTCCTTTACAGCTGCCATGTTTCTTTCTAACTGTGGCAGCATAATCTTGTCTTATTATAAGGTAATATATTCTAACATGAGACAAAGTATTTTAGCATCAACTCTTCATCACTTGTCTTCCATAAGCTTCCTTAAGGGCAGCAAAAATGCCACACCGGGCTACTCCAGCTGCGTTATCTTGCTGCAAATGTAAGCTATGTATCTCAGAGCTTAGAGATAACACAGGACTATGAGGATAGTGTTCACCTATGTTTAATTCTGAGATATTTGTTAATTAGAGAAAATATTGGGGTTGGTTGTGTTTTCTACTCTTCTACCATGTTGTCGATCTTTTGGAAAGCTCTGAGGAGAATAAAGTAGGTCTCTCTCTCTCTCTCTCTCTCTCTCTCTCTCTCTCTCTCTGTTTGTGTAGGTAGTCCTCGACTTACAAACAATTTATTTAATGTCTGTTCAAAGTGACTTATGATCGTTTTTCACACTTACGGCCATTGTAACATCTCCATGGTCACGTGATCAACTGTTGCTTGGCAACTGGCTCATATTTATGATGGTTGCAGTGTCCTGGGATCATGTGATCTTCTTTTGGGACCTTCTAACTAGCAAAGAATAGAATAGAATAGAACAGAATGGAATGGAATAGGGAAATAGAAAGAATAGAATAGGGAAATAGGTAGCGGAAATTTTGAGTAGTTTGGAGAACCGGCAAATGCCACCTCTGACTGACCCCACCCCCATCTGTTCTCTGCCTCCCGAGTCCCAGCTGATCAGCTGGGTCTTCTTTTGTTGCCCTGCACAGGAGAACGGAGCTGGAAAGCAGGTTATGGGATGGGGAGGGAATGGGGATTTTACAGCATCCTTTCCCTGCCACGCCCACCAAGCCACACCCACAGAACCGGTCGTAAAAAAAAAAATTGAATTCCACCACTGATGAAAAGGTATTGAAAGAAAACATAGGATTATTTGCTTTGAACTATGAAAGTAGAGTCATGTTTATTTCATTTGCATGATCTAATAAAAAGGCACAGGGAAATACAATTGCCTCCAAGTCAAAGAGAAATTTGCAACCATTTCTCTCTGGATTACCATTGTTATCTTATTTGCTCAATTGATGCATAATACATTTATATTGGATTCAAATTGTAAAACGGATGTTTTCCTCTTCTTTGTCTTTGTCAGTCTGCTCTATAAGTGTGGACAAGATAATATGGTATTCTAATTAGCTCAAGTAAGCCAGTAATGGAATTACAAATGTGTTTGGGTTGCTGCTCCTCAGGGATGGCAAAACTAACGGAAAGAGGGATCTTTTTAAAACGGATTTCTTTTCCATCAATAGTTCAGTGGGAGAACTAAAAGCGATCCAAAAGAAGCGTTACTTCTGGAATGCAGATTCAAAAGGAAACTTTTTTTTTTTTTGCTTGCATGGAATGTTGCAATAGAAAGCACAAAATATACAATAGAAGGTAGGGCAACTTTTCATGACCCTTTCTTTCTTACTCTAAAATCTGATTTTGGAAAAAAGGAAGGACATATATTTGAAATACAAATTGCTTTCTGTAGTTTGCAAGACACCAACATACTGTGTATTTTCTGCCTATTTATTCCCCGGTCTTAAAATACGTGCAGGATTAAGAGAATGTAGAAAAGGCTCTTCCCTCTTTCTTTTCCCTTTCCCCTCTGCTCTCCTGCCCTTCCTCTCCTGTCCTGCCCTTCCCTTCCCCTTCCCTCCTCTCTCTTTCCCTTTTTGATGTCAATAAACGATGGGCACTTTGACATTCAGAGACCTTTACAGATGATCCAACCTGAGGCACTTGCCTAATTTCAGATCAACTTTCCCAATCTGGTAGTAGCAATGAAGATGGGGCAATATGTTACAGAGCATCGAGGCAGCATGTACGTTGGTTTAAAATGCTAGCTGGAATACTGGGAATTGTAATTTTAACATATCTGGAGAATGGCAGCTGTGGGAAAACAGTTGGACTTCAAGCTTCTTTCTGACATTTCAGAGAATTTTCATAATTCTAGAACGCCTGATTTTTGAAGCACATCAATAAGAGTGTTTGTAAAATCAGTTCACACAATAATACTGTCAACAGCAACAAATATTCAGGAAATTAACTTTTTTGACCCTCTTTCAAATGATTGATCTGTACTTCCATTGATCAATTAAGGTTAAACAACAGAACACCGTTTTGCTATATTATCGAGTCTATGGATTCAGCAGATCTATGTACATTAATTCTATAGATTTAATTCAACTCCATTCTCCCTGCAGTGGAATATCCCATGCCTGGCAGGTTGGCATGGTGTAGCAAAGACACAAAGAGAAAAATGCACAGCTTTACTGAGATAAACACTTACGTACCCATGCGCACGCACACACCCACACACAAAAAAAACAGAGCACACATGCTGTGAATGCATCAGTTGTCAGCAAATAAACCTTTCGGCGTTGGGGGCATTCTAGTTACTTAGAGCACATATTTTTAATGCTTGCCTGGGGACTGACAATCTTTTCTAAGCCAAGAGTTTTCCTTAAGGAACACTTTGACATTCAGTGAGGATTTAAATGCTCAAATCATTAGCCCTTAGAAGTTAGCAGGTTTTTATAATGGAAGATGTTGAGTAACGGCATCATTAAGGAGGCCCATGTCTTTTAATTTGTTCTCTAGAAGGTAGAGAGAAAAAAAGCATCTTCATTGTTTGGCAGAGTTTCTGCATCATTCTTTCACTTGATTTCCTGAGTAGCTTTCATAGGCTATCCATTGTACTCCTGGGATGCTTCCAGAAGAAAATGTATCATATCTTTAAAAGGTAGGCTTAAACCATCTCTAGCATATTGCATACATTTATATATATCCCTTTTTTTAATCCACTGAGCAAATGAAATGTCAACAAAATAAGTCTTACTCCCAACATCCCTATACAACCCATTTACATCCCATGGTTTTGATGCCGGATGAAAAATTATGGGAGTTGAAATCCACACATCTTTGAGTTGCAGTATCGATTTATACCCCAACTTTATTATTTGCATAGATAATTCAAGGTAGAAAACATATCTAATGCTTCCTCCTCTTTCTATTTTGCCCATAATAAGCAACCCTGTGAGATGGATTGGGTGGAGAGAGTGGCTGGCTCAAATTATCAGCTTTGATGCTAGTTGTAGAACTCACAATCCCCTGAAGATTGGCCCAAAGTCAGCCAATTGGCCTTCATGCCTAAAATAAGACTAAAACTCCCTGTTGCCTGGTGATTGGTCCCAAAGTCACCCAGCTGGTTTTGATGCCTAAGGCAGGATTAGAACTCACAGTCTCCTCATGACTGGTTCAAGGCATCTAGCTATTTTTCACACTTAAAGGGGGATTAGAACTCATGGTCTCCAATTTATAGGCTGATACCTTAATCAATGGACCAAACTGGCTCTACTACGCATAGTACATTATGAAAATGCAATCTTTCCTAGAAAGTCTTCCCAACATGGAATTTTAAAAGGAGTTGAGTTGAGTTCACATGCTACGTAAAATATATGTGTACATATGTTCACATAAGCTATGAAATCCAAGCAAACCATAATATGATGACCTTGTTCACAAATATGCTGTGATAGGATTTCTTAGAATTAGCTGAAATCACCCACTACATCCGATCCAATTTAATTTGATGAACCCAGCCAGAGAAAGTTTCACCTAATAATCTAATCTAATAATCAGAGAAATTCACCTAATAATCTGATCAAACAGAAAGTCACCATCGGGCAAAGCTGTCTTCCTGCATTAATAAATGCAATGATAGGCATTGAGATAAATTTGTTCATGCTTAATAAAATTAAGGAGAAGCAGGCAGCCCATCTTTCTGCAGAATAAAGTGAAAAAGATGGAAAAGGCAGTGTTGAAAAAGTCATTATTCCAGTATGGGTCTTTTCAAAACATCCACCAAGTTAGTTGAACTGTGCAACTTTAATCAATAGTATTCTATTTATGAGACATGTACCCTCACTCTTGCTATACATCATTCTTGTGACGATCCAACAGAATCCTCATGATTCACAATTTGTACTGACAAATGCTAATTTAAAAAAGAGTAATTATAGGATGGTCTCTCATTTAAGAATGCTGAAGAGTAATGTTTTCCTCTGGATTTCCCTTCCCATCACAATATTTTAATGCGCCCCAAATATTTTAGTACATATGAACGGATACCTAGAAAGCATTATACAGCATATTTGTTCTTCCCCTCTGCACACACACTGACACCATTTTTTTTTTTTTACAGTCAGTTTGACAGGGTATAAAAACCCAAAATGCAATTACGATGCAAATGTCCTCGTGCTTAAAATTAGCTTTGCATTTAAGGGACTCATTTATGATTAACAATCAGTTATATTTCATTTGTAATATGTAACATGCTGTCCTATTGTCCCCCCCATTCATCCACCCCACAATTGTTAAAGATAGTTTACTGTAATTGCCAAAATGACTTATTCCCCTGATGATGAGCTCAGAAATAATTAAAGCTCCAGCTTTATGGCTTGCTGGTCTGGCCTGAAGATATCGCCGCATATATTCCGAACCCTCCCATTCATCAGGAATTCCGCAATACCGCAGTGGAGGCTGGCAGCCGACAACCATTTTGCAGTATTATGGGAGCATCATTGTCATCGCTGCCATCATCCTTATTCCATATTCAAGTCTCCGTTTTTACGCAGGCGTTCTGCATACCTGATTGCTTAAGTCACAATTTTTTTTTTCTTAAGCATTTACTGAAAATGCTTGTAGGGCATAGATGAATGGAGACATGCTGTGCTTGAGTCATGGCGCCGGGGAGAAAAAAAAAATTAGTTCTTCAGTTCTTCGTTCTGCAGTATGCGATTTTGCTTACCAATAACTGTTTAGAAAAGTGGGACACAGCTTAAATACTCCAGCAGTGACCCCCAAGTCCATCATTCCTACCTCAGATATTTATATTAAAGTTTGGGGGGGTTGATATACGAGGTGGAAAATCAAATCTTGTCCTGCTGACACCAAGGACAGCTTCCTAACTGGGTTATTACCATATTAAATACATCATACTAATCTCAGACTTGTCAGTTCAGTCCAAGTTGAGAACAGCTGGGTCAGCATAGCTGCTCAAGACTGGATTTACTGTCCCCGGTGTCTGGATACTCCTTCTGGTTGGAAAAGACTATGACAATTCAAAATAATTTCTTCCTGAAGTGGCTACTTTAAGGGTTGATGGCGCTTGAGTTTTATCACTCTTTTCTCAGGGAGTTCAACTTGCTTGTTTTGGGGACGTGGGAATAAGTCATGGCTACTTTACTTCCAAGAAATGTATGTCATTGGAACATGTAAGGCAACTGATGCTCTCTTAGTAAATTCAGCTGATGTGCAAAGATAAGTCACACTGATAGCCCTATTCACTTTCATTTTTAAGAAGATTAGGAGAGCCTCATCTCTCCTAATATCAGATATAGAAGATATTATCTCTCGTATATAGAGATGGGAGATCTCTATATAGAGATCTGGAAACCTAATTTTTAAGGGGTGGATCTGGGAAACTGGTTGGAATATAATATATTTTTTTGTTTTGAAATATTTTTTTATTGTTTTATATCATACATTTCCTTTCTATGTTGAGCAGTGTGCTCTCTAGGTGTCCAAGGTGTTAACATACAAACATCATAATCATTATCATCATTATGATCATATTTCTATATCTATATCTATACCTACCTACACACACACACACACACACACACATACATATATAAACAAATATGCAGTAATATATAAATAAATATAACATCCATCATAATTATAACATATATTATCTTCCATTATAGTATATAGCCATCAGAAATATTTACTCATCTGTTTTTTTCTCTCCTATAAACCATATTTCACTTAATTCCACTCCTCTAACCTCAATATCTTTTAATTATTTATTTTTATCATTTAACAAATTTAAAAATTAATTTTTTTTGCAAGCCATGTTTTAGTTAGAAGCTTTGAGGCTGCCTCATTTTAATGGCTGGGAATTTGGGAGGGGGGATTTCATAGAGAGGAGGAAGATTAGGCTCAACAATATTCTTCTCAAAAGTCAAGGACAAGTAACCCTGCACCTGGAGAGCAGTATCTGGGGGAATGTCTCCAGTTGGAACGATGGTTGATTTGACCATGTGATGGACTGATGGGGGAACAGGATGAGTTTTTGATTTTCAATGGGGAAGGGAAAACCCAGAACTCTCAGATTCGGGTGTTCCCAGATGTGCCAATATGACTTCTACAATCAATTCTTTTGGATGAACTTTGTTTCTGAGTGCTAAATGAAAATGGGGAATTTCATTGGAACGCTGACATTGCTGACTTGACCATTTGTGCATTTTACACACGAGCCATTAGCCACCGTGAGAAAGAGGTTATGAGAGGGTCTTCTGATGTGTAGATGACACAGATAGGGAGGTGGCATCTATCTAAATCCCCTACTCTTGTCTATGTACTACTAAAAATTTTGTGTTTGTAACCTTTAGCTGGGCAATATGGTGCATGATAAGCCAATATTTTTTGAACCAAGGTTCTTCAATGGGCTAGCTTACAGAATGTATCCAAAATCTGAGGAGATGAAATTTGGCAAATGTAGGATCACTTTAAAAGGGACGTGGTGGCTCAGTGGCTAAGACTCTGAGCTTGTCGATCAGAAAAGTCAGCGGTTCGAATCCCTAGCACCATTAATGGAGTGAGCTCCCATTATTTGTCCCAGATTCTGCCAACCTAGCAGTTCTAACGTATGTAAAAATGCAAGTAGAAAAATAGGGACCACTTTGGTGGGAAGGTAACAGTGTTCTGTGCACCTTCAGTGTTTAATCATGCCGGCCACATGACCACAGAGACATCTTCGGACAGCGCTGGCTCTTTGGCTTAGAAATGGAGATGAGCCCCCTAGAGCTGGAAACGACCAGCGCATATGCGCGAGGGGAACTTTTACCTTTAGGATCACTTCAATGCTGCTACAGCACTATTGTGCATTCAATAGACCAGTCTGAATCTAGTTCTCCATTAGCTGCTCTAGGGTGATCTACCATGGTGAAGCCAACAAGAGAGTTGTCTCCACACTCAGTTTCCCCTTTTTCCCCACGGACAATCTGTTTCTCTTGTTTAGGTAAAGAAATATGTTTGAAACAATGACTCAACAGGTTACACATTATCTGGGAGTTATTAAAAACACAGCTTTTCTTTAGACGCTTCTTCATTTTTTAGCTCATTTGATGCTTATTCATTTCACAAATCAAAGGTTATTTCCCCTTATTATAATACTGGAAGTGTTTTCCTCACTATAACAAACCTTGGGACAGACCAAGTGGTAAATTTGCATCAGGAAAGTGGTGGAATAATATGTTCAGAATCAATACATTGCTCCTTGACACAAAGACAAAGGGGAAGGGGGGAGGGGGGATTCCTAAAATATATTAGGCTAAGACACATCTGCCTTAAGCAACTTGTGGGAAGAAAAAGACCAATAGGTCTCATTTAGAGAGATGGAGCCTTGGGAATATCTGTCAAGGCTCATTGATTTGTTGCAATGTAGTTTTAAAGGATTTCTACTTCCACAACTTCACTGCAAGTGTTCTTCAAATTTGGGGGATTAACATTACAAGTATAAATCAACATAGTCAATGGTTTAGCGAACTTGTCTGGAGAGGAGGCTCAGATTTGCATTGAAACCTTTTGTCCCCCCCAAAAAATAAAATTTGCCGGGGAGATACTTTTTTCTCTCCGATTTCAACATTTGTTTTGAAGTGTTTGATTTTCTTTACAAGTTGGGGTGGAAAAAGGTTTTTGTCATTTCATTACCAATAATGGCAGGGTATGATATAACTGGTTGCATTTCATGATGTTGTGGTATGATAATGTTTCTTCCGATAATGGGCGTGCAGTGCTAAATGACACCCCATTGTTGAAGAACTGGAAGAAACATTTAAGAGAGAGAATAGAGAACTATAGGAATGGGAGTGGGGAACAAAATGAATACAGTGGGGAGCAACTGAGGTAATTTCTTACCTCCAATATTCTTTTTGGTCTACAAAGTCCAAATGTTAAAATCATAGGGCTGGGAGAGACCTTGGAGGTGTTCTAATCCAATCCCTTGCCCAAGGCAGGAATCTTCGTTCTATCCTGGACAAAGGTTGTCCAATCTTTTCTTGAAAACCTCCAGCAATAGAGCGCCCACAACTTCTGAAGGCAAGCCATGACACTGATTAATTGTTTTCCCTGTCAAGAAATTCCTCCTTAGTTCCAGATTGGATCTCCCTCTGACATTGTCTGATAAGCTTTCATCCATTTCTTCTTGTCCTGCCCTCAGATGCTTAGGAGAACAAATTGATGCCTTCTTTCCTGTGACAGACTTTCAAGTATTGGAAGACATCTATCATGTCACCCTTTTCTTCATTCAGCTAAACATCCCTAATTCCCTCAGTTGTTCATCGTCTGATTTTGCCTCCAGACCCCTTACCATCTTACTCTTCCAAATACTACTAAATAGGACTGCAGAAAAAAACAATTACTACTAACCTGCCTTCTACCAAGGACTTGTATACTGCACAAGTCAAAAAAGGGCTGTGAAAATATCAACAGAGCCCTCACATCCTGTACATAAACTGTTTCAACTCATGCCCTCAAAACGACGCTATAGAGCACTGCACACCAGAACAACTAGACACAAGGAAAGTTTTTTCCTGAACACCATCACTCTGCTAAACAAATAATTCCCTCAACACTGTCCAACTATTTACAAAGTCTGCACTACTATTACTATTAAACTTCTCATCACTCCTTATTACTCATCTCCACCCACTTGTGACTGTATGACTGCAACTTTGTCACTTGTATCATTACAATTTATATTAATTGTTTCCTAATATGATTTGATTGCTTATTGTACCCTATGACTGTTATAAAGTGTTGTACCTTATGATTCTCAACTCTTGACGAATGCATCTTTTCTTTTATGTACACTGAGAGCATTTTATACCAAGACAAATTCCTCATGTGTCCAATCACACTTGGCCAATAAAGAATTCTATTCTATTCTATTCTATTCTATTCTATTCTATTCTATTCTATTCTATTCTATTCTATTCTATTCTATTCTATTCTATTTTTGTTTTACATGCAAGCACGCTCTCATTTCGTGTAACACTGAGTTATATTCTGATGAGAACCCTTCTGTATTGGAGTTCCAACCTGAAATCTTATGAGGTATTAGGATTTTATTGGCTTGATACTGCAGTAAACGGGAACATATTCTGACTAAATTCAGTTTACTAACCAGGCTACCACTGAGATTCTCAATTTCATATGGTTCTAAAGTGATCCTTGTGTCATTCTAAGATGATATTGTAGTTTAATCCTAATGATGGATTTCCACAGAATTAGCTGCTTTGTATGGCTTGTTTATCTTTATTGTGGTTCCTTTTCATTAACGTTTAGTTATGTCTTTAGCTATTGAGTTTATATATGGATAATTGGCTCTTTCTGTACTGGTCTGTAGTAATTAAAAAGTAGTCTAATAGAGGTGTTTTTAGTCAGATCTAACCGGGATAGCATTTAAGTGCTTAATAGGACCACTGCTTGATTCTCCTATGATTCCTCTAGCTTTAATTGGTCTCCTATTTGCAACAAAATGAACCATTTTCCTAGTCTTTGCCATACTCATGTCATCGAATGACTTAAAATACTGAAAACTTGCATTTGATTTGAACATAAAATTGCAATGAAAATAGTGAAAACTGGGTTTTCCCTGTCTCGACTCACCTGTTTGGGTTATACTATTTGATTAGTAGAAAAAAAAAAACAGACTGAAAGTAAACAAATTATTGTACTTATTTATTTATGAGTAAGGAAGAACCGAGTGTTTGGCATGTTGAAGTCTTTCTATCTGTCCCATTAATGCATGCATTTCAAAGCTGGCTGGACACAGAGATCTTTTTAAACCTTATATGAGACCCATTTAGTTTTTTTTTATTTTATTTGGTTTGTCAATTGCTTAATAGGTATAAGTAAAAACATAGTTATGAATACATGGATACAAATAAGAAAAATAAAAGAAACAATAGGGCAGGGACAGTAGGCACATTGGTGCACTTATGCACATCCCCTACAGACCTCTTAGGAAAGGGGTGAGGTCAATAGTAGACAGTCTAAGGTTAAAGTTTTTGGGGTTTGGGGAAGAAACCACAGAATCAGGTAGAGTATTCCAGACATTGACCACTCTGTGGCTGAAGTCGTATTTCCTGCAATCAAGTTCGGTGCGATTAACCTTAAGTTTGTATCTATTCTATTGTTATGGTTGAAGCTGAAGTATTCGTTGACAGGTAGGACATTGCAATGTATGATTTTATATACTATACTTAGATCAGACCAAAGGCAGCATAGATCTAGGTTTTCTAGGTCTAGAATTTCAAGTCTGGTGGCATAAGGTATTCTGCAACAAGTAGAAGAGTGGAGAACTCTTCTTGTGAAATATTTCTGGACTTTCTCAACTGTGTTAATATCAGATACGTAATGTGGGTTCCAGACTGATGAGCTGTATTTGAGTATTGGTCTAGCAAATGTTTTGTATGCTCTAGTTAATAGTATAATATTACCAGAGAAAAAGCTATGTAAGATTAGGTTAACAACTCTTAATGCCTTTTTGGCTATGTAGTTACAGTGGGCTCTAGCACTTAGATCATTAGAGATGAATACTCCAAGATCCTTGACAGAATTTGGATCATCAACAAGGTCTTGACTATTCAGCCTGTATTTTATTTTCTGTTTGTTTGTTTTTTGCCAATATATAAGACAGAGCATTTATTTGTTGAGATTTGAAGTTGCCATTTGTTTGACCATTCTGATACATAGTCCAGGTCTTTTTGAAGGGTAGCAGTATTGTCTGTGGTGTTGAGTAGCTTTACATCATCAGCCAAGAGAACGCAGTTGCTCTTAATATGATCACAGAGGTCAAATCAAAATCAAAGTTGACTTCAAATTGCTGCATTCAATCCAGTTGCTAACTGTAAAAGAGTTTCACACTCTCCAATTTAAGTGATTTTCTTATATGGACCCACTAGCTAAATGGAGTGAAAAACACAGCATTTGCTTGATTAAGGTTACGCTTATAAGCATGTTTCAACACTAAGTGGCAAGCCTAATTGAAATACAATGGAATTTATTTTAAAATAAGCCTACATAAGATGGTGCTTCAAGTTACATTTAAATTACCTGTTGGCATCAGTGAAATTAAAAAGATCCAAAGGAAATTACTATGCTCCACTCTTATTAAAATGAATATTGACTAAATTATCCCACTGGATTTAAGTAGGAATAAAACATCAATAACTGCCTCTGGAATCAACCCATTTTATTTAATCCACTTTTTTTTATTATCAAAGAAAAGCATTTTTTTTATCTTTATCTTTGGGATAGCAATGTTTTAAGTTGATGCCTATTGCAAGGTTGATTGATTATATGCCATCAAGGCAGTGTCCTTTTAAAAAATAATGTAATCATTATGCTTTTTTTCAGATTAGAAAAATACGGAACTGGAATATAAAAGATACACAACACAAAAACTATTAATACAAAACAAGGAGATTAAAAGTGAACCAGACAAAAAAGGTACACCAAAAAAAGCCTTTTAAGAACAAATTACAGTAATAAATATTGAACATATACGTTAAATAGATAAATGTCATTGGTTTGCAAAAATTACCTTTTAATACTATATTACTATTAAATACAAAAAGATAGAAGGAAATTAGTAGCATTATTACATTATTGTAACATATCAAAAAATCTATATCAAAGAAGAACATATTGGTTCATCCTTTGATTAGCTGAAGACTTTCTTTAATGTATACAGTAATATCACTTTTCCATCTTCTCAATATGTTTTTTGCCATCCTATTCCCCATGCCCATCACCATAATTCCTCATAGACAGATTTCAGAGTTTTGGAATATAATTCAGTAACACATTAGGATTTTCCCATGAAATTACTCAGTGTTGACTCGTAGTCACCATCTAGATAATTTTTCTCACAGAGGATCTGTCCTCAACCTGGTCTTTCTTTCTTTCTTTCTTTCTTTCTTTCTTTCTTTCTTTCTTTCTTTCTTTCTTTCTTTCTTTCTTTCTTTCTTTCTTTCTTTCCTTCCTTCCTTCCTTCCTTCCTTCCTTCCTTCCTTCCTTCCTTCCTTCCTTCCTTCTATAATCCAACTGTGTCAAATATAGTTAATATATTTGACTATGTTTGATATAGTGGAAAGTCTCTTCCAGCTCTGTTATTCCTTCCTTCCCTGCCTCCCTTCACATTATTTTAATTAGGCTTATTTTCCCCCTGTTCCATTTTGTAAAAAATTGTGTCTGTTGGATCTTTCAGAAGAAAGAGTGAGCTGGATGAAAGTTCCAGTTGTTCAAAGGGTAGAACAAAGCCTACTTTCCAATTACAAATCTGAGTTACAAATAGGCACCCTACCAATCATAGGCCTTAGTTTTGGAATTCTGGAACATGTAGTCCCTGATATGACTTCCTTTATATCTTAATGTTCTCCAGGTGTGCACTTGATCCATTCACTAATCACTGCAGGGAGCACATAGGGTGGGAGGTAACTGTGAACTGGTAGAGTGCAAGCCAGAGAAGCAGATTAATTGATGAAGATTGCTCATCTTCAGAAGGAGGCTCCCATCGTGGGAGGAATTATCTGGCACAAGTTGTGGACACCTGTTGAGCACAGCAAATTGATTTTGAGAAACTACCCAAGGTCTCATATCATCCATTACTAGGAAGATAGATTATCTAAGTTACATTCAATAGGTCCTCGCTTTGTCTGTTGACATACTTTATTTATTATTAATTTTTCAACCTACTTGTGACAGTTCCAGGTCAAGGCAGGAAAAAAGTGATTACACATCTGTGCTGTGTTGAAAAATTGCAAAGTAATTTGCAATTACTTGGAAGTAATGAGTGAACAACATGCCTTTTTAAAAAAAAACATTTGACTCACTGCCAGTCTGCAATTTCCAACTTGAACTAAACCTTAAAATAAAATACTGTGATAGAATGCCTTTCGTGGGATTTTTCCAGACAGAAAAATGGCCAGCACAGGAATTTACAAAGAGATGGTTAGCACTAACCTATATGTTAAAAAAATTCCCTTCTCAGCCTTATGGTAGTATGTTCCTTTCTCAATCTCAGATCCTTGATCAGATGATTGGGAGTTTGAGGGTTTGGTGCGGGATCTTAGCTGCTCCTAGCACTTTGCTCTTCTGGACAAGGACTCTGATATTGTTCCTGGGATCTGTTGAAGCTACTAATCTCCCATCTAAGGGGTCACAGCCCTTGATACACCCACTACTACTTTACTTTCCACATCCTCTCCAAATCTTCCTTCAGGACCTAAGATCTTCTCCAGCTTCTCAAAACCTCTTCCAGATGTTGCTATCACTTGGCATCACTACATCTATCACTACCAACTGTGTTCTGGTTCTGTCTACTACTACAACATCTGGTTGATTGGCTAATACCTGTCAATCCATCTGGATTTGGAAATCCTACAGGATCTTAGTCTTCTTAAGTGGGCTACTGGAACAAATATACATGGCTGAGACAAGTTACACACACATATATACACATATAGAACATATGATATATCTATGCAGATTCTCAGTCATCCAGGTCATGGTTGTCCCAAAAGTGCTTGCTCAAGAGACAACTGGATTTTCTGGTTTTTCTTTGAAGACATTTCATTTATCATCCAAGAAGCTTCTTCAGCTCATTCAGCTTCATCCAAGAAGCTCATTCAGCTCTGACTGGATGGTCGGGAATGGAAGAAATCCAGTCAGAGCTGAAGAAGCTTCTTGGATGAAGCTGAATGAGCTGAAGAAGCTTTTTGGATGAGAAGCAAAATGTCTTCAGAGAAAAACCAGAAAGTCCAGTTGCTTCTTGAAAAAAAGCACCTTTGGGATAACATATAATATGTTTTCCTTAATGTGGGCATGCCAGTCTCTTTTGTTTCAACAAAGACATTACTTGATTTAAACTTACTGTAAGCATCTAAGAAGACAATTCCAACAGATTGATGAAGTCAATAATAACCAACAGCACTTGCTCCAGAATGAAAACAAAGCTGACTTGTTATATTTCCTGATTTCTCATTTTGTGAAAAATTGCCTTCTCTGCATGAACAAATTACTTCAGTGTTTAAATGAAACTGTCTGATTTTTGCTCTAAAGTTTTCCAGTTCTTGATATTGTTAGTCAGAATAAAGGGAAGATTCTTGTGCAATAGAGCATGCATACTTTCAACAAGAAAAAAATAAATAAAAATCCTTGTTTTTTTTTTCATGTTCTGGTATCTGTAAAGAAAATTCCTCCCTTTGAAGATTCTGTAGGATTTGATCTCTGTAAATTTTTTATAAATATCTCGCATAGGTATTTCATTCTATAGAATCAAATAAAGAGAAGAAATACAAAACAATAGATCATGCTACCACATCCTGACTTGCCCTGCCTTGGGTAATATGTTGAAAGGATTGTTCTTGAAAGCAGTTGCAAAAACTATGGAAATAAAGCCAAAAATGAACAACATTTTTTCCCCTATTCTTTTACAGCTCATTGGGTACCCCACTGAGTTTTCAGCGCTTACACTCCAGTTTTTAGGACTGTATTTTTTGCCAATGTGTCAACTTGAACAAAACGGGTCAGCAGTTAAAAAAAGTCATAATAAAGAGATCCATATGTTACATTAAAGCTGAGACATTGTCAAACAGAAAGAACATCAAGAAGAAGATGCAAAGATACCTAGAGAACAATTCTAATTCTAATTTAGGTTACTTTTAAACCTCTGCCTTAGCCAAGTTGAGAAGAAGATAGAGAAAGCAAAATATTTTGCTTCCTCTTTCCTTTCCTTTGCATACAATTTAAACACTTTAAATATTAAACATATGCTTGAGAGCTGGGACAACCGTTTAAACAAACACCACAGATATGTTATTTTAATGGGAAATTCAGTTACATAAAAGGCACTGGGGACACCACAATTGTGAGCCTGCTTAATGTTCTCCCCATGAATGAGATGCTAAAAAGTGTTGTATTTTAAGAAGAATTGAGAGAAATAATCAGTTTGTATGTGCTTTGGCCACATTTGGAGGGGACTTTTGCTGGCTCTTAATCTGAAGCATGTTTCAACATTGCAGTTCTTTGTGGTGTACATTTTTATTTTATACACTCTAGAAAGAGTGCAGAGAAGAGCAACCAGGATATTTAGGGGACTGGAGACTAAAACATATGAAGAACGGTTGCAGGAACCGGGCATGGCTAGTCTAGTGAAGAGAAGGACCAGGGGAGACAGGATAGCAGTCTTCCAATATTTGAGGGGCTGCCACAGAGAGGAGGAAGGGGTCAAGCTCCATTACAATGATACGTCCACCAATAGTACTTTTTTGTTAATGATGATGGATAACCACAATACATACCAGGTCATACATTCAGCCTAAATCTCGAGATAATTCTAATGGGCAGACTTCCTTAGCATACTATTCCAAAGGTGCTGTTGTTGTTTTTTCCAGGAGGCAACTGGACTTTCTGGTTTGTTTGTTTTTCTTTGAAGATGTTTTACTTCTCATCTAAGAAGCTTCTTCAACTCTGAAGGATAGTGGGGAATGGAAGGATTTATATTTCTTGCAGACAGCTGGTCGTTTGCATCCTTTTAGAGGGTCCTTGAGGCCACTTGGAATTTTATCTGTGTCCTCAGGATCACAGGTGCTGAGCGGTGCTCCTGGTTCCTGTAGCATGCATTTTTTTCCCTCTGGAAATCCATTCCTACTCCCACACCATTCCAAGAGTGTTCATCCCAAATTGTATAGCTAAAAGTCTGTAGAGATTCTCAGCCATCCAGGTCATAGTTGTCCCAAAGGTGCTTTTTTTTTCCAGGAGGTAACTGGACTTTCTTGTTTTTTCTTTGAAGAAAAGGAAGGAAGGAAGGAAGGAAGGAAGGAAGGAAGGAAGGAAGGAAGGAAGGAAGGAAGGAAGGCTTTGAAAAACTAGAAGACACATTGCTTCTCATCCAAGAAGCTTCTCATTCCTTAGCATAATATTTCAACTTTTCAAAATTCTGCTGCATTTCGGTATGCTCCCTTTTTTTCTCCCTCCCTTCCTAGTCCTACAACGTCCCATCTTGACCTGCTCTTGTGCCTTGCTGGCTAATTCACTCAAAAGCTCAATTTGTGGGGATTCTTGCAGGGAATTGTATTTGCTTTGTTTCTTTTCACTTTTCGTTTGTCAGCTTGACTTTCAAAAGGCTCGTTTCTTTTGTTATTTATTACGTGAAATCCCATTTGTTATTTGGTCACTACAAACACATTCTATTCATTTATTTATTATAAACATA
Source organism: Pseudonaja textilis (assembly GCF_049901715.1). Taxonomy (NCBI): domain Eukaryota; kingdom Metazoa; phylum Chordata; class Lepidosauria; order Squamata; family Elapidae; genus Pseudonaja; species Pseudonaja textilis. The sequence continues at coordinate 14,008,678 of NC_142001.1, forward strand.
TGCCTGGCATGTTCTTGTGGTCTATTCTTGCTTTCTTTGCTGATTTACCCCCACTGCTTGCAGGATTAAGGCCTCCTGATGACTGATGTATTATGTATCCCAAAGATGATTATTAGTCACCCGTGGTCCTAGGCCAACTTCTTCCCCAGATAGCAAATAGCAATGGGAACAAAATAGCAGAAATAATAAAGGCCACTCAAAAATACTACCAGCAGCAGCAGTAGAGCCTTCTCTTCCTTCTTTTATATTCATACTCAGAAGATTATACTCTTGGATATTTTATTCCTTGACTTTCCTTTTAGAGGCTAAAGTCTTTCATTTTCAGCAAAAGACTTTTCCCCCTCACATGTATCCTTGACAAACATTTTCAGTGGGGACAACAACTCTTCATTTATAGGTAGTTCATTTTGGTGGATCTTGCAAAAAGTCTACAAGATTTCTATTTTTTGTTTAAATCTTAAGTTGGGCAAGAATGTATGGATAAAATGGCTGAGCTTAAAGTCCACACAATCCCTGGATTCGAGTTTTAGAACATCGAAAGTCAATTAACCATTCAGAAATCTAATTTTGCTTTAGAGACTGTTAAATGCTTAGAATGGTTTACTGAAGAAAGAAAGAAAGAAAGAAAGAAAGAAAGAAAGAAAGAAAGAAAGAAAGAAAGAAAGAAAGAAAGAAAGAAAGAAAGAAAGAAGAAAGGAAAGGAAAGGAAAGGAAAAACAGATGGGTGGGAGATAGGAAGGAAGGCAGGTATGGAAGGAACGGAGAGAGAGAGGGAGGGAGGGACTGACTCAGAACAGTTCTCAGAAATTAAGGATAAATCCTATTAGTTAGAGAATTTAGGACAAGTTTAGGAATATGATATTATGCATCACACAATCAGGGGTCGGATTCTACAGGTTTGCACTATTCGCAAGAACCGGTTGTTAACATTCTAAGCAGTTTGGAGAACTGGTTGTTAGAAGAAATTATAGGGCTAATCCTGTAAGGAAGGTAGGAAGGAAACATTCTGGTGTTGCTTACAGAAACTGCCTCTCTGTTAACCCTTATTACATTCTTGGCAGGACTAGACTTCCTGTCTCTGGAACTTCTCTGGAGGTTTTTTTCCCTCCTTAGCTGGTACTCTGCTTGTGTGGCATGACCATTCAAAGTTACAGTGGCACTGAAAAAAAGTGACTTATGACCATTTTTCACACTTACGACTGTTGCAGCATCCCCACAGTCATGAGAGGCCAGGCGAGGAGATGCGTGCCTCAATGTGAGTGATATTGAGTCGGACACAATATCATATTCAGCAACTTCTTCATAGAATGAAACATTTATAGACTACTCAGAGGATAATTAGCAGCTCAGCAACTATGATTTTTTTTTTACCACACCAAAACATGTGTCCTTAAGCCTAAGTCTGTAATATTCCAATGTTGCATGTGAATCTGTGATACTGCCTTGAAGCGTCTGTTTATACTGTCGAGTCAGATTCAAAAAAAAAAAAAAAGCACCCAACTTTCCTCCATGAGAACAAACTTTCCAATTTTCACTCCTGTTCCTGTCTATTTTAGTCAGAATAGTTTTTTCTATCTCCATTTCCATGTATGCTTGCTATCTCCCAAATCATTAGAAACCAATTTTATCTTTGCTATTGTTGATTATTTCATCCCATTGCTGATTATATCCTACTACAAGGGAAGAAAGAGAGTTATTTACTCTGGAAAAAGTGTGTCTAATATAACCCCTATCAGCAGATATTTCTGTATAAAACAATGGCGGAAAAAAATAATTTTCTAAAGACTTCCAACAAAATTAATTGGTGATTCCTAATGCCCTTATAGTAGTATTATGAGCTTTTTTGAGCACTTCTAGTAATAATTGGAAAGATGTTGTGCATAAAGTAATTTTATCTAAGGAAAATGCTGTCAGTTTTTAATTTGTTGCTAATTTAATTATTTGATCTTCGTGCAGATTGCAGGAGGGTCTGTTCCTCCCATCAATTTATTTGTTTCTCCAATTTTTGTGCAATCTGGCCTGTCAGGATGAATCACAGTTTGTTGTGTTGTTTTGATTTAAAGAAGCAGCAACTATGATTTGTTCTGACTACCAGGCACCGAAGCTTTTATTCCTTTTATATCTTTTTAGTTATTTAGTTGAACTGACCTTTATTTCTGCAGTGCTTTTAGAAATCTCCTCGGGGATAGAATTTTATTTATTATTGAGGTGAGATGAGGTGAGGTGAGGTGAAGAAACAAAATAGATAAAAAAATAATAATACTTAAATGGCAGAAATATCTGTAATCCCTTTGCTTCTTGCTTTGTCAGAATTCATCCTGGCTTATAGGTTGCATAACTTTCCTGAGCCAAAGTGTTATAGATTAAATTGGCAACAAGCCTGAGAGAACTATAGGTTCCAAACTGTATTTTTTTTCATACTTCCAAACCCTACATTGTTGTAGGTTTTTAATCACTTTAAAGAGGTTTAGACAAGTTTTGAATGGCCAAGCATCATAATCAGCACTGCAGCAGGAAGATCAAAGTTCGACAAAAGTGGGGTGACAATATTTCACTAAGAGTTGAGTTCAAGGTTCTGTATTTCTTAGTCTCTCTCCAGGGGTGGGATTCAAATTTTTAACAACTGGTTCTGTGGGTGTGGCTTAGGTGGTGGGTGTGGCTTGGTGGTCATGTTATTGGGTGGGCGTGGCCAACTCAATATCACTCAGATGAAGGCACGTCTCTCCTTGCCTGGCCTCCCATGACTGTGTGGATGCGGCAACAGTCATAAGTGTGAAAAATGGTCATAAGTCACTTTTTTCAGTGCCGTTGTAACTTTGAATGGTCACTCCACACAAGCAAAGTACCAGCAAAGGAGGGGAAAAAAACTCCAGAGAGGTTCCTGAGACAGGAAGTCTAGTCCTGCCAAGAATGTAATAAGGGTTAACGGAGAGGCAGTTTCTGTAAGCAACACCAGAATGTTTCCTTCCTGCCTTCCTTACAGGATTAGGCCAGCAATTTCTTCTAACAACCAGTTCTCCAAACTGCTTAGAATGTTAGCAACCGGTTCTAGAGAATAGGTGAGAACTGGTAGAATCTCACCCCTCTGTGTGTGTGTGTGTGTGTGTGTGTGTGTATCCTGTCTGTTTCTTGTTTTGTTGCAGTCTGTCACACAGTCAGACAGTTGTTCAGACTGGACCTGGACCTCCCCCAGGAGTGGGATTTGGGGGTTCTCCAAACTGTACAGAATCTTAGCTAGGGGCTCTCCCGAACTTCTGCAAATCCCCAGCAGCCCACCTCTGCCCTTCTGTAGTTCTAAAGCTGCTGACCCTGGTTGCTCAGCCAACAGTCCAGAATCCTATGGAGAATCTCAGTCATCCAAGCTCATGGTTGTCCCAAAGGTGCTTTTTCAAGAGGCAACTGGACTTCCCATGTTTCATTCAAGAATCTTCTTCAACTCATTCAGCTTTAACCAAGAAACTCTGACTGGATGGTGGGGAATAGAAGGAATTTGTCATGTCTCTACTCTAAAGATGGTTAATAACACAATCAATAGCATAAAAAGTCCCCAAGTAGGAATATCAGTCCTGCTAAAAGTCACCCACAAATGCAATCAACTAACCACTATTGACCTCACCCCATTCCTAAGAGGTATGTAAGAGGTATGCATAAGTGCACAATCATGCCTACTGTCCTTGTCTTATTGTCTCCAATTATTTGTACCTATTTCCTGTATTTATACTTATGTTTTCTCTTATCTCTATTATCTTGTAAGTGATTGACAAATCAAATAAATAAAGGCCATCTAAGTGCCATACCCAGCTCTTAATTCTGATTAGAGACCATTATTCTATTTAACCTAGATAGAATAATGGTCTCTAATCAATTCCATTTTTCCCTTCCTAGATATTTCTCTCTGTGTTGATTTATAGTGACAATAGTCTTGTCCTTCAAGAACACCTGGGGCTCTTGATCTGTGAATCTGTCCAGCCCCATGTTTCACACATGCTTTTTCATTGTTCTAATTAGCTTGAGTTATAAGGCAGTATGGCATTGTACCACTTTTGTTTTCGTTTAGGAATCTGACAAAATAGCTTTCCTGAATCAAACTGCAGGGAAAGTCAATACATTGTGAGCCGTTCCTGTAGGATGAACAATTGTAAATCAGAAATCAATGGAAATCTCACACAAGGAAGGAATGTTGGACGCAGCTGTCGACCTTCATTTATTTCCAGCAGTTAAACTGAACAGATATGTGAAGGCATTTTCTACTGAACCAAGTCATTGTTTGTGGAGGTTTTCTCCAGTCTGATTGGCAATAGCTCTCAGTAGGTTTCTTAACTTCTTTCTAGCTGGATGGGAGTTACTGCTACCAAAACTGAGGTGCAAAATATATACTTTCTTGAAGAAGCAGCAGGGAATTTGATGCTTAGTAGTTATCTGAATATTGATAGCTTGTAGGGATACAATTGAAATCAAGCAAGGTAGTAATACCACTCTATAAAGCCTTATTTATTTATTTATTTATTTATTTGTCAAGAGATTATAAGATAACAGGTATAAGTAAGTATAAACATATTTATGAATACATGAAATATAAGGAAAAAAAAAAACAGTAGGACAGGGATGGTAGACATGTTGGTCCACTTATGCATGCCCCCTACAGACCTCTTAGGAAAGGGGTAAGGTCAATAGTAGACAGTCTAAGGTTAAAGTTTTTGAGGTTTGGGGAAGTAAGACCTTAGTAAGACCACACCTAGAGTACTGCATCCAGATTTGCTCACTACATTATAAAAAAGATGTCGAGATTCTAGAAAAAGTACAGAGAAGAGCAACCAGGATGATGAGGGGACTGGAGGCTGAAACATATGACGAACAGTTGCAGGAACTGGGCATGGCTAGTCTAGTGAAGAGAAGGACCAGGGGAAACAGGATAGCAGTCTTCCAATATTTGAGAGCTGCCACAGAGAGGAAAGGGGCAAGCTATTTTCCAAAGCACCTGTAGGCCAGACAAGGAACAATGGATGGAAACTGAACAAGGAGAGATTCAACCTGGAAATAAGGAGAAACTTTCTGATAGTGAGAACAATCAACCCATGGAACAGCTTTGACCCTCAGAAGTTGTGGGAGTGCCATCACTTGAGACTTTTAAGAAGATATGCTGATTCCAATTATTTATGACGTGAAGGACATCACTTTCCCAGATTGTTTTACCAGGAATGGCTTCTTTAGAAGATAATATTTGTAATTCAGGCTTGAATTGTGGTTCCTTTGTGCTCTCTGAGCTTGGTGTTTTCTTGCAGTCATTTCCTTATCCAAACTAGGTAACAGCTTAGGGACTAGTGCGGATGATATTACTTAGTTTGGGTAATGAAACATCTGCAAGGAAACAACCAATATTCAATGATGACGTTCTTCTTATGGTCCAAGATATACCAAACTTTTTCAAGAATCACAACTCCTAGGTTGTATTTATTTTATTTTTTCCCCATGGTCTAGTTTTCAGAGTCAAATGTTACACCTAAAAAAAAAACAAAAAAAAAAAACCATGGTCTTGACAGTATGTGGTTCTTCTGGTCAGCATTATCTCTCTGCCCTTTAAAATTCTGGCTAGATTCGTCATCCTATTTTTTCCATAAATAACAAACAATTGTTTCAAAGCCACTATCAGCATCTTAACAGATTTTTTGAGCCTGTGGAAGATTAAAGCCGGTTACCATTTCAATTTCTTCTTTTCTTCTTTATTTTTTTATTCCTTTAAAGGATAATTTTGTTCTCTGCTTATTTGCTTTGGATCAGCTTTAAAAAAAAGAATACTGAGCAGCAGACTGATAGCCCTTCTATTAATAGAGATTTCTAATGCACCGAGACTACTTCTGCTTAGATTCAAATAGCTTGAGAATAGAGGTGATAAATATCTTCTAAAGTTAGACACCAGCTTGAGACCAACAGGCAAAAGAAAAAAAGCCCACGATAAAGAAAGTTGCAAAGTACGTTGACTATTAGGGTGGAAAATCAAATTATACCTTTGTCTGAATTCAGTATGATCAAGCACAAGTTTTGCTTGGTTTTCTTTTAAACATTAACTAAAAGAAAAATAGCCCTATCTCAACAATAAGGAACCTATAATTTAAAAATCATATCTCAACTATGGCTAACAGAACTGTGCTTCAATTATCCAAACTATTGGTAAACAGAAGCAAAGAGTTGCAGTTGGAGTGAAATGAAATTTTAAAATTATATTAAAAAAAATGTGGCATTTTCTTTTGAAATAGCAGCAAAATCTTTGCTTTGGAATGCATGGTGTTTCTTCAAATCAGGAAGAATCTCATGACTTGCAAGCTGTCGGTTACTTTTTCTTTTTTTTTGCAACTTTACATTTAATGCATATTAAATGAAGAGAGTCTTTTATGTCTTCAATGCCTTGACCTACAGCTTTGTCACGACGTTCCGGGAAATCAGGTATACGGGTTAGTTGAGTTCAAAGTAGAGAAAGCAGAGTTAGAATTAAAAGTAGGACAGTCTTGGATACAAACATATCCCAGTAAGATGATTGAAGTTCCTGCTGATCTACAGCAAAGATGTAGCACGACAAAAAGATAGCTATGCAAGCAGAATTGGGAACACCATCAGAAGACTTACAGAAACAATAATGGAGGTAAAATTTAATTCCAGGTTTGAATTGCTATATTCCCCTATTCTTTGAACTATTCTCCAGCCATCCTCTGGTTTCTGAATTGTTAATTGAGTTGTGGGAGAAGTAGGATATTTGTCACAAAATAAGCAAGTGGGTTTTTTTTAGCTTTAGTATAACTATCGTCTCAGTTGGACGCCTCTGTAAATCAGAATACATCAATTTAAATTATGCTAAAGGCTAGGTGGATTTTGTGACACGATAGTAAGCAGAATTCTGTAAAAGAAAAAAAAACTTGAATTTTTCATCCTCAGAACTCTGGGGTTTGCTGTGCTTTGTTTAATTTATCCATGCATTATTATGTCAAGGGGGGGAAAAAGAAAGAAAGAAGAATAAAAGTGATAGAAATCCATATTTGAATGTTTGCAATAAACATTGTTCAAACTAAGTGTAGATATTTACCAAGAGATGGAAAAAAACAGACTCATCATCCTCTTTTAATGACCTCCATAATCCCTTGTGTGGCGGAGTCTGGGCAACTGAATGCAGCTGAGCATTTACTGGCCGGATGCCCTTCCTGTTGCCAGAGTGGAGTATTGTGGAGAGTGGAGAGAGAAATATCTTCCTCTACCTAGGATCAAACTCACAGCCTCCTGATTGTGAGGTGAGACCCTCTAAGGCCGCCTCACCACATGAAAAAAACAGACTGCCACTGACAAACTGAGAAAAACTTCTTGCATGGTCTGAATTATCCAGCTTCATGCAGCTTTTGTAGATATCTACTACTGCTAGACAATTTCATAAGTTGAAGAGCTTAGCTTTTGAAGAGTACAACTTCATAGTAGCATGTGTAACTGTGGGTGCTAGGAGCATCACGTTGTAGAATTTCTTCATCTTACTCACTGTGGTTGGTTGAAAAACAACTTTCAAAGTCACAGCCCTGAAAATAATTAAGCCACTGATCAATATGTAATTTTGCTGCATCCTTTTAGTGTTGAGGGATTAATTTAATGGTAGAGGTTAACAGAATGTCAATGGATTTCCTGGCATGAATATCAGAAATAAATCTGCTAAATTTAATTGTTTGAAGATCATTAAAGGCCAACTCTGGCAATAATCATACCTTTTAATGTTTTAAATAATGTCCCTATTGGGGAGAAAATAGCGGACAAGGGGTGAAAATATCAGCCATTATTGATATCAGGTGGCATTGATTACCAATTAATGTTCCTGATTTTTTTATCTCAGCTATCATTAAACAAACATCATTTAGAAGATCACACTTGTGTTCCATTATGAAAAAGGAACAAGTACTAGGGCTAAATTACCCATTGTAATATTCTATAATAGCTCAGAATCACTTTATCTTTTTGCAATCTCTCAAATGCATGCCTCTCTTCCCAACAACAAAGGAAAGTAGAAAAATAATCCCAGACATTGTTCAGGGGTTGATTCATCACCAGATCAAATTAATGTATCAAATTGCCTACCACCAAAATCAATTAATAAACTAGAGACTGTTGGTATAGCATTCCCCAATATTTATGGGATGGGATGTCTCTCTTTTGCTCCTTTGTATTGGAGAAAAAGTACATGAAAGGGAACATACACCCATCCTAGCCCGGTCATTCATCCAACATGAAGTCAGGACTTATGCCTTGATATGTGAGAAAATTCAAATTTCTAATGTTTGGGAAGTCTATGCCTGTTCTTGTCTTAACACCTCCCTTACCTTCATTGCATGTTTACTTTGAAAAATTGACTACAGAAACTCCTCAACTCACAATTGAGCCCAAATATTCTGTTGTTTGGTGAATTTTAAGTGAATTTTGCCCCGTTTTATAATCTTTCTTGCTACAGTTGTTAAGTGAATCCCTGCAGTTGTTAAGTTAGTAACATGGTTCTTAAATGAATTGGGTTTCCCCATTGAAAAGGGGATCATATGAACCCTGGCATGCTTCAACCGCAGAGGTGGTATTCAGCAGGTTCTGACCAGTTCTGGACAACCGGTAGCAGAAATTTTGAGTAGTTCAGAGAACCAGCAAATACCACCTTTGACTGAAGATTTTACAGTATCCTTCCCCAGCCACGCCCACCAAGCCAGGGCCTCAGAACTGGGAGTAAAAGAATTTGAATCCCACCACTGTTCAACCGTCATAAACATGAGTCAGTTGCCAAGAGTCTGAATGTTGATCGTGTAACCATGGAGATGCTGCAAGTGTGAAAAACGGTCATAAGTCACTTTTTTCAGTGCCGTTGTAACTTCGAATGGTCACTAAATAAATTGTTATAAGTCAAGGACTACCTATATTCCCCCGATGATCACATAGCATCTCTTGAAAATTAAATATTTAAACAAATTGAATAATGCAATCGATCATTCCTCTATCAGTGCTGTAGTTTGTCTTGAACTGCTTGCTTAAATCTTTAAAATTATTTCATTTAAAATTTAAATTTAAAATTTAAGATCTGCTTAAATCCATCTTTTAAAATATACAATTCATACCACACCCCTTTGTCTATCATGTTCTTGTTGAAGTACCCAAAATGAAATTTGCTCTTAAAAATAAGGCAAACATTGACTTTGTATTTGTTTTACTTAAATGTTGTATTAGGGAGCAATTACGTCCCAAATGTTCACAAGTGAAATTGATTTGTTTTATATCACAGTAATGTATAACTTGGTTCCTTCTTTTTTCACGTTGACATGGGAAAGGGAACCTGTGATTTATGAAGTCAATAATCTGGGCCTAGTTGTCGGCTTATATAACAAACTATTCAGTCGGACATTGTTCCAGATATGGTGTCAGTGAAGGTTTTTTCTCGTTTTACATTCTTTCTTTCTCCCCTAATTTATTTTCACCTCAGTTTCCATTAAGGCTGTACTGTGCTGCAACAATGGAACTGAGGTAATATGAGAATGAATGGCTTGGTCCTATGAGCCAACACACCTGCAAATAGACAAGTTGGTCATAACATTTTGAAATTCAGAGCATCACTTTGTTTTTTTGTTTTTTCCAAAACTGGTTTTTCATTAACTGACTGCTTCTTAGCTGTGCTGAGCTATCAGCGGCCCTTAAAGCACATTCTAACCATGGTGACAAAAATTAGCTGTGGGAATAGGGGTTGGGTTTGAGTTGGGGTGGAGGAAAATATCTGTTCAATGTGAACAAAAAGATTCTGTTTTCCTGAACATAGATGGATCTCTCATCAAAAATTTCTGTCCTTACATCGGGTCTCTAAGAACTGATTCACATCTTTTGCTATGCTTCTAATACTAATGTTCTGAAACATTACTTTCACATTATCCAGTTTAATAGCAATAGCACTTAGACTTACATACCGCTTCACAGTGCTTTAGAGCCCTCTCTAAGTGGATTACAGAGTCAGCCTCTTGACCCCAACAATCTGGGTCCTCATTTTACCCACTTCGGAAGGATGGAAGGCTGAGTCAACTTTGAACCTGGTCAGATTCGAACTGCCAAACTGCAGGCAGCTGGCGGTCAGCAGAACTAGTTGTACTCTACTACTACACTCTAACCACTGTGCCACCACGGCTGCAATCCTATTTTGAAACACAACTAATAATTACATATCATAATATGATTTGTGCACATCTGTAGGAAGAGAGCAGGCTGAAATGGAAGGTGAGATTAGACATGTCATCAGTTTGGAGTCATTGCATTGTCACAAGAGACCCAAATTCATCCCCCCATAAATTCCATTCACCCTTATCTAGAGGTAATTTAGCCATGACCTTTAGTCAACTAGATTCTTGTGTATGGGTAGCAATAATAAACTATACTGTGCTTTGAACTCAACAAATGCTCCTGGTTTGGTTTGGTTTTGTTCCTGGCAGTATCTCTTTCTTTACGAACAATGAAAAATGGAATTGGCTGGCCTTGTCCTTTTCTATAGTCTTTGATTGTTCCATTGGTATGATTTGTATTTATTTAGGTATTTAAAGGACTTACATTGCCATCTATTTCGCATAGTGATCCTAGGTTGCTCACAACAAACAACGAAAACAGTAGAAGAAAAACAGAACAATTCTTCCCATCAGGTGCCCCACCAGCCAAATTTGAAGGCTTAACCCCAGAGGTCTCCAAACTTGGCAACTTTAATAATTGTGGACTTCAACACCCAGAATTCTCCAGCCAGCATAGCTGTCTGGAGAATTCTGGGAGTTGAAGTCCACAAGTCTTAAAGTTGCCAAATTTGAGGACACCTGCTTAACCCACTCCTAACCCAATGCTTTGGAGAGGAACCAGTTCTTTGTGGCCTTCCAGAATACAGGTAGGATTCTGAATATCAGATGGGGGATCTTCCAAAAGGAAGGGACAACTTACAGGGAAGGTGTGCCTCCATGATTCCATTGTCAATAGTATTTAAAGGAAGGGATCTGGAACCTACTCATCCTATTTCAGCTAGTGACTTGTGCAGATACTGTCAAGGAAAAGCAATCCTGCAAATAACCTGTATCAAAATTTTGAATTTTGCTTTGTTTGTATCCCTTTCTGACAGTTTAACAAAATATTATTCTATTGTTTGTTTTGCACACTGGGTGCTGGACAATCTAGGTTAATATATTCAGGATTGACAAGAATGTTATAAATTTTAAGATAAATATATTTTGATTTTGTAATGAGAAAACCTCCTTGTGTTTTTTATAAGTAATTTTTGTATGCTGGTCTTTTCTTAATATAACAAATTGAATTTCTCAGCCATCCCAAAAGTTATTCTTCCCATGTGCCATAAAATGACTTCTATGATAAATTTATTGTGCTTGTGGCTCTTTTAAGTTATGTATTTTGTTCCTCTTTTTTTTTCTTTTTTTGGTCACTTTAATTCCCATCCATAAAGGCTGTGCGGTGGAAAAAAAAAATCTTCCATTCTTTTCATCCTTTAAGCTGAACTTTCCCCCTCTTTATATTATCTTGCATCACGACTTTCCTTTATTTTAGAGACTTTTTAAATGTGACTGAACTGGATCTCTTTGATTAAAATTCTTCTGAAATAATTGACATGTTATTTTGCTAGTTGTTCGATCTTTTGCTTCATGTATTGAATTTCTTGGAGCCATTGTTCCGAGTAGGTGCTTTTTTTTGTTATTTTTCTTTTTTGCCTTTGATACACTTGACATGGCCTGAGGTTTAAGTTTAAAATGAACCAAACGTGACATTAAGAACTTATTTTTCTGGTTGAGTTCTTCCTCGAAAACCTTTCTGTTATGAGTAAAACTATTCCATCCAAGTAGTCCTCGTTTAGTGACTACAACAGAGACTGGCAACTCAGTCATTAACCGAAGCTGTCACTATGTGAAACTACGACTGTGATTTTTGTTGCTTTCCAGACCTGCAAAAGTCATAGGTGCAAGGACTGGTTGCACAATTACTTTTTCATCCCCTTCCTGAGAACATTTGCTAAATGAGGATTACCTGTCCAAAGAAATTACAGATCTTTCTTTGACAAACTATTTGCCATGTTAGGAGTTGTAGGCATCATTTTTGAGTATCATTTTGTTTTTTGCCTATTCTGTCACTCAAGAGAGTTGCACAACAGTTTAAGTACTCTCGGTAAGCATCCAATACATGTAAAAAGTAAAAGATTGCCAATGTAACTTTGATCTTACTTCCAGCCAGCTTGTTGGTGTATAAGATGTTGGAAGTCCATGCTCAAATACTATTAGGAATAAGCTAAAAGCAGTCTTATGCAATTTAACAGATGAAGAGAGTTGGAAGGGATCTTGTAGGTCATCTAGTCCAACCCCCTGCCCAAGCAGAAGAACCTACACCATTTCTGACAGATGGCAATCCAGTCTCTTCTTGAAAGCTTCCAGTAATGAAGCTCCCACAACTTCTAAAGGCAAGCTGTTCCATTGGTTGATTGTTCTCACTGTCAGAAAATTTCTTATTTCTAGGTTGAATCTCTCCTTGAGTTTGGACTATTTTTTTTAAACATGGGCTGGCTTTGATACCAGATGGAGACAATTCTACTAGAAACTCCCTGAAGCCATATAATACTACAAATATCCAAAATAGGAATATAGGAATGGATCTTATCTTGAGTCGGGACATTTATCCATCAGCGTCATTACTTTTGGGCTAAAAATTTCCAGGATTCAGATTGGAGTTATTTCAAGCCATATTTGAAATGGTTGATAATTGAATATGGGTGGCAGAGCAGATGGCATGCAACCAAATTATATTTCTTGCCCATTGGTTGCTTCATTGCAGGTCTTAGTTAAAAGCTGTTATGACTCTCCATCCAACTCTTGCGATCTCGTTCTGATGGTAGAGAAAGTTTTGATGGGTGGTTTCAGCTTATCACTGGCCATCCATGACAGCCAGAACGAGTTATAGAATATTTTGAAACACAGTCATCTCAAGTATGATTGCTTAATGTGTTACTCTTAGTTCCTTCATCTTTTTCTTATCACTTTCCTAGAAATTACAGCAACCTCTATTTGCCAACATGGAGGAAGAAGCAGTTGATCTCAGGAATGATTTTATCATTTTAGAATTGTATCCCTTTGGTGGATTCCACCCGGCTCCATGGTACCAATATTGCCTTCATTTATTTCCCTTTCTTTTTCTAACAGTCTGATGACAAGAACATTATTTCCCATTTGTCCAATTCTGAAGTGAAGATAAATTTGAAAAATGGGTCGTATGCAGGTCAATCTGTCGCCCCCGCTCCCCCCTTTTCCCCATTTTCTACTCTCATAAGGTGAATGGCAGCCGTTACGGTTTCCCTTGGTTGTGCCAGGGCTCAGTGTGAGCTGCCTATTGAATCTCTGTGTCACTAAACCACGAAACCACTCGAGAGTTAAAGTGGTATGGCAAAAATAAAAATGGCAACAGTGCGGCTGGAGCTGCTGAGATATCTCCTTATGGAATATGGATTGTAATAAACTGTCTACACAAGTTCCTCTTAATCTTTTATTAAATGTGTCATGGTTTTATATATATATATATATATATATAAACCCTTCACATTTGAGCATTTCTTGGGAATTTAAATGTATAGCATTGTTCTCACAAGAATGCTTTGCTACAGTTATTGACTCACGGAAGAAAGGAGGCATCATTTAGTCAGCAGAGGGACACTTTATTTATATCCTTTTCATATGAGGCTTTATTGAAGCCGCACTGATTCTTCTAAGCCTCATTTTTGCCACCATGGATATTTTTATTATCCTCATTACAGCCGTGATTGCTCCAGGGCCAATGCAAACAACAGCAACAACAATGGCATCCATCGAGAAAAGGGGTGAGCAACTATAACTCAAAGAGCCTTTTGGACCTGTTTCCCACAAAAAAAAGAAATCACCGGGAGCCACAAAACCTGGGTGGGCATGGCCAACTCAACATCACTCCCACCCAGTCACATGACACCCCCCACCACCACACCTGCCCAGGTTTTGTGGCTCCTGATGTTTTCTGTGGGAAATGAGTCTCTTTTTCTGTCCCTCCCTCCCTCCCTCTCATTTCTGTTTTTTGTGTTTTTCCTTCTCAGGCTGGCGAGGAGTGACTGGGAGGAGAGGGCGAGGCCAGCCAGTGGTGGAATTACCCAACAGGGAGCCACAGCAGAGGGCCCAAAGAGCCACATGTGGCTCCAGAGGCACGGGTTGCTAACTCCCGATCTAGGATCACATTTGATCAATTGATTTGAAACTCCTGTCTCCCAACTTGTCCCAGATCACAAGTGTGTTAGGTACAAGGGCAGAATCTTAGAAGCTGTTAGGGTTTTACATTTCCCCAATTTATCAAAGCAAGGTTATTTTGAGTTTCTCACGCTTTCCTCTTTCCCAGTGATGGCTCCTTGAGGAGGAAGTGAATCAAAGCCACTTTAACAGGTAAAGGACCAACCCCCTCCCTCAAAGAAATATTAATTGTTGCCACTTACACAACACCTTTCTAGGCCATTGTAAAAAAATCAGGAGGGACACTGATCAAAAGAGCAGATGCCTAAACTCACAATCCCGAGGACCTTGTCAATTTTCTCTCAAGGCCAAAAGGCTCAAATCATTCCCAGATCACCAGACTCCACCCCAGGACCTTCTTTGGACCTACAACAAGACTGATGTCCAACTACAATCCAAGTGCCTGAGATAGTCAACAAATTCTTCTGCAGGCCTCTGCAATAGGTACTCCAAGTCCGCTTTATTCAAGAGCTATGGCAACCTTCCCATAGCTTAACTTAATGACAAAAGCTGTTTCTCATATTTTAATTGCTACTGAAAACATCAGCTACCAAGCTAATCTCTCAAATCCATATAACCAGAGTATTTTAAGAGGCTATGTAACCACCGTAAAAGAAAGGATACAAAAGCTTCCTTTCCCACCCCAGGGCTCCTAATCAATGTTCTTAGCTAAAGTTCAGGATTGAGATGAATGAATGAAAATTTATCACTACAGAAGTATAAAGAAAAAGGCATTTCCTTTAGAAATTCATCCAAAGGTTGATATGGCCAAAAAAGAGTCATTTGACAAAGACAGTAGGGCAAGGGTTTTCAAACTTGGCAAGCTTAAGACTTGTTAGACTTCAACTCCCAGAATTCCTGAGCTAACATGACTGGAAGAAGAATTCTGGGAGTTGAAGTCCACAAGTGTTAAAGCTGTCAAGTTTGAAGACCCCTGCACCAGAGGTGGTATTCAGCAGGTTCTGACCAGTTCTGGAGAACCGGTAGTGGAAATTTTGAGTAGTTCGGAGAACCGGCAAAGACCACCTCTGACTGGAGATTTTACAGTATCCTTTCCCTGCCATGTCCACCAAGCCACACCCAGAGAACTGGTAGTAAAAAAAATTGAATCCCACCACTGCCCCACACGAGGGTGTCTCATGATGCTGATCTGCTTAACATGCTTGTAGGTAACATCTTCCTACAAGAGACTCCACACTGAATTTTAAATGATGAACTCCCTTTGGGGAATTTCTTCCTTTGAGAGAAAAAAAAATGTAATAGTTGTATCTTCTATCATTCAGCAGTAAGCCTGTGTCCTTTCCAAAATACAAAACAGGGCACGTAGTTTGATAAAGGCATTATGAATTTTCTGTGAGTAGCATTTTTCTTTTTTCTTTTAGACCAACATTAGACCGACAATCAAGAAGCAAACAATACCCCCATCATGGAGCTACCTGCTCAGACAAACAAGCTATTAATAAACAACAGCCCAATCAGAGAACCAAGACTACTCCTACCAACACCGAAGCTGATAGTATATCAAAGCAGAGCAATCCCCAGTCCCTATTAGCATGGATGATGTTACCTAGTTGGATAGTGAAATGTCTTCAAAATACCAACTAGAGACCCAACAGTTCAACCCTGAACTATAAATGGTCTCTTCCATCAGCCTCTCTCATTTATTGTTTATCTATTTATTAAGTTTATTCTATCACTGATGATTGGGACCTTTGGTGGTTGAGAAGGAACACATGTTAAGACTGTGCTATATTGATGTCCTTAAGGTGCTGTTCTTTATTTATTTTACATGATTTCATTTTCCTCCTTCTTGCAATCTGGATACTTCGCAGGCCCTAAAGAGACCCTTTGTTCCCCCTGTTATCTCTTTATGAGTTAATGACTGCTTGCAGCTTTCTGGTTTGCCCATGACAGTGAGGGAAGCTGATAACACCAGCCTTTTGTCATTTCAATTTTTCACACATTTTCCTCTTGCAACAGCCATCACTGTTTCAATTTTTCACACATTTGCAAGGGTGCGTATGCGCACGGATGCACTATAACTCAATAAAGGCACTACTTGGCAGCTGACTGCCAGAGGGCACTCATCTGAAAGTGTTGTGACTTTAAAAAAAATGTAAAAATAAAATAAAATAAGAGAGAGATCTCACCCAGGACACAGCTGGATCTCACAGCTGGACAGCAGTTTGTTCCACGGTCTCCGCTATTCATCATGGCTACATAACCATGCCCCTTTCACCCTGGCTTTTCCAGCCCAGCTGATCCACCATGGGTCTGAACAAAAAGTGTGCATAGAAGCTATGATACAGCAAGCAACCTCTGAGTGCATTTGATGGATTTATATGGTCAGAACTGGTGTATTGGACTGTTTCTGCTTTTCGTGGCTGAGCATAGTTGCCAAAAGATTTGCTGTATCACAGCCATTTATTTCCTAGAACAAACTGAATAAAGATTGCTGAATATCGTGTGTCTTATAAGCGTGCAGGCTCAAACACTACTAGAGGTTTTTTTAAAAATCATTTTAAATTTTCACATCAATCTCCTGCCACTTTCAGGTTGTTTGGAAGTGGCTAGAAAAAAAGGAAATTATTTGTTTGCGTATTTTTACTTCTCTTTTTAAAAAAGTTGAACAAGAGCAAATGTGGTTCCCCTGGCTAAGTAGTTTCCTTTGTGGTTCAGAGATGATCCAAGGTTTTTACTATAACTTTTTTTTTTCTTTTTGGGAATTTGGCTGGTAGGGAAGTAAACATAGCCTTGATTTGCTCAGGAATTAATCAATTAACCATAATTAATAAAAAACACAGTACATAGGTATTCCAAGTTATTTATTTGCAAGGTGTTCTATGTCTTCTGCAAAGATGAAAAAAGCCAGAGAATGACATCCAAAGCCTGAATTAAAGAAGATTTTACAGGTTGAAATCCTTTTTATGCAGCACCAGAAGAATTATGAAGTTAACAAAGAAAAAGACTGCATACATATAACATTTCATCATGTACAGGAACCTGCTGTGCTTCCAGAAGTTGCTGGATTACAACCCCTGTGGGTATATCCGTTGGCAGGGAGTTCTGAAGTCTAGAACAAGGGTGTCAAACTCATGTTGTCACGTTATGTATTGGGACTTTTTTCCTCTTTGCTAAACTGAGTGGAGGCAGGGCAGGGGTGGGATGCTACCAGTTCCTACCTATTTGCTAGAACTGGTTGTTAACATTCTAAGCAGTTTGGAGAACCGATTGTTAGGAGAAATTACTGGCCTAATCCTGTAAGGAAGGCAGGAAGGAAACATTCTGGTGTTGCTTATGGAAACTGCCTCTCTGTTAAACCTTATTACATTCTTGGCAGGACTAGACTTCCTGTCTCAGTAACGTCTCTGGAGTTTTCTTTTCCCTCCTTTGCTGATACTCTGCTTGTGTGGCGTGACCACTCAAAGCTACAATGGCACTGAAAAAAGTGACTTATGACCGTTTTTCACACTTCCGACTGTTGCAGCATCCCCACAGTCACGAGAGGCCAGGCTAGGAGATGCGTGCCTCGATGTGAGTGATTATGAGTTGACCACGCCCAGCCAGTCACATGACCACGAAGCCATGCCCACCAACTAAGCCATGCCTACAGAACTGGTTGTTAAAAAAATTGAATCCCACCCCTGCTGCTGTCACGTCGTTAGTCAGAGGCCCATCGCTCAGAGCGAAGACTGTCTGATGTTTAGTTGTCTCACACTGCAACTCAGCCAGAAGTAAATCTTGCTGACCAATTCAGCATTGATCAAACAGTGGAGGTGGGTTTGGGGGGTATAAGGTCATGGAAGCAATGGAGGGGGTGGAGTGCTGGCAGGTAACCAATCTAGAATGAATGCCTGTGCTGAATCTACTGCAATGGGGGTGTGAGAAGTGGGCATGAAATGTTTCAGTCAATTGTCTCATTCCGTTCCCACTACTGTAGTCCCTCATCGGAATGGAAATTATAAGGGACAATATATCAAGACTCCAAGATTCTTCCATCTCATTCATCAGGGAATGCATAACTCGTAGCATCTATCCCTTGTTACTGAAAACAAGATATTCTATTCAGCAAATTCTATTGCTGAACATCAAAAGGCAAAATATCTTGACATGTGAGCACATAACATGGACCACTGATATATAAGGGATGACAACCCCCGGTATTAATTGGATAGTAGCAGACAAAAAATAAAAGACCAGACTGTCCTTTACATTTTCTTCTCATCTCCCCTCCAAAATAATGCTTTTATTTATTTTTTTTATAAGTATTGGTTTTACTAGACAATTTTACTTAAGATTTCTTTTTATTGCTTCTCCTAACTGGTTTTGCAAGAAGAGTGGTATAGAGATGGTGGGGAAATGAAACGGATGAATGAAAATCTTGTTATAGGTGTCTAACAAGAACAAGCAACAGATGTTACAATCATCTGTGACAGCTCAAGAGCTGCCAAAGCTATTTCATAAATAACCATAGATGACAGAAAACTGAATAAAGTCATGTGGAGTCAAAGTGGAATCCATGGCTCTCATTTGCCATATCTGCAAAAGAGGTCTTTGGTTAGGATGAATAACACCTAAGCTACAGTTATGTAGCACAGCATCCATGGCACATGATTTTAAACAGCTGTTTGTCTTCTGCAGGAATGTTAGCGTACTGTCAGATTCCATAGCAGCCCTGGATGTGGACACCATAACTTGTCAGAGCCGCCATCCTTCACTCATGTCTATGCGTCACTTAAATGCCAGTCTGCCATACGTTACGGATTGAGGGGAACTAGAAAGAGAACTGCAAGCAAGACATGGGAACCAAAAGCAATAGTCATGCCATCCAGAGACATCTCAAGGCCATGATCCTGGGAATGCACCATCTATCCATCTATCTATCAACCCGCAACAGGGACTACTACCAAAACATCTTCTCTAAATATGACTGGACAATGTGGAAATAACAAGGGTGATGGCTTGGGAAGGGGAATTTTAACGTAGGGATTTTCGCACTTCAACTTGAGTTGTGGCTTTGTGTTACTGTTATCACTTGGCTTTCACTTTGAATGGCATTGAGCAGTCTTTTTAACATCCTTGGAGCATAGCCATTCCATAAACTGATGGATTTTATTTAAGGTTTTTGCATCTCTAATAATAAGGAATAAATTCAGAATTGGATTTGGAAAAGGATTATTAATCTAGGAAGGCTGACCCCTTACATAACTTCAAAAATTCCCATTCAAGGATCTTGACCAGATAACTGTCCAGCTTCCTTTTGACCTTTTGGGGAAGGGAAAGTTATAACTTTCCTTAATAATTGGCCTGAGTATTGAACTCTTTCCATTGTTTGATTGTTTTCCCTTAATGTTCATCCTTATTCTGCCTTTCTGTAACTTAAACTCATTATATTTATGTCCTATGTGGAAGATGGAAAGCATGTCTTAACCTTCTTTGTGATGCCCCTTTAGGTAATTGAAATATACTCTTTTTCTTCCTCATTCTTCTTTCTTCAAGGCCGAGTATCTCCAATTTTTTACCTTGTTAAGTCTTGATTTTACTGTCCTACTCTACGTCTGTTGCACTTTCTCTGAATCTTAGAATGTGATTCCCAGAACTCATTAGGGATAGACTGCGACTAAGGGCTGTTCCTCATGGCTTTGTTAATGTGAATTTCCTCCACATTAGAAATATGCCAGAATAATTTGTGCTGTACTCTAGTTAAATCCTAATCTATCTCATCATGGCAAGTGGCCTTGTCATTACCACTTTCCCATGGGGCAATTTAATGGCAGTAACTGGTATGCCCTCACCCCTCCTCATTTTTCTTCCTGCACAGCATCACCAAATAGTGGAGTGAAACACCTCCAATCAGTTTCTTTAACATGTGGCAGGGCAGGGTTCACTAAATGTGAGCTGGTCCCTGGGGAGATGGGTTATTTTTTTTATTTTTTTAATCACAGTCACTTTTAATAAGCAACCTTTATCATGCTAAACTCCTGTGTTCCTTTCAGCTATTTTGGCTTTGTAGGAAACGAGGACCATTTTGGAAAGCAAAACAGCTACCCTCGTTGTCTTTCCCAGACAGGAATGATATAATGAATAATAGATAGGTGAGTTTGCTACCTTGCCAAGATCATAAACAATGCATAAAAAACAGCTGTTCCAATGGGTCTTGAGGGATTCAGGCATGTGTGAGAATGTTAAGTTTTGCTTACATGCAATTAAACATTATGAAGGACATCCCCTAACATCTAATGGCTTTTTGCATGTAATAGCAACAGCATTTAGACTTATGTACCACTTTATGGCATTTTACAGCCCTCTCTAAGCAGTTTACATTGCCCCCAACAATCTGGGTCCTCATTTTATCTACTTTAGAATGATGGAAGGCTGAGTCAGCCTTGAGTTGCTTAGAACTGAACTGGAATAAGCAATGAAAGCAATACTGCATTCTAACCACTGTGCCACCACGGCTTTATATAACCAATCGCCTAGAAATGCAAATACCATTTTTGAGGCTCTTGGTTGTCACTCTCCCTATGTTGAACAACAGGTGATGGTTTTGAGACTTAGTTGTCCGGATTCCGCGATTGCCCTAATTAAATCATGAGCCTCAAGCCAAGCTTCAAAAGAAACCAAGAAACTAAGAAAATTTCTATTGGACCATTGTAATTGTCGCTGATTTGTTTCGTTGGATTTTTGAGTTAAATTCTTTGTGTCACTCGGGCTGCTTCAGATATTTTGGAAGATGAGTAGACTGGCCTCTCCTTCTCAGAGGGAGACGGACAGTTCAAAAATGTGAAAAATGAATTAATAGGTGTCCAAAAATAGTCCAGCTGGGAAGGCATCCAAAGTAGGAGGCATCTTATGAAGGCATCCAGACAGCTTCTTCCCACTTCATCCTGGGCTTAACACCTGTCTTCTGGGGGATTTTTTTTTTTGTCTCTGTTCTTATGGCTTGGTCCTAAAAGGGAACTTGGCAGAAGACAATTCATTCCAGTTCTCCAATATTTGAAAGGGTAATTACTGGAAAGAAATGACAGTGGAGAAACTGAGTGTCTTCAGTCAGCAATACCTAGAAGAATGGAATGTGCCAAATGTCATGGCCTCATTCCCAAAATAATAATAAGCAGCAGAAGGTGTGGCCTTGCATAACCTATCATTAATAGAAGTCAGAGAAAAACTGGAATACATTGATTTGGCAAAACTAGTAATTCATTTTTTTCCCCCAATTTAAATCAACTATCAGCTTCCCTCCCTTCCTTCCCTGCCTTTTTCCTTCCTTCCTGTTAGTCTTTTGAAAAGCCAGTGAACATGTCTTGAATACCAGATCTAGTATCTACCCTTTCAGAAGATTGATATACCATTGATGGTAAAAAAAAAAAAAAAAAAGAATTTAGATTACATTTACAGTGGATTATGGATAAAAGGCTAAAGATTTGTCCTCTAAAATGTTTAATGGAGCATTTTCATGCCATGGTTAATGGGACATAAGTCTGAGCCCTTAAAATAGAATAAAATGAAACAATTACTCAACCACCCCCGAGAAACTACATTTCTGTTGATCTAGCCTAAAATGGCACTTGCTCTTCCATTTTGGCAGCTACATCCTGCTGCACATTTATATTCTGTTTGTAATACTGTTCTAGAGCTTTTTACAAGAACAATTCTCAATCTACTCATGTTTGGTTTCTTTTTCCTAAAGGCATCACTTGGCATTTGCCTTTTGTTAAATTTCAGGCTGATATTTTCATTTCATTTCCCTGACCTATCAAGATAATTTTGAATTTGATCTCTGTCTTCTAGGATATTAGCCTTCATACCCCATTTCGGGCCATCTGCAAATGTAATAAGCATTCCCTGGACCTCTGAAACTTTCTGACAGGTTTCCAGTGTGATTAGGTGCTAGAAGCAGCAGATTATTCCATTCATGTCCCAGGAACAATCATTAATCCTCTCTCGTGAGGCTTCGTTGGTACCTAAAATGCTTTGAACAAAGAACTACTGCAGTGTTTCTCAACCTTAACAACTGTGAGATGTGAGGATTTCATTTCCCAGAATTCCATGCTGTCTGGGGAATTCTGGGGAGTAGTTATGAGCCACAATTCATACTATGACTCTGACCTTGAATCTGACAATGTTGCTCCAGCTGAGCCTTTGCTTCAGATTACCAGTCTCAGGAATCATTAAGCCAAGATTCATTTGTGATTGATCAGCTACAATCATCTCCTGCTGAACTGGAGCAGTCAGATGGTGAGGCACCATCCCCAAACTCCATGTCTAAACCAAATATTGAGGTGATCCTAGCAATAAAGAACTATTTACAATAAAGCGTCATGGGAATTTGCCCGGCAAAATATCTGATTTAAATTGGCATTGAAGTAATGCCCTGACCTTGATTGTTGAAGCAATTGCTCTGACACCGTCAGATATTTAGCTCCCATGTTTAGAAAGGAAAAGCTTGGTGGAATCCAAAATTTGTATTTTGGAACAATAGAACAAAAATAATAAATATCCCGGCTACCACCACATATAATGTACACTCCTTGTTTATTAGGCAATTATTACAAGTGTTATAGATGTAGGACATTTTTGAGCTGGTTCCTAAAAGAAGATTTAGAACATAAGAGCTGCTTGCAACTCTTTAAGACAGGCGAGCCTATTTCTTGCCTGAAGTAAGATGTACTGTACCTGAATCTCTGCAGAAGTTTTTACTTTTTTCTGTTATAGCTTTGCTTCATAATTCTCCACAGTTTTACTCTCAACTGATGCACCCTGATAGCAAAAGCCGACAGTGCCATCCTGTGGATAAATTATGCTAATTGTTATATTGCATTGGATAGATAGATAGATAGGTATAAAGAGGGGTGTTTGGGGTAAACTTTAGCAGCATAAATGAATTCATTAAGAAAGAAATAAGTGTGAACTTTGGATAAGTTTTATATTACAGTTGGGTGCTGTAACCACTGTGAGAGAATAATAAATAGCTCCAGAATTTGCAGACTACAGTTTGTTTTTAATCAGATAGATAAATAATACAGAGGGGTTTTTTAATGGCATACAACAGAAGGCAATCTTTAAAGAAAAACATAATTTTCCAAAGGGCAAAACTGATTATTTCACTTGCATATAAATCCCTTTGTGCAACTTGCTATTGACTTGGTTGAATTTAAAAATAGTTTCTTTAAAAAAAAAAAAGTTGCACACATACATAAGGCAAATGTCATTCTTGCAGTGCTTATTCACTCAAAAGTAAATCCTGTTAGGACCTGATGCTTTCTATTGGTTTACTTAGTTGTTGCCAATTGCCTTATATTGAAGAAAATGTGCATCACTAGGATTGATAGAATAGACAGATAGCTGAGAGCCTTGAGGTGCTACCAAAACTATAAAATAACTTCTTTTAAAAAGGCATTGGGATGAATACATTATCAAGTATTCAACAAATGTTGATTGTTAACAGGAGAAAATGCAGGAGAGAACAAATTGAATTGAAAAGCTAGTTAGCTGTCTCAACAATCAATAGCAACCAACTTCCAGAGATAAACATTTTTATTGTTGTTTTCTTTTTTTATTACATTGAAAACAGAGGTGGTATTCAGCAGGTTCTGAACAGTTCTGGACTGGTAGCAGAAATTTTGAGTAGTTCGGAGAACGGGCAAATACCACCTCTGACTGGCCCCGCCCCCATTTCTTCTCTCCCTCCCAGCTGATCGTCTTTTGCTGCCCTGCACAGGAGAATGGAGCTGGAAAGCAGGTGAGTGGGGTGGGGAGGGAATGGGATTTTGCAGTAACCCTCCCCTGCCACGCCTATCAAGCCATGCCACGCCCAACAAGCCATGCCCACAGAACCAGTAGTAAAAAAATTGAATCCCACCACTGATTAAAAACTAATATATCTGTGCTAATATTCATATATTAATGGCACTTTGAAGGTTCTGCCTTAATTTGTACCTTCTAGCATAGACATTAACATCACTAATGATACTAACCACACTTACGGTGTGGGTAGTCTCTACAATTCCTCAGTTATCTGCAGAACCAGTTCACATAATCCTAAAATGAAGACTAATATAAGAAGTGTTGTTTAAGTTCTCAGTAGAGAAAGACAATTTCTTCACCACCTTGCCAAGATAGTGTATAGGTAGTCCTTGGCTAACAACAGATTGTTTAGTGACTGTTTGAGATTACAATGGCAGTGAAAAAAGTGACAATTCTTTTTCACACCACCATTTCAGCATCATGTAACCAAAATTCAGATGTTTGGCCACTGACTCATATTCATGGCAATTGCAATAGTCCCAGGTTCATGCAAACTTCTGATGAGCAAGGTCAATGGGGAAGCCAAATTCACTTAGCAACTATAGTGATTCACTTAACAACGGTGGCGAGAAAAATGATAAGATGGGACAAAATTCACTTAACAACTGTCTCACTTAGCAGAGAAATTTTGGTCTCAGTTGTGAGTCTTAAGTCAAGAAGTACCTGAAATGATTAATTATTTCTTTTTCATGATAGGCTCACTGACAAACCATAAAACTGGCTAACGTATTGGATGACTTGACCTTTTGTTTACTTCTCTCTCTCTCTCTCTCTCTCTCTCTCTCTCTCACACACACACACACACACACACACACACTTCTTCCACCTCCAATTTTATCACAGTATCAAAGCAAGATTAGTTATATCCGTTTGAGGAGGAGAGTGAATATTGTTAAAAAGTAAAGAAAAACGTGAATGTCAATATGGGTGAACTTGCAGGACCAGCTATAGTGGCACTTAAAATGAAGTAGAGGAAAGGTCTACGGTGTTCTGGTATCTGAATAACCCAATCAGCTACTCTTTATCCCTGCAATGTTGTTTAATTAATAAACTGTACAATAAATGTCTTCTTACCTCTAAATTAAGTGCTTATTTGGGGAGCTTAATATCCTTTTCCAATTACTGACCACTCTAAATAAGTTGAGGGTATCTTTCTCTGCTATAAACTCAAAATTATTTGTTGCTGGTATAGACTAAGCTGAACCAATGATGGATGGATGTGAAGAATAAAAGGAGATTCCAGATGGTAAAATGGAAAATATATTAATAGCTGTATTCCATACCCTAGCAATTCTCCTTTGAGATGTAGTTTCTAACCCAATTTCAACAAAGGTTTAAAATTTGCTGTTCTGCTCTGGTGGCTATAAAATGTCAAGTAATATATTTGGAAGTTTAAGATTCTTTTTTTTTTTATAAGTTGAATTGGGTTAAGAGACAGAGAAAGAGAGAGAGGAAGAGCAGGGTGAATGTGGAGATTTGTTTTCTCTTTCTCTTTAAATGGTAGTATCTGTGACTAATTGGCTAATATTTCATATTGGCCATGATTTTATTTGAATGTTCTAAATGTAAATTTGGCTAGGAAGGGATTTTACTCTATCTCAGTGTCTCTGTACCTTGCAATTGAATTGCATCACCATTCAATTGAAATACAATTCCATGCAGGGAGAATTTTAAGTATCCTTCACTTTTATCAAGGCTCAGAGGATTTTGTAGAGAAGTAAAATATGTAAAGTGTTTCAGATTCTCTATACTGTGCAGAGAGTTTGTAGTACAATCTTAACGGTAATCCTCGATTTACGACTGGTCTCTTAGTGATTGTTCAAAGGTATGAGTGATCCAAAAAATGGAAATTTATGAACCAGATTTGAAGTTCCAACATCCTAGCCCCCTCTACAGTTTAAGCACTCAGCAATGCGATTGCATTTAAAGCTGTTTGCAGCATTCGGTGGTTACATAACTATGTTTTATGCTGGTTTTGCTGAAAACTGGCCCTTCCAGATTTTGACAAAACTAAGGCCAGAGTAAACTCTTGATTTGTTTAAGTACCATAGTGTTTACTTAACAACAGTATTATTTGCTTAACTTCCTCTGGAAAAAAAAATCATAAATTCAGGCTGGTCATGTGACTAATCCATTTTACAAATATTACAATGAATGACTATAATAAGCGGGGTCCATTATAGTTCTACTTGTACACACATTCTGATTTATGTATAAAATAATAAGATTATTAAACTAAGCATATTGCAATCAGTTCTGGATATTACTGTTCACAAATTCCCCACTCACAGATCCATCCATCCTTTCTCCCTTCCTAAAGTTAGAATATAATCCATGGTTTAATTTCCTTGAGAGATGCTACCAATTGGAGGAGATCTGAAATAATAAGGATATTTGGTTCCTTCAGGTATTTAGAACCACAGCTTGCACAATGCCTTGCCATTAGTCATTCTGACGGGGATGATTATTTTTGAAGTGTCAAAAGTATTGGATTTGAACTACAAAAGAATGGGAGAGGATCAAACTGTTGCAGTAAATAAGGTAGATCAATGGTCTGCCTGGATTCCCAGATGTTGTTATAATATAATATTCAGCAATAAATGGTTGTCCTGACTTTGCAGTTCCTCAGAATATGGTAAATGATTAAGCCATGATGGAAGTAGTTAGGCTATGAGAGAGAACCACGAGTTAGCTACTCTTGCACTAAGCCCTGCATAGTTCAGTGTTAATGTCCTGGTTTATACATAATACTAAACTATAAACTCTGCCATAGAATGCCTAAAACTCAGCTCACTTATTATGCTGTGCTCAAACTAAGCAATCTACATCTGTTTGTCTAATCAACATCTGATTTTTTTCATAAGACAATTTAGTAAACAAAGAAGAATACATGCTCCAGTGACATCCAGGAGGCTAATGGAGTGCTAATTCACAATATCAAAATTTCATGTCTCCAGTCTTAAACGATGACTTGTGTGCATAAGCAAATCTTCACAATATCAATTTCTGGAAGATGTCATGTTTAAGTTATTGAAGCAAATGTAGAAAAGACAACCATTTTACTAATGACATGTACTTGCTGTGGACTTAATTAATCCCATAATATGTAGGAATGTCATCTCAAAACAACATTTTGAGGACAGAGAGAAGGAATTGTGAATTTTGAAGCCATCAAGAAATGCAATGCAAAAAGTATAGCTTGTGATAAATATCTTATCTTAGAAGATAATAAGATAATTATCCCTTTCTTCATGCATCTGATGAGCGAACAATCCAGGAACAGTTTATGTCCTAATAAATACATCAATCTTTACGGTTCTACAATTCTCTTTGTTTTGTTAGTGGTGTTTTCAATACAAAATTATGGATAGATTTTTTTCCGTCCTCTTTCCAGACCAACTGTGGTTATGACTTTTCCTGGTAATTTCCCATTCAGATATTAACCAGCTCCAGCCTGGCTTAGCATTTTCAGATCAGTTTAAAATCAGGCTAGGCTCTGACCCCTAGTTGGGCAGAACATTTTAAAAACTGATTTTTTAATAAAAAGAAAACCTGATAAACTGTAAAGTCAGTATAAACAAGAAACTCGTCATTAATTTTTATTTTTCATGAACTGGCTAGCATGACCATTTCCCTACCTGCAGATTTCTCATTTTAATCCTGACAACTAGCTTGGGGAGAAAGTGCCTAGTGACCATTACATTCACCATTCAAAGGATTTAAAACTACAGTGGCCCCTTTTAAATAAAGTTTTCTGTTTGCATAAGTTGCTGCAATTGTGTCAGTAATTTACATTTAGGGAGTCTTGAGTTGCTTTCCTTCCCCCTCTTGGCATGCGTCCTTGAGATGATAAAGCTGCTTCCTCAGTGTAGAAAACTCAGCCACACGGATCCTTTTTCCTTTTCCTTTCCTTTCCCTCTTCTCCCACTTCTTGCTTCTGTGAAATTCTGGTTTGTTTGTTTTAATTATAAGGATCAGATCAAGACAGCAGCAACCACAATCCACACAATTACCGAAGTTTCCTGCAATGGAAACAGCACAGGTGATGTGACCTTGTTGATGACTTTCCCAGTTAAGGCAATGCCAAGGGTGTGTTCATGCATGCATAATTCTATCTATCTATCTATCTATCTATCTATCTATCTATCTATCTATCTATCTATCTATTTTTATCTGTCTATCTATCTATCTATCTATCTATCTATCTATCTATCTATCTATCTATCTATCTATCTATCTGTTTGTTGCTGGTGCTTTTGTGCTACTTCAGTTGAAAGAAATGCAATGAAACAACAGGAAAACACAGCCTTGTCCTCTTGCTTATGTACCATATTTTTCAGACTATAAGACGTTCCGAATTACAAGACACACCTAGCTTTAGGGGAGGAAAATAAGAAAAAAAAATCTGCCTCTCTCTCCCAGAAAGTTGCCTCCTTGCAGCAAACAGCCTGGTCAGCTTCAGAACAACCGAATTTAGCACAAGAAGCTGATTGGCGGTTGGATTGGCCCCCCAGAATACCGACAATCAGCTGTTCCAGTCTGCAGAGATCGCCACCGCCTATCACCGTCTCCACATGCCCCATTTTTGGCCTCGGCGCATCCCCTGGGGCTTACTTACTTACCAAGAACTAAAACCCAACCCCTAACCTTAACCCCTCTTTTACCCCAGAGGCAGTAAAAGAGACCATTTTAATTTCAATTTACCTTTTGCAGGCAATGTTTTGAAGGCTGTTAAAAAAGCAGGTATTATAGTTGTTGTTTTTCCAGCTCCTAATCTAAATCCTTGAGAACTGAGCTAAGATTTATCAGCAGGCCTGGAAAAGGAGATAAAGTGCTATGATGCACTGTGATAGAATGGTGAGACTGGGCATTTGAAAGCAGTTTTATAAAATAATTAAACTGAGGGGTTGTTGACACTCTTTGAGCTTGCTTATTTTCTTACAGACATTTCATTATTCAAACTAGGAGTTCCTTACCAGCACTGATGATGTTACCTCGTTTGGTCATGAAACGTCTGCAAAAAAACAACCAAGCTCAGAGAGCACCGAGCACTCCTCATTTCTACCCTGAGCTATAAATATTATCCTTTGTTAATACTTAAAGTATCTGTGCTTGAATGCATTGTCTTCCAAAAATTACATCTCTCAAAATGTGAAATTGTTAATTTGTTTTCTTCTGGATTTTATTTATTTGGCTTATGGCAAAAATGCTATAAAAAAGCACATCACAATTACATTCCCAATGAGCAAATATGAAACTATTTACTCTGTTTACAAATTCAAATGCAGACTAGTTGTATAGTCAACACATGATGAAGTTGCAAACAGAAAGCCTCTGGGGTTTCTCCTGATATGTGCTCAGAGGGGCACTGTTGCCCATAGCAATAGCACAGACTTATATACTGCTTCACAGTCCTCTCTAAGTGGTTTACAGTCAGCCTCTTTCCCCCAACAATCTGGGTCCTCATTTTACTCACCTCGGAAGGATGGAAGGCTGAGTCAACCTTGAGTCTGTTAAGATTCAAACTGCCAAATTGCAGTCAGCTGGCAGTCAGCAGAAGTAACCTGAAGTACTGCACTCTAACTGCTGCACCACCATGGTTCAATATGTTGCCCTGTCTGCTTTGGGACATCACAACCACATTCTGAAGAGGAGAACTTTCCTCATTTATGAAGGAGACTGGTACACCTGCCATATTGATTCCTAATCCTATTAAGGAATGACCAGGTCTTACAGGGTGAATTGAATCCTTTTGGTTCAGATGTAAAATAGAGAATATTGTGCCACTTTCTTATGGGGGAAAAAAAAAACATTTCACCCATCACCTGCAAGTTTTTTTTTTTAATATTTCTTCCATGACATATTTCTTATCCTGTTATGTCAAGCACTGTCTGTCAAAAACCATTAGATGATGTAACATTCGGTGATGGTAATGTAAGAAGCTGACAAACTACATCATAGTGAAGTGTTTCCCCAGGATATTACAAATGAATAACTGAACACCATGAAGAATTTTCAAACATTTATTTTGCCCATGGCAAGGAAAATTTGAGTTTCCTTTTTTAAAAAAGCATATACATTATGAATTGGGTATGATTTTTTTTTTGTTCTGCATTTATTTTTCATGATCACCTGGCACCAAGTTCTTAGTTTTTGGTTTGCAGCAACTGAGTCTTAGGGCCAGTTAATCTGGAAATTTACTTGACTATTTCTAAAAAGAATTCCATGGAATAACCCAATCTTAATTCTTTAATCTTCTCTTACCTATTTCCTTCAGGGTTTCCCAAGATTGGTTTAACATATATTCTACATGATGACTCCTTCAGTCTGATGTAGGGAGGATTTGCATTACGAAAGACAATAATAAACAATAAGTGTTATATGGAACCAGAAACTTTCATGCTGTGTTTATATTGCATACTTCCCTCTCCTCCAAACTCAGTTATCATCTCTTGATTATTTCATCTTCTTTCCATTCATTTAAGAATATTTCAGTAAACGAAACTGCAGTTCAGCATTGATGTATGAAACATTGGACTTCTTATTTGTATTTGAAATTACAATGAATAAGGATATACATTCAATTTCACAGCTACTAAGGCTGCTGGCTGAGCAGGTACAAAAACAGCCAGGGAAATGATTGAGGCCTGGGAAATGGGCTACTGGTCAGTCAAGCTGGTTATCAAGAACTTAAGAGCTGAGTACTTGGCAGCACAAGGAAACAACAGCCAATCACCGTCTATCAACACACCAATCAAACAATAGGAAACCACACCCAACCAGGCACACATAAATATGATGCATAGAATAGCCCAAAGCACACATTCTGGTAGACTTGTGCTCCAGCACAAGCCTGAAAACTTAGAAGACCAAATTTCTGGTCCTAGTGAATGACCCAGATTAGATCTGGCAACATTATCCTGGGATGCATATCATGCCCTTCATTTGTGTATTTGAAATGTTTCTTTAACTCCAGTTCTTACCTAGTGTCTGTTTTTGCTGTAGCTTTATAAATAAGAAATTATATTACTGAATAACATAAACTTGGAAAAGAGAGGATTAAATATTTTTAATAGTTAAGTTAAATCCTCTTTGCACTTTTGCGAGTTTTATTGTAAACATGTATTGGAGAGGACAAAGGAAAATGAAGGAGCTGATGTTTGAAAACACTGCATGTAATTTTTTAAAGAGGGGTTAAATGGCCCTTATAAAGTTTTCAAATATATTAATAAATCTTTTTGTATTTTTGCTATGCAAATTTGAACAAATTAACGAAGTGATTTTCTTAAAAGTTTACCTTTTCTTTCTTTTTTGAACTGCTGGAATTATTCAAATAATAATTAGACTAATCTTGTCTGAGAAATATTCAATAAATCAAGACCAAAGGCTGTTTTAAACAAATTATGAGTTGTCACCCTCTTATTTCACTTTATATGAAAATAAATGCCTAGACAAATGTACAAATTAATTCAGCTTTCTACATTAACAATTGATTTAAAAAGACCAATAGTGTTTTTTTTTTTAAATTAAGCTGGATAGAATAAAATAAAATGTGCTGAATGGTATTAATATGTAGTGGAAAAACCCTTTTCACTTGTATTCTGATAGTCCAATGCACACTTATTCAGAGGACTCTATGTCTGGAGGTTAGTCATATGGAAATAGGTGCATACATGGAAATAGGTACATATGTGGAAATAGGCATGTTGAACTCATTAGGTTTGTATACAAATGAAAGCATTGTGCCTTGGTATCTTTGGAAAAAAAGCATTTCTATCTTTTATATTGCCGATAGGTTATAGTAATGTTTCCTGAACACTGATTTTATGGTAAAATTGGTCCATGAAGAACTAAAGTACCTTTCAGACAGAAGTGGTATTCAGCAGGTTCTGACCAGTTCTGGAGAACCAGTAGTGGAAATTTTAAGTAGTTTGGAAAACCGGCAAATACTACCTCTGACTGGAGATTTTACAGTATCCTTCCCCTGCCACGCCCATCAAGCCATGTCCACAGAACTGGTAGTAATTTTTTTTGAATCCCATAACTGCTTCCAGACATATCAGTTTCAGTCATTAATATTTCCCAAATAAGAATCCTAGGAGAGAGAGAGCCACAACTTTGAAGGAATCTGAACTGAATATCTGATTTCTCCATCTATGCTTGATGAAGAAATGACATGGTCAAGATACTTGCCTGCCAGGTAAGCTTCTTGGATTTGCCTAAAATTAAGTATAGTGTCAGGGTGAATAAATATCTATCTTTGCTTGGTGGAGAAATTGGGTGACAAATGGTTGAAAATTGAGGTGCAAGACTCAGATTTACACTTAATAAATCTAAGACATTTTGCTATTTATTTATTTAAATGTATTGGCTATCCAATTTCAATTGATTCTGCGTGGCAGGAAATTTTAAGTAGTTTGGAGAACCGGCAAATACTACCTCTGACTGGAGATTTTACAGTACTCTTGCATGCCACCCAGAATCCACCGGAGTTGGACAGCCAGTACATTTAATTAACAGCTTAAACATTGAATCAAGTAGAAAGCCCAGATGAAAACAATCTAACAAAGCACAAAATCGACAGAACGAAACAAGGGCCGCTGAACAAAATAAAAAATATCGGCTCTAGGGACCAATACCGGGTTTTCAAAACTTTCTGGAGCCCCAGGAGAGATGGTGCCATCCTTATCTTGGGGGATGCTGTTTCAAAAGGTGAAGTCCACAACAAAAAAAGGCCCATTTCTTTAGTCCCAGAAGATGGCAATGTTTAATGGCAGCAACCTGAAGCATACCCACTGTTCTGGAATGTCCTAGGCGCTTTGCCATATTATGCCAGTAATCAATCAAATGGCTCCCATTCTATGTTAAGGTGATTGGACTGATCATTCAGCCTTATTTCTGTGCTATCATTGTGTGGCCCATTGAGTCAGACTATCCAAGAGATGAAGAGATAAATTGAAACATGCCATCGAGAGTCTATCCTTACGACCTTCTTATAACTGTTCTTATTTCTGTCCCATTGTTGCCTGCTTTCTGATTTTTACCCTCTTAAGAAAAAAAGCTACATCATAGCTCAGTCTTCTGCTGGCTTTTATTTTAACCTCTTTTCTCTAAAAAGCTGAAGGTGAAGATGGTGAGCAGAGATCTCCCTTTTCTCCTTCTCCACCCCCCCACCCCCCAAATTTCTGCCTTAAATAGACTTCTGAAGAATCATCGTATTTGGGTCTGTCATATATGCCAACTGCAGCACATTCAAGGCATCTTCACATCTGCCAGTGACAGCCAAGGATGTGTTAAAATGTCGTGATGAATTCTGGCAGCTGCCCACTAAATATCATCAGCAAGTTTGTTTGTGGTGGGGAGGGGGAAAAACGTGAAAAGATCCGTAACAAGTGACTGCAATTGCTTGGATCATTAGGCCATTTCATGCACAGATGGAAGCACTGAAAAAATTAATAGGAGGTGACAGGTTCTCTCCTCCTCCTAGCCAGCACTCAGCAGTCTTGAAGATGCTCCCTTGAGCTCTGCCTGCTGAATTCACTTAGACCTTGTTCTTATGAACTGGATCTTGCAGCTGGTTACCATCAAAGAACCTCATTTGACAGCATATTGAGGGTTAGGCCTTGGGAATGCAGCGTGCAAGAATTGGGTTTGGATGCTCTATCTCAATGATGGTTAACCTTTTTGGCACCATGTGCCCAAACTGGAGCGCCGGAACCAG
Organism: Pseudonaja textilis; assembly: GCF_049901715.1. Classification (NCBI taxonomy): domain Eukaryota; kingdom Metazoa; phylum Chordata; class Lepidosauria; order Squamata; family Elapidae; genus Pseudonaja; species Pseudonaja textilis. The sequence goes on from NC_142001.1 coordinate 14,042,524, forward strand.
GAAGAGAGAAGCTGGCCAGTGTGCATGTGCATGGTGGCCAGTGGCACTTCCTGTTTCATGGGCACCGGCCAGCTGCTCTCTTCCAGGTTCCATCGTGCACATGCGCACCGTCCAGCTGGTCTTTGAGACCAGTTTTCTGGCGCACATATGTGCATCGGAACCCAGAAGAGAGCAGCTGGCCACATGTGCATGTGTGCTGGAACCCGGAAGAGCAGCTGGCGATGTTGGGCGTGCCCACAGGGAGGGCTCTGCGTGCCACCTCTGGCACACATGCTATAGGTTCGCCATCACGGCTCTATCTTATGAAGCCTAACTTGATATTCTAGAGTAGATTAGTCGCAACCAGCATTCTGAACCATTGGCTGGCTATTCAAATCCAGACATCTCAGGATGACTCTTCCTTGGGCAATAAGCAATGGTGAGTACGATTTGCTATGTTGTATTTCCCACAACTTGGATACATGAGAGCTGCCTGGTGCTCCTGCCAGTAGGAGAGATCTGTCGGTTCAGAAGACTTTTCCAAGCCCTCAAAGTGCTTTTTCAAGAGGCAACTGGATGTTTGTTGTCTTTCCTTGAAGATGTTTTGCTTTTCATTCAAGAAGCTTCTTCAGTTCAGATGAGGAGCAGGACATCTTCAAGGAAAAACAAAGTCCAGTCATCTTTAAAAAAAATTTTGGGGGGACAACCATGACTTAGATGACTGAGAATCTCCATATACATCTTTTTATAAGGGGTTCCTTAAGGGTGAAATTGAATGGTGGTCCACTTGGGTTTTAATAGGTCACTATTGCTTTTATTTTAATATATAGGAGCCCTCATTTACTGACCACAATGGGCACTGGCAACTTGGTCCTTAGGCAAAGCAAATCACCAAGTGAAACCATGAATGTTTTTGAGATACAAAACTGGTTTGTTTGTGTTTGTTTGTTTACACAGGTGCCATCATATTTGAATTGGAGCTTAGCTTTTAACCAGACACTCGATCAAGAAGTATTAAATGTGCCAGGGAAATAGAACCATCCTTACAGCTGTATTACATCTCTGTTTGTCAAACACTAAGGACAATCTGATGTCCTGATTGTGTCTTATTGAGGAATTTGGCTGACCACTGTGAAACTGAACACTGGATAATTCTTGGTGGCTCAGCTATAGAATTATTTTTCCATTGTCTTAAAACCTTGCCACCCAGCATAATTATGTCCTTATACCCTCTTTTTTCTACTTGTCATGACTTGGTTTTGCCAGGGTTGTGAAACATGAGGGCAGGATGACAAAATCAAGGTCAGAAATAAGATTCTTTGATCTTGTGAGGAATGCAATAGCCAGCCAGGTTCAAAAATACATAAGCGAGAGAAAACTCTTCAGTAGTTATAGTTATGTGACAATTCTTCCTTTTTTTCCCCTTGACATTTTTGTAAATACAACACCACAATGTTGTTATGTATCTTCCTTGCAATTTGATGCAAGGAAGAATAATTTCCTTGCATCAATTTTTTTTTGTCCTGGCTTTTTTTTAAAAAAAAATAAACCAATGGAAGTGAAATTATATGTCACACAATCAGTTCAGGGAACAAAAGTAATTAAATCTGTCTCCAATTGATACAGGAACTCTCAACAATCCCGCATCTTTTCTTTTTTTTAAGCAAGTGCAATTCCTAACCACCCTAAATTATGTCTTTGGATTTCTTGAAGAGATAATTTTTTTTTTTTACATTTTTAAGTGTGAGGCCTCACTACGATCTGCAAAGGTGGATGATAGAAGATGTGCCGTTGTAGATTTAAATTGCAAGTGTCACCAAACAAGTTATAGGAAATTATAGTAATAATGAAGATTTTGTTCCCGAAGCTGAAAGCATCTAATTGCATTGCTCTTTTAAATTGGTGGATTATTTGATACGATGCAACTCCCATCTATTTCCACGATTGCAGGAATAATTAGCTCGTTTTGCACAAAACAAAAACAAAACAAAACTGGGTTTGTCTTTTGCCAGCAGCAACACTCACATAGGGGAATGATTGATTTACTTCCAGTGAGATGTAGATGTTTGTTATGTGGAGGTATTTAGAGATCTGATAATAAAACCTGACATATAAGGAGCTCTAAAAGATGATGAGTGTATTCATTCTTAGGAGAAATGGTTTCCCTTTGTGCGTAGACACGAGGAGCAATTGTATCTAAGCACAGATGAATTTCAAAGTGGAATTCAATTTGCTTTCTTTCTGACACAAAAGGCATGTTCAAAGTGAATAAGGAAGGAGGGTAACAACGAAATTACTAGGCTGTCCAGAGGATACTACATGAATTACAGCTACTTTAGCTGCTTCCGTTGACAGCAGGTGCGTATTCCTGAATATATTCCATTAGAAATGAACAGGTGGGGAAAAAAATCCCCTTAGAAAGGGAAACTTTGGTATCGCATCCATAATATTCTGGTGGGTTTCACTCCTTGCCAAGAGAATAAGAATCTGGCTTCTGAAGAGTTGCTAGAAATATTAAGCTTATGTTTAGGTGAGAGGGTAGGGTAGAGTAGAGTAGAGTAGAGTAGAATAGAATAGAATAGAATAGAATAGAATAGAATAGAATAGAATAGAATAGAATAGAATAGAATAGAATAGAATAGAATAACCTTGTCTGACTTCAATGTTATACTATTCCATTTTAAATTTTATATTTCACTAGCCCAATATCTGCAGGGATCTGGGAGTGACATGCTTCACGGGGGACGTGAAACAGCTCCAGGTACTATATGTGAAATGCTTCCAGTAAAATCCTTTAAGAGGTGCTTATACAGCAGATGTTCAAGGGCTGTAAGACAGTTACCTTGATGTTACCTCTTTCATGTACTCAAAAGAGATCATGCCATACAGCTGGTTCTGCATCGTTCAAACCTGCTTAGGACAGCAGAGGACTCTACCTTAATGTACTGACAAAAAAATAAATAAATCAACTGCTGTTCCAGCTACCTTTGTACACAAAAAAGGTCATAATTTGTCCTTTACATCAAGGAACAAAATGTTTCATGCCTGTAAGGAAGAAGAGAAGAAGAAGAGAGAAAACTTTTGAAAACAGATTTTTTTTTTTTAAAGAGTCATATCAAACATTCACCTTTTAGGAGGAGTTCCTATACATTTAACTGCTTTTGGTGACATGGATTAGTCTTATCACAAAGCTTTGCTTCATCTCCGTTGTGGACATGTAACCGGAGGTGCGGCAAACATGTTATCACACACATTAATGTGGTGTTGTGTAGTGCAATTCGATACTAATACTGAACAGAACTGGTATCCACCTTTGTGAATATTGGTGGTATATATGACAAGATGGACAAACCACAGAACAATACTGAGATTTCTGATAGTAGCAGTTTGGAGGAGCGCATGTAGGTAAGTCCTGATCCTTTTCTGGGAGGGCTGTTCACCTGGGATCCCTTACCAAATTCCATAAATACCAAGAATGCTCTCCTGTGCTTTGATCCTAGGAGTGACCTTCAGATACATTCAGTGATCACAAGGCCTTCAAGACAGAGGTGGTATTCAGCAGGTTCTGACCAGTTCTGGAGAACTGGTAGCAGGAAATTTTAAGTAGTTTGGAGAACCAGCAAATACCACCTCTGACTGGAGATTTTACAATATCCTTTCCCTTCCACGCAAACCAAGCCACGTCCATAGAACTGGTAGTAAAATCTTTTGAATCCCACCACTGCCTCAAGATTTCATTCTGCATCAAGTTTCCCTTCTTTAGAACAGTTAACTTAGATGGGGGGGGGGGGGGTATGCTTTGATATCTAGTAGAACTTCATATCTCAAAAGTAAATCTAACACATGATTCAAATTGCAACTCATTTCTAATGGATTTGTACATGATATGGGTTCCTCTTTGCATAAGGTCTATATTTTAATTTTATAGGACTTCTGAATTACAACAAATGTTTAGCCCTAGGGACAGAATGTATAGCTATCTTACTTTTATTGTACAATTTAGATTGTGCCGACCATCTCTCTTGATAGTTGTGCTTTGCTTAGAACTTAATTATGGTTTTTGAACTGTTTTCAGTCTGAATATATTCAGATAGTCACAATCCATTAACGATATACTAGAAAATTATAATCTTGTAAAACCCTTATTTACTCCTCTGCATCCTACCCTTTTACTCCTTTATTTTGTTCTTTTTTATTCTCTGCCTACATGGTTTCTCTAATTAAAATAGATATAGAGATGGATAGAGATTTCGCCCTTTCTCTGACCTTTAGTATGTACAATACATTAATCAAAGATAATTGGATTTTTGTGGAGAATAAAGCAACAAGAAAGAGTTTTCTGACCAGATGATAAAATTCTGCCAGTTGTTCCAGCTCAGTCTCAGTGTAATTTGCAGCTACTCTGATTACAAAATTGTTTTCCTAGGTCTGAAATTCTAAATCATTGATGGTGGCTATAAAACATAGCTATCCATGGTCTTGAAATTGTGTGTCTTGTAAACACTTTTGCCTTGTCTCCAGCTATGTGGGAGCAATGGAGCATGGTGAATTCAAATGCTCACATGGGAGAAGTCTAACCAATTGCTGATATGTTGGTTTTTTACCTTCAAAATGTTTGTGCAACACACTAGGCAGACTTAGTATTCTTTGCTCAACACACAAACATCAGTTTGATGGCATGATGAGATGGTGATGGTTATTAGGTTGCACTAGGTTAGGGAATGGATGGAATGTGCAGAAATATGAGGAGAAAATTGCTTGCTCAATTTACTGCTAATGATTAAAACATGGTATAAAATCTGCTCTGGTCATAAATGACTGATGTCATATCTATTTATGAAATTGAAATATGTATTTCAATTTATATCTCTCTCTCTATATATATCTATTCCATTTGAATATGGATTTCAGCATATATCTATACATCTGTATCTTTCTCTCTCTCTTTCTCTCTCTCTCTCTTCTATCTATATACATATGTACTGCTGTATGCTTATTTCTTAGTCTTAGTTATTATTGAGTATTGTTAGAAACCAATTAAATAGAAGAAAATTGCTAAGTCTGGGCAAATTAACAGCATCGTTTATCTCTTCATTTGTTCTTTATCAAAGTTCAATATATGAAAATCCTAAGATACAAACTTCTTTCATTTGACATTAATCAAATGATCATCCACATGGATTCTCTCTAAATACTATTTTTGAACTATTTCTGGACACTTAAAAATGGCTGCAAAGTTCAAATTATAGGAATTGGGTAAACTCATAGGATGTCTCCCCATTATGGAGAGAGTAAGTAAAATAAAAGTTTGCAACCAAGTCAAAATCCCCATCAACTAAATTACTGTGAACGAGTGCAGTTTTGAACCCTACAAATTCAGTTTACTGAAACAAAGAGAGATGTTAATAGTTCTGTCTCATCACAGGAGTAGTGAGGAGTAAGGAACATATTTTTCTTGCATTTATTTGAAAAACTGTATTTCTTAGATTTATTCATATGCAACTATTTTTGCAGGAAAGAATACTGTTTTTTATTCATCAGAGTTCTTTACTTACTTCTAACTTCACTATTGTGAACTGTTGAATCTTTATTAATTTATGACTTTGCCCCCCTCTTTTTACAAGTGTGGTCTCATGATCCAAAGGGATTATCTAGTTGTGAGAATATTTTTTTAATATGTGTTGGCTTGTTTGGTTCTTTTTAGTATAAGAACACACTGAAATTGATTCTGAAGCTTCCCTCCTGTTTTGTAGCAATGAGTAAAGTCTTGTGTTTTGAGACCACATATAGAGTACTGCATCTAGTTTTGGTCACCACACTATAAAGAAGATGTTGAGGTTCTAGAAAAAGTACAGAGAAGAGCAACCAGGATGATTAGGGGACTGGAGGCTAAAACATATGAAGAATGATTACAGGAACTGGGCATGGCTAGTCTAGTGAAGAGAAGGACCATTGGCAGTCTTCCAATATTTGAGGGGCTGCCACAGAGAGGAAGGGGTCAAGCTATTTTCCAAAGCACCTGTAGGCCAGACAAGGAATAATAATAACTGAACAAGGAGAGATTTAACCTGGAAATAAGGAGAAACTTTCTGGCAGTGAGAACCATCAACCAATGGAGCAGAAGTTGCCTTTGGAGGTTGTGGGAGCACCATCAGTTGAGACTTTCAAGAAGAAATTGGACTTCCATTTGTCAGAAATGGTGTAGGGTCTCCTGCTTGGGTGGGGGGGTTGGACTAAATGACCTACAAGGTCCCTTCCAACTTTGATTATCTGTAATCTGTTAACTATCATCATCCTATTTTGAAAAACACAGTAAGGGTGATTGATAAGAAGGGAAATATTCTTCTAGGATAGTAAATTCTTCATGGAATCATTCTTGCTGCAGCAACTATCAGATAACTTTACTAGATAAAGGGTTTCTGTAGTTCTTTAATGTAGCCACATAGGAATGGAAAAATCTTTCAAAAATAATGGACACTTTTTTTCTTGATTGCTGTTGATCACTACTGTGGAAAATAGATCCATCCCTGAACAGCATGGTATCAAAGAAATGCTGTCATTTTGTATTTTTCAAACATAATCTCTGAGCAGAAAAAGCCAGAAAGCAAATTTACTTTAAATACAACAGGATACATTGTACAATGCCTATAGTAGAATAATTGAATAGAATTATAGAGATGTGGCTATTATACAATCCATAATGTTGCTGAAATATATCTTACAGTACTTCTTACCATTGGCTCTGTAGTCCGTAACTTCCTTACCATGTATTAAAGCAGGGGTCTTCAAAGATAATAGCTTTAAAGACTTCAACTCCCAGAATTCCTCCTCCAGTCATGTTAGTTCAGGAATTCTGGGAGTTAAAGTCCACAAGTCTTAAACTTGCCAAGTTTGAAGACCCTTGTATTAAAGCTTCTAAGTTCCCTGTGTATTAAACATTGTGTTGTCAAATTGGGCCCTAGCAGAGTTCTAATAATTGCTGCCAGACTTCTCTGTTCATGAGTGGTTACAATTGTCAAGCTATTCTGAACTGGCCCTATATATTTTAGTTCAACATTGAGAAATTGAGCTTTTAAGTCTGATTCTTCTGGGAGATGCCAGTACAATGAAGCTGTGAGATAAGTTTGTTAATGTACAATACATGGAACATCTTGGTCAGATAATAGCTTGTTGACCCCTTGCTATAATCCTCTCGTAGAAAGAAATATAACTTAGGCTATAGACTTCGTTACAGAATCCAGCATCCAGAATAGCTTTTGCACAATTATGGAAATGAGCTAATATCCCTTCAGAGGACTTAGTCATACAAAAAATATTGAAATGCGCTGAAATGGACAAGCTCACATTGGAAATGAAAGACAAGGAGGATTCCGAATATTATGCAATATGGGATAAATGATATGAGTGATTAAAAAAATAAATATAAAGATTAGGAAGAATGGATGATTGTAAATAAAACAAGAGATCTTAAGAAATTATTAATGTAGATGTGTATATATAATAAGGTATATAATATATATATATATATATATATATATATATATATATATATATATATATATATATATATATATTTATCGATGCAAACGTTGTTATGAATACAAATGAGATTTGTATTTTTGAAAAATGTAATAAAAACATTTTTTTAAAAAAAATGACAGGCCATTTTTAACAAGTTAGGAAGCTCAGGATATTTGTACATGCGTGATTCAAATCCTGAGCGCCTTCTGCTCTTTGTGTAGGAGTTACCACGGATTGTTTATCACAGTGACTTTCAGAATAGCCTCTGTTTACAAAGTAATTTATTCTGTTCCTAGCTTCCTTATTTCCCACTATTTCCAGCCCCATTTCTAACCACTCTATATAGAATATATTAAGGGAGCATGGCCTTGCCATCCATTTAATACGTTTGTAGGAGTGAAAGTGGATTCAGAAAAGGAAACTGATGCAAATACTATGGGTTACAATGAAAAACAAAAGAGTTTCTGGTCTAATGAGATGCAAACTGAGAAGGAAAGACAATGATTTCCTTCAGGAATAAGTTTAACAATGAGTGAAATGGAAAGTGACATGTTGGGGACAGATCGAATTTTCGAAGGGACAGATAATCAGACTGAGTAAATTTTGTTTGCTGGTGAGATAAAGTGGTGGAACTTACAGCCTAAGGACATTTTTCTAAATTCAAGCATAACTCAACAGCTCATCTTAGTGATTTGGATGGGGAGGACTTTCAACTCCAATGAATAGATTGTACCCCAGCAAGCTATTAAAACGTGTTTATAACTTTATTTGCATTTTTTGGCCATTGGGAAAAATCACATGTTGATATATGATATAGTAGGTGATGATTTTAGATACAGAAGCAAATAATTAAATTTTCCTTCTCTAGTTATCCATGGAATGGGGAAGTAGAATGAATCAACCATTTTTTTGAATCTCTAGCATAAAGATGAGTGTCTAGAGAAACTCATATGAACTCAATAAACATGGAAACTCTTATGGAAACTATGGAACTGGATTAAAATCCAGCCTGGGTTGGCAGGGTGAGGCTTCCTCCAATTATTTATTATTTGTTTATTTATTCAATTTCTATGGCTGCCCATCTGAAACATATGACTCTGGACAATCATCCTCATTTTTTTAATGATAATCCCTTGCAGGGAGTCTGGGCAACTAAATGGAGCTAGCAGAGTATTTAATGGCCAGATGCCCTTCCTGTCACCAATGTGGGGTTTTGTTCGGCAGATATGGTTTCATTGTGCTCAGAGAGAGAAATATCTGCCTCTACATAGTATCAAACTCACAGCTTCCCGATTGTGAGACGAGAACTCCACCTCTAGGCCACCGCACCACTCCATATGACTCTGGGCAATGAACAGAGAATAAAAAGGAGATAAAAAGATGCAGTAGGTAAAGTGATATAAGACAGTGAACCTTATTTGATCTGGCATTTTTGGTTGGCTGCTGCTGATTCATAGAGATTTGCTTTCATTTGGGGGTCATTCATACCCAGATAGGTGGCTGCCCGTTGATTACACACCCCTGACCTGGGACTGCTTCCCACACAGCCTTTCTTAACAATACCTGCTTCATTTGCAAAAAAATGTTAAAATTATCCACTACCCCAGAGGCTTTCAAACAAAGAGGCGTGTGATAAAAATGACAATCCAATTGAGGGGAAGAAAGTTTCTTTGCCAAACTCTTGCCTCACTGCTGCTATAGATTCAACCAGGAGTGCTTTCTGACAGCCTTTTAAAGTAGTGCAATGTTTAAATTGAATTGCTTTAATTGGGTGGTGCTTGAGAATTGGCGTGAAAGTTAGGCGAGGCAGGAGGTAAAGGTTTTGAGTAGTATTTCGATTCTCCCGAGATTTTAACCTTTGCATGTCCGACTATCCCTTGGAATCTCTTGAGTTTTTGACTTCTGTTTTCTTTATCCATTTATGTAAATGCCACCACGTTTACCTGCATTTCCATAGTGGCAAATGATCTTCCACAGATCTTACAGGAGAGCAAAGCTACTGCTTCATGGTAACCCACCCATGAAACACAAGGCCTGCCAAGATAAGGTGTCCATTGTTACGGAGTAATGGCTGAGTTCCATACAGACCCAACAGCATAGGACTAAGTAGAAACCAATTGGGATAGCAATGAATGAAAGGCTATCTGGATGACAGAGACCCTTCTCATGAGTTAAGAAAATGTGCTTGCAGATTCTAGGAAGATTGGTTTCGGAAAGATCAATCTTAAACCTTTCTGTTCCAACTTGGTGAAACGATCCCTAAGAATAAGCTCTTGTTTTATTGATTTTGTTTTATTTTTCCCCGTAACCTTGAAGGATTCTGTCTTGGACAGAAGGAATAACCTTGAGGAGGAGGAGGAGGATGAAGAGTCACAACAAACTATATATACTGCATTATATACAGTTACAATACACACACAGGGTGATAATTATATTCACTTGTGTGGGAAAAATATTTCCTTTCTGAATCAAAGGATACTTTGCTGCTGCCTTCAAGGATTGTTCTGACCTAGGCTTCCCAAGATCATGAAGCAGACTCCTCATGCTGATAAAATCCCTTTTATTTGGGTTAAAGTGAATTCCTCTCCAGCAAAGTCCCGGCAAATAGTCTTTCATGAGATTTCACAAGTACAGACCTTTATCAGGCTTGGAGAGTTGCCAGGCCGATATCTTCCAAACACCACTCTGTAGCAGAAATTACTTGGCAAGGAGTCAGGAACCCCCTAATGAATTGAACTAATTGTCTCCTGCAACCACCACTCCCCTTTCTCTCCTCTTTATTTCCTATGGGAGGGGTCATTCAATGTCCACCTGTGCCTTTACTCCCAAGTCGACCCTTGTTCCTTAGCTGTTCCCTTCTCCTGGCACTTCTGCGCATGCACATACTGGGAACAGGCTCCAGCTGTTCTTCTGCCTCACTGATCTCTGACTCTGAAGGCAGCTGATGACTGTCGGAGGGCCCTGGCCCCATCTCTGCCTCTGATGCAGAGCCCTCATCAGAGCCTTCCTCAGACTCCAGGACTGGCCCATGTTCCTCCCCAACCTCCTCACTGTCCGAGTCTGCTGCCAGCTCTGCTTGTGGGCCACAACAAAGATTATGAGAGATAACTACAGTAGAGGTTTACTTTAAAAGACCTGCCTGATTTCAGCACTGCCAATTCTGCATTGGCAAATTCAGGCATCATCTTACTTCCTTGTCTACTTTTCATTCAGGATCCAGAACACTTCCCTCCATCAAGGAGCATTGGATCCCCTTTTAATTTTAATTTGTGTCAGTGATGCAAGGACAAATGCTTATATTTTTATGCCTCTTTCTAAGATAAGTTGATAAGATGCATTTCTCTAGGATATTTTGGGCCCCTGTATAGAGATGATCTATTACTGCTTTTTTCTAGGTTTTTTTTTTAACTTCCTAATCTAGTCCTCCCCTTGGAGAATCCCTGTTCTGTATAGAAATCTACATACTCGAAATCCGGCAACCCGGATTGGCTAAAACGCACTGCCACCGGATTGGCTGAGTGCGCGGCACTGATTGGTCGCTCGGGATCGCCCGCGATTGGCTGAGCCGATCGCGGGCGATTCAAAACGACCCGATTGGCCGCAGCACTCAGCAGAAGGTCTTTTTAAGCCGCGCTTCTTCCCCACTTTCCCCACTTGTGTTTTACCCGAATAAAGAGCTGAACCAAGTCACTGCCTCGCGTCCTTTGTGCGTATGAGATATACGACACTGGCGACGAGGATGGGATTCTAGCAAATCCCACACCGCACGTGGCCCACGGAACCGCAACCGGCAACATGGCCAGCGGCAACGTGCCACCCGCTCCTTTCAACGCCGCTACTGAAGAATGGGAATCTTACATCGACCGATTCCTCATGTTCTTGGAGAGCAACAATCTCAAGGACGCGAACGGACAAAGAAAACGGGCCGTTTTTCTCACGCACTGCGGCCCCGCGGTTTTCAAAATGGCAAAAGCCCTTGCCAAGCCGCTCGATGTGAAGGTCATGGACTGGGACGACCTCGAACCCCTGCTGAGGAGCCACTACGCACCCGCTGTGCCCACCCTCATTCGTCGGCACGAATTCTACCGCCGCGACCAGAAGCAAGGTGAGAGCGTCAGCAAGTTTGTGGCAGAGCTCAGGGACCTCGGAGGGCTATGCGGGTTTACCGATCTAGACGAAGCCCTGAGGGACCGCGTCGTCCTCGGCCTCCGGGATTCCGTCCTGCAAAGCCGGATCATGGCAAAAGGCGACATCTCCCTCGCGGATGCCCTCGCAGACGCCACGGCAGCAGAAGCGACCCGGAGATCCGCAGCCCAACTGAAGCAAACCAGCACCGCAGAACGGACCACCGCAGCCGCGACCGACGACAACTACCGAACAGCCACCTCCACGCACCACGGCGACCTCGAGTCCTCCTCAGGCTCGGAAGACGACGAGGAAGATGTCCATCGCATGCAGACGGGGCGCGACCGGCGCGACCCACGGAACCGAAGATCAAAGTTCCAGTGTGCCGGCTGCGGGGGTGAGCATCCAAGGTCAGAATGCCGTTTTTTAGACGCGATCTGCCGCCATTGCGACAAACGGGGACACATCGCAAAGGTCTGCCGCCTAAAGAGGAACCACAGCCCCGCCACCGAGACACAACTCCCGAAGCGCGACACCACCAGGCGCAACAACACTCCACCAAGAAACCGCGATCGGGACAGCGAGAGCCGCTGGAGCCGGGAAGCGAGGAACCGCCGTTTACACGAAGGCCGCCAGCGTGAGGAAACCCACCAAACGGTCATCGTCGGCCATTCCTCCAACTGGGACAGCCGGAAGGTCCACGTGGAGGTCGAGATCGAGGACCGCCCCTGCAAAATGGAAGTCGACTCCGGGTCGTACCTGTCCATGGTCGCATGGCGGGAAATTAAGCGACTAGTACCTTCCATGAAGCGGCACGAGCTGGAGAGCCAAACACTCGTCCTCAAAGATTACCAGGGGAATCGCATCCCCGTGGTGGGGACCGGGCACTTCAAGGTCACTTTTAAAGGGCGCACCGAAATACTTCCGCTAACAGTCGTCGAACGAGACCGCCCCAGCCTATTGGGACTACAATGGTTTGCGCCGCTGGGACTAGAAGTGACCGGCACCAACCACATCGCCGAAGCAGACTGGGAGGAACAGCTCGTATGCGACTTCCAGGAGGTCTTCGACGGGAACCTAGGCAAATGCCGGGGCCCCCAATATCGTTCAGCCTAGACCCCACCATTGCACCCATCCGCCTCAAACCCAGGCGAGTACCTTTCGCCCTCCGACCCAAAATCGATGAGCAATTAAACAAGCTCATCGAACAGGGAGTCCTCGAGGCCACAGATCATGCCCGATGGGAGACCCCCATAGTCACCCCGATAAAGCCAGACGGGTCGGTGAGAATCTGTGGGGACTACAAGGCCACCCTAAACCGCGCGCTACAACAAAGCGCCTACCCCGTCCCAGTAGTACAACACCTCTTGCACTCACTGGGAGGAGGCAGGGTCTTCGCCAAACTCGACCTGGCACAAGCCTATCAGCAACTGCCGGTGAGCGAGGAAACCGCCGAAGCGCAGACAATAGTCACACACCGGGGCCTTCCGCTGCAAGAGGCTGCAATTCGGAGTCAGCGTAGCCCCGGGGGTATTTCAAAGCCTGATGGAAAGACTCCTCCGGGGCATAAAAGGGGTGGTGCCGTACTTTGACGATGTATTGGTAGCCGGGGCTGATCGGAAACAATTAGAGGGCCGCCTACGGGAAGTACTGAGGAGATTCCAAAACGCGGGGCTCAAGGTTAAGAGAGAGAAGTGCCAACTGCACACAACAAGGGTCGAGTTCCTGGGGTATTTACTAGATCAGCATGGAATCCACCCCACCGAGGGCAAAATAAAAGCCATTAAAGAAGCCCGAAGCCCCGAAACAAAACGGAATTACAAGCGTTCCTGGGGTTAATAAATTTCTACAATGTTTTCCTGCCCCAAAGGCGACGCGGCGGAGCCATTGCATAGAGCTGCTCGACAAGGCAGCCACCTGGACGTGGGGGAGAGCGAGAAGAGGACGCCTTCAACAGAACCAAGGACCTTCTCACATCAGGCGCTGTCCTCATCCAGTACAGCGAGACACTCCCCATCACGGTAACGTGCGGCGCATCCCCTTTCGGAGTAGGAGCCATCCTCAGCCACACCCTCGCAGACGGAAAAGAAGCGCCCATCGCTTTTTCTCGAGGACCCTCTCAAAACCCGAGCGAAACTACAGCCAATTGGATAAGGAGGCTTTAGCCATCGTCGCGGCCGTAAAGAAATTCCACGAATACCTTTACGGCAGGACCTTCACCATAATCACGGACCATAAACCACTGCTGGGAATACTGGCAGGAGACCGGGCCACACCAATCATCCTCTCCCCAAGGATGACAAGGTGGTCGAATTTCTTACCGCCTACAATTACCGACTAATCCACCGCCCGGCAAAACAATTCCGCACGCAGGCGCCCTCAGCCGCACACCGTTGCCAACCCTGGACGACGACCCAGCACCAACCACGTCTACCCTGAGCATCGAGACCTTACCCAACCTACCCCTGACCGCGTCAGACATTGCCCTAGCAACCAATAAAGACAGACGTCTGGCGCAGGTCCTGAGATGGGTGGGGAAAGGCTGGCCAGAAAAAGAGGAAGACAGCGAGTTCAAAGCTTACCGGGCCGACAAACAGAACTGTCAACACAAAAAGGTTGTTTATTGTGGGGGGACAGGGTCGTAATCCCGGAAAAATTACAAAAAAAGTCCTAAGCATGCTACACGAAGGGCACCCGGCATCGTTAGGACAAAAGCCCTGGCCAGAAGCCACGTCTGGTGGCCAGGGATGGACAAAGAGATCGAAGCCTGGGTAGCCTCCTGCAAGCAGTGCCAGGAATCAAGACCAAACCCACCCGCCGCCCCGAGCCGAGAGTGGGAAACCCCCAGGGGTCCATGGTCCCGAATCCACGTAGATTTCGCGGGACCAACCAAAGGACACACCTTCCTGATAACCGTAGACGCTTACTCAAACTGGCTGGAGGTAAGCAACATGAAGACGACCACCACAGACTCCGTCATCAGAGAACTCAGCAAACTCTTCGCAACCCACGGCCTCCCAGATGTCATCGTATCGGACAACGGCCCCCAGTTCACCGCACTACCGTTCGAGAAATTCCTAGCAGAACGAGGGATCCGACACGCATTAACAGCGCCGGCACACCGGCGGCGAGCGTAGGGCGGAGAAAATGGTCCAATTCACAAAAAGACCATCCAAAAGATCGAAACCGGCGACATACAGGACAAGATAAATCGAATGCTCCTAATTCAACACATAACCCCGAGTACCACAACAAACAAGAGCCCAGCGGAGCTATTAATGGGAAGAAAACTGCGATCCCGCTCGACCGCCTGCACCCCACATACAACCGGAAAGACCCCTGATTCTACCAGCAAACACAGAACATTCTCACCGGGAGACAAGGTTTACGCAAAAACCTCACGGAGACCCCCTCTGGGTACCGGCAACGATCACCCAAGCAACAGGGCCACTCTCGTACCGCCTCCAAACAGCTGACGGACGAGCGTGGAAGCGCCACATCGACCAACTGAGATCAAGAACCACCGCGGGAAACACAACCGACACGCAGATACCAGGTACAGAAGGGAACCGGCAGGACACCAACCAAGAGGGAGGGAAGACCCCAAAGAACAAACCCACCCGAAAAGGAACCAGCAGTACTCACCACCTGAAGAACCGGAGAGCGACCCACTCGAAGCCTCGCCTGGAAGGAGCAGCCGAGCCAGCTCAACCGACCCCGGAAGCCCGAGCGGGAGCAGCCAAGCCAGCTCAACCAGCCGGAAAAGCCGGCGGGAGCAGCGGAGCCAGCAGCTCGACCGACCGGGAAGACCAGGAGGGAGCCGCGGCGAGAGGCCTGACTCACCCTTCCAGGCGGTTCCATCAACGAGGCGGAGGGCGACAGGAGTCCCACCGAACCGGCCAACAACCAGATGACAACTGACCAACGCAAGTCAAGTAGGAAAATACGGGCCCGCCTACTTACGGGACTACGTCACGTAGGACCAAACCAAGAGGGAGGGTGTTCTGTATAGAAATCTACATACTCGAAATCCGGCAACCCGGATTGGCTAAAACGCACTGCCACCGGATTGGCTGAGTGCGCGGCACTGATTGGTCGCTCGGGATCGCCCGCGATTGGCTGAGCCGATCGCGGGCGATTCAAAGCGACCCGATTGGCGCAGCACTCAGCAGAAGGTCTTTTAAGCGCGCTTCTTCCCCACTTTCCCCACTTGTGTTTTACCCGAATAAAGAGCTGAACCAAGTCACTGCCTCGCGTCCTTTGTGCGTATGAGATATACGACAATCCCTAATAGTCTTCCAACAAGTATTAATCAAAGCCAATCCTTCTTAGTTTTTCAAGATCAAGCAAAGTCATCCTGACACCGCCAACCTGCTGTGATTCTGATTCAAGGAACAAAATACTCCGGAGTGGTCTTCTTTTTATAAAAGTTCTAATTTACCCTTGCTGTTCCTAAATATGATGCGTGTGTGCAGTGAGAAGGCTTTCATTTTTAGTTTTATAAACCAAGTTAATTATTTAATAGTTGCTACTCCCTTATTGTTTAGTTGATTATGGTGCTTAGGACTCTTAAGTCATCATTATCACCCTTGCTTAGTAATTACCTATCACTAAAAGGCTACAACTGAGCCGGGCAGATTTCCTTTCTGCTAGTGTTGCAACAAGAATAAAAGGAAGAAAGTCCTAAAGAATTTGAAATTTAATTTTTGAAGCTCAGAACTAAAAGAAGGGAAAAGAAG
Source organism: Pseudonaja textilis (assembly GCF_049901715.1). Classification (NCBI taxonomy): domain Eukaryota; kingdom Metazoa; phylum Chordata; class Lepidosauria; order Squamata; family Elapidae; genus Pseudonaja; species Pseudonaja textilis. Next base: position 14,058,888 of record NC_142001.1, read on the forward strand.
AATAACAGACATGATGGAAATCACTCTTTAGATATCAGATTATAACAATGCAGTATAAAATTGTTGAAAACTTAAAAATCTTAACCTTCAAATTAAATCAAATGTTCAGAATACAGTTCTGGAAGAAAAAAAATATAGTAGCATTATGATACAGGTTTTTGTTTTTGTTTTAGTTCTAATTCCCCTCTTTGTAAATTGACATATCCAGAAAGATAAACGGAGTTAGCTATCCTTTCATGTAACAATTAGTGGCTGCATAATATTTAACTATTTTAATTAGGATAAAAGCATTTAATTAAAATAGGGTAGGAATAATTATTGCAGAAGTTGGAGGTCTAATGGTAAATCTGTCCATACAAGACTTATGCTGGCATGACTGAATGAACATTTCCCTTTAAATATCATTTTGATGACAGAAGAGCACTTCTATTCAATTTCAAATGATGTAAATCTAGGCTACTGGTTTGACTGATAATGCTGTAAGCCTTTTTAATAGGTAATGGCATTTTGCTCCCGTATATTATTAAAAAATAAATGCACATGGATTTATAAGCACCTTTTCCCCTTGGCAATTACATTCTTTCAGAGTAATCATACAGTAAATGGATGGTCCCAACTTGACATTTTGGAAGTGAAGACTATAAAAGGGTTGATTCCAACTGTAGTGTAATATAAGCAATTTTGGATACATATGAGATCAAAATGAAGGTAAGAATGCATAGCCTTATATTCAAAACGCAAGAAGACTAAATCAGGGGCGTCAAACTGGCAGCTCATTGGCCAGGTGCATCATGCACAGGCCACACCCACCCCAGCTCCACGAATGGGAAAAATGTTGTGAAAGATCATGTGACGGCAATGTGACACGGCAAGTTTGACACCCGTGGACTAGATTGAATCCATGTTGGTGTCATGAAAACATGTTCATTGTCTGGTATGAAAAATATTACCTCAATTTATCAATTCTTGATCAGGGGACATTATAAAAGGGCTAATAACATGTGCTGTGGTGGCACAGTAGTTAGAATGCAGTACTTCAGGCAATTCGAATCTCACCAGGCTCAAGGTTGACTCAGCCTTCCGTCCTTCCGAGGTTGCTAAAAATGAGGACCCAGATTGTTGGGGGCAAGAGGCTGACTCTATAAACCACCTAGAAAGGCCTATGAAGCACTGTGAAGTGGAACATAAGTCTCAGTGGTATTTCTAAGTCTAAGGGCCATTGTCCAAAGGTGCTTTTTCCAAGAGGCAACTGGACTTTCTGGTTTTTCTTTGAAGACATTTTGCTTCTCATCCAAGAAGCTTCTCCAGCTCTTCTTGGATGAGAAATGAAATGTCTTCAAAGAAAAACCAGAAAGTCCAGTTGCCTCTTGAAACCTTGGAGACAATCATGAACTGGATGACTGAGAATTTCCAGAGACATATAAGTGCTATTGCTACTTCTGTCCACTTTTCCTTCAAAAACCTTTCACTTCTCATCCAGTTCTGAACTGAAGAAACTTCTTGGATGAGGAGTGAAAGATTTTTGAAGAGAAAAAAAAAAAACCAAGGAAGTCCAATTGCCTTTTGAAAAGCACCTTTGGTACAACCATGACCTGCATGATTGAGAATCTCTATAGCCATTCACTAAAAGCACCTACACCTTTTGAAACACCTTTCCCTTGAATGAAGGAAAATCAACTGCAAAGATAAAGGACTTCAATGCATTATCTGAAATGGAAAATAACAATGGCATTCTAAAATCCCTTTACAACTCTGTATACAGCACAGAATTGAGTGTTTAATCATTAATGTACATTCTGGAAGGTACCATGTTTGCATACATTGGAGACAACTTTCTCAGAGACTTCAGTGGGGATGATTGGATGAAGTTAGGAGTGGATTAGAAAACAGTTTTTGAAAGAAAACAAAAAAAATGTTGTCAGGTTTCTTCTCTTTTGGAAGCAAGCCAGATGCTCAACAGCTGCAATTGTCCTGGAATGAACAAACTCAGTTGTTGAAGAACACAAGCTGAGTAGGAGAGGCTACGCAAAGGGAAAACCAATGCAAAATGACACCTAATTAGAATTCCTGTAGGCTTTATCAACAGGTCTGCAAAATACAGTAATTAAGCTGTGACTGTGAAAACATGCCACTTTGATGTTTTTGAGAAAAGGCGAGCAAGCTTAAAATTACCCAGTTTGAAAATTATTGAAAATCATCACTTAAAATCTTCTTTATAATGATACGTATAATGTATCTATTGCTGCAATAATTTTTGCAATTACTGCAATCAAACCCAGGACTAATTTAATTTCTCTATAAATCATACAATACATTAACTTCCAAACTTCCATCCCTCCAGTCTTCTTAAATTAAAATGGAAATTTCTTTCTTTCTTTCTCTTTCTTTCTTTCTTTCTTTCTTTCTTTCTTTCTTTCTTTCTTTCTTTCTTTCTCTCTCTCTCTCTCTCTCTCTCTCTCTCTCTCTCTCTCTCTCTCTCTCTCTCTCTCTTTCTTTCTTTCTTTCTTTCTTTCTTTCTTTCTTTCTTTCTCTTTCTCTCTCTTTTCCTTTCTTTCATTTTCAAATTTGCTTAAATACCCTTATATTGGGTTATTGATTCTTTAAAGCTTTACCTTTTTAATGGTTTACTGAAGCAATATTCATGTGAAATACACATATAGAGAAAAGCATTAAATTAAGAAAGAGAGAGAGAGAAAGGGGAAAAGAGGGAAAGAAAGAAAGAAAGAAAGAAAGAAAGAAAGAAAGAAAGAAAGAAAGAAAGAGAGAGAGAGAGAGAGAAGGGGGGGATAGGGTGATCTATTGTGACACAAATGTTCTAATGTTTAATCAAGAATAAGTAAAGAGGGATCTCAGCTGGCTCAAATGCCTTCCCAGGCTTTGACAAGTTGCAAAACCACACTTCCTAAGTGGACAGAGTCAGAGCCACTTCTGGGAATGATGATCCGAGTTCTTAAGGAATAATATGGATGGCTTAGCTTCTTGACACCTTCTTCAAGCACACCCACCCAAATGCAATGAAAGGTTGCAAAAAAATGTTTTGGGAGTGGGGGAAACCTCCAGGATGATCCTACCATCCATTAACACTGGCGTCTTATAGGCCTCCAATTTTGCATTCTATTTTTAAAACACTAGGGTGCATTGTTTAATCATTGCAAACTCTTACAAAGAAAGAGAAGGCAAAACCAGCATTATTTATCTGAAGTCAGCTACATCAGGGACATCTGAGGTTTGAATGAAGCTATCAGTGGCTTTTATTCCTTCAGGGGAGGCTGCCTCAAGATGCAATGAAGACAAGCCACCTAGAAACAGAACTGACAAATGGCCTAAAGCTAGATAAAAGGCCAGCTGTCTTTGGATAAAATTCTCCTCAAGAAGAACTGAAGAGGTTTTCTCTAATGGCCTTCAGCTGGAGTTTGGGTCACACAAAAAGCTTTCACACTCTTGGCTGTTAAAATAAACTTTTTTGTATTATTGTGTTTATTGTATTACCCTTTGAAGTCAATGTTGGATTTTATCTGCTTGAACTCTGACAATGAATCTGGAACTGCTTATTAATTCAGTAGTAAGTATTTGACTTCTGAATAGAACAGAATTCTTTATTGGCCAAGTGTGATTGGACACACAAGAAATTTGTCTTGGTGCAAATGCTCTCAGTGTACATAAAAGACTCTTGACTCTTGTTAAGAGTCTTGTTAAGAGTCAAGAGTCATATGGTACAACACTTAATAATAGTCATAGGGTACAAATAGGCAAACAAATCATACCAGGGAACCAATATAAATCATAAGGATACAAATGACAAAGTTACAGTCATAAGCGGGAGGAGATGGATGAAAGGAAGGATGGGAGAATTATTAGTAATAGTAATGCAGACTTAATAAATAGTTGGACAGTATTGAAGGAATTATTTGTTTAGCAGAGTGATGGTGTTCTTAAGATGTACAATGTTCCCAGTAGCACAGGTTTTTTTTTTTTCAATTCCAATGCTGTTATTGCAGGAAGCTGCAATTTCTTGATGTGTTTTGTAAAATTCTTGGACATGGTACCAAGTGCCCTGATGACAATGGACATCACTATCACATGTATCATCCATAACCATGTAGTTTCAATGGGCAGGTCGCGATATTTCATGACTTTTTTTCAGTTCTTTTTCTTCGACTCCAGCATCTCCCAGTACAGTGATACCAATAATTGTATCCTTTGGAATATTATTATTATTATTATTATTATTATTATTATTATTAATCGCACAGTCAGCCAGATGTTCAAGCTGGGTTTGGCATTTTTGTCTACCTATCGATTCCTTTCCAAGGATCTGGGATAGGCAAATCTGGATGTCTGATGGTGTTAAGATACCATCGACATGGGATGAAAGCTGCTCCAAGTAAAGCTGCCTTCTGCAATTGACTGATGGCAAATTTGTCAATGCCTATGGTGATCAAGTGGTGCTCCAATTGTTTTGGTAATATTATTACTATTATTATTAATTAAAAGCCTTCTGAATCGGACCAAATTTTTCAAATTGATCTACCTTGCTAATATATATATATATATATAAAATCAGATTGACAATTTGAATTTGACAAGGCTGATTTCTGCATCCGAAAAGATAAGTCTATGTGGATAAAGATATAGAGATGCAATTTGCATGGCACTTTAAAATGGAATGCATTTTGTTCTGATGTCCTATGTGACAGACAGCCTTATTAGATCATTGCACGCTCTCATCAATACGCTTCCAGATTCTTTTTCATTACTCGTAATAGCTTTTTATCAAACTTCTAATACAGAGTTAATTAGAGAAGATATTAAGAAAAGCTGCCTCTCCGAGGCTTTGGCTCTCCGTTATAACCACTTATCAGTATGCATTATTATGCTATCAGACTAATAACTAAAGTATCTTAGAAATAACTGTAGCCTATTCCAAGGATCAAGATGCAATGAAAGTGTTAGAAAATTCTTAAGTTGTATTGCCATCTGTTGGGCCAAGTATAGCATAGCAACTTACATTGATTTATGTTTGTGCAATTTGGCTTGACAATTGATTGGTCATTGGGTGCGTTTATTAGTGGATCCATAATTTGCCTTATTTAGTGAACAACTGGTGTTTTTTTCTTAGCTATCAAACTCAGGAGAGTAAGCATTTAAATATTTTTTATAAAGCCCCTAAGTTTTGTAGCATTTTGGCACAGTGATTAACTGGTTAGAATATTGAAACTGGACAGTGAAAGTTTAGATTCAAACCCTGACCTAGATAATTCATTTAATCTGATTTAAACAGCTGCCCATCTCACATGAAGTGACTCTGGGGGGGGGAGTAGGATAAGGAAAACAATAACTATATAAAAACAACCATTGTTAATAGTAGAAAAAGTTGGTAAAATTTACCAAGCACCAAGCATAGGAAAGAGTAAATATTATTTCCAACAATGGGCCCATCTTAAAATGTCATAGTTCCCCTGGGGCCGCCAAGCCTGATGGTGTAACCAAATCTGAGGGACTTCTAGATCGAAGTCCTTCAAAAAGAAAAGGAGATGAGATGGAATCACTAGCTAGAGTGGAAAGAGAGGGCCAAGCTTAGAGCCCTGTCACAGCAGGAAATAATTTAGACTGGATTAGATTAACAAAGTTGGAAGGGATCTTGTAGGTCAACTAGTCCAGCCCCAAGCAGGAAACCCTACACCATTTCTGACAGATGGCAGTCCATCTGATCTTCCTTCTCCAAGAATCTCTAAATCCATCGCCGTCATCATCATCATCATCATACTTTATTGTCATTGTATGAATATACACAGTACACAGTACACATACAACAAAATTCACATAACACCCAGAGACCAGACCCAACATGCACACACAAAAGACAATCCCCAAGCACACACCCCACCCACCAAGGTTCCCCACCCCCTAAAAACACAAAAGCCTCCACACAACACACTGTCCAATAGCTCACCGATGATATCCCTTAAATTCATTGTTAAGTGCAGTTATAGCCCTGGGGTAAAAACTGTTCAGCAATCGTGTGGTCCAAGTTTTAATTGTTCTGTATCTTCTGCCAGAAGGCAACAGTTCACAAAGATTGTCATTCAAAACAATAACCAAGAATCCAGAAATCATCAAGTAATCCAGATAGTCCCGAGTTATATCTTCTTATTTCTTTTTTGACTTTCTCTTCCTGGGGTTTTTGTTGTGATATTTCAGTTAGAATGTATCTTTTGGAAATCTTGTTGAGATTTTGCTGTAAATTCTTTTTTAATTCCAGAGGTTATTTTGTCTGCTACAGAGCTGCTCCCATACCACTCAAGAATACCATACATCAGGACACTCTCAATGGTGCTGCGGTAGCAGGACAGAAGTAGATGCTGAGATAGATTTATTTTCCGGAACATTCTCAAGGAAGTACAGCCTCTTCTGTGCCTTCTTCACAAGCATGCTAGCTTTCATAGTCCATGAGAGCTCCTCCAAGATATAAGGGCCCAGAAATTAAAAATCTGGCTTTTCCCAAGCGAATGCAGTTAGTCTGGTGAGATTCATGTAAACAGGCATGCAGCAATAAAGAAGTAACCTTAGTCAGTTCATAGTGTAGTTTTGGTTCTTTGTGCCTGACATGGGCTAACGGTTAATGTCCAGGGAGAAAATGATCCACAAGGCGGGCACCATGGGCAGAGATGGTCTTTCTGGCACCCACCCTGGGCAAAGATGGGGACCTCCTGGCACTCATCAAGTGTAGGTCCCAAGCATAACTTGTCAACCTGATCTAATGGAACAGCAGATATAATTGTGGAGAAGTGGTCCTTCAGATAAGATTTTAGAATATTGGGAAATAGCTTCATAACCTTCCCATTTCTTTCAAACTATCCTATTTCATAAAGCTAGAGTAGAAGTTACATGCTAACTCAGTGGGTTTTAAGGAAAGATGGGGAAAATGAGGTGTATCTGCAGTAAGAGGTTTCCCATTCCAAATCCATTCTGCAGTGGATTTACATCACAATAAATCCATGTTTATTGTTAAGAAGCATAGTAATTGTTAGTAAAGGCAGGAAGAATTATAACGATCAGAGCAAATGCAGAAGAAAAAGAATAAAACCTTTTGTTTTTGCTTTTTGCTACAGTCCCGAGGTTTATCAATCTTCTCTTCCTCATTCTCTTACATTGGAAGAAAAACATTCCTGTCAGATGCAACCTATCTATACTTCATTCTTCTAATCCATTCAATTTCATGGTTGCTTTTAAATGCATTTAATCTTAGAACTTTAGAGTTGGAAGCAGCCATTGATTCTAATTTTCTGCACAGTGCAGGAATCCTAATTAAAACACCCGCATTTTATAGCTGTTCAGCTTCTATTCTTAAGACATCCAGTCAAGGTAAATGTTTGGGTAACTGGCTTCATAACCAAACATCTTTTTGGGAAGTTTGTCCTTACATTTGAGATCAATTTGATTAATTACTGGACCAGTAGAAATACTGGTTGAATCCCACACCTGCCTTGTATTGGATTTCTGTTTGCCTTTGTCATGCATATGTCACTCTTTAACAGTAGTTTGGGGCTTTGGAGAGATTTATGCCATGGGAAAAAGGATAGATTTCTCTGCAGGAATCTATGTAGCCAACCTCAAGCTTTATAGCCAACCATTGTGATAAGATTAAATGACAGTTTGTGGCACGATGCAATTATCATTTGGATCATGGTAAACTGTTGTGCTGTTGGCCAATAAGGTTATTTGTCTAGATGCTAGTAAATCTGGCACAATGTTTATTTTGTTTGCACTTGTAGATAGTAATAGCACTCAGATTTATATACCACTTTACAGTGCTTTACAGCCCTGTCTAAATGTTTACAGAATCAGCATTTTGCCCTCAACAATCTGGATCTTCATTTTACTCACCTTGGAAGGATGGGAAGCTGAATCAACCTTGAGCCTGGTAAGATTCGAACTGCCAAATTGCAGGCAGCCAACTGTCAGCAGAAGTAGCCTGCAAGACTGCACTCTAACCACTGAACCACCGTGGCTCATAATACGTTCAAAGGAAGCATTTACACCAAATACATTGTTCTATTTATTTATTTCTATTCCACTTTTATTATTTTTATCAATATCTTAAGGCAGCAAACATGCATAATACTCCTACCTTTTCCTATTTTCCCCACAATCACAATTGTGGGAAGTGAGTTGGGCTGAGAGAGAGAGAGAATGACTAGCTCAACATCACTCAGTTTTGGCTTTCATGCCGAAGGCAAGACTAAAACTCTCCATCTCCAAAGTTACCCAGCAGACTTCCATGCTTAAGGTTAGATTAGAATTCAGAGTCTTTAACAGATTAACAGAGTTGGAAGGCACCTTGTAGGTCATCTAGTCCAACCCCCCGCCCAAGCAGGAGACCCTACACCATTTCTGACAAATTGCAATCCAAACTCTTCTTGAAAACCTCCAGAGATGAAGCTCCCACAACTTGTGAAGGCAATTTCTGTTCCATCTCACTGTCAGAAAAATCATCCTTATTTCCAGGTTGAATCTCTACTTGTTCAGTTTCCAACCATTATTCTTTGTCTGGTCTTCAAGTGCTTTGGAAAATAGCTTGAAAATAGCCCCTCCTCTCTGTGGCAGCCCCTCAACTATTGGAAGACTGCTTTCATGTCTCCCTTGGTCCTTCTCTTCATTAAACTAGCCATGCCCAACTCCTGCAACCGTTCTTCATATGTCTCCTGGTTTCTAGCTTGGTGCCTTCACCATTAGACAAACTGTCTCTTTGTTAGTTTTGTTCATATGGATCATCAAGTAAAACCAAAGAGTGTAAGATATGGTTGGCATCATTCTTACACTATGACCTTGGAAGTAATTTTTAAGGTTACAATAGCTCAGCTACCTTGGAGAGGAGGGTAGAAGTTATTAGCAAGAACATCTAATTGAGTGAGGCAGACATCCAGATGTAGTTAAGATGTACTATCCCACTTAAGCTAGTCATCAGTTAATTAAACAGAAACAAAACAAAGCAATCTTAGCATCCGCCGGAGTCATTTTTCTTTATATTCTTCTAGGAGAACAATTGATTTATACAAATGAAGCCAAGTGAAATGTGTTTCAGCTTTCGATGAATGGAGCTTCTTCTCTGACATAGTGATAGAAGTATTTTTTGCTCCTCAGCCGGTTATGCAATACCCTTTGTCAAGGAGAAAAAAAGGGGAAAAAAAGAACATCTGACTGTTTTTATCAGATTATGTAATCTTTTCACAGGTTCTATCGATTCACCAAACCAGTGAACCGCACAGTATTTTCTGTTACATTATCTATTTAATTTCTGGTGGAAAAGGAAGCAACTGAACTGTGTGAATGCAACACTCTTAATAATAACTTTATAAAGGAACAAGTATTACTTAAAATATTAACTTGAAAAGGAATAATTATGAGTCACCCTATGGTAAGATGGACAGCAAATACATGTCATAAATAAATATATTGCTGCAATTTACCATTTTTTTCCCCTTCAAATATATGATTGTTGGGACGACTTGGGTTAATTAAAACACTAATAAAACCGGGAAGCTACATAAAGGTTTAATTCAGCTACATAAAGGTTTAATTCAGCTACATAAAAGTTTAATTCTATGGTTAATTCAGATTATACATCACACCCCAAACTTTTATCATTGTTGTGGTTCGCTGGCATCAGGTGCAGATGGCTGAGGAGAACGAGGACTCAGATGAGGGGCCAGGACCATTAGGGAGTGGACTGCTGCCTTCAGAGATTGTGGGGGCAGGCAGCATCAATGAGGAGGTTCCCGAGGAGCCTGTGCCAAGTCCACATGAGCGCAGGATGATTCGTAGAAGAGAACAGCTGGAGCAGCACAGGCGACTCAGGAGTAAGAATGCTAAGTAATGCCCCCCCCCCTCCAGGAAATATAGGCCTGGTTTCAAAGGGCAAAAAGCAAAAAATGTTCGAAGCAACAAGCCTTGTGTGTAGACACTCCGCCTTATCTGAAGAATTCTGTCAAGGCTTTTCTGGTTGGACTAATTGGCTGAAAGCCATCTTTTATCTACAAAGAAGTTTATTTGTAGATTAAAGCTGTGAAGGTTTGAGTTACTGAGTTTGTTTGAGATTTTCTTGCTGGTAACTGGGTTGGGTCAGAACAATTGTCTACATTTAACAACCCCATAATCCCTAGCAGGGGGGAGTCTGGGCAACTGAATGGAGCTAGCAGAGTGTTTTAATGGCTGGATGCCCTCCCTGTCACCAATGGGGAGTTTTGTTCAGCAGATAAATTCTCAGTGTGCCCAGAAAGAGAAATATCTGCCCCTACCTAGGATCGAACTCACAGCCTCCTGATTGTGAGGTGAGAGCTGCACCTCTAGGCCACCACATCACTCACACCCCAAACTTTTATGATATAATAATGTAATAGTGTTTTATCTAATGGTACTATCGATAATTACAAGGGATGTTCCCATCGATGCTTGCCAGTTGATATCAACCATGTTGGGTACTCTGATTTAATGTGATATGTGAATCAATTCACTCTGAATTTAAAAAATGCAGTTTACGGTTGAGGGCCAATTAGTAAAATGGGCACTGTGATCATTTATAAGGTAGTTTGTTTAAATTTGCACTAGTGTTGTAAGACATGTTACTTTTAAACCATGGCTTAAGGCATTATTCCCTTTCAATGTTTGCAAACTGGCAAATTTTGATTTAATCTGATTTTTAACTTTATTTCTAAGTGATTTTTTTATTTTTAAATAATGATTTTTTTTTTACTTTCTGCCCCCCTGTCGCCTAAGAAAACCACTTTCATAGCAAGCAACTCAGGGACAGATAAAATTCTACCCTCTGCACCCCTTGGTTATGTTTGAAAAATAGAGAGCAAGATTCTCCTTTGCAACTACATCAAATACATCATGTGGCTTTGTTTTGATTCTACCATGCTTTGCAGTCGTAATGATGCTGTGAGAAAAAGAATTTCAGTCTAGTTCTTAGCTATCTTATTTTGCTTTTATGTTCCACAAAATTGACATTCTCTAAGGAAGACATCACCTGTACATTAGTGGCTTTGTTTTAATGAGAATTTCTGGCTGGTAATATTTTAATATGTGAGCTGAGGACTCCAGGGGGACCTTTATAAGGATTAGCTCACCTTATGTATTACTGGAGATGGATTCATCTAATAAGTGTGAGAATTATCCTGCTGGATTCCAGTCATACATTTGTGTGTGTGAGATGAGGAAAAAAAACAAAACAAAGCTATCCTAAATTCATTCCATCCAGGCTCAGGGTCTGTTCCATGCGTAAACATTGATGTGATAACTAAAAACTGCCTTATGCTAGCAGGAATCCTAAAAATTGGGAGATATTACGTTTGCATTCTTGGTGGGTTTCATCCTTATACTCCTTACAGCATGAATCTCAAAGAGCCCCCCAAAATCATTTAAAAAATCCATGTCACCCTTTCAGGTCAACTTTAATTAACTCAAAAGTAAACAATGAGCTATAAGTAAGGACCAGGGGAATGAGGAGTTATTGTTTGGACTACAAGCCATCTGCTTCTCAGGGCATTTTGGGAATAATTGTTAAGATAGCAGGCTAGAATTTGTTTGTTGTTTTGTTTGAACTTGGTGGAAATAACTAAAAAAAACTACTTACTGATGGTTGACTGTCCTAATCCTCCTTTTTCCCCCCTCCCTTCCAGGTCTCATAAAATTTGATGAAAACTATTTTTCAAAAGAGATGAGAATGTTGGTGGAAACCTCACGGTGTTTTGTGCTCATTTAATTACAAGAGGAATGTGTTCCCTCTTTCATTCACTGCAGTCATCCTTCTATTGATTTGCTCTTTTCATGGCTCCCTGTGCTTTCATTAAATCTCAAAGGAAGAGATGAGGAACAAACTTGGCTGAGGTTTTCCCAATAGAATTAGTACACCATTATAAAGGCTGAGTCCATATTTTATTGGAAAAAAATGGCTAAGTTTACATAACCCATAAAACAAATCACAATAGGGCAACAATGATTCCTGATTCTGGTCCTTCTCTCTCCATGCTGTGTTTCCACCTATGAGAGGTTCTTTCCTTTAATGGGGGAACATGGAAGAAGTAAACTTTATAGCTGACTGAAGTACGAGCTGCCCAGAAGCCTTGTAACCTAGCCTAATTCATGGTTTGTTGTGTCATATAAAACCCATAACATCGGGTTAATTAAGCAAACCCTTATGGGGTCACCCATGGCTAAGTGCTATGTGAATGCAGCTATGGGCTGGAGGTATCTGGAAGGACCTCTGGAATTCAAGAAGGTTCTGTTTTTTAGAACATCCCAGGAAGGGACACTGGCTTTAATGAAACTTATCTGTGTCTCCAAACCATTGCACACTTCACTGAAGATTTCCAGTGGTTGCTGGAATTGGGTAGATCTAGTCTTATGAAAAGAAGGACTAGGGGTGACATGATAGCAGAGTTCCAATATCTTGGGAACTGCCACAAAGAAGAGGGAGTCAAGCTATTTTCCAAAGCCTCTGAAGAAGCAATGGGTGGAAACTAATCAAGGAGAGAAGCAACCTAGAACTTAGGAGAAATTTCCTGACAGTTAGAACAATTAATCAGTGGAACAAGTTGTCTCCAGAATTTGTAAATGTGTCAACACTGGAGGTCTTTAAGAAGAGATTAGATAACCATTTGTCTGAAATGGTATAGGGTTGGACTAGAAGATCTTCAGGGTCCTTTCCAACTCTGTTATTCTGTTCTAATTATATAAATGGAAGATTGTGGCAGAAGCAAGCAGAAGAGATGCTGGGCTCTTCAGAAGAACAGTGATGAGTTTGTTTCATTTCAGAGCTGATCTCAATCTATAGGGCACTTGTGCCAGTTATACAGAAACCAGTTATTCTACTTTAAGAACAATATCAGGTTTGCTTTCTAGTATATTGTTTGATGAGCTTAAAAAATGAAAACAAAGTTCAAACCAGGGACACCATACCAATCAAAGAACTTTTAACTGCCTTTCCATCGGGTTAGTTCGGAGTGTAGCACCCTGACAACATAGGGGAAAATTTTGAAATATGACATTATATTAAAAAAAGTCAAAGGACTTCTCCAGATCCTTGCTAATGCCTCCAGAAACTGCTTATCCTTGCAACAATCCAACCATTCATCTTCAGATCCAGCTGGCTTGCTTGCTCAGCATGAAATAGTCACTGGAAAGCAAGAAAAATCTATATGCCCAAGTGTCAAATCTATGAGCCCTGTGCAGGTCATGAAATGGAAGCAAATTCTTGCTGATCAGGTTTTTAAAGAATCCGTCTACTTGAAGAGTTTCTTCAACCTGTAATTTAGCTATCTTCTTTCAGGGAAGTAAATGACCCATGATTAAACCAACCATCCTCCATCTGGTATCCTTCTATGGCTATTTACAGTCATAGTGCTTAAAAGAGTAGTTGTTTTTTCTCCCAGTCATGAAATACTGAACAATTGCAAAGGCTAGAAGAGGTTACACAAGAGAAGTAAAGCGATGTGTCTATTTTATTTTTAGCAGGAGGCAAGGGTGAGATTCAGTAGGTTCCGATCACTTCTGGAGAACTGGTAGCAGAAATTTTGAGTAGTTCGGAGAACCGGCAAATGCCGCCGCTGATTGTCCCCATCTATTCTCTACCTCCTGAGTCCCAGCTGATTGGCTGGGTCTTCTTTTGTTGCCCCGCACAGGAGAACGGAACTGGAAAGTAGGTTAGTGGGATGTGGAGGGAATGGGATTTTGCAGTAACCTTCCCCCAGGAGTGGGATGAAATGGGGATTTTGCAGTACCCTGCCCCTGTCACGCCCAAGCCATGCCCACCAAGCCATGCCACGCCCACCACACTACATCCACAGAACCAGTAGTAAAAATGTTTGAATCCCACCACTGGTACTAGGAGGACTATGCGTCTGACTTCATTGAAACTTAGGATTCTTACTGAAGAACGGAAGAGCCCTAACAGCAGAAACTTTCATATAAATGTTTAAGCTATTTCCATTTCAATGTGTTTTTCAATCCAGAAAAGTGGATTGTAAGTGGTGACTAGAAGAAGAGATTTTCCTACCATGGCTCTTACCTCCTGGAGCATCTTGCCTTTCGAGGGTTGGGTCCTCTTCCTCCTTCTTTGGCACTCCAAAAGGTCTCGAAGACATGCTGATGGAGTGAAGAGCACCTCCTCCTTGTGTGGGCTTTTCTCCCTCCCTTCTTCTCTCTCCTGCTTAGTTTTATTTTAATTGAGTTTTTTTTTAAATTTAAGACCTTTATTTATTGCTTTCATGTCTTCTACTGCATTTTATTAAATGTCTCTGTAAATTGCCCATCCCAGAGTCACCTTTAATAACATATGCAATATATATATATATATATATATATATATATATATATATATATATATATATATATATATATATATATGTGGATCTTTGGTTGTTCGGGTTTTCTCCGCGTAAGATTCAAGTATCTAGGGAAAACCCAAACAACCAAAGATCCACATACAAATACCCGAGAACCTCAGAAAATATATATATATATATATATATATATATATATATATATATATATATATATATATATATATATTAAACAAAACCATATTTAGTACACATGTAATGGAAATGTGAGTCCAGACTGTACTGTAACTCAGATTCCTAACAGCATAGTCCACAGAGGGTATCAGATTAGGAAAAAAGAAGAAAACTTGGTTCATATTCTGCAATAATTCACGGGAGGCTAAAACATACGATAAACAGAGCTGAGCATGGCTCATCTAGTGAAGAAAAGGATCAGGGGAGAAATGATAGCAGTCTTCCAATATTTGAGGGGCTGCCACAGAGAGGAAAGGGTCAAGCTATTTTCTAAAGCACCTGTAGACCAGACCAAAAATAATGGATGGAAACTGAACAAGGAGAAATTTATCCTGGAAATAAGGAGAAATTTTCTGACAGTGAGAACAATTAACCCGTGGAACAGAAGTTGCCCTTGGAAGTTGTGGAAGTGCCATCACTTGAGACATTCAAGAAGAGATTGGACTGCAATTTGTCAGAAATGGTGTAGGGTTTCCCACTTGGGCAGGAGGGTTGGACTAGATGACCTACAAGGTCCTTTCCGACTCTCTTAATCTGAATTCCTAAAAGTGCCTCTTTTTTCCCAGTGTCGATTTTTATCTTTCTTTCTATTTGGCTTGGCACTCACCTTGACTAGCTTGGTATCTTCAGGAAGTCACACGAACGTAACTGTTATCAAGTCTGCCTTATGTATTAATTTAGCACATTAAGTAATCATAGTGGCTTTTGATGCTTATTTAACCCAATCTATGGCTTAACTCCAGATGAGAACTCAGCTTTATCCCACAGATTGTTAAATTGGAGGCAGTTCTACCTTGAACAGAAAAAAAAAATGTAATACAATCAGAACATGGGAATTGTGGTTTTCTAGCCTAACACTAGACAAAGAAATACCTTGTAGAGAAACTGGCAGTTTGGTTTGGTTCATAAGAGCAAACATTGGTTTTCTTTCCATGAGCACAAATGTATGATTTATTATTTCTTTTGGTACATTGGAGAAAAGTTTAGCATACATGTTACTAAAATTATCTGCGAGCAAATTTAGATTGTATGATTTTTTGGGGGGGATGGAGGCAAACAATAATTGTTAGATATTAATATATTCTGTCCTGTAATCATTTATGACTCAACGGATTAAATAAGGAAAGTAACCTCTTTTGTTTTATGATTATCAAAAGACTCCAGTACTTTGAGGTTAATATGTTTCTCCTACATGGGGATTTTCAGATTCACAATTATCTTATCCTTCTGCCAAGGAGTTTTGCAGATAAATTAAATTGCCTTTCCAGATAAAGGAATTAAAATAATGAAAAGGCGAAGGGAAGGAAAAAAAAACCCCCACTTGCTTTTGTTTTATTTGGAGCCAAACACGTTTAAATGAAAGGAAACAAGGCTAACCGTATTTGTACAATTTATCTGCACGTGAGTCCAGCATTATTACATTTCCCTCTGTGATAATGCTGGCACACGCTGTGTTAAATTCTGTTTTGCAGTTTCTCAGAAGTTTGTCTGAAAAAGAGGCTTCTGATTTTATTTTATTTTTCTTGCTTGCAGGGTGCTGGTAAAGGAATGTAAAGTTCTTGTTGGGCACAGGGAAGGAACGAATCGGCCATTCAAGGGGACATTTGCGAAAAAAAGGTTGCATGGTTTTGAGAAAGAGACAAGCCTAAGAAAGAAGCTCAGAATAACTCACTTGTTTTGGGGTGAGTATAAAAAGGGACCGAGCAACTTGGACAGGCTTTCAAGATTCTGTTATTCTATTTTGGGATAATAAAGTGCTTTCCGGGAATTCTTGCCATGCCTGTCTCTCAACCCTGCCTTCTTGGAAGAGGTGACACCAGTCTTGTTCAATAGAAGGCACGACACTCACACACTTCCTTCTTCTCCCTGCTTGATCACTAAACAAGGGCACAACACTGCTCCATCTGCAAGAATTTATCTGAAATTTTCTTCTTGGGACTTATGTTTAAGTCCATGAGTTTTCACAAGAAGGAAGGAAAGCGGAGGGGAGAGGAGGAAGGAAGGGAAAGGAAAGGAGAAAGGAGAAAGGGAAGGGAAGGATGAGGGAAGGAAGGGAAGGAAGAAAAGGGGAAAGGGGGGAAGGGAAGGGAGGGAGAGAGGGAGGATGGAAGGAAAGGGAGGAGGGAGGGGAAGGAAAGGAAAGGAGAAAAGGAAAGGAAAGAGGGAAGAAAGGAAGGAGGGAGGAAGGAAGGAAAGGAAAGGAGGAGGGAAGGAAGGAAAGGGGAAAAGGGAGGAGGGAAAGGAAGGAGGGAGGAAGAGAAAGGAAGGAAGAAAGGAAAGGAAAGAGGGGAGGAAGGGGAGGAAGGAAAGGGGAAAGGGGAGGAGGGAAGGGAGGCATGGAGGAAGGAAAGGGAGGAGAGAGGGGAGGGAGGCAGAGAAAGGAAAGTAGAAAGAAAAGGAAAGAAGGAAGGAAGGAGGGAGGGAGGAAGGATAGGAGAAAGGAAGGAAAGGGGAAGGGAGAGGAAAAAGGAAGGGAAAGGAAAGGAGAAAAGGAAAGGAAAGGAAAGGAGGAGGGAAGGAAGGAAAGGGGAAAGGGGGGAGGGAAGGGAGGGAAGAAAGGGAGGAGGGAGAGGAAGGAAGACAAAGGAAAGGAAAGAGGGAAGGAAGGAGGAAAGGAAAGGGCCTCTTCCCTCACCTCACTGCATGGGATTATTTGGCCTGCAAATTTCTTTTAAATACATCACATTAAGGCCTACCTGCTTTCTGTCATTCTTGAAATGCCTGTGACTTTTCTCTATGGCTCTGATATCATTACTGAGCCGTGAGCAACGTACAGCTTTGTTTCTTTGGTGCTTTCAGCCCCACGGCCTGGAGAGCGAAGCTATTTTAATAGGGGCAGGGGAAAAAGAAAATTGTTCCGTTCCCATTTTATCATGAACCAATTCATGTTTCCTCAACTGATGTTTGTGAGTTGCGGTGCAATTATATCTTGCTAGGCATAGTTTGAAATTTATTTATATATAAAATGTTTTGCCTGCCAGCTATTTCCTAGAGCGGGTAGTTTACAATAACAGCGAGAAAAGAATAAAGAACAATTGAATCCCCTAACTAATTAAAAGCGGGCCCTTTTATCCTCACTACCCAAACACCCTGTGAGCTTTTAAATGTCCCTTTAAAGGGCAGAGAGTTGGGAAATGTGATATTTGAATAGATTTCCACTGCCTTTACAGTTCATAAGGGTGTGAACTATACCCTCCCTTAAACTGGCAGATCGTCTAGGCCAAAACTGCTGTGAAAGACAAGTTTGTGCGTTTCTGGGAGCTGAGCCATATAGGTTTTATAGGTGATAATGACACTTCGACCTGGACTTGGAATCCGCACAAAGACCAGATCATTGGTGTCACACAGTTATGTCTGCTACTTCCAGTTAAAAGAAGCCTCAATGCATTCGGGGCCACTCAAAGCTTTTGCGTTGTCTTAAAAAAAAAAAAAAAAGCAGCACTATGTAGGGCATTTTGTGGTAGTATGTGAGGGTATGGATTGCCAATATCCCACAGTAGTGATGTTTAGTGTGAAGGCAATCCCGGGAATTGAATATGTTAATGTCAAGCATTGGTTCCCTTGAGACTATCTAATAATTGTTTGCAGCCACCCATGTTTTGCAATGTGGCTCCTGTTTTACCCCAAAAAGCCAAATCATATCCTCATCCTTTTCCTATACAAGAAAATACGTTGGGTGAAGCAATTATCAGAAGTGATAGATGGCACAATGTTGGGTTTCTATCAATTAATTCCACCTGAATGAACAGTACTTTCCATGAGTTGATTTAAAAAAAAGGGATTGTCCCAATTAGAAAAACAAAACATCTCTGTGTAAATTATTAACTAAGTCTGCTCTACAATTTACTAATATGAAGAAAGAGAGAGAGAGAGGGAGGGAGAGAGGGAGAGAGGGAGAGATTAGATTAGAAAATTGAAATGGGAATAAGAATAGAATAGAATAGAATAGAATAGAATAGAACAGAATCAACCTCACTCTATTATACAGGATACCATCTCCAACTCCGTTCTCAGGGAGAGAGACTTTTGGCTTCATGCAAGAAAAGCAGCAGAAGCAGAAGAAGCCTTTCTTTCTCTCCCTCAAACTCCTCCAGAAATGTGTCTTTGTGAGACTTGTCTCACCAGTACAGCCTCTTGGAGCAGGAGGCCTCGCAGAGTCCCAAAGGCTCATTTCTGGCAGAATTTGGGGGAGAGAAAGAAAGACTCTTGCTGCTTTCCTTGCGTTCAGCCAAAAGCAGAAGAAGAAAGAAGTGGAAAGAAGCAGCCCGGTGGCCAGGCGAGGTGCATGGGGGAAGTGGGGCAAGTTCCCCCCCTCCACCCTTTCCCCCCCACTACCTCGTGTTGTTCACAATGCAAGCGATGCAAGTCTTGTGTTCTCATGGGCCACGTGGGCGGCACAGCCTTGTGTTCCTGTGCAGCTTGGATCAATTGCTTTGGAGGGTGCTTTGAGGGTGACATTTCTCTGTGGACCACCAAAATTTTCTCGCAGACCGCCAGTGGTGGTCAGTGGTGACCACTCATCTAGTTAGATAATGATAGTTAGGTAATGAAAAGTCTGCAAGAAAACAACCAAGCTCAGATAGCACTGAAGACCCGTCATTTCAAACTCAAGTATATTTTTTCTCAAGAAGAGAAGAGAACGATGAGTATCAAAGATGATGAGAACCAAATAAAGTTTTTCAATAGGGAATAATGTAGTAAGTCACAAGGCAGCTGACACGCACAAGTTCCAGTTTATGCATCAAGTACCAAGCAGACAATGAGTACTGGGATACAAAATGTGTTGAGTATCACATTTGATGAGTTTCAATTAGCAGTTGAGTACCTACTGGTATATTCATTCATACCTACCGGTATGTGTTTTTGGTTGCAGCATTGATCCTGAAGCAGAGCTTCCTCATTTATGCTATCTGAATTTTACCCATAGTAGTGCAATTGTCAGACTCTTTGGACTGGTCCTTGAATCCTCTGGGTTACATGAAAAGAATAGTTGAGATGAGTTACACTTGTTAACGGGAGAGTTTTCTGATAGTGAGCATAACCTCTTCTGGGCCTCCTCATGAGAAGTGGTTTTATTCACAGACTATTTTAATATTTGAAGGGGATCAGGTGAATTGATGCTTTGCTTGCAAGACAACAGAGAGTTATTTCAGTATTTTGAGCATGTTTCTGCACTCCTATTTATTGGACCATTGACTTCAATGAAAGAGAGAGAACATTTGACAGCAATAAATGGAGGAAATCACATGAAACTTACTTTCCCCCCAAGCCTCTAATTTGTAGAATAACTCGCCTTCCCGTCTCAGTGTGCATCTGTTTATCAATCAATCAGTCAGGGCAGAGAAATGCTGCCAGAGGAAACCCATATATTAATGGACTGTAGCTCTCAGTTTCCATCACCATTGGGCATCTCTTCCTAGAGATATTTGGAATGGTATTTCATTAACATCTGGAATGTCAACGCATGCCTATGTATTATGGCAGAAGTATAAATAGGCTAGCTTCGGAGGGGGGAAACGATGAGTGGAGAAATCATGTAAAATATATTTTTAAGTTATCTGAAGCATGAGAGATTCCTCCTCCCCATTAAATCATCCATGACATTTGTTGATAAGATTTTTTTAAAAACAACAACAACAACATGAGGAGTTGTTGTTGATCAAAATGCTCATTCAATTATAGAAGAAACACTCTCTTTGGTGAGGCCACATTTGGAATACTGAATAACAGATTAATGGAATTGGAAGGGACTTTGAAGGTCTTCTAGTGCAAGAAGAATGCAAAAGAATGCAAAGAAGACCCCAAAGAGAAGGGGGAGACAAACTTGTATGATGAAGAGCTAAGGGAACTACATATACTTAACTCAGGGGAAACATCATAACATACTTGAAGGGCTGTCACAAGAAAGAGAGCCTTCATTTATTCTCCTTAGTACCTGAAGGTAAATCAAGAAGCAATAGGTGGAAACTTATTAAAGGGAATTCCAACCTGGAAACATGGAAGAATTCCCTAATAGCAGGACAGATTAATTAATGGAAAAGGTTCTTTCCTGGAATTGTGGGTGGGTGGCTCCATTGCTGGAGGTTTGGTCACCAATTGTTCAGGGTTGTATAAGGACTGCTACATTCTCTTCCTGCCCTATGACTCTATCTATCTATCTATCTATCTATCTATCTATCTATCTATCTATCTATCTATCTATCTATCTATTTTTTTCTGACCCAACCTGGTTCCAAGACAGCAAACGTAAGACAAAAGCAGCAGCCCTCATCTTTTAAGGTTTCATTTACGAATTCTGTTTCCTCACCGATAAAAGGCTGCTTCTACCTAATTAGCTCCCACAAGAAAGAGCCTTACCAAGTAGTTTTTCAAGGCTGTCAAAAACCCTCAGATAGGACATAGTTTACAAGAGTTTTCAAATACTAACTATAATGTCCACGAGGCTGAGTTTCAGAAAGTCTTTGCCTTCTGCAAAGAACGCTTCTTCAAACCTGGCTGTTATCCTCTTGAGGGAGGGGCCATTACCTTTCAGTCTTACTCCCGAGTCACCTGTGCTGTTGCAACTGTTCTTTCCTCCGAGCAATCCTTCATGCACGCGCATTTGACACAGGCTCCTCAGGAACCTCCTCATCACTGCTGCCAGCCCCCACAATCTTTGAAGGCAGCAGTCTACTCCCTAATGGTCCTGGTCCCTCAACTGAGTCCTCACTCTCCTCTAGTCTCCGTACCTGCTGCTGGCTAACCACAACACTATCTATCTATCTACACACACACACACACACATACACACACAAACACCACAGAGGAAACAATGCTTTATGATTCTCACTGCAAGTCAACACGTGCAAAAAGAGTTGAAACATAAGTGGGCAGCCAGTTTTGGGAAGACAATTATTTCCCTTCCTCTGAAGATCTCAAAAACTATATTTTGTAAATTATTCTTGATGTTTTCCTTCTTCTAAGCTAGCTTTTCATTTCTTTACTGTTTTCTCCTCAGATTGCAACAATTGACTGGCTTTCTTTCTATAGATGTGCCTGCCTCTGTGTGTATCTATGTGTATGGTTGTATATATGTGTACACAACACATACACACACACACACAAATGATATATTACTGTAATCTCACCTTTTGGGGTGCTGACAAACCTCACAAGAATTACCAGGAATTATTAACCAAAATACTTGCGATTCTCCCATCGCTCCCTCTATCCCTAGGAGGGAAAATGTTACATATAAATAGCTCCCAACCTGAGAGTGAATGAGTCTTCCGTACTGTTTCTGGTGACCAAATGAATAATTGGTTACTGGACGTATTGTGGAAGGCAAAGCAAGACTCCCCAGCGAGACCAGAGGGGTGGGTGGGCAAACTTTTGAAAATAGCAGAATTCAGTGCATTTTGTCTTAGATCGACTTTTGCATCAGGGTTCCAGCAAGAAAATTGGGTACAGCTATTCATGCAGAATGAAAAGAAATGGGAATGTGATTGTATGGTGCAGTGGGCAGAAGGGGCTAATGTCAAAGTGTTGTCCTCCTCTCTGTGCGAGCAGGTCTGTTGTTGAAGTCTATTCTGGGCCCATCTATCAGGAGGAGGTAATAGTTATAATAATTCAAAATATGCCAGCATGCCTTTTAGATCCTGTCCTTCCCTATTGGATTTCTTTGTTCTAAAATAGACAAAAACAAACCGCAAGTGCTTCTACCTACCATATTATGAGATTCCAAAGCAAAAATACCATTTTCTCTTTTTAAAGCAGAAAGCATGAAAAGGTTTCTTTTAAAAAATATATATATCATTTGAAGTTAGGGGGCAAAACGATGTAATTATTCCTGGCACCAGTTCTGGATTCTAGTTATTTTTAATCGGTTCTTGCAAATTAACTTGAGTTGTAGAAACTATCTGTGCACCTTGATCTTATGAAGCTTCCTTTGACATCCAGACACAGTTACGGAATTCTATATTTATCTTTGTCATTAGATATAATAAAACAATAAAACGATAACCTGCTTTTTTTTTAAAAAAGCAGAGCGTTATTTCTTAAAAAGGGTAATGCTTAAAGAAAAAAATGCTTTAGGGATTAATGATCATCCAGTGGAGATATATATATATATATATATATATATATATATATATATATATATATATATATATATATATATTTGCATTGCTCTGATTTGTCTGTGAGTTTGTGAGCAAAACACTGTATCACTGGTCCAAATTACTCAACCAGAAACAGATGTTAACATTGTTTCAAGAGTATCTATTTTCCAATTTAATTTATATTTGGATAGAACTGACTAACTCAGCTTGTGATCTATCCATCAAAAGTAGTTACATTTCAGTCCCCTGGAGCTAGTTAAGTCTTTCTAGTTTTAACCCCTGCCCGTCTACAGGTAAAAAGTAAATGTGACTGAACAATTTTTAAGCATCTGCGACATGTCATAATCAAACTGTTAGGAAACCCTGGAAGGTCAGAAAACTCATTTCAGACTCCATTTTTCTTCTTCTTTATTGCTGCACCTGGTAAATATAACCATTTGTTTATGTCTGTTAGTTGAAAGCCATGTCCTACGGAACATAAATGAAATAATGCACCGATTATAATTGAACTGGTGAATTGGAATTATCAATATTGGTCTATATATTGGTCTATATTGTGGGATCCAAACAACCAGTCCTTTTTATTAGAAGATGTATATCCCTATAGGATGTGTAATATCGCTATAGGATGTGTAATATCGCTATAGGATGTGTAATTTTAAAATGTGTTGTATGTTCTGAAGATGTTTCTTGGATGAGAAGCGAAACATCTTCAAGGAAAGTCCAGTTGTCTTTTGAAAAAGCATCTTTGGGACAACTATGACCTGGGTGACTGAGAATCTCCATAGATATGTATCGTATGTTTTCATAGAAATGTTCCCTGCAGCAATGAGATTATGGTTCTCTGATGGTTCTGTGTTCTACCATAACTTCAGCATTTCTCACCTTTGGGCCATGCTGCTAGGATATGCTGAAATTACAAATTTGGAGTATTTACAGAGAGCCAACATTTCCTTATCCCATAGATTATGCATTTGGCATGGGTTGTGAAGGATGATGCAATTGAACAAAACTTCTTTCAATATTCTCTCTGTGGATTTGACAATTGAGCTAACGCTGGCTGGGAAATTATGGAAGTTGAAGTCCGTCTGTCTTCAAGTTGCTAAGACTGAGAAAAATTACAGTAGAGGAAAATCCAAGATAGTTCTTTAAATTAGACATTTTCAGGACATTGTTTTTTCCTAAGAGGTATGATTATGCCATACATCTACCCATGGCTTTGTCAAAAGGCCACCCAAAGCAGGAACAAATTGTAATGGAAAACTTCTCTTTACTGCGTAATGTTAATACATATGAGAAATTGGCAAGTTCCTTCTGAGGACCGCAGCAAAATTTAATGTAAGATGGTACGAGAATTGGGGAAAAATTTTTTTTTTGAAACGATAACCCTTTTCACGCTGATTTAGTTAGATGCTGAAAAACTGTTCAGCCACTCTTAATCAATATGTGGCAATTCCAGCTGCCTTCTGTTCATTTTCATTTATATTTTAAATAAGAAAAACAAGGAAGTTTGTCTCGCGGGGTTTTAGTCATTGGTATTCTGGATCAGTTGCAGAACCTGTAAAGGTTTATCTTGAGAGGCGTTGAGATTGTGGTTTGTTTGTTTTGGCTTAAAATATGATAAGGACATTTTCCCAAATAACCCTTTCTTATTTTATTTTGAAAAAACTATAGGATTAAAAAAAAAGCGGAAGAATTGTAGGAGCCAAGTTCGTCATCTCTCAATGAATGTTATTCAGGATGAAAGTGGGAAGGAGCTTGCTGCAACATGTAAGGGTTGTCTACAGCAATAATTATATTGATCTAAGTATTACTGATATCAATGGGAAAAAATACATTCTCAGAACCATGAAGTTAGTTTAATTGAGTTTAGTTTGCTTCATTGTCATTGCACCTCTTACAACGAAATTAAATGCCATCTTCATCTACATTATAACTATAAAAATAAAACACAAACACATCCTTCACATTCTACACAATTGAATTGAAAACCCGATATTGCATGAATATTGCACTATACAGTAGAATTCAACAGAGTTACTGCCCTGGAATAGAAGCTGTTTTTCAGCCTATTTGTCCTTGTTTTTAATATCCTGCACCGTCTGTCAGATGGTAATAGTTAAAAAAAAAAAAAAAAGGTGCCCACCGAGGATGAGATGGACCTTTAAGAATGTTTTGAACTTTTTGCAATTAGGAACAGTTGATGAAAAAAGGAGCAAGAAAGTTTTTATGAACTGAAGGAGCTCAAACAAGACTGAGAATTGAAGGGTGCTAAAACTGGGGGGGGGGGGGAGTTGAAATATGAAGTTTATTTTACACAACAAACCAATTCACTTTGACAGAATGACAGAGTTGATGGGAACCTTGGAGGTCATCTAATCCAACCCCTTGCTCAAGTAGGAGACCATACCATTTTGGACGAATGGCTGTTCAGTCTCTTCTTAAAAACTCACAACTTCTGGAGTCGTGCCCATCCCATTGATTAATTGTTCTCACTACATTTGCATTCTTCCAAAAGTCTCACAATACTTTACATACTATTCCTCTTTTATCTGACGGCAATCCAATATATACTGTAGGCTGGTGAGCGCTCAAGATCATTGAGGAAGATCCAATTTATTATCTGACTTGAATTTTAAGTGATATTTTAGAGGAGTGGTTTTCAAATCCACGTGAAAGTGGAATTTCTATATATTTTGGTTGAGTGGAGCTTTGAATATAAATCTCGTAAATTGGAACAAAGTTGGGTCGTGTTCCTAAATTTTGTTACACAGTTCCAGGCTCAAAAGAATAACACACACCCTCAACCTCGCAAGTTTCAGCTAGTCCAAATTATTTCAAGGACAGCATATCTGAAGCGGTGATGGATGGTACTATTTCAAATGCATTGGATTTTTTGCGGCAAAATTTGGGAGACACAAACTTGACTTGCGCTGTTTAATATAGACAAATTATCTGGGGATTGATGTATTATAGGCACCTCTTGAGAACCATTGCTGTTTGTATCTAGGAAGGGCATCGTGTATTCATTTAATTGCTTCTTTAGGATTAGAGCCTAATTTTCACATTTGATTTTAATTGCATTAATGAAAAAACCCAGTATAAATATAAGGAAAAGGAACCAAACCTTATTTTTAGCTTACTGGGAGAACTTTGTGTTCTATTTTATCCTACATATACATGGCACTCATTTATCAATCTTCATTAAATTCATTGGTATTTTATTTCTGTTGTTTAATCCAAAGAGAAATATTTTGCAAAGCCCACTCTTACATCACCTTGTCTTTTGGGTGATCCTCTAGTAGCTATTACAGTCCCACAGTCTAAATGGGTTCACATTTATCAAACTCACTTCAAAGGAAATTCATTGGGAACGCCGTAAGATGGCAATATTTCTCTTTGAGAAATGGGCAGGAAAAAGAAATGGGCATTGTTTGTAGCAATAGTCAGACTTGGGTAGTTTGTCAAGAGCTATAGCGACTAGCTCAAATTGTAATTGCTTATGTTGTTAATTTTTTTCCCTTTTCTTAGTGGCACAAATAATTAGGAATGTCATTAGAAACCTATATAGTCATTTCCTCCCCCTCCATTTCCACTGGCTCTTTTCTCCCATTTCCCAGTGCTTTTTTTTAATGCTGTTTAAATTCTGAAAAATATAAAATGGAATTGGTTTAAAAAAAGTCTTGGAGGATCAGGCCATCAATAATTGTGACCACATGAAAGCTTTGGATTTATAAACAAAATACAAAATGGAATTCCAAGCTGTAAAAAGGGGCATGCTTCACCTTTTATCTGGCCTTCGAGCTTTCCAGAGACATCTGCGATGCTAAAACAGTACAGGTGCAAATCTGATTTGATTGAGTTGAAAAGAAATGATTTGATTTGGATCTCTGGACTGAGTTGTGAAATTATGTTGGTTTCATTCCTATTTCTAAACTGATTCAAACAATCCAGCATGGACAGAAGCTTTTCAATACATATTGAGCTGAAAGAATACGGTTCAATTTTATCTGATTTGGGAACTTTAATTAAAAGAAACAAGTATATAAAATATCCAGGAGTGCATGTGGTAGCAGGGACATCTTTCTTCTGTACTAGTGGCCCATGGCAAGATAAAAGAGAAATGCAGAAGAAAACAAAAATAACACAATTGTATATAAATTCATATACATTCTCTAAATAAATAAATTGATCTGGAATCACGTTGCTCACGTGAAGAGATGTGTAAAAAATAAAAATAAAAAACTTTTATTAAAAAAAGAGAATCTATGTATCTGCTTTTGGACTTTGCTTAATACAGAGAGAATAATAATGGCACTTAGATTTATATATTGCTTCACAGTGCTTTACAGCATTCTCGGAGTGGTTTACAGAGTCAGCATATCTGGATTTGCAAACCAGATTTGCAAACCTTGGAAGGATAGAATGCTGAGTCAACCTTGAGCCAAGTAAGGATCAAACTCCAGACTGTGGGCAGAGGTCAGCCTGCAATACTGCATCCTAACCACTCTACCGCCATGGTTCTTACAAAGAATAATTTTAAGAATTTGACTTTCCCCAGTTTGGTGTTTTTAAGAATAGGGTGTTTCTGATTTCCAAACATTGCTGCATGCTCATAGTAGAATTCCCAGCATGTCTGATGGACACCAAATTGTGAAAAATGTCTTCTTGTCAAGAAAAATCTTAAGTGAAATCCCAGTGAAAACCTGACCAAATTCAGTTGACCTAATTATAGGAAGGCATCCTATCTTGCTTTGGGTAGACCTCATATTACAATCAAGATCCAGAAATTCACACCACAAACTCATTTTAGCATCTTTATTTACCTACATGCCATGGATGCTGGATGTTCAACTGAAAGACACCAATTTTTAATATAGGAATCTTTCTGTAGTTGTTAGCTCAATTATCTTTGTGTACTATTAACAGCTACACTTGGGCATCTGATCCTAGTATTGGTTTTTTAACACCTAATGAAGGTGTAATTTGGCATAAAAGTTTCTATTGTGAAACTAATATTAATTAACAAGGCATCCTTAGAATAATGCAGCGTGAGAGAGTTTGGGATTTTATTTTGACAGCTTTCATTTTCAAAAGGGTAATTAAAATGGTTTCACTGTCACAGTGAGCATGTACCTATCACCTCTATTACACAGCTTTTTTTTATTTTGCTTCTAAAATTATATCACTAACTAGAAGAATTTCCAACTTTTACATTAGAAAGTAGCTCCTTGAGGATTGCTGAGTTCACCAGCTAAAGTTTGGAATGAATCCAACTTTTGACTTGTAAGTTTCTTATCCGATCCGGTCCGATTCACAGTTGGGTGGGAAGCATTAAGCATTTATGATTTAATGAAGCTTCACTGCTCAAAATACTCTCAATTCCTTTGCATGGTTGAGGTTGCTTTGCACAAATTCTAGGAGAACAGACTTTCTATTCTTGGAGATCTCAACTGACTTAATCCATATCTTGTGAACTTATTTATAATAACTTTTGCTGCCCATGCAGTTGCATCTCCAAAGAGTTCACTGTGAAATGATTAAAGTAATAAAAATGATCAATTAAATTGACACAAACAGATTCATTTAAAAAGATAAAGAAAAGAGAAAGGACATGAATGAGAGAAAAACCAGTCACCCATCACAGAGAAAATCATGATGAACTGTAAATGAAGACCTGGAGTATCCACTACCTTTCATATTTCCTACATCCTCTAGAGTAGGACCCTGCAGAAATCAACACATGGAAAAAAAAGGAAGACATGCAATATACAACCAGTACGCATTTAAGGAAGAAGTGTTTTAAATTCATTTTTGATAAACAAAAAACCAGTTGATGATTCCAACACAACTTCTCTTCAAACTGCATTGCTTAACTCAAGAAGTACATAAGGCAAACTCTCCTCCCAAAATAGTGGTTCCAGCCTTTGCTACTGCTTTGATATTCTCCCTATGTACCAGAATGTCTAAATATACCAATCCTTTTTTTTTTTTTTTAAGGGGCACCTCTGGAATAAATCTCCGAATATCTATGGGAAATAAAACCCAACTTCCATCTTTTGCTCTGATGTTCACATTTATCTGGCACAAAAAAAAAAAAAAAAAACCCTGTGTATAAATATTAGTATTAGTATTAAAATAAAATTTAGCACCTGGGATGCAGGAGCTGCCTTATTTATCCTCTGATTATAGCAAACCTTGCCGGCTTTATGCCATTATGCCAGCACTGCTATTATATTCCTTGCTGTTCTCTGCATAGAGTTTTGCAGAATATATTGCTTAGCATGAAGGCATATTTTTTTTTTTAAAAAAAGCCTGGTTTCCTTTAGATAGAAAATGCATTTAAAATATTTATTTCAAAATATTTAAATACAGACAATGCAGTTAGTTCTGATGCTCTGTAGTATACAGAGATTTTTCAGATGTAGGAATAAAACTAACCTTTACCGGATAGAAACCACATTTCCCATCCCTTTCAAAGTTCCAGCAAGGATTGACATTCCTCCTAGTTAACCTTGAAATGAATGGGCCTGATTGGCTCTGGCCAAGATTCAAGAGGAACAGAAATAATGATGTGAAATTTCTCAGAGGGACCATTTGATCTTATTTTGAGCTTCCAGATTGAAATATTCTCCCTCAAGAGAGCCATCTGCATAATTCCAAATACAGTCGAAATAGCTCTTATGTGACATGAAGTGTCAATGGGGAAGATTTTTGTGCATCACCTAGATTGCATGAGCCACCTGCAGGACTGATCCTATCATTGAGGCAGAAGGAAACAGCTGACTTTGTCTAATACAAATTTTGGAGTATTAGCAAAATATATTGATGAGTCATTTTGATGGCCTTCTTCAGAACTTCAGCAGAATTATAAGTTGACAATAGAATAGAATAGAATAGAATAGAATAGAATAGAATAGAATAGAATAGAATAGAATAGAATAGAATAGAATAACAGAGTTGGAAGGGACCTTGGAGGTCTTCTAGTCTAATCCCCTGCTTAGACAGGAAACCCTACACCACTTCAGACAAATGGTTGTCCAATCTCTTCTTAAAACTTCCAGTGTTGGAGCATTTACAAGTTCTGGAGGCAAATTATTCCACTGACTAATTGTTCTTACTTTCAGGAAATTTCTCCTTAGTTCTAGGTTGCTTCTCTCCTTGATGAGTTTCCACCCATTGCTTCTTGTCCTGCCCTCAGGGGCTTTGGAGAATAGGTCAACCCACTCCTCTTTGAGGCAGCCCTTGAGATATTGGAACACTGCTTTCATGTCACCCTTAATCCTTCTTTTCATCAAACTAGATATACCCAGCTCCAGCAACCGTTCTTCATGTATTTTAGCCTCCAATCCCCTAATCATCTTGGTTGCTCTGCACATTTTCTAGAGTTCTACATCATTTTTACACCATGGCGACCAAAACTGGATGCAGTATTCTAAGTGTGGCCTTACCAAGGCATTATATCTTGTATCTACACATTCGGCAGTGATGCTAAGACTTCTGAGAGTCACATTTGATATCAAATATCATGTATACTTTATGTTATATTTAGCTTATGTATTAGTTATTCGGCGTATCAATATGTAAGCAGTTGTAGAGTGAAGTAGCAATGGATACCTTGTCCTGGATTTGTTTCTGAAGGATTTAACATCATATGAGTTAAATTGGCATTAACTGGATTAGATTTTCCTTCTTCTAAACCCAGTCTCTTCTACCTTGTAACTCATCTGCCTTGTTTGTTTGGCTTTGAAAATTCAACATCAAAGCCTTGGTTGATATTTAATGATCACAATGCATCACAAAATAATTCTGAATTGTTGGACCTTTTGAATGAGCACACCCCAAAAATGAGTTTAAATATCAGCTCATTGTCGATCTGCTAGTGAATCTGTTGATTTCCTGTTCCAAACTTGAATATTTAAAAGTGTGGTTTCCCATCTTTGCTTTTTAATGTTTGACATCTGGTGTTTGGGAGAAAATTGTTCAAGTGGTAATGCATATATCTTTCATATACATATTAAAAAATGTTTAGTTAAATGTTAGATGAAGGGAGAAGAGACTGATTTTTTGGCTTAAAAATCTGCAAAATAATCCTTTCAAATACTTTAAAGGAAATTGGGTTGACAGAGTCAAATCAGACATTGTTCTTAATGGACTTCAGTATTCATCTAGGATCAAACTCACAGCCTCCTGATTGTGAAGAAAGAGCTCCACCCCAAGCGTAAAAAATGGTCACTTTTTTCAGTTCTATTATATCTTTGAACAGTCACTAAATGATCTGTTGTAAGTCAAGAACTACCTATAGAGGATTTCTCCCCCCAATATTTTACAAGTTTGGGAAGCTTGGACCCAAAGTGTGAGGTTGGTTGCTTCCGTTTGCATATTTCTACATCCTATAATGGGTCAATCAATTGAATTTCAATTCAATTTATCACAGCCATAGACCAGAGACCAGAACAAATAAAAACACTCAGAAAACATACAATTAAAAATTCTAGAATCTCTATAGATAAAAGCAAAATACCACTCACGTATCATCACACAAATCTCCAGATCCGTAAAGCCTACAAACTTGTATGTATGTTCCTCTTGGCTTCTAGGTGCATGTATGTTCCTCTTGGCTTCTAAGTGCTCACTAAGAAAGGATTTTTTGAAATGATTATCAGAGCATTAGTATTTCCAATATTATTATTATTATTATGAACAAGCTCTGATGCTAAGGAGTTCTACTCCCCCTCCCCACCTGAAAAGAAATCTGTTCCAAATGCAAAACACAAGCAGAGGAGAGGAGTTTCCGTTTCTGTTTTAGTTTCAAAGCAGCAACCAGCTTTAGTACAGAACAGTTGAGCTAAGCCATGCCTAGGTTCCTTACTGTCTCCTTGCTCACACAGCAAATATTGCTGCACTTTCCAAACAGCCCTCAACTCTCTCACACTCTGACAGGATGCTAGTCAGATCATGGCAGACCACCAATGTATGCTGGTAGGCAAAGGCAGTTTTTTTTTTTTTGTCCTTATTTTCCTCCCCAAAAACTAAGCCCGACCACATCGTTTTGTAGCAAAGCATGGGTATCGACTTAGTAAAATAATAACAGATAAAATCTATTTAGTATGTGACCCCTATACTGAGAACTTCTTAATGTGCAAGTTTAGTTAGCTAATGCAGTTCCTTGAACACATTTCTTCTTCAAGAAGAAGAAGAAGAGAGAGAAAAACCCCACCAAAATATATCTGAAAAGGTTCCAGCTTCCTGCAAGCATTTAGCCTGCCTGTGAAGGTTAACATTAATTATAGGTGAGAGGTTCAAACTTTCCTTGGCTCTTCTAAGCACAAAGACCCAACAGTGAAACTTCACAAATTAAGTGTTAAGGACTGAGTGGAATTGGTAAGCACATTTACGTAGCCCAAGCTGGCACATTCCACCACTTTGATTCCTGAATTAAATTAGGGGGCCAGAGAATTACGAATAATCTGCTCTTCTACAGGTAATGGCACTTAGCAACATGCTCAGAAGTGGCATTTTCAATTAAGGAGAGAGCTGTGTTCCTCAGCAGTGTCCTCCAGTTTTAAATGGGTTGCCAGATGTTATAGCAGATGTAATTGCATATAGTATCTTTCAAAATGGTCACACACACGCGTACACACACACACACACACACACACACACACACCAAAAACCTGGATTTAAGAGTAGCCTCATTTAAAAGAATGGGACTTAACATTACACAGCGTTGTCTTACCTGTATTCTGTACTATTCAAGAATGACATCTTGATACTCGTAGGCATAACCGACAAATATGATCATAGTAGCTTTGTTATAGTGGCTTATCTGTCGCCTTCTGCATAAAAAAAAAATCTAGAATAGAATTCTTTATTGGCCAAGTGTGATTGGACACACAAGGAATTTATCTTTGGTGCATAAGCTCTCAGTGTACATAAAAAAAATACCTTCATCAAGAATCATAAGATGCAACACTTTGTGATAGTTGTAGGATACTAAACAGAATAGAATAGAATAACAGAATTGGAAAGGACCTTTGAGTCTTCTAGTCCAACTCCCTGCTTAGGCAGGAAACCCTATACCACTTCAGACAAATGGCTATCCAATCTCTTCTTAAAAACTTCCAGTATTGGAGCATTTACAACTTCTGGAGGCAAGTTGTTCCACTGATCAATTGTTCTAAACGTAGGAAATTTCTCCTTAGTTCTAAGTTGCTTCTCTCCTTGATTAGTTTGTACCCATTGCTTCTTGTCCTGCCTTCAGATGCTTTGGAGAATAGCTTGACTCCTTCTTCTTTGTGGCAGCCCCTGAAATATTGGAACAGTGCTATCATGCCAAATAAGCAATAAAAATCATACTAGGAAACTAAATAAAACAATGTAATCATAAAGATACAAGCAACAAGGTTATAGTCATCAGTAGAAGGAGATAGGTCATAGGAAGGATGACAAGAATAATAGTAATATAGTCTTAATAAATAGCTCAACAGTGTTGTGGGAGATGTTTAGCAGAGTGATGGCATGCAGGGGAAAAAAATAACTGTCCTTGTGTCTAGTTGTTCTGGTATCCAATATTCTTATAACATAATTTTGAGGGTAGAAGTTGAAACAATTTATGTCCAGGATGTGAGGGGTCTGTAGATTTTTTTACACCCCTCTAGAAAGGCAAAAGGCAATTCAAGCCAATTGAATGAAACATTTTGATGAATACTGGGAGGCTTTGAACATAATGTGGAAGTTTAAAAGTCATGGAATAGAAACAACAGAGAGTTCTGAACTGGCCAATTCCATTTTGAAAAAAGAGGGGAATAAAAGGATCAATGAGGTTGAAATGTTAAAACCTAAGGAGAAACTGAGCTGGAATGGCATTTTGGAAGCATCTTCAAAGCAAAGTTGATTCCTGTGTGTGCAATTATCTCAGCAGCTATATTTGTT
The DNA here is from genome assembly GCF_049901715.1 of Pseudonaja textilis. Lineage (NCBI taxonomy): Eukaryota > Metazoa > Chordata > Lepidosauria > Squamata > Elapidae > Pseudonaja > Pseudonaja textilis. Next base: position 14,092,498 of record NC_142001.1, read on the forward strand.
TCTAACTCATGTTGAAGTTTGAACAGCAGTAAATGGACATAAGAAAGCTCTGACCCTTTGAGACTTACAAATTCTCTTTCCTGTTTAATTAAAGCCCCCTTTTGGGTTTTGTTTTAAGGCATGATTCATGCTGATGTCATTGATGGATAAGAAGATTATTATTTGCCTTTTATCACTTTGTAATTGAGTTCTGTGTGTGTAATTTACCGCTCTGTCTTTTATTATAAAATAGATCAAGGAAAATTTCCATTAATCTTTCTCTTTTTTGGCAGCCATCTACATTTAACATTGGGGGCAGCTATCGATAGGAGTAGTGTATCAAGACGAACAATGACAAAGGAAGAATTTAATTTGGTGGGTAGCCTAGTTTAGAAGAAAATGTGTTTGGAATGGAGAAGAGGGCCCCTTCTCCCTTATAGACCCAAGCAACACTTTAAAATATCATTTAATTTGTCAGTGGTTTAATTACAATATAACTCATAGGACAATATACTGTTTTAATCAGTGGTGATTTGCTGCCAGTTTGCACTGGTTCTAGCGATCTGGTAGCGCCAGTCAACAGTTGGCCCTTGTAGCTCAGCTGATAGGAGCGGCAGAGCACATTGCTGCACCTCAGCTGTTTTACTCACCAGCACTGACAGTAAGATAAGTTTTCATGCTTAAAATTGCCCGTTTTAGAACACTCCGTGTGTGTGGTCACAGAACCGGTAGTAAAATATTTTGAATTCCACCACTGGCTTTAACCCTAATACTGCTTGGCTCTTCTTTATTTGTCTGTGTGCTATCAGAGCATATTGACTAGAAAGTGCCTGAGCTTCCCTTTCTAACAAATGAAATTTTAAATATATTTTATGGACAACATGGGACTTATAAGAAAGTCCAACTAAGGGCTTATAGACACAAAAGCAACCTTCCATAATTTTTACATTCTATTGCACTATATTCTACTATATGGAGAATGTTGACGATAGAAAAACTGCATCATCCTATTCTGTTCTATAATATTCTCCAAGAACTGCAAAATCAGGAAATATTTATCTTTTACACTTACATTTCTGGGGTCTCTAGGGAGTTGACAGTAAACACTTGAGAAACTCCTCAAGCCTCAAATACATAGAACCAAAATCCATAACTAAGTCGCGCACAAGCTCTCCTTGTGTATCACAAAGCTCTTTCTCTTGTGCCAGCCAGAAGAAAGAAGTTTTGTGCAAGTTTATTAAGTAATAGAAGCTGAGCAAAGTTTTACTGGAAGAGTGATCTACAGAATGGAGGTGTTAATGGAAAAAAAAAATATCCAAGGCCTCACTAGATAATAAACTCAGGGGAATGAATAGATAGTTTACCTTATGAGATCTCTTTGGACATGTAGATGAATGCCAGAAGATATGGTGTGTCAGGTAATTCAGACAAGAGCCATATAGAGCCTTGAAGATGCCAATCAGGTCGAATCCATCTGGAAATCTACTGATAATCATGGAGCTCTCAAAATAGAAGGGGCACTTCAGTATATTGGAGCACCACTTATCATTGCATTTGGGATCACTTGATTCTTTATAAAGTTCTTGGAGGACACCTGGGAGAGTACATTACATTAATCTCCCCTAGAGGTGTAACTAATGTGCAAGAAGTCCGGAAGAGAGCCTCTTGAACCACGAATGAATTGGGAAGAGTAACAATGACTTCTGTTTCTGGTACATTTTCTTTCAGCAGTTCTGAAAGTAGATGATATAAACCTAAATCCTGTTGTGTTCCTCACAGAACAAGGATGCTGCACAAAACACTACTCCGAACTTGATTAGTTTTAGAAAGTTAAGATGGCAAAGACTCAAGCTGGCTTTGAAGAGAGACGCCGCCAGGTTCCATCCAGGATAATGTGTGTGTGTGCGCATTTGATTGAAAGATGTGAAGGATGACCTTTAGAAAATTAGATTGAATTGCTTCCAAAGAAGTAGTGTCCTTGTACATATTAAGTTGAGTACTATAGAACAGCAAACATTCCGATTTTTTTTCTTTTTGAAAGCTACAACTGGATAATTATTGCCTTTGTGGCTTGCAAACCTAATAATCTTGTTGAAGGTTCTTGATGATGAGAGCTCAGTGGCTCTCAGTAGATGGTTGAAAGTCAATACTTAAATATTCAAAGTCCTTCATTTAATAAATTTATATTTACAGCCATCAACAACTCTTACTGCTACCTAAAGATGGGAGGTATTAAATCATGCTTTCCATCTTTAAGAAACAATCTAATCACCACACAAGCAATCTATGTATGATCAGCGAACTTTTTTCAACCTTAAATCCCATAGATTTAATCAGCTCTATATTTCATCTTGACAATCTTGTGGTTTGGCTTCGATCAGGGCAAAGACATGCATTCTATCTGAGGAGTCTTGTCTTAATCCAAAAAGAAAAGACACAAACACGAAAAGAGGCAAGATGAGGAAAAGTGTAAGGCTAAGTCTTAATATTTCAAGGGACTTATTTTAGGACTGAGCTAAATCACATTGAAACAGCTGCTGGATATCACTTTGGTATAAGAATAGAAAGTAAAGCCAGATGAAACCGATTTGTTTCTGGAATATAAAAATGATATCTTGAAATGATATGCAATGATCACAAATGAAAACAATTGAACACCGCAACATAAAAGCACGATTTAAAGCATTTAAATATATGTTTCTTCATTCCTGTAAGTTATTTCTGATGGAGAGAGAGCCAGTGAAGTAGAACTTAATGTACAAAACACCCATTGTTAAAACATTCTTTATAACAAGCTAAACAGGAGCATTGTAAATTCTGATTTGTGTATCAACACTACCTTAAAGCATAGTTATTCTAAGCATATCAGAATCCACTAAAGAAAAATCAATGATCATCTTTATTAAAGTATACTTATCTTTCTAATTATTCTAGTCCACTTTATTCTGTTGTTTTATTTAATACAAAGTGGACATATTAAATGCTTTTCTTCAAGAATTACATTGGAATGATACTATATTCCCCACGTGTATGTGTTTAAGAATACAGCAATAAGATAAATAGGAAATATTTCAAAGTAAAGCATTTTAGTTATGTTTGTAATGCGATTAAAAGGGCATTGTAGCTATAGTAAAAGTTATGGAACAGTGGTGATAGAATATGAAGAATTCTGTTACAGGACAAAGATACCTTTTCCCATCATATGTTGAAGCCATAAGATATTAAATCCACATGTCTTCTCTTTTTCAGTGCTCTTATCGAGCTAGAAACTAGGAGACTATGAGTTCTAGTCCTGTCTGTTGGGCGCAAGCTAGCAAAACCACTTGTGAATAATAGTGTTAAGCAGAAATTTTATTGTTAGTCACCTAATTTACAAGAATCTTGGCAGACGGATTACATTCCATTGGGAAATATCATATAAAGCTTCAGGGATTCTGTGAGAAGACAAACCTTTGTCATTTTCTGCAGGGACTCTAAAACCTCCCTCTAGTCTAGAGATTCCACTGCATGTATCAGGCACAAAATCAGTGGGGTAATTTTGAGCCAGTCACTTACTCTCTGCCTTAGGAAGAAGGCAAGGGTAAACCGCTTCTAAAAACAGCGCCCAAAATAATCCAGGGAATTTATCCCATTAGTGTCTAGGAGTCAAAACTGACTTAAAGGCACACATTTCCGATCACGAGTTCTCTGTGATGTAACAGTTGATTTATCAGGCTAATCTGAATTGCAAGTGGTTTCCAACTGGGTATTTTGTCAAGATGGCAGATATATAATTTCTAAAACATTGCCAAGCCTGGGCTGACCAAGAGACAAGAACAGCACAAATTTCACAATGGCATTTTTAATGCTAGTCAGGGTGAAAATATAATCTTGAAAACTGCAAAAATATGTTTCTGAGTTGATTTATAAGCCAATGAAGGGGTGCATTTCCCTTCTGAACCTGCCCAGGAATTTTTGTATTTGGAAAACACCACTCTAATGAATTCTGAAACCATGCTTTCAAAATTGAGCTTATTGATAATTTTAGCTCATTAATGAGGTTGCCTAGAGTTATCTAGAGTAGGTAGTACATAAACATCAATAAATGAATAAATTCTGAGAATATTAATTCAGCAGTGTCTACTTGGATCTCTAAAAGCATACCTAGAGATGTTGGAGACTGTAATGGTAATATAATGTAATGGATATGTTTTGTCTTTTTTTTCCCTGTTGTACTGTTTGGTTTTAAGTAAGTGTGCAGTGTCTTTCTATCTAGTCTGCCCCAAAATATTTAATTATATGACATCAGAAATTGTGGGTGCTCCATCATTGGATGTTTTTAAGAAGAGTCTAGACAGCCACTTATCAGCTACTATCTGAAATAGTATAGGTTCTCCTGTTTGAGCGGGGGGCTGGACTAGAAGACCTCCAAGGTCCCTTTCAGTTCTATTCTATTCTATTCTATTCTATTCTATTCTATTCTATTCTATTCTATTCTATTCTATTCTGCTCTGCTCTACTCTACTCTACTCTCTATTCCTATTCTGTTCTGTTCTGTTCTAAATGTAAAGTTAGTGAATCATTTTTCCATGCAAGTCCATAAAGAAGAAAAAAGAGAGAGAGAAATGTCATGCTAACCTTTAGATGGTGCTGTTTCTCCTTGTACACAAATTTGCATGTGGATATTTCTGTTTCAGTAACCAAGGAAAATAAGAAGCCACAGCTTCATGCTGTAATCCAGAGATGGGATTCTGCGGAGAAAAACCACACACAACCAAAACAGGTTTTACCCCCTGCCAAACATGAAAATGTTTCCTGTTTCAGCATGCTGTTACACCTCTCAGGGAATCTAGAAATAAAACCCTGTATGTAATTGCAACATTCTGTTTAATTTTTAATTTCCAGGATGACAAACTGATGGCAAAGGAATAGGAGCTGATAGAGAAGACTGTATTTTTATTTAAAGATAAAGGGGGACGATTGGGCAGGTTTTCACACTGTTAAAGTGGGCATTGTTTATGATTTGAAACGTAACCTAAAGGTGCATCAGTTGTGCCAAGCTTTCTATATGCTATGAAAACTCTTCGTTTTCATGATTTTTAACTGAGCAAAATGTTGTGTCATAAGGCCACCATTTTGGAACTAAAGAACCAAATGGGTTAAATTTGCAGGATTTAAAATCTGGGACCCATGACTCCCAAGGAAATGAAATTTGGCTGCTCTGGACTGCTGTTGCCAGTGATGTAATTTTCATTTTCAACATTCCATTACAATTTCCAAGCCAGTCTTGCAATCCCTCAATCTTTCCTCCATCCAACGACAGGGAAGGGAAGAGAAGGGAAAGATGATTTCCAGTTTTTTTAACTTGTAGAGTAGTTAGATCATAAAGTACCCTTTTTAAAATAGACAGGAGGAAGGGGATTATAGGTTGGTTAGTACCCAGTAGTAAAATTTCTCTTGCATAGTTATCTTTTTATGCTAACAATAAAGATGGGAAAATCAAAATGGCTCATCAGAAAGATCTTGTATACTTTGTTCATCCTTGAGAAAAATCCAGCCTGCAAAAGTCATGCATATTGTAGAGTTGGCATGGCTGATTTTTTTTCCCCTCAGCTTCAACAAAACTTCATTAGTTTCACTAGACTTTCATTGCAACACAATTAGAATAATTAACAAATGCTCATGTCATCATGGCAGAAACTTTGCATTGCACTGTGCAATTTTTCAGGACAGAGAGAGTAAACATGTTGTTTACAGCTTGTGTTTGAGACAAATAACAATGTTTGCTCATGCGTGCAAATATGCAGACATTAATTGATTGAGTTGATAGATTAGTCAATTTGAAACCAAAGTTCATTTTTCTTACAAATATTATAATAAAGTTCAGGCAGAGTGCAGATTTAATTTACCAGTGATATATTAATATTGTTTGGCAACCAGTTAGCAATAAAAGACTACTGGGATTTTTGCTTTTAAATAGTGTTATTTTGGTTCTACTATGAGCCTGATCTTGTACAGTTATGTAGATAGAAGACACTTTTTAAAAACCTGGTTTTGCTTTGGATTTTCTTTTTTTCTTTCACACTAAATGGTCTTTAGTTAAATATCTGATTTTCTAAATCCTGTTGTTGTTTTTGACACTTAAGGCTTATAAGTGCTTTCTCTGGTTTTTCTTCACAACTACTGTGGCCTAGGCTAATAAAGGATGATTACCTCAAAGTCAACCAGTCAGTTTTCCTGGTTAAGAAAGGAAGACTAGAACTCATAGTCTACTGGCTTCTAGCCTTGGCACCTTAGCCAGTAGACCGAAATAGAGCCAGTTTGATCTAATACCAGGCTACAAACTGGGAGACGGTACATTCTAGTCCCACCTTAAGGCATGAAAGCCAGGTGGGCGATGTTTGGCCAGTCACATACATTCTGGCCAACTCATTCATGGGGTTGTTATTGTGGGAAAATAGGAGGATGGAAGACCAAAAGTTATGTTCATTGGTTTGAGTTATTTATAAAAGTTAAAAAGGTGGGATACAAATAAATAAGTATTGTAAATATAATTGACTGACCACACACACACACACACACACACACACACACACACACACAGAGACACACCCAAAACAAGAAGTTATCTAACATGAATATTTATTTCTTCTTCTCTCACATACTCTCAGTCCTTCAAGGCTGCGCTGACCAGAAACTAAAACCATGAATGTTAACACTACCTTTATTGTAAGGTTTCAGTAAGTTATCTGATAGATCTTTGGTTCTTTCTGAGCTTGGTTGTTTTCTTCTAGTTATTTCATTACCCAAACTTGTTAACATCGTCTGTTCTATAAGAGAGTGGGGTTTGCTCTCGATTTTTATTTAGTGGCCTGACTTGTCAGTGTAGGTGGGAGTGATCTTGGTGGTTCTTTGGTTGGGTTGATTACACTTCGCTCGTGTGGCAGTTCCTTGATTGGGGTATTGTTTATTTCCCGATGGTGGTCTATTAATCTTGCTGTTATTCTATGCTCATCTGGGTTTTGATTGCTGTCGGGGAGGTCCTCTTTTTCCTCCCCCTCCCCCTCTTTGGCTGGTCTCTTGTATAGTATGTAGATGTTGTTTATGATTATGCGTCCATTGGCGCATAATTTGTCAGTATGCCGAGCTTATTTTTCAAGTCCGGAAGCACTTCTTCTTTTACTGTCCAGAGGATTAATAAAGGTGGGTCTCTTCTGAGATGCTTTTCATACTCACATCCCTTCTGTGGGCTGCAATATCTTTTGTCCAGGCTGTGTCTCCTCTTCCTTCTGCATCTCCCAGACAATTACACAGTCTGCATTCAATTTGCCTGGTGAATATCTTCTTAAGCATTTAACTTTAGCATCAAACTTTCTTTCAGTGCTATGTGTTTTTTTAATAATAATACTAATACTAATAATAACAACAACAACAATATCAATATCAATAACAATAACAGTAATCCTCCATCATCATTATCATCATCATCATCTAAACAATCCTTCTCATTGGCATGCAGAGAAATGACAGGCAGCTTGAAAGGAATGAATCTATACCCAGAGGGACAAGTCATTTTGTTTGCAAAGGGGGATTGGCCTGACTGACAGTTGGCCTAAGCAATTTCATCTTTTATGAATCAAACAACTTAAACCAGACAGCCAGTTTTGTTGTTTGTCAGTCAAAGCTCGTAACCTGCAATTCAGGAGATCTGTAGGAAATAGTTTTAGTATGTTGTCTGTGAATCGTTTTACCATGTTGTAAGTCTGTGAATGGCAATGCTATTACTACCCTGGGGATTCAGAACAGTTGGCATGAAGTCTCAACATGGAGATCTGTCATTCTGAATGTTGTCCCTTCTATGAAATCCAGTCTCACTACATCAAGATTCTTGAGGAAGGTTTCAGATGAGCAAATGCAGTTACGCGTTTAAAATTGCCCTCCACTCTTTGATGTATTTGTTACCGTGAAATGCATCAGCTTCTTTTTACAAGAAATTTGCCCAAATATTCAGGATTCTAGTAAAATAACGTATTATCTTAGTATCCTAATTGTGTGCTCTCAAGTTCATTTTGAACACTAACCCAAAATCTTATCTTGCATTTGCTTCCTTGTATTCAAAACTCAGTTGCATGAAAAAGTTAAGTCGTCTTCTTAAGATTGCTTCTTTTTCAACCTCTACTGTGAAGATCCTACTGAATTAGGATCTGGTCTATCTTTAAAAGGGTAGTGTGATGGCTCAGTGGTTTAAGATGCTGGGCTTGTTGGTTGGAAAGCTGGAAGCCCTGGTTCGATACCCGAGCACCAGGAGAGATGGTGAACTCCTGTCCCTGCCCACCTATTGCCAACCTAACATTTCAAAAGCATGCAAGTGCAAATAGATAAATAGGCACCTCCTTGGTAGGAAACAATGCTCCATGATGTCATGCTAGCCACATGACCATGAAAACGTCTTCGGACAATGCTGGCTCAATGGCCTTCAAACAGAGAAGAAAATCACCCCCATTTACATGATGGGATGGTGGCCTAGAGGTGGAGCCCTCACCTCACAATCAGGAGGCTGTGAGTTCGAGCCTAGGTAGAGGCTAATATTTGGAATAGACTCTCCTGCTTGACTAGGGGGTTGGACTAGAGGACCTCCAAGGTCCCTTCCAACTCTATGTTCTATGAACCTATAGTATACATTCTCCTGCTTGAGCAGGGGGCTGGACTAGAAGACCTCCAAGGTCCCTTCCAGCTCATCCATTTTATACTATAACTTCCCTTATAGCTGGCATGAAAAAGTAAGTCATCTTCTCACCATCTTAAGGACCACCAGGGTCCTGTTATTTTTTAGCTGATTAATCATCACAGCTGATGTTTGTACTTTATACTTTGTATGTGTGTCTGTATGTATGTTTTTATTCTTTTAATATTTAATTGTATAATAATTTTATATTTGTAAACCACCCAGAGTCATTTGGTTGAGTTGAGCAACTCTAGAAATAGAATTAAATAATAAAGGAATAAAATTTCCTAATGAGAATTTCTACCCCTTCATTTCCTGCCTTCCCACCGGTCTGTAGCTCAAATAATATTTTCTTATGTATATTATTGATGCACCCTAAATAAATTGCTTATGTGTATATCAAATGTGTGCTAATGGGCCATGCTTACTAAAGGCTTGTGTGCGGATAGGCTGTGCTCAGGTAAACTTTTGCTGTCAGTCATCAGTGTAGAATGGATGGTTAACATGATTCTGCGATTGCTCCGCTTAATGGAAGAGGGCATATGAGCTCAATGACCAGGCTAATAGCATTCTTTGTGTTCAACAACCTGCATAATATAGATGTGCACTAAAGTGCTTCCTGTTAGAACTGATGCTTCCATTACTTGATGTGCAGGAACAAAAGCAAGAATCATGTGTTCAATTGCAGCAATACATTTTTATCCTAAAGCATGAAAAGGGGGATAAATAAAATTACTGCAGGTTTTTCAGAATCTGTGGAGAGTTCAGGACTGTTATTTTTGCACCATTTGTGGGGGATGAGTCAAGATGACAACACACTGGCAGCTTCTGAAACAAGCTCCTGATTGATGTTTGGCCTTACGGCTCAGTCCCGAAGGGCAAAAAAGGCCACCCAGAGACAAGAAATGAACCCAGATCAGTCCCAGTAATGACATCAGGGACCATAAATCAAATGAAGCAGAGAAACAGATGAGAATTGATCCTTGTCTTCCTACTGCAGAGACCACACAAGACATGATTAACAGAAGGTAGTGGAGATAGCCTCAAGAAACACATTTCCTCCACAAATACTTTGCTCAACCTTTCCATGTGGTCTGACCTGCACAAACTCTGAGCTAATCAAGGAACACCAAGTACACCTTTACCAACCCTGATAAAACAAACCTCTTGTATATGAACAGAGAGCCAACCTCACTTCTAGCACTGATGTTGTTACCTGGTATGGTAATAAAATGTCTACAAGAAAACAACCAAGCTCTGAGAGCATTAAAGACCCCCACAGTTCAACCCTGAGCTACAAATATTCTCTTCTATTACTGTTCTGATCTTTTGTACTCCAACTGTTTCGGGATTAATGAAATGACTTCAAGAGGCAGATGCGATGCTTTAGAGAAAAACTAATAGGCAATGATCAAATTTACCATTATAGCAATTGCACTTAGACTTATATACTGCTTTATAGTGCTTTAGAGCCCTCTCTAAGTGGTTTACAGAGTCAGCATATTGCCCCCACCAATCTGGGTCCCCATTTTACCTACCTCAGAAGGATGGAAGCTGAGTCAAACTTGAGCCTGGTGGGATTTGAACTGCCAAATTGCAGGCAGCTGATAGTCAGCAGAAGTGGACTTCAGTATAGCACTCTAACCACTGTACCACCAAGGCTCATTATATTTTTGCCATTGTGATATCACCTGGCTTTTTGAACCCTTTTGGGATAAGCAACTATCTCAGCCAGGGGTGGGATTTAATTTTTTTAACAACCGGTTCTGTGGGTGTGGCTTAGTTGGTGGGTGTGACTTGGTGGTCATGTTATTGACTGGGCATGGCCAACTCAACATCACTCACATCGAGGCACGCATCTCCTCGCCTAGCCTCTCATGACTATGGGGATGCTGCAACAGTTGTAAGTGTGAAAAATGATCATAAGTCACTTTTTTCAGTGCCACTGTAACTTTGAATGGTCACTCCACACAAGCAAAGTACCAGCAAAGGAGGGGAAAAAAACTCCAGAGAAGTTCCTGAGACAGGAAGTCTAGTCCTGCCAAGAATGTAATAAGGGTTAACGGAGAGGCCGTTTCTGTAAGCAACACCAGAATGTTTCCTTCCTGCCTTCCTTACAGGATTAGGCCAGTAATTTCTTCTAACAATCGGTTCTCCAAACTGCTGAGAATGTTAACAACCGGTTCTAGCAAATAGGTGCGAACTGGTAGAATCCCACCCCTGATCTCTGCTCATTTTTATGGCTGTTCCTGCATTATATTTTTTATTTGACAGAAACAATAAATAAACTTGGGCACAGAGATTTGCTCCTCCCACTCCCAATTTTGTATGATATAAAATAAAATCCTTGAACTCTGGAAGTAGGACTCTAGCTGTTTATTTGGAGCATAGTAAAGAGTCAGCAAATCTTACTGAATCATCCTTGCTAAACTATTTTGTTTTCATCAAGAAAGAAGATTATTCTACTTCAATTTAAACAGTGAACTATAGCAGTCCAGGAAATGAGTATGATAGATGATATTTCTTATTCAGGAAAAAAAAAAAGTTGATGGCCTAAAAAGATTCTTCAGTGCATATGGCTGATAATTCTCTGAAGCTTTTTAAAAAGTTCCATGTCTAAGCTTCTATTTTATTCATGAAGTTTCTTGAGCATTGTTAAAAGCAACCTCTCTTTAAGCAGCTCCTCCATTTAGACTCTAAGCAGTGACAAAGTGGGTTTGTAAAGAAATATCATCTGGAAGGACAATGATATATCTGGAGAATTGGGGAAAGTTGTACAGCCTTTTAAGATTAGAAGAGCACTTTTTCCATGTAATAAAAAAATGATAGCCATAGGACTGAGCTGGGCACAAATGTTGTAGAAAGACACAACCTTTAAACAACATGCATCACACAATTATTATTATTTTTAAATTAAAAAGCGTTAGGGGGAATTAATAGAAATGTGTGTTGTCCTTTCATCCCACTTGAATAAATGGAATTTAAATAAGCCAAGAGAAATGTGGCCCATTCATTTCAACAGGAATAGTCTGTGTTCCATACAATGACAATAACTGAAGTAATGTTAAAAAGGTTAAGTGAAAATTGAGGAAATGCCTATCAACCAGATCAAAAATGTATTGGCTTATTCTTCATTTGATTCTAAATGAGGTTGGCATCTAAATTAACTCCAGATTGGGTGAGGTTGATGAGCATAGAGTGGACCATGGATTTTAATCAGCAATAGCCCATTGATGGAAATATTGATATTGATATTCAGATTAATAAATGCATCAAAGAAAGCCGGTGGAGCTATCTCAGAGAAATTCCAAGATTGTGGAATTTTGAAAGATCTTTTGAAAGAATCAGGAGCAGTCTTCTGACACAATCTATTTATTATTTCATCCATTTGTTCTTCTGGTTAAAAACAAACCATGTAATAAACACAAGTAAGAATATTCAACTTATTTTTAAAATGATTTTTATTGTTCTTTTTCAACTTTAACACACATTAATCTTGCTTTTAACAGTATTGTGTCATCATTATTATACAAATTATTCTACACATCAATCTCGTACAAATATCTACGATGCATCTTTATGTACAATCATTTATTTTTATCGATAATTTTCTTATTACCTTCATTTTTGTTTCTATTAACATTGAATATATTTTATTACACATTTTGACAGCTTCAAGAATAATATATGCACAATGTTGGAAACAAAATAATTTGCCTACTGAGGAATTAATAATTCAAAAAACATTAGACTGTGTCGAAATGGACACATTGACATTAAAACCTAAAGAGAAAAAAGAGTCGGAGTATTATGAAATTTGGGATAATTGTTATCATTGGCTGAATAATAGAAAGACTATTCAACTTATTGTAGATTGCTGCAGCTAAGTTTAATAACTGCAGTCCAGTGTTTATTTTGATTTTCATAGAATCAAAAGCAAACCCTTCCTTCCTTCCTTCCTTCCTTCCTTCCTTCCTTCCTTCCTTCCTTCCTTCCTTCCTTCCTTCCTTCCTTCCTTCCTTCCTTCCTTCCCAACTGAAATAGTATGTTATTATTTTGTACCTCCTGTAGGTCTATGCATAATTCATGAAGAAAATTGGGGACTGAAATGTACTCCTATAAAACATTAATCAAATAAACACATAGACTGAGAACATATTTTGTGAAAATCAGAGGTTACCCCCACAACCTCTTCTTTTGGGTATTTAATGGAGAAAAATTGCTCCATTTATCAACCTAAATTGCTCACCACACACAGTTTGTTGCATTACTTAGCCAAAAGTCCAGCAGATACTTCTGTCCCTGAGTTAATCATAATAGCCTTCCCATGTCTGGTTAATCATACACCCTTCTGCATTCAGTGGATGTATGGAATTAACAGATTTAATAAGAGGAACTGAACTTCTTTTAAAATAATAACTGGGACCTTGAAACTGTTTCACTTACAGCCAACTAACCAGTTAATTTAACCATCATGAAATAAAATACTCCACCATGTGTTAGGCAGTCTCAAACTATTTGAAAACACATAATTTGCTGTAGGGGTTGAAGCATCAGGTTACAAAGTGGAAGACTGAGTTCTAGTCCCACCTAGGAAACAAAGCCAATTGGCTGACCTTGGGCCAGTCACTTTTTCTTAGATTGCGTCACCCTTGACCCTGGTTCCCCCCCACCCCCTGGATGTATCATAATTCATATTCTCCAATAACACACATCCATAGCCAAGAGTCATCAATCTACACAGACTTTTGTAAAGCCTTTGATTCAGTGGCACACGACAAACTACTCCTAAAACTAAAATCTTACGGTATCTCTAGACACCTGCATAACTGGATAGAAGAATTCCTGTCAAACAGACAACAAATGGTCAAAATTGGGAGTGTCCTATCAAATTCTGTACCTGTCAACAGTGGTGTCCCCCAAGGCAGTGTTCTAGGACCAACTCTTTTCATACTCCAAATAAATGACTTCTGTGATCATATTAAGAGCAACTGCGTTCTCTTTGTTGATGATGTAAAGCTATTCAACACCACAGACAATACTGCTACCCTTCAAAAAGACCTTGACTATGTATCAGAATGGTCAAACAAATGGCAACTTCAAATCTCAACAAATAAATGCTCTGTCTTACATATTGGCAAAAAATATATATCAGAAAATAAAATACAGGGTGAATAGTCAAGACCTTGTTGACGATCCAAACTCTGTCAAGGATCTTGGAGTACTCATCTCTAATGACCTAAGTGCTAGAGCCCACTTTAACTACATAGCCAAAAAGGCATTAAAAGTTGTTAACCTAATCTTACATAGCTTTTTCTCTGGTATACAAAACATATAGAGCATACAAAACATTTGCTAGACCAATACTCGAATACAGCTCATCAGTCTGAAACCCACATTATGTATCTGATATTAACACAGTTGAGAAAGTCCAGAAATATTTCACAAGAAGAGTTCTCCACTCCTCTACTCGTTGCAGAATATCTTATGCCACCAGACTTGAAATTTTAGACCTAGAAAACCTTGAATTACACCATTAGGCTCTTTGACTTTTTTTGGCAGGGGGGAGCAAGGCCATTTTTACTGTGGTTATTCTGGAGAAAATAACTTGTCACACTTAAGTATGGATGTCTCTATTTATTGGAGTCCTCATTATTGTTATTGGGATGTTGTGCAGAATTTTCAATTCCTTTGAAAGAAAGTAGGCTGTTATTGATTTAGCAGAGACAGGTGCTTTCTTGTGGCAGTAACAGCATGATGGTACCAATTTACCTTTCCTTATCTAGTCACTTATTGTTCCCTGGAGGAATTAAATTTTTAAACATGTCACTTATGTTTCAAACACACACACACACAAATTCTTTCATCTTATAGCATCTGAGCTTCAGTGCTCCGTCTTGTGGGGAAAAAAACCTTATGAAGAAGAAAAGCAAAACATTTAATTCCCGGAGACCAACTACACTGACTGACTGTCACATTATTCTCTCTATACGATTTAAGTCTTCCCCTGTCCTGCCCTGAAAATTAAGATTAAATGAATACATAGGGGACAAGGGAGGAAATATGGAATGACAGTGCTTAGGAATCTATCTTTTGATTTGTAAGTTTGTTTTCTTTCCTTTTATCCGTATCTGGTTTTTAAACACCCAAATGGTAGCTGATTTCATTCAGTTTTGTTTTCTGTCTGAATGTGGGACATATCAACAGGAAGTATCTTCTATTAGATTTGGAAGGAATGCATTTTCTGTCTGTGATAATATATTATCTAGAAAAAGAAAGTGCAATAACAATATTCGATATATCTTTGCTTTAGGATTTGTGCCATAGATTGATTCACATCAAATGAGAGTCATTACTTCTGTTGCTGTGATCACACTGGCATCTATGGTACATTGGTTGATTTAGGGAAATTTTGAGGTGATTGTATTGCTGTAACGCAATTCAAGGGTTGCTAGTGGACAAGCAAGCCATCAGAGTTAGAGCATGGTCCATAAGACATTTGCAAATTGTATCAGGACAAGAAGCAATGAGTGGAAATAAGGAGGAATTTCCTGACAGCGAAAACAGTTTATCAACAGAACCGCTTCCTTGCCAGAGTTGTGAGTGCTCCATGGTTTGAGGTTTTCAAGAAGATTGGCCAACCATTTATCTGGGATGGTTAAGGGCTCCTCCTTGGGTAGGGGAATGAACTAGATGACCTCCAAGATCCCTTCCGTCCCTACAATAATCATCTTCATTTAACAATTCCATAATCTCTTGCAGGGTGGAGTCCGGGCAACTGAATGGAGCAAGCAGAGGTTTTAATGGCCGGATGTCCTTCCTGTCACCAATGCAGAGTTCTGTTAAGCAGATGTATTCTCAGTGTGCCCAGAGAGAGAGAAATATCCGTCTCTACCTAGGATCGAACTCACAGCCCCCTGATTGTAAAGCCAGAGCTCTACCTGTAGGCCACCACACCACCTCTTTCCATCCCTACAATGATTCTACGATTCTTTGCAGAAATGTTACAATATCTCTTCGTATAATGATACCTTCTATAGCTGAAATCAGGGTGGATGACCCGCTTACTGTGTTGTAACCCCAAATATCAGAACATCAAAAGGGTTTAGCTTCCTAGCTTTCGGTTTTCTGAAGCAGTTATACTGTTCTAACTGATGGTTAGAACTATGATATTAGAATAATAAAAGAAATTCACAGCAGCCAACCTTCTCCCCCAAAGTGATATAGTCTGTCACTGTATTGCATTTTACTATGGTTTTTCACTATGGGTAACTTTTGTTCTGGATCTGCATGTAAGTATTTTTTCCCCATCTTTGTAAAATTGCTCAATGATTTGACTGCAAAGCCTAAGACATATTGTAACGACAGGAGATTCTTGCCTTTTATTGTTTCATTAATCCTCCACTACTCATTGGCCTATGTAATCGCCACAGAATTTAACAGCATTCCGCTTCACCCTTCTGCCACCCCATACACTTTTATGATCAAACCAATAAATGTAACGGTTACCATCAAACCAGCCCAGCTTATCCGGATGGACATCTTAACTATGAAGCCACTATATCATGCTCGATCAGAAATAATAATAGAAATATTCATTTGTCCATGAAGTTGCAAGTCATTATTCCATTTTTTTTTTTAATGGATGTTTCCATTGAATTGCAAAGAGGCAGAGTGTGTGGTTCTTCTTTTTATCTGTTTAGCTTCGGCTCTTCCAATGAGTATTTCCAAAAAAAAAAAAAATGAGCAGAGGGGAGGAGAGATGGGAAATTGAGCCAAACACAATTAACTGCCCCAAAATATTAACTGAAGAAGGGAAGAAGACATCAAGGAATATTTCTCTACCTATCTGAAGTTCCAGCTTGGTATCTTCCAATATTCATACCACTTAGCTGATTCCTCAAGACTAAACTCTTAAATGTTTTCAACTAAATAATAATATACTGATGATAATGATGATGATGAAGAAGAAGAAACAGAAGAAGAAACAGAAGGAAACAGAAGAAAAAACAGAAGAAGAGGAGGAGGAAGGGGAAGAAAAAGGAGAAAGAGAAGGAGAAGAAGGAGAAAGCGAAAGAGAAAGAAGTTCAGTGATGGTCAGTCTTTGGGACTACTGATTTATACTCTGCCATAATCTTTTCTATTTTTTTTCTTTTTACAGTCATTTTTTTTTAGTTTATATTAGTTTTTTTTTAACCTGTTTAACTATAATGCTAAGGAAAATTATTATTTAACAAAATGGAATTGAAGGCTGCTTTTCTGTTTTTCTTTTTTGGTGTATAGTTGCTAGACAAATAATATTTCTATAGGAAGACGTATTTCAGATTCCATTATAAGCTCTGCAGAGTGGAATAATTATAAAAATGTGCAAAGCCTTTTTGACAATTTATTCAGATGTTTCTATTCTAGAAATGACCTTTTGCATATTTTATGAAAGAGGCACCCTCTTTATTCAAATATATGTTCAGGTTACATTATTTATAGCAAAATGTGACCCTGTGTACAACATATAAAACCCCACTAAGCTATGTTTATGAAATGAGAATTGTGCTTCTGGAAAACAGACCATCTTGGCACCATATCTATTCTTTCCTAGTCTTTGAAAATCTCTTCCTAGACATATGAATGGCCCAAAACTGGCTTGTATTTTGCGACCAAGTGACAACCAACTTGTCTAAGCATACCCCTTATATATTCTTGTTGTACTATAGATTTTATCTTTACTTGCCCAAAATCTTTAGGATGATAAGCTAAAGAAAAGTAGGTAAAGGTTCCCCTCGCACGTACATGCTAGTTGTTTCTGGCTCTAGGGGACGGTGCTCATCTCTGTTACAAAGCTGAAGAGCCAGGACTGTCCAAAGATGTCTCCGTGGTCCTGTGGCATGACTAAATGCTGAAGGCGCATGGAATGCTGTTCCCTTCCCACCAAAGTGGTCCCTATTTTTCTACTTGCATTTTTACATGCTTTCGAACTGCTAGGTTGCAGAAGCTGGGACAAGTAACAGGTGTAACTCCGTTACGCAGCACTAGGGATTCGAACCGCTGAACTGCTGACCTTTCTGATCGACAAGCTCAGCATCTTAGCCACTGAGCCACCATGTCCCTTAGGATGACAGTAGGCTATAAATACCACAAACAAATAATATTGAACATTCCACTTGGTTAACTGCAAGTGGTGGAAGTGATTAACTGTCACATAAAACCATCCTGAAAGTCCTTCTTTTATCTGCAAGTGGTTCTGCAGGGCTAGTATGGTACTAGTACTTTTGTATGTCATCTCTACCATCTGAAAAGCGACTAGGGATTCAACAGACATGCCTGCTAGCCAGGAAAGCTATTTGGAGCCTTCTTGGAATTAATTAACCCCCAGCAACAGTAAAATGGTTTTAGGATTCGAATGGCATGCAAGGCTATTGGAAAGTGAAACATTCACATTCCTACTGTTAATAGTTTCCCCAAAACACAAGCCTGCTCTTCCACTGTAAACCTCCTGCATTGGTGTTAAAATTGGAGGACAGATCCTTCTGGAGATATTCTTGCTTTCAGAGGCTGGGAAAAGATCTTCTTTTGTGAAGCTTTTACATTCAGGAATGCAAAGAGCCCTGGTGGTGCAGAATGCAGTATTGCAGGCTTAAGTCTGCCCACAAGTCTGGAGTTTGATCCTGACTGGCTCAAGGCTGGCTCTCAGCCTTCCATCCTTCTGAGACCCAGATTGTTGAGGGCAATATGCTGACTCTGTAAACTGCTTAGAGAGGGCTGTAAAGCACCGTGAAGCGGTATATAACTCTGTGCTATAGCTATTCCTTCCTTCCTTCCTTCCTTCCTTCCTCCCTCCCTCCCTCCCTTTCTTCCCTCCCTCCCAGTGGTTAGAATGTAGTATTGCAGGCTAAATCTGCTCACTGCCAAGAGTTTGATCCTGACCGGTTCAAGGTTGACTCAGCCTTCCTTCCTTCCGAGGTCAGTCAAATGAGGATCCAGATTATTGGGGGCAATAGGCTGACTCTGTAAACTGCTTAGAGAGGGCTGTAAAGCACTGTGAAGCAGTATGTAAATGCAATTGCTATTGTAAACCACCCAGAGAATGCTGTAAAGTGGAATATAAATCCAAGTGTTATTCCTATTGCTGCTACTTAAGGAGTTAATATTGACTCCCATTTGCTTTGCCTTTTGTCAGCCTAGACGCCACCTCTTATGTTAACTGTACACATTGTAGGAGGATATATATTAGCAGGACATCAGGAGAAATCTGTTAGCACTATTTCCAACTAATAGAGTGCATTTTATTAAAAGGCATAAGCTTTCAGGAGCTGCAGCTTGCTACCAGACTCCTTCTAATTTCTCTTAACTGGTTTTCTTCATTGTTTCCACGTTGCACTGAATGCTAGCCATTTGGATTTCTCCAAATGAGTGGAAAAACAATTATGAAGTATATAATAAATAAAACTGTCCTCCACACTGCAAACATAGTTTGGTCCCAAAGATGGGACCATATCTCCAGAAGGTCTTATAATGTCCTTTGGCTAGTAAAGGAGATGTAATTCTCTTGGTTTGGGACCAAGGATGGCATCGTGTGAGGAAGAAATAGAGAAGTAACAAAAAGCAAACTTAGGAATGAATTCTTTCTCTCTCTCTCTCTCTTTCCTTGTCTGTTCTGAAATAATCATGTGGCCCTTTGAGTCCGGTGGTGGGATTCAAATTTTTTTTACTACCAGTTCTGTGGACGTGGCTTGGTAGGCATGCCATGGCTTGGTGGGTGTGGCAGGGGAAGGATACTGCAAAATCTCCATTCCCTCCCCACCCCACTAACCTGCTTTCCAGCTCTGTTCTC
The DNA here is from genome assembly GCF_049901715.1 of Pseudonaja textilis. Lineage (NCBI taxonomy): Eukaryota > Metazoa > Chordata > Lepidosauria > Squamata > Elapidae > Pseudonaja > Pseudonaja textilis. The sequence goes on from NC_142001.1 coordinate 14,112,009, forward strand.
CTGTGCAGGGCAGGCAAAGAAGACCGAGCCGATCAGCTGGGACTTGTGAAGCAGAGAATAGATGGGGTTGGAGGAGCCAGTCAGAGGGGGGATTTGCCGGTTCTCTGAACTACTCAAAATTTCTGCTACCGGTTCTCCAGAACTGGTCAGAACCTGCTGCATACCACCTCTGCTTGAGTCCCAGGAGAAAGTCTGAAGATGGCGTAAGGGAGTGAATCCACTCATCACAGCCTATTTCAACCACTTTATGGCAATGGGCCAGAACAGGGGATCACACTTTTGCAAGATCCCCTATAGCAGTGGTACGCACCATGAGACCTACTGGCATCGGTGTGCTCACCGTTGTACCTTCTACTGCCTGGTCATCTCTCCTATCGATCTTTTAAAACATTCTTTTAAGATGGATAGGAAGCGAGTGTTCTGCAAAGCAAAACTCCAGCCTCTAGCATTGTTTACCAGAATGCCTCTCTGTGCCACTCTGTGCAGCTCATTTACAAGAATGCCTCTGTGCGCCCCTGGTCATGCTTAGAAGATAAAAATGAGCATTGTCTCCAGCTCAGTGCTTTCTCTGGAATGGTGCCAATCTCTTCCCTCCCCTCCTCTCTCTTCCCCCATTTCCGATATCCAGGAAAGTAAACGGAGGATCTGCAGGAGATACCTGGGAGCAACATTTTTACTCTGTGTTCTGGTAAATAGGTACTTGGTGAGCTGCTCCTTCCATCATTTTGTGAGCAAGCAAGCTTCCTTCCCATGCTTGGAAATTTGGTAATTAATTCCATGATAAGTTCTTAAAACTCCCAATGTATGTGTCCCCCCCACCCCAATGTGTATACATCACCTGTGCAGAGTTTCTAGCTGCATTCCTCTGAGAGACATAGTCCTAAATCAATGTTGATTATACCCAGTTTCCTTTTTAATTATTAATTCATCAGGGTTAGCAACAAGAGTTGCAACAGCAGCGTGTTTATTCGTGCAAATCTACTTTCCTTTAGAGTTCCAAAGAATTGGTGGTTTGATTTTTATAGACCTCCCAGTGATTGCCCTCTGTGGTGCCTAGAGGTGGAGCTCTCGCTTCACAATCAGGAGGTTGTGAGTTTGATCCTAAGTAGAGGCAGTTATTTCTCTCTCTGGGCACAATGAAAATATATCTGCTGTGAACTCCACATTGGCAACAGAAAGGGCATCTGGCCAGTAAACACTCAGCTCCATTCAGTTGCCAGACTGCAAGGGATTACAGGGTCATTAAATGACAAAAAAAAATGGTGATTGCCCTCTGAACCTATTACAAGGTCCTTCCCAAGAACCTGGGATAGGCAGACGTGGCTGTTTGATGGCATTAGAGGTATTGTCACAGCAAACATCAAAGAGATTCTGCTGATTAAGTGTGTAAAATGAATAGGTCCAGCACCCAGATGTGAAGAACTTGAATTCAGTTAAAGTTTTGCACATATTGATTGGGAGTATACAGACCTTTTAATCTGTAACAAACTCGATCTGTATGAGAAACACAAAATCTTCACCCTGGTCCCCAGATATTTGGAAGAAAGCAGATTAGAGGAAAAAATAATTGAAATCTTAAGTATTGAATTAACTATTATAATTCTTCCCTATATCAATTCTGAGTTTTCTTGGCAGCATCTTGAAAATGCAATTATAGCAGTATCACTGTACCACGATTCTTGAGGAAGGTTTCGGATGAGCAAACGTAGTTAAGAGTTTAAAATTGTCCTCCTTTCTTTGATGTAATTGTTACAGTGAAATGCATCTGCTTCTTTTTACAAGAAAATTTGGCCAATATTCAGGACTCTCATAAAATAACATATCTTAATATCATAACAGTGTGCTGTTGAATTCATTTGGAACACCAGTTACCCCAAAAATGTTCTCTTGCATTTGTTACCTTGTATTTAGAACTCAGCTGCATGAAAAAGTTAAGTCGTCTTCTTAAGTTTGCTTCTTTTTCAACCTCTGTTGTGAAGATCCTACTGAATTAGGATCTGGTCTATCTTTAAAAGGGTAGTGTGATGGTTCAGTGGTTTAAGATGCTGGACTTGTTGGTTGGAAAGATGGAAGCCCTGGTTCGACACCCCAGCACCAGGAGAGATATTGAGCTCCTGTCCTTGTCCAGCTCCTGCCAACCTAGCATTTCAAAAGCATGCAAATGCAAATAGATAAATAGGCACCACTTTGGTAGGAAACAATGCTCCATGATGTCATGCTAGCCACATGACCATGAAAATGTCTTCAGACAGTGCTGGCTCAATGGTCTTGAAACAGAGAAGAAAACGTCCCCCATATAGTATAGGTTCTCCTGCTTGAGCAGGGGGCTGGACTAGACAACCTCCAAGGTCCCTTCCAGCTCATTCACTCTATTCTATAACTTCCCTTATAGTTGACAATGACTAGTGAAGTAAAATCTGCAGAGACTCCTACCTTTAAAATAGCTGAAGATAACTCAAAACCTAAGAACAATGGAGAATCAGCTCAGGATCATAAGAGAAATTTCATGGTGGGAACAGAAGCTTTAGGGAAAGATTTCCATGGTTTCATTACAACAAGGCCTGGGATTAATCACCCCAGAGCCATGGAAGACGATCACAAAATGTGAGCATCAGAAGGGAAAAAATGTTTATTCATGATATATTCATTTCCCAGTCAATTCTTTCTAGTTGACTGAGTGCTCAGCACATCCCATAACAAATGTCTCGTAGTAAACTAGCAAGTATAAGAAAACCAAGAGAGTAGCATCTGTTCTGCATAATTAAAAATAAAGGTAAAAGGATGCAATTTTGCAGAAAGGAACATTACTTGGAAACACAGTGGGTGGACCAGAAAGACTTATTCCTTGATTCGGCTAGCCTAAATATGTGTGCATTTAATTCTTCTTATCAATAAGTTCCAACATTGTAAGAACAGCACAGGAAAATGCAGATTGCTTTCCCCAGCCAATCAATCATAAAAGTTACACACCTTGAAACATCGATCCTAAATTAGCATCAGGTTTCCAAGTAATACATAATCAACAGAACTCTGAAGCAAGTAGACTCCTCAAAGAACTAGTTTATTGGATATATCATATTGGCACAGGCTGGTGAAAACTGACTCTGAATATCCCTGTGGTTTTCACCTAATTAAAAGTAAAAGTTTTCCCCCTTCCGCAAACACATGGTCCAATCATCTAATCATCCGATTGCCTGGTAACTTCACTCAGGGGTGGGATTCATTTTTTTAACAACTGGTTCTGTGGGCGTGGCTTAGTTAGTGGGCATGGCTTGGTGGTCATGTGACTGGGTGGATGTGGCTTGGTGGTCATGTTATTGGCTGGGCGTGGCCAACTCAATATCACTCATATCGAGGCATGTATCTCCTCACCTGGCCTCTCATGACTGTGGGGATGCTGCAACAGTCGTAAGTGTGAAAAATGGTTATAAGTCACATTTTTCAGTGCCATTGTAACTTTGAATGGTCACTCCACACAAGCAAAGTACCAGCAAAGGAGTGGGAAAAAATTCCAGAGACGTTCCAGAGACAGGAAGTCTAGTCCTGCCAAGAATGTAATAAGGGTTAATGGAGAGGAAGTTTCTGTAAGCAACACCAGAATGTTTCCTTCCTGCCTTCCTTACAGGATTAGGCCAGTAATTTCTTCTAACAACCAGTTCTCCGAACTGCTTAGAATGTTAATAACTGGTTCTAGCGAATAGGTGCGAACTGGTAGAATCCCACCCCTGACTTTACTCCTCCTCTCTCTCCCTGTGGGAATGTCCTTGGTTCCCAGGAGAAAACATTGTGCTTTGGCTACAAATCCCATCTATCTCTATCCCCGCCTCCCTATCCCTCAGCTCCAGTGTTGCAACACTGAAGCCTAGAAAATGGCCTGAAGTTGTCAACTTCAAAATGGACAATTAGTACACTAGGACAGTGGCCCCTAACATTTTGGCCACCAGGGACTGGTTCCGTGGAAAAAGGTTTTCCCATGGACCAGAGTGGGTGGGTGTTTTCGTGTGCTGTCTGCATCCTGTGGATGGGGCTTTGCTTGTTTGTGCAGCCTGGTTTCTGGAGTGCCATGGGAGTTGGGGACCCCTACACTTGGGAAATATAAATGTAGCGAGGCACAAAAACTTTCCTAAATCAAACTCCATGCAGTACAGGGGAGCAAGAGAAAATTGCAATAATAGCAGTTCTTTAGCAATTCTGATATCTGTTCAGGAATGATTAACTATTGATGTCTTGTATATTTTGAGCCAAACTGAGACAAATCTGAACTACTCTGGATCTCACGTCTTCCAAAATGGATAATTACACTTTATGTGTCTTCCAAATTCCTAAATATAGCTTTAATATTTAATAATAATAATAATAATACCCCAAGCAAAGCTTCATCCAGCCTTCCATGCTGTTAATGTAGAGGAGTTGCGGCTGTCACTTTTGCAATTCATTAATCATCTACTGTCACTTTGGGCTGCCTAGTGACTATTAGGATACCAGATTATCTGCGCCTGCCTACAAAATTTGTTTAAAATGGACACTGAATAGCAGAATAGTATACTAAGGAATCCTACAAGTCTCATGTTGCAGCTTCAGTTAAACCACTTGGGAGAGAAAAAAAAAACTATTAAATTCATTTTGGGGATGTAATTATGGTTTGTTTTTGCTAAAGCTGTCAGGACATCACAATTATTTATATTTATCTGATTATATTTTGCCTTGATTCATGCTTGCTTAAGCTTCTTAAATAAGGCAAAGGCTCCAAAAGGGAAAGTTGCCATTTTTTAGGAGAAAAAATATGTAGTAATTGCTAGTTTTACCCTTCCTTCTCTAGAAGAAACACTGTGGAAATATCCCAGAGGTGTTTTTTTCAAGAGGCAACTGGACTTTCTGGTTTTTCTTTGAAGATGTTTAGCTTCTCATCCAAGAAGCTTCTTCAGCTCTGAGAGCAGAAGAAGCTTATGAAAGAACCTGAAGAAGCTTCTTGGATGAGAAGCGAAATGTCTTCAAAGAAAAACCAGAAAGTCCAGTTGCCTCTTGAAAAAAACACCTTTGAGACAACCATGACCTGGATGACTGAGAATCTCCATAGCCACTGTGGAAATAGCACCACCAGCAGCTTAGAGTCTCTTGCAGTGTTTGTGTTATTCTTGGTAAATGATATTCTCGGTTGTCTAGTCTCTTCTGCTCCACCACAAATTGCATCTAGTTTGCAGCCCACCATGGTGCTGTATTTTCTCCATCCTTTTTGGAGATGAATGTTTGGGTGACCTCCTGCAAGAACGAAACTTATTTCTTTGGCTACCGAGATGGACCAGCTGCTACATCACTACAGCCAAGGACTCCCGTGAAGCCCAGAAATCATTAATTGAATAGGCCCCCAAGTGAGAGAAAGGAGAATCTCTGGCTCATTGCATTCCAAGGATGTTATTTTTGGAAATGCTGCTTTTAAGAAGAAACACATTCTTGAAACTATTTTGAGATGTTCCCTGGAGCAGGGGACATCTCAATTTCACTGGTTGTACAGTGTTCTTAAACAGTGGTGGTTGCAGAATTTGGATATCTCACCTATAATAGAATAAAAGAGTTGGAAGGGACCTTTGAAATCTTCTAGTCCAGGGCAGAGGTAGTATGTAGCTGGTTCTGACCCATTCTGGAGAATCAGTAGTGTAAATTTTGAATAGTTGGGAGAACCGTCCAATCCCACCTCTGACTGGCCCCACCAACCCCATCTATTCTTTGCCTCCCAAGTCCCAGCTGGGTCTTCTTTTGGTGTCCTGCACAGGAGAACGGAGCTGGAAAGCAGGTTAGTGGGGTGGGGATGGAATGGGGATTTTGCAGTAAGCTTCCCCTGCCACGCCCACCAAGCCCCACCCACCAAGCCATGCCACGCCCACCAAGTCACACTCACAGAACTGGCAGTAATTTTTTTTTAAAGAATCCCATCACTGGTCTAGGAGTCCACAATCCCCAGTCTGTGGACTTGAACCAGGCTGAGTCAGGATGCACCATGGCAGAAACTGGGCCATGTAAACAACTGAAGCCTCTGTGCTAGATGCAGGCAGCATTGGAAACCAAGCCTGCTCTGGTCCACAGAAAACTCCTCCCCATGGAATACTTTCCCCCCTCCCCAAAGATTGGGGACCACTGTTCTACTCCAATCCCCTGCTCAACCAGGAAACCCTATATCATTCCAGACAAGTGACTGTCCAGTCTCTTCTTTTTTTTTCCAATTTTTATTGTTTTCTAAAATAAACATAAACAAAGAAAACATAAAAACATCAAGCCATCTTCCATATATATACATACAGTGTGCCGGTTGGTTTACAAATTGTTTTGTGCTTCCATTTCGTAGTCTTCAATTACAATTACATTGTATATAATCTCGTATTTTCAATCAAATATTAAGTACATTAACATCATTATTAATCAATCATTTGACTATACTTTTACTCATTCATGCTTTATGAAATAATCATATTTTACTTAATTTGTTTTATGACAGTTCATATTATCATCCCAAATCTATCCTAGAATCATTTTGTAGATATAATATAATTATATGGTAATATGATATAATTAGAAATTAAACTAGAAGAAAAGCAAGTTAAAGAAACTATGATTGCTTGGGGGAAGAATTTTGGATATGGGATTGGTCTAGAGAAATGGCAAAAATTGTGGTCTCAAAATTATAAAATGACAATGTCAACAGCATATAAAGAAAATTTGTATAAGATGTTTTACAGGTGGTACTTTCCCCCGACAAGAATAGCAAGAATGTTCAAGAATAAATCTGAAAAATGTTGGAAATGTCATCAGACACCTGGCTCATATTACCATATGTGGTGGACTTGTGTGGATGCTAAAAAATACTGGACTAAAATCCACACGTGGTTGGAAAAAATGACAAAAAAAAACCCATATAGATTTGAAACCAGAGATATTTTTATTGGGAATTTTACCTGAAATATATAGTAAAGACTTGAAATACCTGATTGTAAATGTATTAACAGCGGCTTGGATTGTATTTGCTAAAAACTGGAAAAAATGAGAAAACACCATCACAGGAGGAAATCATTAAGAAAATATTGGAATGTGCTGAAATGAGTAGATTGTCATTTGAAATTAGAGAAAAAAGATGATAAACAATTTTATAAAATTTGGGATCTATTCTATCAATGGTTAGACAATAAAATAGAGTAATGAAATATGTAGACTTTTAGAAAACACTAAATATATAAAGATGTATTCTTTTCTTATTATATCCAGTCTCTTCTTAAAATCTCCCCGTTTTGGAGCATTTACAACTTCTGGAAGCAAGTTGTTCCACTGATTATTTGTTCTCACTGTCAGGAAATTTCTCCTTAGTTCTACGTTGGTTCCATAACAATCCTCACACTCAAGGTCTAGGAACTAGGGTAGATGAACTCAATTTTCTGAGTTTGCAGACTATTTTGAACCATGAGCTAATAAAAGAGACTAGATTACAACCTCTACAAAGAATAGATTACCGACCGACAAAGAATTAAGCCAAGTAAGTTCAACACTCTTAGGATGTTTTAAAATGCTATGAGGCATCATCCTGGTGTACCTAGAACCTTTATGCAATGTGTTATATGCTTCAGCAGAATGCAATTTTATTTATTTATTCAATTTATAAGTTGTGGGGAATGGCGGAAGAGTGACAGCAAATTCTTATTCCTATTCCTCCATGAATCACAGCGATTGCACCCCTCCACTCATAAGTTGTAACTTACTTTTCCAAAGGGCTGTGCCACCCCACTGTTTTCTTCCATTCCATTGCATCAGATTCTTGGAAACTGCCTACGCAAGTCCCTACAAGCTTTCGTGACAAGGTTTTTCAGAAGTTGTTTGCCAATGCCTCCTTCCTTGATAAAGTGACTGGCTCAAAGTCACCCAGTTGGCTCCGTCCCTAAGATGACACTAGAATTCACAATCTCCCAGTTTTTACCCTGATGCCTTAACCACTAGCTCTCATCACACCATTAGTACTTTTTTAATACCATATTGTGTGTGTATGTATGGAGTGTTTATGCTATTTTCCTCACTACTCTTCCTCCAACTGGATTTCATGTCTTTATCCCACTTAAAAAACAAGTCCTATTGGCTCTTCTCTGTTCACTGAGAAAGGGGAATATAATCTGAACTTACTCTTCCAAGGCTGGCACAGAAGTTTCTCCTTTAGGGCAAATGGTGGTTCTAGAGAACTTCTCCACTATGTCTCCCTCTGATATTGATGATACATTTTGCTGTTTTTTTCCAGGAGCCCTAAATGTCTTCTAATTTCCCATCCCTCTAAATGTGTGTGGGTTTTCTGGCAGCTCGTAGATGGATATTGCCATCAAGGAATGAGGGAGTAGAATTGTGTTGTTCTCATTTCTGTTTGGCATTGTACATTAAGTGTAAATAGCTGTAGTGATCTGGCAGCATCATCTGCTAGCAAGATGCAGGGCCCATCAATTTTGCAGAAGATGGATGTATGGTTTAAGTTGATCAGTGATGCTTGCCCTGTTTAAACAGATTTTGGTAGCCGGGCTCAAGCATAGTAAATCCTAAGATAATTAAGCTGATCACATACCGTACTGAGACAACTTTAAAAGGACAGCAATATTTTTGTTTATGACATTTCAATCTTGTCTGCTGCAAATTATTTTGTCCACAGCAAATTCATTTTGGGAAAGATTAAATGTGGTTTGTCAAGAGAGAAGCATGGAGTGATGGAGTGATTGTTTTAAAGGATTTAGCACTCTCGTTGGTTGAAACACGGCACCTTCCTTCAGAAAAGTAGCACTATTTCAGTGAGTGAAGGGTCATTCTGGACCAATAGAAACAAGAAGTGTTTAATTCTAAGCCTTTGACTCCATATTAGTAGAGAATAAAGGGGGCCAACTTACCTTCACCCATGCAATACTACCAAAGCCTGATTTTTAATCTACTTTTAGATGTGATATTGCTTTCAATTGTAACAGACCAATAAAATTAAAAAAAAAAAACCAATAAATTTTTTTAAAAAAGTGTATTCATGTAAAGTGCAGGGAAAGTTTGAGTATATTTTAACTACCAATCACTCCGTCATTGGAATGACAGCCAACAGTTTTGACAGAGGAGTGATTTATATTTCACTGGCATTAAAACTGAAATATTGAAATAGCAGGGTGACTGCAGAGAGCCAGACAGAAAGGGGGCTTAACAACTTACCTCAGATAGTTTAGCTGTACAAATCTCTACGTGAATTTCTACTCTGTTAAAAGCATAGCCTGCTTAAATTTTTGTAGGTGGGCAAATGTGAGTTAAAATGCATGGGGAAAGCCTATTAAAATTAACGGATGACAAATAGTGGGGTGACTCTATGCAAGTTTGTTCATTACTAGCACCAGACAAACCTCTACACAGAAGGATAAAACAAATGATAAAGAATGATTATCATTGTTTTAGACATGTTAACAACCAGTAGCCTGGAAACATGTCACGTTAAATCTCGAAGCTACTCCACTAACAATGGATACAGATAAGCTGTAATTAAGATGGACCAAAACTAAATTATGAAAGCCATATTCGTATTTATTTACTGCTCCTTCCAGGCCTGCTGTGGTCAGGTGTTTTGCTCCAGTAAATGATCAAAAAGTAAAGGGAAAGAATCAATCACCGTAGACTGAGCCAGTTTTTAAAATAGTTTATCTTTCTTTTGTCCATAATTGGAGCTATTAATATCAAAACAGATTTTTTTTCCCCCCAACTTGAATAGGTTTCTATAAGAAACACAGTCTTGACAAATCAAGATTTGTCAAATGGGCGTAGGATTTTGTTCCGGGCAGGGTAATTCCAGCTACATGAAAAGTTGTCCTACCCCATGAGCAGATGAAAAAGACAAGACAAGGAAAAAAAAAAACATTCTCGCCCCTAACCGTCCTTCTCTGTTGAGTATACACAGAAGTAGAACATTCAGCAAACTGGTTATGGGTTTCTGCAGAAAATGGAAAGCTTCCTACATTGTTTTCTATTTTATTGTCTGTGGCAAAGGCCAGTGGTCTGAAGTTCTCTAAATGTGATCACCTTACAACTTCTAGCTTTTCTCATTATTGGCTGCATTATCTAAATCTCCTGATAGCTGTACCTCAGTAACACTTGGAGAATCACTCTTATTTTTCAAGATTTCAGGCAGGCATCCTTCCAATCCTACTTGGAACTACCAAGGATTTGAAATAAAATGCATAAAGTAATAATTCTAGGAGTTTTGAGATTCTCCCCCTTTCATAATCTCTCACCATTGGACATCTGGTCTGTGCTTGAGATAATTGGACTTCAACATCAGGAAAACCATGGATTTGTCAACTTTTTTGTTATTATTTTTCCCTTGCCATGCTCTGTAAAGAGCGGATCAGGTAAACAGGCTTTTTATAAACATGATTAGTTTCAGTTTTGCCATGAAATGGACTCAAATGGGCCTAGTTTATTGAATCATGCCAGAAGGGCTTGCAAGGTTTGCACTTTTGGCCTAATAGATACTGACAGTATGATATGAGCTGGGAAGAAATTGAAATATATTATATATGGGTTGACTGTCCACAGAACATCCATGCAACCATTGTGACATGTTTCAGAATAGTTGCTAGCCTCCAATAACGGCTTATGTTAAATCCTCAATGAGTTTTAATTGGATAATAAACACCCAAGTCAAAGATACACATCACAATGACTCAGGGATAATAACACTTTAATAAGGCTTAATTTTATAGTATGATGAACAAAATGCATTCCATAAACAAACATCAACTGTATGGATGAGCGGATTAATGTAGAGCGAGACTGACAGATAGAGAGACATACAGTAGCTAAAGATAAATGGTCACAGCATTTAATTCATGTTTATAGGTTTTATTTTTAAGATGACCATTATTTCAGGGGAATTTTAGGTATGTGAATTCAAAGGTAGAAACATTTGATGGTTTTAGAATAGTCCTGGGCTGATTCAGTGCGGAATCTGGGAAAACCCCTGTCCCTTTGTTGCTTTGGGGTTGAACCTCCACCCTCATTAATTTACATCTAAGAAAATTACTGAATTTAGAATGGGACTTCCTTTATTTTTAGACATTGGGAAAAAAGATGGCTCCACTAATTATTTTTGTGTGCGTTCTCTGTGTTTTTTTTTAAATCACATCAGCTGTTTTATGCTTCACAATCTTCCTTTAGGGTTTAGGGAAAGCATGGGAGGCCAGTAAAACTGCAAAATATTGGAAAGAGAATTGCAAGCTGAAAAAGCAGACCGTACACCCAACAACCATTGTTCATGTCATCATGAAATCTCTGCAAGAACTCCACGTTCTAGTTTTAGAATTTCAGACAATTTTCCCCCTGCTGGATGATTTTTTTCTTTAAAAAAAAAAATACATTCTCTTTAATAAAATAAAATGAAAACTGGCAGAAAATAAACGAGGAGGTGAGAAGCCACCCAGGAAAGCCAAGGGAAATCATCAAAACCACAAAAAAAAGTGAAAGTTAGCATATTTCGGACATGTCCTCCAGGGAAAGATTGAAGGCAGATGAGGTCCAGGCAAAAGAAGAACACCATGGTTTCAAAATCGAAGGGACTGGTTTGGACCAAACTCAACAGCACTTTTTCGTGAGGCTGTTGATAACAATAGGATCGCCAACATGATCGCCAATGTCCGATGATGGATATAGAAGAAGGAGAAGGAGAAGGAGAAGGAGAAGGAGAAGGAGAAGGAGAAGGAGAAGGAGAAGAAGAAGAAGAAGAAGAAGAAGAAGAAGAAGAAGAAGAAGAAGAAGAAGAAGAAGAAGAAGAAGAAGAAGAAGAAGAAGAAGAAGAAGAAGAAGAAGAAGAAGAAGAAGAAGAAGAAGAAGAAGAAAATAGAAAAATAGGCGAAGATTATTTTTTCTTTCTTTTTCTATTTGGGGTTTGAAGCAGTAAGACAAACTCTGAATCACTTCTAGTGCATATGCAGTTAAATGATAGAAAAATGTTGTAAAAAAACCCAAAACCCTACGGACAATGACCAACAGAAGCTTGCTGCTAAAAAGAAGAAATCAGCCACTGTTTTCAGCTGGAACTGAACGGATCAGCTTATCGGGGAAGCCACAATAAACCTGAGGGATAGTTTCTTTCCAAGGCTCCCACTCTGCTCTGAAAATGCTTTTGTCTTCGATTAATATGGCTCTGCTACCCTAGGATGCTTTGCATAATGCAAAAGAGCGCCTGTGAAAAGTTGCCGGAACAATATTTAACATATGTAAGGTACCATATTTCAGCTGCTGATGTGATCATTTATGACTAACCTATTACAATTTGTTAGCGCAGGCCTGACCTTTCCCTGGTAAGCAAAGGGCACATTTTACAGCTTTCTGAATACGTCTTATCTATTTAGGAGGTTTCACAGAAAAGGAAGACGTAGTGACATTTAGTTTTATTTTAGTTCACTGCCATTAACCTCCCGCTGCTGACTTTTAGATGGCTGCACATGGTGCTTTATCAAGACGTAGCAAATTAAAGCCCACATCCAGGCTCGAAAGTTAAAGCATGTTAGCACATTGCAATTTGTTTCAGAGATTGCAAAATTTAAATGAATTTGCTTAATGATACAGGCTGTGAACAGGCCTGATGAGGACACGGGGAGCCAGCCCCATAACTGCAAAGTGAAATCGGGAGGAGCCTCAGAAACGGTCAAACCACATCAAGAGCCCTGAAGGCTCAGGAACTGCCACTCTACCAAAGTGTTGAAGGCCATTAGGAACATGGAAATGCTGTGGTCCGCCGGCAGCTGACGGAGCTGGCAGTAGAGTCGGACAATAGGGAGGAGGTTGGGGAGGAACCTGGGCCAGTTCTGGAGGCTGAGGAAAGCCCGGAGGAGGGCTCTGCATCAGAGGCAGAGATGGGGCCAGGGCAGGCTGGCAGTCAGCAGCTGCCTCCCTGCCTGCGGGGGAGCTTCTGGAATCAGTTCCCAGACTGCGCATGCGCAGAGCTAACAGAAGACAAGAACAATTGAGAAAGCAGGCCCGACTCAGGAGTAAGGCCACACCTCGGAGATGATTGGCCCCTCCCATAGGACAAAAAAGAGGAGTGAATGGGACGTGAGCTTTTGCAGGAAGCAATTAGTTCATCTGGTCGGTTCAAGATTTGAAAAGTTCTGTTTGACTCTGTGTCGAGTTTGGCTTTGCCTTGTGTTTGGCAATTAGTTCTCTGTCCGCATTCCAAGTGTGATAAGGTGTGTGTTTATAAAAATTCCCCTGAAAAACTGTTTGTGAAGCCTGGTAGGCTATGAATGAATGTAATTCACAGCCATGGAAATAAAAGAGGTTTTGCCAGGATTATGATTGTGTTTTATGCTTTCTAAGGAAGCCTAGGTCAGAACACATATCAAGTCAGACCATTTTATGACATTTCCAGTTTGGTCTAGTGGTTAAGGTGCTGGTTCAAGGAGGGTGTTGTTGGAAGAAATAGCCATCTGGTTCACTTCTAAGCTGGGAGAAAGACACTGGAGACAAAATGAGGCTGGAGGCTGATTGGAAAGAGGGTCAATTTATTGATGAAGCAGAAGCACATTGGTGGTTCTGGGCAGCTGACCACATAGAGTTGAGAGAGGGTGGCTTTTATGCCTTCTCTTGGGCTTTGAACTTGAGATTCCTGTTCCTGTGCAAGAACATGTATTCTATTGGTTGCTGTCAGACTCCCATGGAGCTGTGCAGGGGTCATAGCTGAGGTCATCTGAGCTATGAGGTTTGGTTGAAGCTTACTGGGTGATGATGTAATGAAGAGCCTTGTGTTCTGAAAGAGTGTTGGGCAATTCCTATTGTGGCTTTTAATGGCTTTGTCCTAGTTTGGATCTTGAGTAAGGGTTAATCCCATCACCCTGAGGCTGAAGGTCTTTTGTCTTATAGATAGGATGGCCCAGTCTTTCTTAATGGGTACCAATTATTTGCTGGGGGCAGGGAACTGGAGTCGAGTTTCTGTCTCTCTTAAGATTTCTATTTCTCTTTTATGGGAAATATGATATTCTGCTTTTTAAAATATTTCTCAAAACATTTCATTCTTCTAGGAGAGGTAACTTCCCTCACTGTGAATTCTAGCCCCACCTTAGGCATGAAATCCAATTGGGGGACTTGGGGGCCAATCATCAGGAGACTATGAGTTCTAATCCTGCCTTAGCAATGAAAGCCAAGTGGGTGACTTGGTGCCAGTCATTCTCTCTCAGCCCAACCCAACTCACAGGGTTGTTTGTTGTGGGTAAAATAGGAGGAGGAAGGACTGTTAGGTATGTTCATCACCACCTTGAGTAATTTATAAAAATAATAAAGGTGGGATTTAAATAAATAAATTCAAAGATTCAGTATGTAGCCATTTTACAAACCAAAATGTTCTAACTTCCTGGAGTAGAGTAGTTCTAGGTAGCTCATGAATCAGAGAAAACTTCACCTACATTGGAAACCAGTAAGGATTAGCTATGAGAGAGTAATGAAATACCTGCACAGGGAGATTGGGTGCTTCTGGAATATAAACATTAGGGAGAAGTAAGCAGAGGTGGTACTCAGCAGGTTCTGACCAGTTCTAGAGAACCGGTAGTGGAAATTTTAACTAGTTTGGAGAACTGGCAAATACCACCTCTGACAGGCCCCGCACCCATCTATTCTCTGTCTCCTGAGTCCCAGCTGATAGTCTGGGTCTTCTTTTATTGCCCTGCACAGTAGAACGGAGCTGGAAAGCAGGTTAGTAGGGGTGGGGAGGGAATAGCTGTTTTTAATAGATAACAAATTTTGAATTAAATTCAACTTGATCCTGAACAAGTGCTACGTATTTTCATGATGCCTCTCCAACCAGACCACTGCATTGGCTTGAGGTGGTGTAGCTATCTTGCACAGCTTCCTAAATTGCCTTTCTCATTATTAGTATTTGAATGTTCAAACATAATTTGGTGTCATGAAAAAGATATTTTTTTCCTATCCTAATGAGCCATTTGCATTTTGTGTTCCCGTGTAGCCTTGTTTTGATACTGTGTGAAAACAAGGAGCTGAGTGACATATTCCCTGTCAACTCAATAATCCAATATATAAAAATGCAAGCTCATTAGCACATCACAAGTAGCTTTGTGCTACCACAGAAAGAAGCAAACACATTTCAAGGACACAAATTAATATATACAACATCTAGTTATGATATCATAAAAGTCCTATAGTGTTCTTCCTTCACCTGTGCAATAACTAATAACAATTGTGTAAGTAGAAGATGAGATTATTGCTCTCCAACTCATTACCCTTAAATGCAATTTATATAGGTTTCCTGAATCATAAATGTTTCTGTTCTACAGAGGAATTACTGAGTCTGTCATCTGCACTTCTATAACTCTCTGATTCGGTTCTGCAACCCAACAGGATAGACACAAACTTCAGAGGATAATTACGACTGTAGAAAAAACAGTCAACCTGCCTTCCATGGAGGATCTGTATACTGCACGAGTCAAAAAGTGAAAAAAATTACTGACCCCTCACCTCCCAGACATGAACTGTTTCAACCCCTTCCCTCAAAATGATACTATAGAGCACTGCACAAGAACAACTAGGCACAAGAACAGTTTTTTCCCAAACGCCATCACTCTGCTAAACAAATAATTCCCTCAACACTGTCAAACTATTTACAAACTCTGCACCACTATTACTATTAACCTTCTCATCACTCCTTATCAACCATTCCCCCCCACTTGTGACTGTATGACTGTAACTTTGTCACTTGTATCCTTATGATTTATATTGACTGTTTCCTTGATTGCTTATTGTACCCTATGACTATTATAAAGTGTTGTACCTTATGATTCTTGATTGTTGATGAATGTATCTTTTCTTTTATGTACTCTGAGAGTATTTGCACCAAGACAAATTCCTTGTGTGTCCAGTCATTTTTGGCCAATGTAGAATTCTATTCTATTCTATTCTATTCTATTCTATTCTATTCTATTCTATTCTATTCTATTCTATTCTATTCTATTCTATTCTATTCTATTCTATTCCATTCCATTCTAAATATTTTTGGATATGATCTTTAGTCATCATTGAATGCAATACAGTAATAATACCCCAAAGGGAAAGCTACAACAGGATGAACCAAAGGCCTGGATCAAATATAGGTAGTCTTAAACTTACGACTGCAACTGAGTCCTGAATTTCTGTTGCTAAATGGGACAGTTAAGTCAATTTGCCCCATTTTATGACTTTTCTTGCCATAGTTGTGGAGCAAATCACTGCTGTTGTGAAGTTACATGTGGTCACATTTCCTAGTGCCTCCTGGTATTTAAAAATTGCAGGTTTTAGTAGTAATCGCAGGTGATTGTTGCTAATCTTGGTCCATATGCTTTAAAAAAAATGAATTGAACAAATATGCTTTGTTGTACTTCGTTTGGCTTATTAAATGTTGACGGATTTCCCAATGAAAGACACAATGGCAAGCAACATTTGATAGCCTACACAGCTGGTCTGCCAAGCTGTTAATTAACTGAGTTACTGCAAATTTTCAATATCTTTCTCTCTCCTTAAACTATTGGATTGCTCGCCCTAGTCAAAGCAAGATTTCCCTGGATGCTTCTGTAATTTTTGCACTATATGAGTTTCATTGTATTGGGTGATTATCCACACTGTGGCAATTTTCTGTCAGTGCTAAATAAGCAGCACCCAAGCAAATCCTTTAAATGCATTGGGGGAGTTAAAAATCAGTTTTTCTAAAGACGGTAGAGATATTGTAGGTCCATTTTTTCCCCATTTTTCATTCACACACCCCCTTGTATATTGATAGAATTTCTTGCTTGTTTTTTTTTTTATCTTTTATCCTTTGATTTCAGGCAGAGCATGAGCAAAGGCAGTAATAGTGTGAAGCCAATGCAAAACTGGAGATTCACAAAAGTAGAAGGAAGATATTTGTAGCAAGTGAAATCTCTAGATATCAAATGCATTTACTTAGGAGCAAAATGCCCAAATCTCTAAATACCAAAACAAATATTATGCTGTAGAATCAAGGCCACGATGCTCCATTTAGAAAACAAAAGGAATAAATAAATAAAAGAATTATTTAATTTAATTTAATTTAATTATTTAAGAGCCATGGTGGCGCAGTGGTTAGAATGCAGTACTGCAAGCTACTTCAGGTTCCTACTGGCTGCCTGCAGTTTGGCAGTTCAAATCTCACCAAGCTCAAGGTTTATTTATTTTTATTCATTTATTTGATTTATTTGATTTGATTTGTCAATTGCTTACAAGATAATAGGTATAAATATATACATAGTTATGAATACATGAAATGGGTACATATAAGAAAAATAAAAGAAACAATAGGACAGGGGCATTAGTCACGTTGGTGCACTTATGCAGGCCCCCTACAGACCACTCAGCCTTCTGTCCTTCAGAGGTGGGTAAAATGACCCAGATTGTTGGGGGTGACTCCAATGCTGACTCCATAAACTGCTTAGAGAGGGCTGTAAACCACTGTGAAGCAGTATATAAGTCCAAGTGCTATTGCCTTTCCTTCCTTCCTTCCTTCCTTCCTTCCTTCCTTCCTTCCTTCCTTCCTTCCTTCCTTCCTTCCTTCCTTCCCAGTGGTTAAAATGCAGGATTGCAAGATAATTCTGCCCACTGCCAACAGTTCGATCCTGAGTGGCTCAAGGTTGACTCAGCCTTCCATCCCTCCGAGTTCAGTAAAATTAGGACCCAGATTGTTGAGGGCAATAGGCTGATTCTGTAAACCACTTAGAGAGTGCTGTAAAGCACTATGAAGTGGTATGTAAGTCTAAGTGCCATTGCTATTAATTGATCCACAGAATTCTTAAAGGATCCCATGCCAATGTAGCCAAGGTACCCTACTCCCACCACTGTGATTAGGGCAGGTAATTTGGAAGAAGAAAGATTCTAGAAATTGGAAGAACATCTGGGAAAATTTGTCTTTGCAGGATCCAGTCTGGAAAGATTTGTCTTTACCCATTCATTCAGCCACACTGGAAGACTACAGATGCATCAATTACATCCAGTCAGAAGTACAGGTTGATACCTATTGGTGTAACGGCAGGAATGATCTTAAGATACAGGTAGGAGAGCCACAGCCTAGAAAATATTCTAATAAATGAAATTTGAATCTGAAGGAAGGGGAATGGTGAGAGCATGTCAGAAGTGACCCTCCCTAGTTTCCCGGAAAGTAAATGTGAAAGACGGGAGAGGCACTTTCAGATGTGAACGTAGCCTTAAAATAAATATATTCCTTGTTGTGTTTCTCATCTGGACTGCCTCACAAGGCTAGCAATGGTGTATTCTACTGTTGCATTGCTTCTCATTTACACTTTTATTATTAATTGTTTTGTAAAGGTTGGACAGATTCAAGGAATAAAACCAGAAAGTTAATTGAAGGGATGTCCCAAACTTACATAACTTATCATGACATGAGAGCGTACACCAATATTTGAGAGACTGCCACAGAGAACTGGAGGTCAAACTATTTTCCAAAGCACTAGAAGGCAAAATAAAAGGCAGGCATGGATGGAAAATAATCAAGGAGAGAACCAAGCTAGAACTAAGGAGAAATTTCCTGACAATGAGAACAATTAACCAGTGGAATGGCTTGACTTTAGAAGTTATGGGATGCTCCACACTGGAGTTTCTCAAGAAGAGATTGGACAACCATTGGACTGAATTTGGTATATCATCTTCTGCCTGAGAAGGTTGGACTAGAAGACCTCCAAAGTCCCTTCCAATCCTGTTATTCTATTGACTGCACTTTTTTTTTTCTTCCAAAGAATGTCTTGGGCTTATCTAAACCTAGAAAGCTAGCTCCTGAAAGTGTTGATTAGAACTCTGACAGATGTAGCTGAATCTGTACACTCAGCTGGCTATAGCTTATGTCTCTAGGCCAATAGCAATTTAAGCCAGAATTAAAGCCCACGCTACAGATGGGCAACTTGCAAGAGAAACAGCAATTAGTTCTCTCTAGTTAATTGTGGTATTTGGCAATTATAGAGAAAGCAATATTACTCGGGTCTTGCTGTGCAAGATTGCACAGGACTGTATAATAGTGTAGCAAAGCTGAATGCCTTTGCTAGTGGAATGTTTCAGATCTCTCCTTTCTCCACTTGTGTGAGTCACTGGGCTTACTTGAACAAGGAAACCTGTTCGATAAACATATGTTCTGAGTTCAAGGGAAAATAATGATGGCGGCAATATATTTGGGATTGATGGATAGTGACAGCAATCGAGAAAGTCCATCATCACATGGAACCCCAAAGGGAATGCTTATAGTGTCATGTAACAGAGAGAGGCCTCATACTTTGAACACATTCAGGTTAAGTTAAAGATGTATTTGATGTTGTTAAACTTAATGTCAGTATTCCAGTGAAACTCCCCATTTCATTCAGCACTCAGAAACAAAGTTCATCCAAGTAAGAATTTATTAGAGAAGTCATATTGGCACATCTGGGAGAACCCGAATCTGAGAGTTCTGGGTTTTACCTTCCCAACTGAAAATCAAAATCCATCCCCTGCACCCACTAGTCCATTCTATGGTTCAATCTAACATCATCCCAACTGGAGACATTCTTCCAGACACTCCTTACCAGGTGGAAGGTGACATGTCCTTGACTTTATGAGAAGAATGTTGTTATGTCTAAACTTCCACCTCTCTATGAAATCCCCCCTCCCAAATTCCCAGGCACCAAGATGTGGCAGCGTGGAAGCATCTAAGTAAAATATGGCTTCCAAAGCTGACACTTATATCAAAATGTTTTTTTTTTATTGTTTCCCCAAGAAATATTCTATCGAACAATGTTCATCTCCTGTCTCCATTCTGCCCTATTGTCTACGAGTGACTTTTAGTTCACCACATAGCAGACATCAAATGTTGATGCTTCCTAATTTTTAATTTCCTACCACTAATATTTTAACTTCTTTTTTTATACTTTAAAAGTAAACAATTAGCATCATCATCATCACAAAAGGATGGACTAATCTGCTTTCATACATATGGAAGGCTGATATTATGAATGTTGATGTAACGAACTATAAAAAGTAGCATCATGCATACTTTCCAAATTCCATGGATGAATTAAGCACAGTTATAAATGTCCATGTTATTTAAATATGCCACCTTAAAAAGTGCAAAGATGATCTTTTCTTGCATTTGTGCACATATTACTTTTTTTTTTTTAAATTAGGAAAATTCAGTGGGAAAACAGCAATTTTTGAAAAATGCCCAGAAAAAAATGAGGAGAATGGAGTGTCAAAAGACATGCCCATTTTTGTAAAGAGTTGGAAAATTGAGTGTTATGGATGTTAGATTAAATTAACATAAGGTTAGAAAAATGAGAATGTGAGTGCATTGTCAGGATAATAGAGTTGGAAGGGACCTTGGAGATCCACTAGTCTAAACCACTGCTCACGCTGGAAACCCTACACCATTTCAGACAAATGGCTGTCCGATCTCTTCTTAAAAACCTCCAGTGTTGGAGCATTCACAACTTCTGGAGGCAAGGAGTTCCACTGATTCATTGTTCTGACTTTCAGGAAATTTCTCCTTAGTTCTAGGTTGCTTCTCTCCTTGATTAGTTTCCATCCATTGCTTCTTGTTCTGCTTCTTGTTCTGCTTCTTTGTCATCAAACAGAATAGAGCTGGAAGGGACCCTGGAGGTCTTCTAGTCCAACCCTATACCATTTCAGACTGGTGACAGTCTAGTCTTTCCATAAAAACCTCCAGTGATGAAGCACCTACAACTTCTACAGGCCAGCTGTTCCATCGGTCAATTGTCCTATTAGAAAGTTTCTCCTTAATTCCAGCTTGCTTCTCTCCTTAATTAGTTTCCATCCATTGTTTCTGGCCTTGCCTTCTGGTGCTTTGGAAAATAATTTGAACCCCTCTTTGTGGCAGCCTTATCACTCTTAATGAGCTTATTAATCTAGTTTCATTAAGAGCCGTGATGGTGCAGTGGTTAGAATGCAGTACTGCAGGTTACTTTTGCTGGCTGCCGGTTGTCTGACATTTGGCAGATTGATTCTCACCAGGTTCAAGGTTGACTCAGCCTTCCCTCCTTCCGAGGTGGGTAAAATGAGGACCCAGATCATTGCGGGGCAAGAGGCTGACTCTATAAACCACTTAGAGAGGGGATGGATAGCACTGTAAAGCGGTATTGCTATTGGAAAGAATAAGCAGTATTTGAAGTTGTGTCATACCTTCTGGCAAATTCTTTGCCACTATCTCTTTTTCTTGTCTTCAGACAATTTAACTGAATTTAAGTTAGTCTTACTTGATTCTCCATAAGCCTTATTTAGTTGCTGCAAATGAAAAAGCATCAAACTATCAGTGTTGCATTGAGGGAGAAAATCTGGAGAGACTCCACTAACTCCGCTGGCTAATTTTATCATTATGACAGGGAATAAAAATAAAAATGTATTCCAACTCCACAAAGGGAGAATTGCCATCTCCATGTCTCTCTGGGCTTCATAGTTCTGAATTTCTCAATAGGCTGAAAAGTTGACGGTAAACAAATCCAAACTGAAATTCATTCTAAAATGGCCAGAATTAAACCACACAAATAAATATATGCTTTTAAAGGAGCAATAAAAATAGGGAACATTATTTGGTGGGACTAATATTGTTCACTGGTTTATTTCCAGCAGTTATACAGAACTGCCTAATTGTGGTGTGAATTGAGAAGAAATGATAGCTCGTATTAGCCAAAAAGTGGCTGTCAGTATAAATTGCTTTGCAGTAATTTTGAAGACAAATTAATAGCATGAAAAAGTCTAATTTTGAGTCATGTTGAAATAGATGAATATGACAGAATGACAAGTAGACATGAATGGTGTCCAAACAGAATGAAATTTCTAATCAAAGAAATGTTAATCATCCTCTGACTTATTTGTGGTTTTTTATGTTGATGAAACAATTGTCCAGTGCATAAAACTTGCACAAGGAAGGAAGGGAGGGAGGGAGGGAGGACGGAACATACATACACACAATTTCCCATTTCTGACAATATCTCTGTCAATGTCTGGAATACTCTACCTGACTCTGTGGTTTCTTCCCCAAACCCCAAAAACTTTAACCTTAGACTATCTACTATTGACCTCACCCCTTTCCTAACAGGTCTGTAGGGGGCGTGCATAAGCGCACCAACGTGCCTACCATCCCTGTCCTACTGTTTCTTTTATTTTTCTTATATGTATCCATGTATTCATAGCTATGTTTTTACTTATACCTGTTATCTAATAATCGCTTGACAAAATAAAATAAATAAAAATAAAATAAATAAAACACACACACATCTGTACAGAGAGGAGAAAGAAAGAAAATTTGTTGGGTACAAAGTGTAAGTATTAAAAAGTCTGGCCTAATGGCTTTACCACAAGTAATTACAAATTTCATGCTACTTGTTAAGTATGGTCGGTGGGTCCTATAAGAACGAGGCTTGAGTAGTGAACAAACAGCTCTTTATTTAACAGGAAGAATTCTGAGACAAAAACCCTAGCCGCGGCAGCTCTTCTTATAGAGCTGGCCGCGGCTAGGCAGCCAATGACAGTTCTTTGAATTTGCCGCGCTTCGTTGTAGCCAATCGTGGCAAACCCTCTACGAGCCAATAGGGGTGTTTAAGACGTCCAATCACGGTTCGGCTTTTCTGGACCAATAAGAATGCAGGTCTTCAAACCAGCTAATATGGAACACTACTGATAATATATACCAGAAAAATAAACAAGGCAAAATATATTTCTTTGCTGGAAAAATCTCTGTCTCTCTTTGTGTGTTTCTGTTTCTCTCTCCTCCTCTCTCTTCCCCTTCCTCCCTCTCTCTTTCTCTTTCTCTGTCCCCCCCTCTCTCTGTCTCTCTCCCTTTCTCTCTGTGTCTCTTTCTCTCTCTCTGTCCCACGCACACCCCCAAACATACAGAAACCTACCACAAACCTTTATGTTGGATAACAGCTCTACCTTAGTTAAGAACACTGATGTACTGATGAATTGATATATTAAAAGAGATTAGTTTCACATTTGTTTTCAAGGCAAGTGGGATGACTTGTGAAAACAGAACTAATTGCATCAGAGCCACCCAGCTCGTAGAATCCTTCCTCCTCTGTGCTGAAAATGAATCCCAGCTCAAAGAATCATGTACAAATGTGCATCTATTGGAAATAATTACATTTTTTTAAAAAACCACACATTTGGAAAAGTTGCGCGCAAAAGAAAGCAAACAAAAATGACTGGGGTGCATCTCCTATCGAGTTTACTTTTGGTTTCATTGGCATAACATACCCCCCAAATGTTTTGTTTTGTTTTTACTCTAGGCTGGGACTGAAAAACAACTAATTGGGTGTTATGAAAGTGTGCATTGTGCCAAATTAATTCAGGAGTAGTTTGATTTCAAAATATGCTTAGTGCAGAAGGGAAATGAATAGCCCAATCACCATTCTCCACTATATCTGATGAGAACCATTAGATTACTTCATTGCTTGTTTCTGTCTTTTCTCTCAAAAACTGCTATAGCTAGTCTCAGCTTGTGACCACAATTAAGCCCAACATTTCTGTTGCTAAGCAAGACAACTGTTAAGCAAACTTTGTCCCCATTTACAATCTTTTGTCAGCTTTGGAAGCCATATTAGTACCAGAAGCTTCCACACTGCCACATTCTTTAGCCTGAGACGGTGGGAGTGGGGAATTTCATGGAGCGTATGTAGTTAGACATAATAGCATTCTTTGTTCGAGTCAAGGTCATGTTGTTTCTGCACCTGGCTGAGGAGTAGTAGAGGGGACGTCTAAAGTTGGGACGGATAGTGATTGGGGCATGTAATGGAATGATGGGGGCAGGGAGTGGATTTATAAAATTTTACTTATTGGAGGGAAACCCAGAAGTTTCAGATTTGGGGTTTTCCAGATGTGCCAGTTTACTACTCTAATAAAAGGGAACTTTGAAAATATATCTGGTTTGGAGTTATCTGTTGGAGTCAAGGTTTTCTGGAACGCTGACATCTTTCTTGCCTCAATACTTATGTTAAGTGCCGTAGTTAAATTAGTAACATGGTTGTGAAGTAAATCTGGCTTCCCCGTTGACTTTGCCTGTCAGAAGGTCACAAAACAGGATCGCGTAACCTAGGCACACTGCCACGGGACATCACTACAAGCCAATTGCCACATGTCTCAACTGTCATAAATGTGAGACAGTTGCCAAGTGTCTGAATTTTGATCACATGACCCTGGAGATGGCCACAATGGTCGTAAGTGTGAAAAACAGTCCTAAGTCCTTTTTTTTTTTTTGCAGTGCCATTGTAACTGAATGGTCACTACTGTCAGCTTTGGAAGCCATATTGAGACCAGATGCTTCCACGCTGCCACATTTTTGAGCCTGGGAAAATGGGAGGGGGTATTTCTGGAGTGTATGTAGTTAGACATAATAACATTCTTTTTCTGATTCAAGGTCATGTTAGTTGGCACATAAGTGAGGGAAAGTCTGATGCTGGGACAGATGATGATTGGTCCATGTGATGTAATGATGGGTGCAATGGATGGATTTTGTAGTTTTTACTTATTGCAGGGAAGCCCGGAACTTTCAGATTTGGGATTCCCCAGTTGTGCCAGTTACTATCCAAAATAAACTTTTGAGAAGATGTCTGTGTTGGAGTTGTTGGAGGTTTGCTGGAATGCTGACAATTAAACCAAATGTTGAAAGTCAAGGAGTAACAATGTTCCAAAAAGAAAAAAGAAAACAAGAGTCAATACATCACATTTTTTTCTGATAATGGGTTGGAAATCCTTCCTTCCTTCCAATATTATTCTTACTTCTTAGTCCAAGTCCTAATAAATTACCACTTGTCTTAAGTTTTGAATGATTATCCGGGGTCAGAAAATCTATGCAAAGTTATGTCAGCCCAGCTGCAATTATGCACCGGCTATGGTTTTAATTCTTTGTGAGAGAATCTTCATTAGAAAGTGGTTTAAAGTTTACTCTAGGCTGGGAGAAATGGAAAAAAAAACAAAAAACAGCTCATTTTCTGTCTTTCAGTGCAATTTTCATTCCTGCTTTTGCAAATTCATTTGTACATATAGGTTAACTAAGCTGCTGCTAAGGGAATTTATTTAGAAATGCACTAGGTAGTTGCTTTGAGAAGCTGGAGTATATTTAGCAGGAAAAGGATATTCGTGTAAGACATCTCCCAGGGTAGCCGGTTAAAAGCTTGATGGGTTTGAATGAATACCAATAACAACAACTGAGATAGTAATTGCAATGTAATTGGAAGGTCTTCTGGTAATTTAAAGGTGTGTATGTATCCTACCTGCTCTCATCTCTTCCCAGGATCAGTGATAGCTCAAATCAGTAGTGGGATTCAAATATTTTTACTACTGGTTCTGTGGGAGTGGCTTGGTGGGTATGGCAGGGGAAGGATACTGTAAAATCTCCATTCCCTTCCCCACTCCAGGGGACTGTTATCTCAAAATTCCCATTCCCTCCCCACCCACCCCAACGGATTTCCAGCTCCGTTCTCCTGTGCAGGGCAATCAAAGAAGACCTAGCGGATCAGCAAAATAGAAAGTTATCAGTTTGGATAACTTCTAAGCTATATTTGGACCGGTGAATACCTGTAGAGAGATCCTTAAAAGGGGAATATTTGTAGCTCAGGGTTGAAATGAGGGGTGCTTGGCACCCTCTGGGCTTGCTTGTTTTCTTGCAGATGTTTCATTACCTAACTAGGTAACATCATCGGTGCTAGAAGGGAGTAGGGTTTGTGGAATAATGGAGGAGGAGGAGGAGGAGGAGGAGGAGGAGGAAGAGGAGGAGGAGGAGGAGGAGGAGGAGGAGAAGAAGAAGAAGAAGAAGAAGAAGAAGAAGAAGAAGAAGAAGAAGAAGAAGAAGAAGAAGAAGAAGAAGAAGAAGAAGAAGAAGAAGAAGAAGAGGAGGAGGAGGAGGAGGAGGAGGAGGAGGAGGAGGAGGAGGAGGAGGAGGAGGGGAAGAGGAAAAGGAAGAGGAAGAGAAGGAGGAAGAGGAAGAAGAGGAGGAGGAGAAGGAGAAGAAGAGGAGGAGGAGGCAGTTATGGGGTCCTTGGTGCTATCTGATCTTGCTTGTTTTCTTGCAGACATTTCATTACCTAACTAGGTAACATCACCAGTGCTAGTTAGAGTAATGAAACGTCTGCAAGAAAATAAGCAAGATCAGAGAGCACCGAGCTATCTTTTTACAGAGCTTTTTCAGATTCTAGGGAGGCCTCTTAATAAAAAGCATTCTTCTCAGAAAGAATCAAATACGTTTGCGAGAACTGAGAATCTATTCAGCCTTTCCATTTCCTGACATCTGATTATTAAAGCAAACAAATTAGAGAGTGGGAGAGAGCATTTCCTTTATTATTATTATTTTTTTTGCTTCTGATCTATGCCAACTCATACCAGAAAAACCAAGGAGGAGCGGAACAAAAAAAAAAAAAATAGATATCAGAATTTTGGAACTGCTTTGTTCATACTCCCTATTCTTTTAAAAATCCCTGGGAAAAGAAGCATACATTTAAAATTAAACTGGCCCATTAAAATGGTATTAAAATTCAATAAAGTCCAGTTGAAAGTAGTTTCAATTGCATACAATTGAATTTTAATAACATTTTAATGGGTTAGTTTTACTCTGGATATGTTATTTGTTCCCTGAGTCTTTGAAGTGTTCATCAATTCTTCTGGAGCCTTAGTCTAGTATCTCAAAGAAAAGTTTCACATTATTATTGTTCAGATTTTTATATATTTTCTTAGATATACGTAGGTATGTTTGCTATCAAGCTACTCTTAAAAAAAACAACCACTTTGTATACCAGATATTGCACAACTCTTATCCTCTCTCTCCTCTATCTGACTATACTTATTTCTATGACAGAATGTCTATAGAGATTGTCAGTCATCCAGGTCATGGTTACTCCAAAGTTACTTTTTTTCAAGAAGCGATTAGACTTTCTGGTTTTTCTTTGAAGACATTTCACTCCTTATCCAAGAAGCTTCTTCAGTTCTGACTGGATGGTGGGGAATGGACAGCTGGACATTTGCATCCTTTTAGACAGTCATTGAGGCCACTTGGAGGTTTATCTGTGTCATCAGGATACCTGAATAGAGCAAATGGGTTAGGAAGCCTTCTTGGAACTGTTGAAAGAACTGTGTTGTAAACAGGAGATAGATGATGTCATATCCCTCCCTCTCAGTTGAGAGACAGCTGTTCAATTTTGATCTAGATGGCCTCTTTAACCCCTCTTTCAAACCAGTGGCCTTCTCTGTCCAAAATATGGATGTTGTTGTCTTCAAAATAATGTTCTCTGTCTTTCAAATGCAGACGGACTGCTGAATCTAGTCCTGATGTATTTGTTCTCCTATGTTGTGCCATGCATTTATGAAGAGGTTGTTTTGTTCCTCCAATGTACTGATCTGTACATGCATTGTATTGCATATACTACAATGCTCATTTGGTGGTTTTCTTGCAGAAGTTTCATTACCAGACTAGGTAACCTCGTCGCTGCATCACCATCATCATCATCATCACCATCAAAAAAATCTGGAGAAAGATTAAACTTATCTTAAGTCCTTCACTTCAGAGATGGTCTTCAGCAGGTTCTGACCAGTTCTGGAGAACCGGTAGCAGAAATTTGGAATTGTTTGGAGAACTGGCAAATACCACCTCTGACTGGTCCCACCCCCATCTCTTCTCTGCCTCCCATTGAGTCCCAGCTGATTGTCTGGGTCTTCTTTGGTTGCCCTGCACAGGAGAATGGAGCTGGAAAGCAGGTTAGTGGGTTGGGAAGGGAATGGGGATTTTGCAGTAACCTTCCCCCGCCATGCCCACCAAGCCACTCCCACCAAGCCAAGCCACGCCCCCAGAACTGGTTGAAATTTTTTTGAATCCCACCACTGCTTCACTGACTTTCATGATGAAGTGAAGATAGGAACAAATGATTTTTGTCATACCATGTCGCTCACAATGCTATACCATACAGGGTCAGACAGACAGATAAATAGATCTAGGGCTTTATGAAATACCGTTGCTTATTTCAGAATAAGATGCCATGATGCTCTTTTGTGTGAGCTTTGCATACAGAATAATTAGAGATCGTCTTTCGGAGATGGGTCTATTAAGGGACTTTGCAATGAGACATGGTAGACCAGACTGTGATTTCCCCTTTAAAATAATCTAATGGATAGTTATACAGTATAGTTCAATTTAAAAAGAGAATGCATTACCATTCTTGCATGAGTTAAAATTAGCTCAGCACTTCTAAGGTGGCAAGAGAATCAATTTTTATTTTTTTAATTGTGTTATTATTGTGCACTGAGTTTGGTTAATGTTGAGACTGGGAATACTAATCAAATTAACTCTTATGTGGAAAATGTAATACAAATGATTCCAGAGAGTTAAAGTTAAAGCCTTTTAAATGTGCTCAAATTCTATCGTTTTTCATATTGCATTATAATTTGTGTTAAGTGCCAAAGAAAATAACTAATCAGCTAATACAGTGTGCCATCTCTCCAATTAGGACAGTTCCTGCATTTCAGAAGGTTGGGCTACTGTACGACAATACACCTCTCCTTCCTTCTCCTAAGGATGCTTCTCAATCTTTTCTTAGCATACATTCATTTACAGCTTTCTGTTCCGAATTATGTAGGCTTGCTTCCAAAATGGAACTCATGAATTAACACATTTTGTAAAGAGCTTTCTATATTTCAAACATCATAAATGTTTGATGGCAGGTGCAACTGACTCAGGAGTGAAACTCTGGGTGGGTCATCACTAACTCAGAGAGATAGAAGAATTAGAAATGACTTTCCATGTGTTTATGGTGTTAGGAAAACCACTTAATTATAGTTGTTGACTGGTGTATGAGTTAGACAAGTGGAGGAGGTTGTTATATATTAAATTGAGGAAAAATTAAGAAACATTCTGATTAAGAAGATTAAGAGCCATGGTGGCACAGTAGTTAGAATGCAGTATTGCAGCTAATTCTGCCGACTCCCAGCAGTTTGATTCTCACTTAACTCATCCTTCCATCCTTCCGAGGTTGGTAAAACAGGGACTCAAATTATTGGGGGTAATATACTGATTCTGTAAACTGCTAAGAGAGCGCTGTAAAGCATTGTGACATGGTATATAAGTCTAAGTGCTCCATGCCACCAGATTATTGTAATAGAAATGTACAGCTGTATTTTAAAAGGAAAAGGATGTTTTGCCCCTTGTCATTCTAACATAGAAATAAACACACTGTTGGATACGGGTCTATGCAAAGACATGTATGCGTGCATATCTCTGTATGTATTGGATGGTTTGTTTCTCCGTTACTTGATTTAGCAAAAGGCTAACTCAGTTGGAAATCGGAGATATCCAATGGAGATATATAGACAGGATGGTGGGATCTTTGCCTTCAGTGTTAAATTAACTACACTTCTTTGCACAAGTAATCATAAAAACACAGACTAAGACATTAGTTTGATGCTATTACATCAGCCAGACAATTTATTGTTAAGTGCTTGTCAAAGGAGGGCAAAAATTCCTGCTTTTCCAGCAGCTCTCATTGGCTTTGACATTTACCCAGAGTAAATCTAATGTGGGTAAGGCTAGAATCATACAACTTGACAGACGTGACATTTTATGGCTGCCATACTTTAACTAGTATTGTGATGATAAGGTCTTGGATGTCCCAAGAAACTTGTAGAATATAATTTCAGACCTAATGGACAGTCTATTTACCTTTCCACTAAGACCCAAGAAGACATAAATCAAGAGTCATTATTTAGGGTTTTATTGGTGGGACCTGGAAATGGAGAAGTTAAATCTTGCAGATGTAAGGAGAACGAAAGGGTTGCTTTATAAATAAGGCCAGGGGTGGGATACTACAGGGTTAACTACCGGTTCAGGATTTACGAGCTTCCCTGCCCGTTGTGAGCTGTGCACCTGTAAATCATCATTAGCACGTCATTAGCACACTGTGTGCAGAGAAGCAGCACTTTTTTTTCCTGCTTTTTTAAGTGCAGCTATGCCTCGTTCGGCAGCAGAAGTAGAAAAATCAGGAAATAAAGATCAGGTAAGAGCCCAGGTGGGTGGGTGGGCAAAAACATTAGCAGACATAGAACCGGTTCTATGTCTGCTGCTCTTCAGAGCTATCGGTTCTACAGAGGTAGACAGAACTGGTAGAAACCCACCCTTGAATAAGGCTGAACTAAGATCTAAAGACCCTCAGGCACTTAGTGTGCCATGAAAACAATCATTTAATTTGAGAGATATATACTCTGTTAGAAGCTTGTAGCAGGGGTGGGATTCAAATTTTTAACAACTGGTTCTGTGGGTGTGGCTTACATGGTGGGTATGACTTGGTGGTCATGTGACTGGGTGGACATGGCTTAGTGGTCATGTTATTGGCTGGGCATGGCCAACTCAATATCACTCACATCGAGGCATGCATCTCCTCGTCTGACCTCTCATGACTGTGGGAATGCTGCAACAGTCGTAAGTGTGAAAAATGGTCATAAGTCACTTTTTTCAGTGCCATTGCAACTTTGAATGGTCACTCCACACAAGCAAAGTACCAGCAAAGGAAGGGAAAAAAACTCCAGAGAACTTCCAGGGACAGGAAGTCTAGTCCTGTCAAGAATGTAATAAGGGTTAACGGAGAGGCAGTTTCTGTAAGCAACACCAGAATGTTTCCTTCCTGCCTTCCTTACAGGATTAGGCCAGTAATTTCTTCTAACAACCTGTTCTCCCAACTGCTTAGAATGTTAACAACTATCCCCAAGTGATATGGAATCCATGAAGGGACTCATTTGATTGTTGTCACTAACACTCAAGTAAGAGTAGGGGGTTATTGGATTTGGATTGGGTTTTATCCTTATAAGCCATCAGGGGTCACCAAGAGTGAGCTGGGGAACCACATAAATATTCCCCAATGAAGGTAATCATTTCTTAAATATACCATTAAATGAAAGTATTTTCACCAGTTGATATATCTCAAAATTATGGTTTTGATCTGCAACTTCTTTCTTTCTTTCTTTCTTTCTTTCTTTCTTTCTTTCTTTCTTTCTTTCTTTCTTTCTTTCTTTCTTTCTTTCTTTCTTTCTTTCTTTCTTTCTTTCTTTCTTTCTTTTTTTCCCCTTCGTGGCAAAAACCGCCACCTCCACCTGCTTGACTTGAATAAAACCTGAAATGCAAATAATGTCAAGCAGTCTTGGAATTGCTTTTTATACAACCCCTCGTTTTGATAAATACAAGGTTGGGTAAAACACAATACGACAGCTGATTCAACATGACTGGTAAGGCAGACACCCTCTGCCTTTGGGGAAATTAAATCTGTGTGAAGCAGCGTGCTCATAGTTCGAGGCTTAATGTTCAGGTTGCAAGGGAGCCCATAATGTTTGGTAATACTAGCTTCTAGATATGGTGAAGAATCTTAGATTGAATGAATTCCCAAATCCCAAACCCAGTTTTATCATGCTTTGTGTGAGCCCTGCAGCCTTGCTTTTCCTCTTCATTGAGTAATAACTTTTCCACTTGACGTTGTATTTTAGCATCCCATTATAAAAGACTTCTGAAACTTGGTTAACAAGATTTGCTTAACATAGTCAGACTTCAGCCTGTTACTTAGAAACACGAGAAGCTTTTCCGCAGGATTGTTTTATATCGGGAAATTAGAACTTTTCCTAGAGGGACAATGAAGCATTTCAATAACCACTGGCAACTTTAAATGAGTCTTGCTGAACTCCTTCAGCTGCCTCACTTCTAAATATCTGATTAGTTAACTGTTGCCTTTGGCCCCGATGAATGTTCAGGCTTTATTCCTTTGATTTTCATTAAACAATGAAACTGATGAGCGTGTAAATTCTTTGATTTCCTTCCTTGTTACTCTTTCCTACCTAGGTCTGTTCTTAGAACTCCCTGTTTTATTACGTATTTATTATTCCAACTGGTGGACTGTCCTAATTAGCTATGGTCACCACTTGCTTGCTATTTTCTCTACTAGACAGTAGTGTAACATGAGTTTTAAAAATCCCAGGTCTGGGGTAAAATTTCCAACTCAAATGTCCAGAGAGAGAGTGATAGGCAGTATCAGCAGTCTCACATTTATGTAGAGATAGTCATGCCAATAATTACTTTGATTCTTCTGGCATTGTCCCCGCCCTTTAATTAAAGAATGTTGTACAATAGGGATAAATGAGCAAGCCTCTATAGAATTACAGATGTCCCTGCTGTTATGTTCACTTAAAAAAAACAAACCCACCACAGTATTCACTTTTACACTGGCTTGCTTTTTATTCCAGCAATGTTCAATGCAGCATCAGGCTATCAGGTGCAAACTTCATTTCATTCCTATTCTGCTGTAGTTTAAAATGTGAAATCCAAAATACTCAGGTTGTACATGTATTTGTAAAGGAGGAGGAGAGGTGGGGGAGATTTTACAAGCAGCCTAATATGTTGGGTACCTAAAGACGGCTTTGTGAAGCCATGAAGCCTAGGATTTGAAACCCAATAACTGTACCTGTTAGCTGATTTGTATTTTGAAAACAAGCTCACCTTATTTTCCAAGACATTGCTGTATCTCAAGAATTTGATCTCAGATACACTCTAGCCAAACATCTAATCATGGCCTTATGGGAAAGTTTGAAGCTTAGTGAGGGGGGAGTCTCCTTGATTTGACATACCAACATGGACATTCAGTTAAGGGATTAGTTTATCCAAATAGGCAATTATATGATGTGTAACAGAATGAGAATTAATTCAAAGGTGATCTCCTGCCCAAAATATAAGTACATTTTTGGTTTGAGGAAGGGATTACAAAGCATTCTGCTTGTGTAAACATGATGAAGGCAGATGAAAGGAAGATGTTTAGGCATTCCGATATCTAAGGAAGCCTTAATAAATCTGTGAAGCTATTATTACCATGTTGTTCTGCTTAACAGGATTAAAATTCCCAATGACATTAAGCAAATGAAATAATAAACCAGTTATGGAAATGCAGTTTTATTCCCTTACCACCATGAAAGCATCAGGCTAAAGGCAACGTTATAGTCCAACGCATTATAATGAAAAACAAAACTTATTGGTTTTGCTGCATTCTAATTCCTCGGG
This sequence comes from Pseudonaja textilis, assembly GCF_049901715.1. Classification (NCBI taxonomy): domain Eukaryota; kingdom Metazoa; phylum Chordata; class Lepidosauria; order Squamata; family Elapidae; genus Pseudonaja; species Pseudonaja textilis. The sequence goes on from NC_142001.1 coordinate 14,145,097, forward strand.
GCACAAATTCGGCAATGTTTATAGATTCTGCAGAATTGGTCAAAAATTTTTCTACTCAGTCCTTTCAAATGATGATTGGAAGTTGTTGTTTTTTTAAAAAAAAAAAATCAATAGCTCTCCCCGGTTTTGATATCAGTGCCAATGACCAGTTGATTCAGGCAAGAAAACTTGCTTGTAGTGATTTCTGTGTTTAAAAAAAAATCAGCAGAGGAGCCATAGGCCAATGGTAGAACCCCTGCTTTGCAAACAGATGGTCTTGAGTTGGATCCCTGCCATCTTCAGGTAGGACTAAAATAATTCACTAAATCCTGGAGAACATCCACCATTTTTTGAAGTGACACAGTCCAAGGACAACTTGATCTGCTCTGTCTCCTGGTTCCCTTTTGTAACATGTTGATGCTGTTCTTTTGCTTCTTATCAAGTTTCAAACAGACCACCTAATGACATGAAGAACAGATGTTCATTATGCTGCATGCGTTTCTTCCATCATTCTCTCTTTGAAGAAGCCAACCATAAAGCGGCTACTTAGAATCAAGGAAGTCCACTATTAGTTCCTAGAAAAAATATATTAGGTTGTTTTTTTTAAAATCTAAAAAGATTTATCTAAAATTTTTGGAAGGCTCAGTGTGAAAGTCAGGCCTACTCTTTAGGCACTAGGGAGCAGAAGGCCCAAGCACAAAAAATAATTCCGATGGAAATCTAATATAGGCATTAGCAAAATATAAAGATCTTTTTAAGAAGGTAACTTTATTTCTTTTACTCAGTTTACAGAACTTATCTTTTATCATCTAAGGAACTGAAGTAGCTAATTCATTTATCGCAGGACAGATGAATTTTCCAGCAGGTTCTGCTCAATCCTCCTGCTTAAATTTCCAAACACATGGCGTGTAGCCATTTGAGGTGTTAAGGCTGACCTCAGCTTTTCTTACTTTAATTATTAGATAGCCACTATACCCCAGGGATATTTTTAACAGGTTTGTTTCAATAATATTACCTGTTTTAGTGCTTGTTTTTTCTTATGTGCATAAGAGTTATATATGCTTTTCTCTAAACATTTGCATATGCTCTTTCCTAAGATACGCAGGCTAATATTCAAAAGTAACTTTTTGGAGAGTGTTCCTTTCGTATCAAATCAAGTCAAATCAAACAATCAAATCAAATCTATTCCAGCCAAAGACCAGAACAAATAAAACACTCAATGGACATCCAGTTAAAAATTCTATAATAAAATAATAAATAACACATAAAATCTATATTAAAATCGCAATTTGGCATCCAGTCTGTCAGTTACATATGGCCTAACTATACTATAATATCAATCCATAAACTACTTTGTATAAACTTTCTTTTGTCTATTCCATTTCAGACTTTGGTGGTGGGGAAACCACGTGAGTGCAGGTTTGTATTTTGTTCTGTATACAAATTCTGGAAATGTGAATTGTTTACAAGGAGAACTTCCATCCGCCCATTTCACATTAGTCTGAAGTTTGTATTGTCTCGTATTTCTAAGTATCTCAAAAACAAAATCATGGTCTTATTGAATATATTCACAAATCCTTAGGTTGATCTAATATTTGGGGACGCTGGAAGAAATAATGTATATACGCAATCTCTGCAAAATAACTTTGTAAGTTCTTATCAGGTGTGTGTATGAACATGCATGCCAGTCTTGTGTCAAAGTAGGTCACTGGGCTAGAAAGCAGAAGACTCTAGTTCTATCTTAAGGACTAACTCAGCAGAATGATTTTGGGCCAGTCACACACACTCAACCCGAGAGAAGAAAGCAATGGCAAATGTTTTACAAAGAAAACTGCAGGGACTAGTCCAGGTGCCCATTAGGAGTCAATCCTGACTTGAAAACTTCTCACTCACCAGCTTCTTTCCTCTCCAAAATGGCATAAGTCCTGTCATTTTTAAAGCAAACGTGGAATAAATCATATTCACATTTGGTACTTGGCCAGTCTTATGTCAGCTCTTAGTCTCTTAGAGTCTGGCTCAAAACAAAAATGAGAAATGTCTTCTGTGATCTTTGTTAGGGTAGCCTATGACCCTCCTCAATTCCCAATTCCCCTAGCTATTGAGGGATAACTGTGTGCAAAATAGACACATAACATGCGCTCATTAGCTTGCCAAATCCAGAAGTGGCATTCGGACAAAGATGGTTTGAAAAAATGGTCTATAGTCATAGACAAATCCAAACTCTTAACAAGATCATTCAGACTTGAGAAATTAATGTTCTATAGTTAAGATTGTCTTTGATTGGACCAGCCAATTCTAGCCAAAAAAGAGATATTGGAATTTTGTTTTTACATGCTGTTTCAACTGTACAGACTAAAGCACAGCCATTCTTGATTCAGCAATGTTTTTCTGAAGACTGCTAGAAAGCTTGTGGAAAAATGAAGGTATGGGGGGAAAACCCCCAGTGTTTTGTGTACAGGCTCATGTAGGTTTTTGGAGTTGTGTGAATAAGGACCTCACAAGTATGTTTTCTGTACCATCTTGAGTTAGCCATCTCAGCTATAGACTGACGGTAGTGATAGGCAGAGAAATTCTCAAGTTCTTCCCTTCCTTTCTCTCATCACTTCAATAAAACAGAATTGTCTTCCAAAATATCTTTCAAGAGGAGGGTTTTAGGCAAATTTTAATGATAAATATACTGTTCCTTGCAGTTGTCTATGGAGATTTTCAGTCATCCAGGTCCTAGTTGTCCCAAAGGTGCTTTTATAAGAGGCAGCTGGACTTTCTGATTTTTGTTTGAAGATGTTTTGCTTCTCATCCAAGAAGCTTCTTCAGCTCTGCAGTTATGTTTTTACAGTTATTTACTAATCATAGAGCTAATGGGTGTGTAGAGAAGTGAGGGATAAGTGTTGTTGAACAACATTTGCACAATAATGTTCAATGTCCCTAGCTTCCCATGTTTATTACATCCCATGTATTAAGATTAGGGGTCATTATCTTCCTTAAGAGGTCATGACCTTGGGGAAACCCTGGAGAATAACTTGTTCTTTTGTCCCTTCTCCAATTTTTAAATGCATTTCAGCATCAAACAGTCTCTTAGCACTACTCACATGAAACACAAGGAATTCCAATGAAATGGAAAGCTTATTGGGACAGGAATGGATTTGCATCCATCTGGAATGCAACACTTTTTTGTTGATTTAGCCACTGTGAATCTTCAATCATAATTTTCCCCCTCTAACCAGAAAATAGGATAGGATAAGATAAAATAGGATTGAATAAGGATAGGATAGGATAGGATAGGATAGGATAGGATAGGATAGGATTCTTTATTGACCAAGTGTGATTAGGCACAGAAGGAATTTGTCTCCTTGCATAAGTTCTCAGTGTACATACAAACAACAAATGATAAATCATTATCATAATCATCATAAAAATACATTCATCGTAAAACATTAGATGCAACACTTAGTGATAGTCAAAGTCACATTTACATAAGAAATTCTACATTATGTTTCTTTACCAAAACAAAAAACAAAAAAAACAGGAAGACAACACACTGTATTGGTTTGGGAACATGACAACAATAACAACAAACAAAAGGTTAAATTTAATTAGTCTCATCTTTGAAGATACATCTCTTAAGATCCCACAGGGGGAGCTTCTGAAATCCCACCAAGTTGGGGGCAGTAAAGGATGTTTTAGAGTTAAAATTGCTTAAAGCAGCTTATCATTGAATGACAATTAACTACTGCTTCTGGCTAATTTGGTTGCAGTAATAAATTCCTCTGTGATAGGGCACCGGTTATATTTCATAGATGGTTGGTGCAAGTTTTCCAGCGTTCATAATGTTAATTAAATGTTATATATTCAGAGATGAAAGGGTTGTCCTAAGGATCATTATGGTGAATTAAATTTATCCATGGATTTTGAGAGGCTAACATAATCTAAGAATCTGTTGTGATGTGATGGAATCTCCAGCTAAACTGGAGGGAGAGGTCAAGAAGGGCTGAGTTTAGAGTCATTGCATTGCAGAATATGGCACAGATTGGACTTCCACCAGAACCTTTGAAGCTTTATCTTGCCATTCCCAGAGAAATGCAGTCAGTCTAGTGAGATTCTTATATTATAGTTGACCAGAAATAAACTACTTGTGAGACTCTTTCTGAACGGTTCTAGTTGTTTTCATACAACATGTAGACAACCAGAGCCTAATGCAATGTGTGTTAGCTAGCAGTAACTATGTTGTCCATTATAATGGTGGTAGTGATGGTAGGAAATGAACAAATGTGTGTTCCCAGGTTGTATTGCAAGCCTCTGCCCTCCTGAACCTGTGTGGTGACATTACATGCAGGTATGTAAAGGATGGAGTCTATATCAAGAAGATATAAGGTCCATTTTCAATGTTCTGATGAAACCTCAGCTTGTTAAGAAAGCTATATAGTAAACTACATGTTGGTGTCATACTATTGCTTATGAATGTTATCTATATAGATAGAATGATAGATGAGCATAGTCATTTTGATATTGTTTACCTCTTTGATTAAAATCTGGTGCTCTGAATAACTACCCATTGAATACGTTGGATTCTTTTCCAATTGTGATCCAAGCTGTGCTGTGATTTATGATCACTCCAATTTTTTTTTCAAACAGACATTTGGTAATATTCTTTTCAACCATGTAAACATTCAAGGATAACCGTGTAAAGGTCCTTTTTCATCAGATAATGTATAATCTGTTTATATTGGTGTTTCTTTAAAAAACGCAGGCACAAATACAAATTATATGTTTGTGAAATAAGGGATGGCCATCTCAAATAATTCAAAAGCACATGAAATCAATATTAATTTATAATCTATTATGAAGAAATATTAATTTATCATTTATTACAAACAAATATTAAGTTACCATTTATTATGAACAAATATTAAGTTAGCGTTGTCTCCAAATTCTCAGGACTTGAAATTTGAAAGCTCTATTCGCTATGGTTTCCAAAGCTACTGAGTGTAATTAAGAGTAGTGTGATTTATACACCTGCAGATAAAAGCCATAAAAAATCTCATTATCGAGTCAATATATCTTGTAATTAATGATTTTTAGCCCAATAATTTATTAGCTCATGTAACAAATTCTAGGGTGGCAATCATTACAAAAGGGAATTTTGTCAAGAAAATAATTCAGCTTGGTTACTACTTAAGTATTTCTGTGTTTAAACTCTTTTATGGTAGGGATAAAAAAATAAAGGTAGGAATGATAGATACATTCCTGTTCACAAAGTATTGTCTTAGGCGATACCTAAATCCTACATCCCCTTGAGAAATAGACCCACTGGGATTTATATTTGAGCAGAAATAAATAGGATTGTGAAGAAGACAGATTGATCATAGTCACTTGAGCTGAGACCAAAGGAAATAATAGCTTTTGAAATGAAAACCCAGAGTAAGGTGATGTATTTTATGGTTGATGAAGTCCAAAAGGATTCACTCACAGCATTGTTGGGAGAAAAAAAAAACTCTGATCATCGCGAGGTAAGAAATTTGTGGGAGACATTATGGTCAATGCACAAGATCTAATCCATCAGCAGTTCTAAACAAGTATCTCCTAACAATCAGTTTAGTGCCTTGAAAACAAACAGCTCATCAAGAAACACAGTTATAAAGTTGGCAATGTGCAGTTTTACATCCCATCCTTCTTTTTAATTCGGATATTCCCAAAGATCAAGATGTTCATTGCAAGTAGTAATTCATTCCCATATTACCTATATAAAGAAGATTCAGACAAACTAAACAAGGGAAAAGAAAAGTGAAGAGAACGAGAAAGGATTACAAATGAAATTTTTAGGAGGACAGATTGAGAGTAACTTGATCAAAAAATTTTCTTGGTCAATGATTTTTCAAATAAATTGAAAGAAGTTGATGCAGAATAGGGTGGTCTGTTCTGCCTCACTTTAAAATGCAAGGCACAGAACAATGATTTGAAGACCATCCTCTCTTGCTGATATTTTATTTTTGATTCTTCGACTGAGCAGGAAATTATACTTACCCGTTGTGTCCAATTCTATCAGTCAATAAATTTGGAGAGGTATAGAGAAAGAAAGATCTGGCCATTTCATTACAGATTTGAAGAAAGTTTGTATAATAATTTAAAACACACAAAAAAAGAGTTTCATAAAATTGAGAAGAAAGTTTTAAAGTGTACTCATTATCCTCCTTCAGTCACATTCAGAATGTTCCTTCCAATTTTCTCCATTGTGAGTTTGCTTGTATGTATCATGACTATCATTTTCTCCAAAGCTCTAGAATTATATTTTCGTTTTGTGGAATTTACAAAATGGCTGTAAACACAACAAGAGATGACAATAACAACAAAAACAACCCAAAAAACCCTGTTTCTTTTATTTTTCTTATATGTATCCATGTATTCATAACTATGTTTTTACTTATACCTATTATCTTGTAAGCAATTGACAAACCAAATAAATAAATTAAATAAATAAATAACCACAATGTTTTGATGTGGCATTCTTCATGCTGGCTATGAATTTTTTTCTGCAGACCAACCAGACTTTGAGATAATACAGTCCTGCAAAAATTAAACAAACCAGTCAATTAATGTTCTGCCTATAAATTGGATTAGACAGTTTGCAGGTCTCATTTACTCACAGCTCCAGTTTAATGCGGACTTATTTTAATAAATTATACATATACAAACTTTAGTTCTCAACTCGGCTATTACCAAGTTTCCTGAATTGTGAAGAACAGAAGCAAGAGCTTCTAGTTTTCTTAAAAAGAAAAAAAGAACTAGAAATGTAATGCTAAAACATACACCTTCAGATTTGTTCACTTAACACTAAATTACATAGTGCTGGAAGCAAAACAACTGTTAAAAACAATTAATTCAGATCGTATCCCTTCAGGAAGCCCATTTCTTTATTTCTTTCCTTCTTTCTCTCTCTCCCTCCCTCCCTCAATGCACATATTCATTCTTTCTACAAAGATGAATGTAGAAGTGATCTTCTTTAGGGTAGCAAGAATGCAAAGGAAGCCATCCCAGCTGCTTACTTCTGAACCAATCCCACAGTTGAAGAAGGAATACTATTTTTTTTCCTTCCAGTGCACTTTTAATCCATCAAGGTGATGACTTCATTGGTAGCTGCCAACCCTTCTGCTCTTTTGTGGCAAAATAAGCAGGTTGAATTATATGATCCCCAAAGAGATTCTTATTTGGGCATAATGACTTACATTATGGAACTGCTGTTAAGAGTTTCTCCACGGAGCAATTATATGAAGAACTTTGAACAAGTTAAAAATGTGCCATGAAAACCAATTATCGGAATTATGCATTCTAGAAATAACCTTCTCATAGCTTTTCTTTCCTCTTTTGGAGGTTTTTCTCTCACCCCCCAACCCTCGTCCAACAGCACCCAGATTTTTGAGAAGATTATTTCTGAGCCGTTTGAGCTGCATCTGTGATTTGTGCCTTCATGTGCAAGACTCCCTGGGGAAAAATTTCTGCAAGATGAAAGTGGGTGGGGAGGTTATAGTTAGACAATGGAATGTATAGAATACTCTGAATTCTGCAGGGAACTGTGTAAGATAATTATTAGGAGGCTTCTCTGAATAAAACAAATTCTGATGATAAAAAAGTACGGTTTGTCTTTGACGCACAAATCTTGATTTAACATTCCCAGGTATAATAGGCATCTGTCATTGTTTAATTGCATGGGTCAATCTACTTTCCCAACATTTTTGGAAGAGTTGCCATCTAAAACGTGTGTTTACTATATTGTCAAATAGGTGGCTTTAAAAGAGTGTCCACGTCCTGAGACTGACCTTCATTTTTCAATTAACATCTGGAAGAGAGGCTGCTTAGACTAAGTTTAGCTCCATCTATTTCCTATCTAAGCAAGTCGTGAAGTAGAATCAAGGAGAGAAGCAACCTGGAATTCAGGAGAAACTTCCTGACAGTTGAGGACAATTAATCAGTGGAACAGCTTGCCACCAGAAGTTGTGGGTGCTTCATCACTGGAGGTTTTTAAAGAAAAGACTGGACAGTCACCTGTCTGAAATGCCATAGAGGTTGGACTAGAAGAGCTCCAAAGTCCCTTCCAGCTCCTTTCTGATTGAAATAATCGGTTCCTTCTTTTTGCTGTAGCAGGCAACCAGGGCCTGCTAGACAGCTAATCTTCATTCATATCTAGCCTTCTTCTGCCAACACCTAAACTGAACAACTTTGGGGGAATGGAGGTTGCAAATCTATAAAACCAGCCCATTGAAAGCAACTTCCTTGTGAGTCAAATTCTGGAGACCATCCTTGCGGTTTGGGCTGATCCAGCAGGTGGTGAGTATACTACACTGTATACTATAAGCATACAGGTCGTCCTCAATTTACAATCATTTGTTTAGGGGACGGACGTTGAAACAACACTGAAAAAAGTGACTTACGCTCATTTTTCACATGTCCGTTGCCTCATCCTCATGGGCGTGTGAGCAAAACCGGCATATATATTTATGAGAGTTACGGGGTCCCTGGGTCATGTGATCACCCTTGGTAACCTTCTCAGCTGGGTTTCGACCAGGAAAGTCAAATTCTCTTAATAACCACATAAATAGCCATAGCATTTAGACTTATATACCACTTTACAGCCTTCTCTAAGCGGTTTACAGAGTCAGCCTATCGCCAGGGGTGGGATTCAAATTTTTTAACAACCAGCTCTGTGGGCGTGGCTAGGTAGGCTTGGATGGGTGGGTGTGGCCATGTGACTGGGTGGGCGTGGCTTCTTTTCTTTTTGCAGCAACCCCCCTATTTTTTGTGCCTTCTGGGCCTCAGGGCAGCCTCCTGGGCAGAGCAGTAAGAGAGCAAGGGGGATCCTGATGTCACACATGCATGATAAGGACTGACTGGGCAGGGAGGGGAGGGGCCAGCCAGGGGCAGGATTTTCCGGTTCTCCGAACTGCGCAGAATCATAACAACCGGTTCTATAGAACTGGTCCGAACCAGTAGAATCCCACCCCTGCCTATTGCCCTCAACAATCTGGGTTCTCCTTTTACCCACCATGGAAGGAGGGAAGGCTGAGTCAACCTTGAGCCTGGTGAGATTCAAACAGTCCAATTGCAGGCAGCCGGCAGGCAGCAGAAGTAGCCTGCAATAATGCATTCTAACCTCTGCGCCACCCCATCTCTTAAGGGTAAATCTCTTTAACAATTGCAGTGATTTGCTTAACAACTGTGACAAAAAGGACATACAATGGCCCACAACTCACTTAACGACTCACTTAACAACCTCCTTACTTAGCAATGGAAATTTAAGCTCATTTAACAGATTAACAGGGAAGGGTCCTTGTAGGTCATCTAGTCCAACCCCCTGCCCAAGCAGGAGACCTTACACCATTTCTGACAGAGAGCAGTCCAGTCTCTTCTTGAAAGCTTCCAGTGATGAAGCTCCCACAACTTCCGAAGGCAACTTCTGTTCCATTGATTGATTGTTCTCACTGTCAGAAAGTTTCTCCTTTATTTCCAGGTTGAATCTCTCCTTCTTCAGTTTCAGTTTCCATCAATTATTCCTTGTCTGGTTTTTGGGTGCCATGGAAAATAGCGTGACCCCTTCCTCCTCTCTGTGACAGCCCTTCAAATATTGAAAGACTGCTATCATGTCTCCCCTGGTCCTTCTCTTCGCTAGACTAGCCATGCCCAGTTCCTGCATCGCCTCCAGTCCCCTGATCATTCTGGTTGCTCTTCTCTGCAGTTTTTCTAGAGCCTCAACATCTTTTTAATAGTCTGGTGACCAAAACTAAATGCAGCACTCTAGGTGTGGTCTTACTAAGGCTTTATATGGTGCTATTAGTTATTAGTGGTATTGGCTCCTTTGATCTTGATTGTATCCCTCTGTTAATGCAACTTAGGATTGTGTTGGCTTTTTTGGATGTCATCACACACTGTTGATTCATATTTAACTGGTTGTCCACTAAAACTACCTCTCACAGTTACTGCTATTAAGCCTGGTTTCACCATGATTTGTATGTTTTGTAAGTCGAGGATGATCTGTATTTGAATATATTTTTTTTAAAATAAATTTCTGAAGTGTGTTGCCTTCCTGGCATCTCCATTGATGTTCCTGGTACTTTGTCCTGCACATCTTAAATTAAGTGTCCCTGCACAAATTAGCAACAGCAGTGGCTTCCCACTGTCTTTTCCCCTGCTGTTACTATGCTACTTTGTAGATCGTTACTATATTTAGTTAGGGAGATGTCATTTTTGGAAACCCTGATGCTATTTTGATCTCATGTGACATTTGTGATCATTTGGATGGTTAAAGTGGCATTTCTAAAAAAAAAAAAAAAAGGTTCTGAGTGGTGAAAACCCAGAAACAATCAATGTATTTCTTTCATTTCCCTTTTTTTTTTAGCATTTTTGTTTAGGCTAGCTCTTGTAAAACTGTAACCTGGTACATTAGTAATTCCATCTTCAACCCCTCTCTCATGGCTAACCACTAATGTCAGAAATTGCTTTGAGTCACAGCAGCAAGAGACCAGACATCATTTTATAGCTCCTCTTGAATGCTCCGAGTTTCCTGGGAAATTGTCAGTGTTGATGTAAAAGTATTTCCACCGATCCACAAACTCTAGCTGGTCTTTATGGACAGAGCATCTTTTCATCTCAAGGTGATTTTGCTAATGGAGGCAAGTAAACCCTTTGTGTACCCTTTTCCAATGGTGGCAATCCAATTTTCTTTCTGTTTTGCTCTTTTGCTTCTCCTAATTGGATCCCACTACTTGCCCTTAATATTTTGTGCATTGCAAAGGGGAATGAATGAATGAATGAATGAGTGAATGGATTGATGGACGAGTCAAGGGACATATTTAATTAAATGATCATTTAGAATAGCATAGCTACTCAAATCCAGAGTTAGGTTGCAATCTGGAACAGCACCCTAATGGCAGAATTTCATTGTCTGTCTTAGTGGTCAGTGAAGGTCATCTTCTTCTACTGGACACAAGGCTGAATGACTTTTTATTATCACTCTTTAATTTTCTCCTAGTAGCTTATTTTATGAGGAACACATCTTGTTGAGTAGGTGTCTTACATCTCTTTTGCCTGCTAGGTGGTTGGCATGGCTTAGTATTAAACGCAAATACTGTATGTGTTTTTTTTTACATTCTGCAAAATACGTTGTCCTGGAGAAAGATGATTCTGTATTTAGTGAGGGATTTGTGAGCAAAGGGGCTAACTAAATTTATATAAGCAGCCATTTGCAATTGCACTTGCTTTGCCCTTTGCTTAGTGAGGAGCCTTGTCGAAAAACATTGCTGTGGACACCTCTAGATTCATGTAGATTTGGGGCTCGGGTTGCAGTTGTGCCCCATGCTCTGACAGCTCCAATTGATACACATAGCTGATCAGCCTTCTTTGAATCCTGCCTGTCTGATTTCTGAGGTTGACTATCTTGAAGTCCATGATCAACTGGAGCAACAGGGCCAGATTTCAGGCCAGATTCCAAATCATAGTGTCAAGCTCAAAGTTGCAACCATTATCACTTGCCAAAGAACCAGGGAGGAGGGAAGGGTGAGATGCAGGCTCCAGACTTCAAGAAGATGAGCCGTGAGAGCCAAGGATACTTCAGCAGGTGTTTGCTCAGACCAGAGCTTTTTTTCTCATAGCAATACACAATGACATTCAATTGGACCATGTGATCTACCCTAATAATGGGGAGGGAGAAATCTATATTGTCATTATGTGGGTTTGTGCAGGGAGTAGGTAGAGTTGGTTTTGTCTTCATCAGTGCCGAAATGATGAACTCGATCAAGTTTTGCATTCAGAGATTGGAAGTTCTCAAATGTGCTTGCTTTGGTTTAGTTCATCCGGTGGAACATTGACACATAATTTACAATAGGTTTCACCACCCAAACCTGTTGCATGACCACTTCTGGCTGTTTCATACAGATCTCGAGGAGCAGAGAAAACACACCAGACCAGTGGTGGGATTCAAATTTTTTTGCTACCGGTTCTGTGGGTGTGGCTTGGTGGGCGTGATGTGGTTTGGTGGGTGTGGCTTGGTAAGTGTGGCAGGGGAAGGTTCTGCAAAATCTCCATTCCCTCCCCACTCCACTAACCTGCTTTTTAGATCCGTTCTCCTGTGCAGGGCAACCAAAGATGACCCAGCCAATAAGCTGGGACTCGGGAGGCAGAGAATAAATGAGGGCGGGACCAGTCAGAGGTGGGATTTGCCGGTTCTCCAAACTACTCAAAATTTCCACTACCAGTTCTCCAGAACTGGTCAGAACCTGCTGAATATCACTCTGCACTTTATGTATCCATCTCCCAATACTGGTCATCCAGTAGAATGGTCAATGATGTCTCCATCAATGTAATGTCATTCATGCATGTTAGAGCCTTGACATGCTTCTTACACATTCAGTTATTCTTGCATAAGCCTTTTTTCTTTCCTTTTTCATCTTTCTTTCTTTTTTAAAACTTTGTCCTTAAATGATCCAAGACAAATGCCTTGGTTGGGAAGAAATAATGTGTGTTGCTACAATCAAGAAGAGCTTCCAAAGTCTTTTGTCTTTACCGTGACGTGGGGGGAATTGAGAAATCTGGAGTTTCATTAGTTGAACCAATAGAAATGCTAATGACTTAGTTATCTCGTTTGAGAAATGGAATTGTTCAATAATGTGACCATGTCTTGCCAATGGAAAATAATTGCTTTATAGACCCCCTGCACAGTTTGAACAGGACTAATAAATGACAGGCATTCTATGAAGATCCAACAAATGCACTTTCTGGTTGAAAAGTAAGATCAAACATTTTTTTTTTTAAATAAAGGAAACAGTCTTCCTTGTAGATAATGGTGACTCTTAAAAGCACATTAGCTTGTATAGTCTTGACAACTTTTGTTAAGAATATCGGTTTTATATGTGCAGCTAAAAAGAGACCAAGTATGCTAATTATTAAATACTGTTTCCTTTGTTTTGCTTCTGCTTCGGGGCATCTGGGGTTGGTTCATTTTGTGTTGGACTATTGACTGATTGTACTGTTTACAAGCTAGACAACCTCCTTAGGAGCCATGGTGGTTAGAATGCAGGATTGCAGACTAACTCTGCCCATAGCTTGTAGTTCAATCCTGACCAGCTCAAGGTTGACTCAGCCTTCCATCCTTCCAAGCTCAGTAAAAGGAGGGCTCAGATTGTTGGGGGACAATATACCAGTGGTGGGATTCAATTTTCTTTTACTACCGGTTCTGTGGGCGTGGCTTGATGGGCATGGTGTGGCTTAGTGGGCGTGGTTGGTGGGCATGGCAAGTGAAGGATACTACAAAATCTCCATTCCCTCCACACTCCTGGGGGAAGGTTACTGCAAAATCCCCATTCCCTCCCCACCCCACTAACCTGCTTTCCAGCTCCATTCTCCTGTGCAGGGCAACCAAAAGAAGACCCAGCCAATCAGCTGGGACTCAATGGGAGGCAGAGAATAGTTGGGGGAGGGGCCAGTCAGAGGTGGGATTTACCGCTTCTTCGAACTACTCAAAATTTCCGCTACCGGTTCTCCAGAACTGGTCAGAACCTGTTGAATTCCACCTCTGCAATATGCTGATGTTTGTAAACCACCCAGAGAGTGCTATAAAGCATTATAGGACGGTATATAAATCATATAAAAACATTTGCTATTGCTAATGCTAGTGCTTGCAGGGCCTTCAGCTCCCAGAATTCTTTAAATAGTATCTGAACTTCAGAGAATTCTGGAAGTTGAAGTCCACATTGGGATTTGTGTGGACTCACAGTTGCCACAACGACAAATGAAAGTAAGAAAATTTGCATAAGGTATACCAGTGACTTCTTTTCTGGGTCTTTGTGGGCAAAAACTGGATTTTTGTTACTGAGGTCTGCAATGATAAGCTACATCAAGGCTTTTGGGTAGGGGGTCTTCAAACTTGACAGCTTTAAGACTTATGGACTTCAACTCCCAGAATTCCTCCTCCAGGCATATTTACTTAGGGATTCTGGGAGTTGAAGTCCACAAGTCTTTGAAGACCCTTGCTTTTTGAAATCAAGGTATTTTGAAGGTTATCCTGGTGCTTCAGTTCTACTTCCAATGCTCTTTGGCTACCACCCTTGGAGCTTAAGAGAAAAGTTACAGCAGCAACCAGGTTGGAATTGAATTTAAAACACATCAACCCATATCAGTGCTATCAACAGCTAGAGGTAGGTCTGGATTATAAGCAAGAAAGAGTCAAAGGTGAGAAGAGTAAGTGATCTACTTCTGCATTATATATTCCTACAGTTGTCAGTTTCCAAGTAATGCAATCATCATAAAATGAACTCAGAGGCATTGCAGTTCCTCAAAGAACTATTTTATTTAATTACATATCTTGGCACGAACTGGTAGAAGCCAGTACTGAAAGTTTCCCGAGCTTCCACGTCACTATAGCTAGAATTTCCCCAATTTTTTCCAAAACAATATGTCACATTGTTCAACCAGGAGATGAAATAGTTTCCTGGCAACTTCACTCCTCCTTCCTCTGACTGACCAGCAGTTGGAACGCAGCTTATCGCCTAGCTATGTTGTTTTGGCTGGAGCTTCATCCGCCTCGGTTCTCCCTCAGCTCCATTTCTCAAATGTGTCAAACTGAATTCATACAATTCCACCACCAAACTGAATTCAGGCTTGACAATGGCTGAGCAAAAGGTCCACAAATACCTCAGCAGCTGTTGCAGGTTAGGGAAGGTAATGCAATGTTAATTTGTTTAAATTATGGATCGCAATAGCACTTAGATTTATATTCCGCTCCAAGGCATTTTACAGCCTTCTCTGAACGGTTTACAGAGTCATCCTATTGCCCCAAACAATCTGGGTCCTCACTTTACCGACCTTGGAAGGATGGAAGGCTGAGTCAACTTTGAGCTCCATCAAAATTGAACTCCTTGCTGTGGGGCAGAGTTAGCCTGCAATACTCTAACCACTGTGCCATCGTGTAGCGAATACTGTGCTGTTCAGGGAACATTCTGATCCGAAGGGCTACAACATAACCAAAGGAGTAAAGAAGTAGCTTGTGATTCCTATGTATAGCACAGACATGTGCTTTTGATTCATATCTGATACTACCCTGTAATGTGGTTTGACTTGGTTTGTGATGAGTAAGCATCCTGATTGGAAAAAGGCAGTTTTGTGTGCCACGTTCTGAATATATACCAATTTCACACAGTAGGAGATTCACATGAATTTTAAGTATGTATTCAAGCCTGAGGGCCAGGATGTGTGCAATTTATAAGTGTGGGCCTATTTTCTGTGTTATTATTCTAAAACATGGAAAAAGACAAACATTGCATTCGATGTGTGTGCTTAAAGCATGCTGTATTGGTCCTTTAATGCATTTCATGCCTTACCATTGACAGGTGCCTTGGAAAAAAAAAAGTCACCCCCATGCACATATATTCAATTATGGGGAGAAAAATGTTTGCTTAGCCAACCATAGCATAAAACCCACCTAACCTTCAAAAGCTATTGTGGGCCCAGCTGCTATTAACCTCATCAGGCACTAGATGGCAGTATTCCACTAACAACAATGGCAGCAAGAGTTAATAGATTATAGAGACATTTTAGTATAAGGAAATACAGAATTTAGAGCAGCTGAAAAAATGTGGTTAAATTAAGGAATGCGAGATTTAATAGAGTAGTTAAGGAAATCTCTGATGGCTTTAAATTTTGCACACTGGCTTGGTGAAAAGTATCTCTCTCCACTCTCCACCAACTCACTACACAATAGACTTTGGATGGATTCCAATACTTCTGGTTGGCTAAAGCTTTGAAACAAAAAAAAAAAAAACCCAATCCCAACTAATCAATTATTTTCAAAGGCTCAGGATTGGCATGACAGATTACAGGAAGTTGATATACCATCCTATAAGCTGAGGACTCTATGAATCTGAGCTATATTTTTAAATGATTGGTGGAAAAAAATAATTAACACACACACACACACACACAGAGAGAGAGAGAGAGAGAGAGAGAGCGCACTGGAGAAGAAAGAATAACAGAGAGATTCATCCATATGGCCACAAAGCTTTGAATCCTCAGAAAAGTCAGGATTTCAACTTTGTATCTTCTACCCATGCTGCCACAATTAGGGAGAAATGAATAGGTTTTCCTTCATCTTTAAGATGTACCATCAGGCAGGTTTAATCTGGTTCTTTCCATGCTGGGAACTGGGCTATGAACTTAGCTGGTGCAAATCGCTCCAAGATTCGATTGCCTCTTGTTCTGACTCCTTAACAAAATTTGCAAATTTCTTCCTGAATAAAACTTACATTTTGAACAATATGAAGGATATCAAAATGGATTTGCCATCCCATCTCTGTTTCTAACACTGGCTTTTGCCCTCCACTTTCCAGCTGGCATGGCTGTGCTCTTTGTTCCCTTCTAACTCTGTGGTCTGAAAGCAAGCGAAGAAGGAAGGAAAATAGAACTACTCATTCCATGGTTACTTTTTTTGGCCAAGGCTCACGTGCCTCTTATCTGACTGTTGTCTTGTAGCAGTTCTTCTTCCATTTCATCAAGGCCATTCCCTGTGCCCTCTGTACTCTCTAGTCTTGCATTCTTACAGCGGGGTGTGGATTTTGGCAATGGGACCCTGAACGCTTTGCCCCCATGTCTTACATGTATGGCTCTTTTCAACGATAGTCGTGGGTTCAGGTGACAAAACCTATGCAAGCACATTTAGGGTAGTTCATACTAGAAGCTGGAGATCTTGCATTACAAAAGAGTTCTGGTTGCAAGGAGAATTACATCCTGCTAGTGTGAATCCTCCAGAGTTTTGGAGAAAGGCAGAGGTAGAGGAAAATGTTAAACCCCCACCCACCCCCTACACCCCCAAAAGGAAAAGACCCATTATTGAAGGGAACTTGAGGAATTATTCTGATGGACTGCTTGGAAGAGGGGATCCTGCATTTAATGAATAGGAAGGAGCTAAATTTCTGTTGGTTGCTCAGTGCCAGAAGATATAAACATATTAGTATGCCATTATCTTGGATTTTCCCTGGAACTTTCTTGGATCTCCCTCCCACCTCTCTCTCTCTCTTTCCCTCCTTCCTTCCCTCCCTCCCTCTCCCCCCCCCTCTCTCTTTCCCTCCTTCCCTCCCTCTTTCCCTCCCTCCCTGTGTTCATCTTCATCTCTTTCTCAGAGAGGGAGAAAAAGACAGACAGAGACAGAGAGAAAGACACACACACGTACACACACACACACACACACACACACACAGAACATTTCTGATTCCTACTTCTTAATGCCTTGTTTATTGGTTTATTGACTTAGAAGCTGGTTCTACTGAATAATCTCTTTGTCCTACCGACCAACGGTTGGTCTTTCTTTGGGCCAACCATTATGGACTTCATGTACATTCAAACAAACTTACCATACCTTCACGGAAATAGTTTTGTTATGGCTACCATATACATGCTGCAAAACTCCCAGTA
This sequence comes from Pseudonaja textilis, assembly GCF_049901715.1. Classification (NCBI taxonomy): domain Eukaryota; kingdom Metazoa; phylum Chordata; class Lepidosauria; order Squamata; family Elapidae; genus Pseudonaja; species Pseudonaja textilis. The sequence continues at coordinate 14,162,521 of NC_142001.1, forward strand.
GTCACAAGATGGCAGCACAGAGCTACATGGCCCTGCTCTTTGATTGCCATCTACTGGTCTTTTAGAATTTTGCAGTCTTAATCCTTTCAGGTAGGAGTACATGCAGATTCCTTGAAGGTGAGAAGACACGCAAGGAATGCCCCTCTGATATCCCTCCATGTGTTTTCTCTGTCCTTGTTAATCGTACTTCTAGAAAAGAATCATATCCTACAGGAATTTGAAGAAATTCTCCTTGCCCTAGAAGAATTCTGAAAAAAAACTCTCCACTCAGTAATTTGGGCACCCAATTGTTCTACTTTCAAATTCAGTGAAGAATTTTTAAATACCATTTGTTCCCAACTGTAGTGACAACAGCACCTGGGGGAATGTGTGGCTCCAACTGATTAGAATTTTGTACAAAACCCCGTTGATCTACATGGAAAATCAATTCGCTCCTTGCTTAACTGTTTTTCCCCTTTGTCCCGATAACAGGAGAACAAAAGAGTAAAGACTTAATTCATTCATTCACATCAGCTGCTGTTTCTGTGAATACGGTTAAAGAAATCAATGGGAGCAATTGATAGCAGCAAGAATAAGCATAGTTGTGAGATGAAAAAAGTGTCAGTTCAAAATAAGTTTTCTTTTTGTTCTTGTTTTGGGGAGAATGCTGGAGTCTTCAATCTGCTATTGTTTGTGTGTGGTGATCATAATGCTAATATCACTCGATGATTTTTGACATCTTGTGAAAGTAATACCATGAAAGATTCACATTCATCTAAACTGTGTTGGTGGAAAGTTTAATTGCTATTGTAACATTGGGAATTCCCATCTGTGTCTTATTCACCATAGCTGAGACTAAAATAGTGTTGCCTCAAAGATTGAAAGCATGATGGATAGGCAGAAGAGATGGACATGTGCAGGAGAATGAAACAAGTAACGGGAAATCCTTCTGCTTGAAACTCTAAAAATCATTTTATCAGCACATTCTAATATCAATGGACAAATACTTTGACTCTTGTATAATATATACATTGTTATGAAATCCCCACCCTCAACTCAAAATGTTATCTTGAAGATAAATCTGAATTCCAAAGCCATCCATAGTGTTGACATGCACGCTGTATGAAATGCTTTCTTGGGAAATTTCTAGTCAGGCAGGGAGGTGGGGTCAAGTGGGAAACTAGCCTCAAATCCTTGTGCAGCCACAAGAAGCATAAACCTAACCTCTCCCAAGTTCCATAGAACCTTATCTGGTTATTCCCAAAGTTAGGAAAGCTTGGGGAATTTCTTGTAATAAAGATAGAATATAGTGAGGTTGCTGACTCAACATACAAGGTTTAGAAACATACAAGGTTTAGAAAACTAATGACCTTCATTGAGCCTAAGTGACTCAAACAACACAAAGAGGAGACAAATTTTATCTGCTGTTTGTCCATGTGCCTCCAGACCATGGTCTTCCAAGGTTACCTGCCTACTTTCCAGAGGTGGTATTCAGCAGGTTCTGAACAGTTGTGGAGAACCGGTAGTGGAAATTTTGAGTAGTTCAGAGAACCGACAAATATCACCTCTGACTGGCCCTGCCCTCATCTATTCTCTGCCTCCCATTGAGTCCCAATTGATTGGCTGGGTCTTGTTTGGTTGCCCTGCACAGGAAAATGGAGCTGGAAAGCAGGTTAATGGGGTGGGGAGGAAATGGGGATTTTCCCCTGCCACACCCACCAAGCCATGCCCACCAAGCCACACCACACTCACCAAGCCACGCCCACAGAACCTGTAGTAAAAAAAAAATTGAATCCCACCACTGCTACTTTCATCCTGAGAGTCCCTGTCAGGACTGTCCAAATAAATTTCCTTGCTACTTCATCATCAGGGGGTTAGAAACTGAAATTTATAAGAAGTGATTAAAGAAAACCTTTGGCCTTTGGAAAAAAAATGACTCTGAGAAAATGTTATAGCAGTTTTCAAATATTAAAGGGTCTGTCATACAGAAGATCCCAATCTCTTCTCTCTCATCAGAGTGCAGAATACAAAATAATGCCTTAAGTTAAGGAAGTAAGGAAGGTGTTAAATGTTAAGAAACCCTTCCTAATGGTAAGATAATTCTATTGTATCTGAGTTGCAAAACTCCAGAGGAAGATTCTATATAATCAAAGGAATGCATCTTCCCTTCCAAGATTATGATTTTCTAATTTTGTTTTGGCTTTATTGCTGTAACATGCAAAAGAAGGAAAGGAAAGGGTGAATAAAACAAAAATAAAAAAGCTATTAGAAAAAGGGAGAATGTTATTATATTGCTTATAAAAATAGTTCCATCTAGTTTTTAAACATTTAGACAAAGCTTGACCACATAAATGATATTATCAATCTTTCATTATGTTGATAAAAATGTTTTAAACAGAATTAATACATTCATCTACTCACTGATCGATCCATCAATCCATCGATCCATTAATCCATCCATCCATCTATCATCATTGTCTGTCTGTCTGTCTGTCTGTCTGTCTGTCTGTCTATCATCTATTTATCCATCCATCCATCCATCCATCCATCCATCCATCCATCCATCCATATCTATCTAATCTATTTAATCTATCATATATCCATATCTATCATTATCTATTTCCATCTATTCTTTCTATCTATCTATCTATCTATCTATCTATCTATCTATCTATCTATCTATCTATCTATCTATATACTCTCTATCTATCTATTTCTCTATCATCCATCCATCTATCCATCCATCTCTCAATCATCTAAGATTATGAAACTAGAGATAGTTTTCTTGTCAAGAATGTTCTTGCCCCTGCCTGGACAAGATGGATGGATGAATGATCAGCTCTTCATAAAATAAACTCTAACTATTGCTTAAAACAAATCCACTGGGATAAAATGAATTTTTATTGCCACAATTGACTAGTCCCTTTAGATTATTTTCCCCAATATGAACCCAATCTCATGTTTTGACAAGAACCAAAAAATAGGGATGCATTAGATATAATATTGCTTCTAATTGTTCATCGTATTCTGAATTCAGTGGTTTTTTTAAAAAGCCGTTCTGAAGTTTTTTTCAGTCAATTTAGGGAACTGTAATATGTGAAGAATTTTGAGGTGGAAAAAAAGAAAGAAAAAGGAAATAAAATACTGAATAACTTATTGCTGGCAAACCAGATGTCCGGATAAAAACCTGGCATTGATCTCTACTTTTAGAAATAGTTGAATGATTCATTTCTGAAAACTGCAAATCCAAAAACGTGGAGCGTTGAAATGAAGTACCTTCCATTCACTTTCAGTGCAATTAAACCATGGAGATTTGGGTGGTGTGCATGTTGTTGTATTTTTTTTTTAATTACAACAGGGTTTTGACTTTCAGAACCTATAGTTCTGAGCCTCCTCATCTGAAAGCTCGAACAGCTGGGGGGGATCATTTGGAAAATGCTGTTGTCACTTTGCTTGTTTGGCACATCGTACTGCTAAATGTCATCGGTTTTAGAAAGAAATTTATTCAGCAAGAAAACCAGCCAAATCCAGGATGAGCCAAACCTTTTGCCAACTTTCTCCTCTGGGAGAAAAAAAGTTGAAGGGAAAAAAAAAGGAGGAAGAAAGGAAACTGTTGTTTGATATTCCCTTTGTTGATCACTGCAATACGTCTGAATGAACTTGCAAGCAATGTAAGCCTAGGTTCCTTTAAACAACAATAAAAAGTGGAAATGCCATGATCGACAATTCCAGCTTTATTTTTTTTAATTTTTTTTTCTGTTTTAGATGTCAGATTTGTGTGGTGCCTTATTTAGATGCTTGTAGCACTAGGGATTCTGGTCTTTGCAGGCTACAGAGCCAAATAGTACCTACGGGAGAAAAAAGTGTACAATGTTCATTGTATTGTATTGTGTTTTTTAATCAAGTTGATTAACTGAGTCTGTTTTGTAGTTGGTTAGATTTTCTAATATTAGAAGAGATGGTGTTGAAGATTTACACATGACGTGACATTCAGCAAGTTTTCAGAAATGGAAAAAGACAGTCTTTCAAAAAAGTATGTAGAGATTCTCAGTCATCCAAGTTATGGATGTCCCAAAGGTGCCTTTTTTTCAGGAGGCAATTGGACTTCCTTGTTTTTTCTTTGAAGACATTTTACTTCTCATCCAAGAAGATTCTTCAGCTCTGACAGGATATTGGGGTGTTCTGTCTCACCTTTCTTCTTTCCAAAAGATGAAAGAGTACAAACTCACACAAACACAGGCAGGCAGGCTGGCTCGGACTTCACAGAGTTAATTCTTTGGAACTGATAATGTCCTTGGCATTCCAACATGCTCTGCCTGCCAAGTCCGAACTGATAACAAGTAAAAAGCTACTTCCAGAAAATTACAAGGCAGACCATAAAATCATTCACAAAGAAAACCTGAAGCAAGATTAAACTTTGTCCCGTGCAAAGTTCCAGCTGACAACACACCCACTTTTATCCCCCGTGGGGTGTGGCTCAATGACTCAGCTCACTCTCTGACCCTCCCACGCCTCCTACGTTGCTGCTCACATTTCTCCCTACGACGCTGCTTAGGATCAAGCCAACATTCTTCCTCTTGACTCCCTGTCAGGGGCTGCTCCGATATGCCTTCCTCCTGATTAATCTCAGGCTGTTCCTCTCGGTTGTCTGATGAAACCTGAGGCATTATCAGGGAGGAAGGCATTGCCAGAGAGGAAGGTCCTGGGGAGGAAGGCATTCCCAGTTCCTGCTCCTCATCTTCCGAGTCCTCTTCCTCTAACAGCACAGGCTCGGGAATCAGAGCCACAACATTGGGGAATAGAAGGATTTGTACTCTTTGCAGACAGCTTGTCATTTTCATCCTGTTAGAGGGTCGTTGAAGCAGTTGGAAGTTTATCTGTGTCCTGCAGACTACGGGAACCAGGAGCACTGCTCAGATGACCCTGATCCAGGGGGCTGGATTAGAAGAACTCCAATTTCCCTTCCAGCTCTATCCTATTCTAGGTACCTGCCAGATGTTAGCACTGCCCTGATATCACTTAGGGAGTAAATGCTCAGGATCTATGCCTCTCCTATTACATCCTTTCCTTGGGATATTAATAGGATCTTAACACAGAGTATGCATGTTCTTCCTCTTCCTGTGCAGCCTTGGGGAAGCTACCTAATGCTCCTGGCCAAAATAGTAGCATTTGGTCTTCAGCTTGGAAACCGAGACTGATGCTGATTAGGAGTGAGTCCAAGAGCATTAAGTCACTTAACTCTGCAAAGTAGCCATATCAATCATTTTCTGGAATGAACCAGTACTGAAAAGATCAATAGCACTTGGTCCCAATATGTTCTGGCTTGGCTGAGAACCCCAGAAAGTCAGCAAAGGGAAGACGCTCAGAATGAACAGTCTAGATTCTTGCACAACAAAGGAGCTTCGAGGCCTTCCGGCATAAATGATAAGCTGGTTTAATTCATTGAGCTGTCCCAGTGCTCAATTCTATTCCACCGAGGCCATTAAAAGCATCTTGCTGATGATTTTAACTTAAAGATCCCCTAATAGTTCCTGATGCCCGAGACTCCTATAAATATTGAACTTGTACGAGAGTCTGAATCTGATCTTTCTAATGATGGGAGAATTAGAGTCTTCTTTATCTGTGTCAGAAGCACATTTTGTTTTAGGAGGAGGAGGAGGAGGAGGAGGAGGAGGAGGAGGAGGAGGAGGAGGAGGAGGAGGAGGAGGAGGAGGAGGAGGAGGAGGAGGAGGAGGAGGGTCTTAGATATATAGGACATATAAAATAAATAGGATTAAAACTAGATGACATTCTTATAATATTGGGCCATTCAGCAGCAGTTTCTCTTGGCAGAATGAGGCCTTTCTCCATATATATTGAAGGACGTTGTATTCCTAGTAGCATGTGTGAGATGGATTGTTGTTCTCTACATTCACACGAAGTATCTTCTATATAGGAAAGCCCCATTTTTTTTAGATGGTCCTTTGATCTTCCTACCTCAGCACTCATCCTATTTAGCAATTTCCATACAGGACAAGGGTCTCTTGACCAGTTGGCAGACTGTTATGTGGCTGTGCCTAGTTGCCCGATAATTCCTTACTTGCCTTCTATAGTTCCAGGATGGTTTGTGGTGACAGCTTGTTAGGACAGATGGATATTTTGAGGAAAATATACAAATACATTTTGGGAACTTCTTTGGAATTGCCCTGGAGTTCTTCAAACTTTGAATTCTCTTTAGCGTCCAGTGTAGCTGTTAGTCAAAGTCACACAAAACAGAATCAATTCTGAATTGGACACTCCATCTTCTGGGCAGTATTCCTGTAGCAGTTTTTTCTCACCAGAGAAGTACTCGTTTTGGATTGGGACATTGGATGTACTACGCTAAGAACTTCTCTGATCTACTATCTTGACTATAAACATCCCCAAAGTTTCAGAGCAAATTCATACATTTCTGAACAGATCTGCCTTCTCTGATCCAGCTGATAACACCAAAAGAACCACAGATGACGTAACTTCTAAGAGTATACAACACACAGCCTGGGACAACTCTGTGTTTGTAACTTGTTCCCCAAGGCTGCCCACCAATCTGGTTGGCGGCACATAAATTGCACTGTCTTCCTCAGAAAGCTCTTTTGAGATGACAGAGCATTACTGACAAGCTGTATAAAGAGAAATTGCATTGTCTACTTAGCAGAAACTTCTGACAGCAGCAAATAAATATCTACCACTTTTAGGAAGCGAAGCATTGCTAACTTCAGATATAAAACTCCTCAAGCAATTATGGTTTGGGGATGCCTGCCTGTAGCTGTTGAGAAAATTGGTTGGACGGAAACTCACCCCAATTTTCAACTGCTGCCAATTTCAGGCAGGATTAAAGGAAGGATTTTATGAAAATCTGTAAAGGCACTGTTTGAAATGCGACAAAATGACTTTCTTAACATTACGTTTGGACTTGTTAAGATTGCAACAGGGTGACCTCGAGACAGCAAGACATATTTGATTTTCTCTATCAGAATTCCAGCTCTAGATTTCACCCCAGTCACCTTGCAAACAACATTTCCTAAGATTTATATTATTTCACCAGTAAGATTTTCCTGCAACTGACTAATAGAAGAAATGGCTTCTCACAAACAGGAAACCAAAATGTTTACAGAAAGTACTCTTAATTTCTTTAAGATAAAAAGGCAGAGGCTGGCCAATCAATGAATTTGCCTCTTTAGACACATGTATTAATCATTTTTCAATGTTCAAACCTATGGGCAGTCCAGAGAGAAAGCTCTAAGATGTATGTATGCATGCATGCATGCATGTATGAATGTATGTATTTTTTAAAGATTTATGTAGCTTTTCATCTTGAACCAAACTCTGGACATTTCATAATCCCAAAATAAAAGAATATCTATCTACAATAAAATTAAAAATACATTAAAACAAAGTTAATTCTTACAAGTATTGATATGAGTTAATTTCTCCAACATCCCAATAGAAGATGGATGGGATTGAGGAGGAGGAGATAATTAATATGCTGCCCTTTATGGTTTACATATAATCAGGGGCGGGATTCTACCAGTTCGCACCTATTCGCTAGAACCGGTTGTTAACATTCTAAGCAGTTTGGAGAACTGGTTGTTAGAAGAAATCACTGGCCTAATCCTGTAAGGAAGGCAGGAAGGAATCACTCTGGTGTTGCTTACAGAAACTGCCTCTTATTACATTCTTGGCAGGACTAGACTTCCTGTCTCTGGAAATTCTCTGGATGTTTTTTTCCCTCCTTAGCTGGTACTTTTCTTGTGTGGAGTGACCATTCAAAGTTACAATGGCACTGAAAAAAGTGACTTATGACCATTTTTCACACTTACGACTGCTGCAGCATCCCCACAGTCATGAGAGGCCAGGCAAGGAGATGCGTGCCTCGATGTGAGTAATATTGAGTTGGCCATGCCCAGCCAATAACATGACCACCAAGCCATGTCCATCCGGGTCACATGACGACCAAGCCACGCCCACCAACTAAGCCACACCCAGAGAACCGGTTGTTAAAAAATTGAATCCCACCCCTGCATATAATTTTGTAAACATGAAAATAATACAACAAGAAGAACAAAGAGAAAAGATGGCAAAATAACAAGCAGATGGAAACATCGGAGTAAAACCTTGTTTAAAAGGAGATTTCAGTTATTCTGAAATACTAGGTGGTTTTTATAATTTTCCCTCCATATTGTAAAGAATCTTTTAAAAGAGAGTTTAATGTTGCAACATGTATTTGTTGCTGTCATATTCTCATCGATTAAAGAAAAGAAAGGACATCTATATTTAATAGAGGGTGCTCAATACAAAACTGAATCCAGATCAGTGGAGAATGAAGGTCTAGTGGAGCAAGGGGTCATATGTACAAATCCTGATTTTTAATTTGTTTTTAAAGGTGATTGCTTTTGCAAGCACGCCACCAAATTGGAAAGTGTTTCTGTGATGTTGTGGTGAAACAGCCACCATGGCAGTCTTATGGACTCCAGGAAATAACATTGCATTAAGGACACATTTTGAAAGAGATGGCCTTCAAGAAAATATTGCCAGCATTTAAAATTGTTTAATTTGCATCCATTCCCCAGCTGAGCGATACATAAATATTCATTATTCTACAACTATCATTTACATTATAAGATGACATCAGAGATATGAAAGGGAGACAAACAGAAAGAGCAGACTGGAATGCATACTCTAAACGACTTCTCCAAATGCTTAATATTGCTCTGATCTCACATTCAGGATAATATTAGGGGGAGAAACTAATTTTGCAAAAGTTTTATTAATAGCAGTAATGACGCGAGCGGTTGAAATAAATGTATTAAACTCTCTTAGAGGACAGAAAGAATTAGCATGAATGTAGTTTGCTGGAATCTTGTTCCATCTAAAGTTTAAACATGCATATATTAAATTCTGCTTTCTAGCCTTTATGAAGGATGATTAACGCATGGGAACTGGGACCTACCATCTGAGATTTTTTTTTAACATCTTGATGTAGATGATACCAATCAGATGGTATGCATTTGGTGTGTGCATCTAAAAATGTCAAAGTGACATTTCAGATTTTTGATAATGTATACACCAGGCACACATTAGAGACCCTTTGTTCCTTCTTGCTAAGTCCAATTGAAGCCTGTGCATATGTCATTATGGTAGCAGCCCTTTGAGGTAGACCAAGTCAGAAAATAGATATTATGCAGCTTGGTAGGTCCTTGTGTTTTGGCAATTGCATGGAGTTCTTGAAATCAGCACCTGTCATCATTTCACCTTCCTTATGGCTTCTGCATTCTTCATCAAGTTTAGCTCTGCGTCTCTCTCTGTATATGGCAAGCATATATACATTGTTCTATCTGATAAAGGAGAATATTTGTAGTTCACCATTGAAATGAGGGGTCTTTGGTGCTCTCCCCAAGCTCAGAGAGCACCAATGGTCCCACATTCTTCTATGAGCATAGTAGGAGCTCTGAGTTAGCAACTCCTGAGTAACAAATGAGAAAGATGGTAGAAAAAAAAGCAGTTGTGGTAGAAATAAAGAATATGCATCATACATGTGTGTATTCCAGCTGTATTCAATGTGCAAATATCTTCTTGGAACATGGAATTTTGAGAGATGATAGTGCGATGAAAAACAATATACACTCCTTATTAAATAAATAAGAGGGGACCACACAGAGAATTCTTTAAAGTTTTCCTTCCTTTGAATGAAACTCAAACCAACTGCCTTTCACCTAATTGAATAGGAGCCGATTAAGGATGGCTGGGCAGCAGTATACAAAGTCTTTCTAATGAAGAACTTTATAAACCATGTCAGATAGTGATGCAAAAGACTGTGGGCATGCTTTTTCTTCCAAAAAGACAGAAAATGCACTTCCTTTCCACATAATTATTAATCACCTATAAATCGAAGCTAGAGAAAATGGAGGAACATTTGACCAAAGTCAAATTTTGTAGTTGCTGTTACATTAAAAAGTCACTTTGTTTTCCCTCTTTGGTCTTCCTGAGCAATCCAGAATCCAGCACATCTCCATGCGTAGTAATGCTGTTCTAATATGGCACCAAGTTAGGTTGGATGCAAGGACTGTTTCCATCACAAATATGACTCTGTTGAAATTTTGCTTACCTTGAATGGGACACCCTTGTTTTTTTTCTTTGAAGAGGTTTTGCTTCTCATCCAAGATGCTTCTTCAGCTTGGATGAGAAGTGAAACATCTTCAAAGAAAAACTAGAAAGTCCAGCTTCCTCTTGAATTACTATGGGACAGCTACGATCTGGATGACTGAGGACCTCCATCGATACTTGAATGGGACAGACTTCCAAGAAATCCTCACTGTGATTATTTAACAAGTTGAACTCATATGGGAAAGGATTGCCCTGTCATGATCCTGAAAAGAAGTCCACCTTTTGTCAGCTTTGGAAGCTGTATTTTACTTAGAAGCTTAGAAGCTGCCACATTTTACTGCCTGGAAATTTGGGAGGGGGGTTTGTATAGAGTCATAGAAGATTAGACTCGACAACATTCTTCTCATAGAGTCAAGGACAAGTCACCCTTCACCTGGGAAGGAGTGTCTGAAGGAATGCCTCTAGTTGGGATGATGGCTGATTGGCCCATGTGATAGACTGGTGGGTGCAGGAGATGGGTTTGTGAATTTATATTGGGGAAGGAAAACCCAGAACTCTCAGAGTTGCGTTTTCCCAGATGTGCCAATATGACTACCCTAATAAATTCTTACTTGGATGAACTTTATTTCTCAGTGCTGAATGAAATGGGGAGTTTCATTGGAACGCTGACACCTTTATTATTTCAGACTAGTCTCATGTTTTTGCAGATGGTGCAAATTGATGTGGTCTGATGGAGGAGGGGGAAAAACTTAGTTCGGTCACTGGATTGACCCATGACAGCACATTGCAATCTCTTTATTAATTATGACACTTAATATAGTGGAAATGACATTGCTACTTGCTTGACTCTTATCCTCACACAGTTAATTGACTGAACGGATATGCTGAAAAAAGAATTAATTGATGGATTTGCTAGTTGTTCTATAGGCAGGGGGTGGTGGGATTCTACCAGTTTGGACCAGTTCTATAGAACCGGTTGCTCCGATTCTGTGCAGTTTGAAGAACCGGCAAATCATGCTACCGGCTGGCTCCTCCCCTCCCCTCCTGTCGGATTTCTGTTTTCTAGTTAATCTAAATTGCTGTTGATCTGCTTTGCCTTTGCCCAGGAGGCTTCCCTGAGGCCCAGTCAGGGGGAGTATTCAGGGGGTCAATGGGTGGGGGAGAAGTGGCCTGAGAGCAGAGCTGAACCTTCCTTAGGACTGAAGCTTCTATTTTTCAGTGCAGACTCAGGCAGCAGATTGCAGAAAGGTAGATCTGTGAATGAATCTGTAATTCTGCAAGCAGCTCAATCTGCTTTGCCTGATTTTGGATAAAAGTTGTTCTTTCTATATATTTATATTTCAATATTTACATAAATATTTACAATATTTACATGTAAGCCATGCCCAGCCAGTCACGTGACCACCAAGTCACACACCCCCAGTCAACAAGCCACACCCAGTCAGTCATCTTGACCACCAAGCCAAACCCACAAATTAAGCCATGCCCACAGAACCGGTTGTTAAGAAATTTGAATCCCATCACTATCTATAGGTCCTGTTCCCTTAGATATCAGAAGCTGAAACAGAAGCAATTCTGGTTTATGGAACCAATCTGAATGGATCTTTGGAGATGTTGGCAGTAAAGTTGTACAGGACATTTTAATGATTGAGCTTATTAGCTCATCTTCCAACAAGTTTACACAGCTTCCAGCTTATATCACACTGGTAATTTATCCTACATTTTCTTTTTCAGAATGGGAGGGGTGGGTGGGAAGCCAAGGAGGTTTTTTTAGTGTCCAAATGTGAAAACAGGAATTCCAGCAGCTGTAAAGTCAGGTCTAAAACTCCGCGAAGAGAAATGCTTAAGGAGCTTCAGACAAATGTAGAAACAACATAAGGGTCATTAGCAAGCCATACAATTTCTAAGAAATTGCAAGGCATAATGTAACCTCAGGCTGACCCCTTGGAGTACAGCAAGATTTCAGAGCACCTGCTTTTCGAGGAGACAACCAAAAAGGTGAGAGTGATTAGATTTCACTTATTCGCAAGCAGCATTATTTTTAAATGTATAAAGCAAATGTGAATGTTTTAAAGAAGTCAAAAATCTTTGCGTAGCTGCCACAGTATATAAGACATGATAAAAATAACAACAACAACAAAGATACGTATTAAACTTGGAAAGAAAAGTTTTTCCAGGAAACAATAAAACCCAACTGATTTCCAATTTAATTCCATGAATGACCGGAATGAAATTTTGAAGGATGATTTCAGCATATTCCTCAATAGAGCTGGGCCTAGATATTAATTTTCAGTGATAATGGACCTGCTGGTTTCGGAACTTTTCCCCCACAACTCCCCTCCAAAAAAGTAAGCAAAATTTTAATGAAAGTTTGCACAGTTGCAAGTCAGGGATCGGCGTAGAATATCGCAGGATATCAAAGCCGTGAGTAGTGTAAATATTATGGATTATTGGAACTGTCAATCGCTACAGTTGGCCTTTTTAATATTTCAGACAAAATAAAATAAATAAATAAAACGCATCAGGACTAGATTCAGCAGTCCATCTGCATTTAAAAGACACACAGGCCATTCTTTTGAAGGTAGCAAAGTCCACATTTTGGACAGAGCAGATCACTAGTTTGAAAGAGAGGTTAAAGAGGCTATCTATGTCAAAATTGAACCCTCTCTCAACACAGGGGAAGGGATACATCTACCTATAATCTACAACATAGTCCTTTCAAGAGTTCCAAGAAACCTCCACACCCGCACCACTCAGGTGACCCTGATGACATAGATAAATCTTCAGGTGACCTTAAAGGTAAAAGTTCCCTTCATACATATGTGCTAGTTGTTTCTGGGTCTAGCGGGCGGTGCTCATCTCTGTTACAAAGCGGAAGAGCCAGCCCTGTCCAAAGACATCTCTGTGGTCATGTGGCTGGCATGACTAAACATCGAAGGCGCACAGAACGTCGTTCCCTTCCCACCAAAGGGGTCCCTATTTTTCTACTTTCATTTTTACGTGCTTTTGAATTGCTAGGTTGGCAGAAGCTGGGGCAAGTAACAGGAGTTCACTCTGTTACGCAGCACTAGGGATTTGAACCACTGAACTACCAACCTTTCTGATTGATAAGCTCAGCATCTTAGCCACTGAGCCAACGCATCCCTAACGGAATGCAAATGACCAGCTGTCTGCAAGGAGTATAAATCCTTCCATTCCCCACCATCCAGTCAGAGCTGAAGAAGCTTCTTGGATGAGAAGCAAAACATCTTCAAAGAAAAACCAAAAAGCCCAGTTGCCTCTTGAAAAAGCACCTTCGAGACAGCCATGACCTGGATGACTGACAATCTCCATAGACATAACTTTGAACAGTGAAAAGTCTTAATGGATAGAAGAGCAATTAATAGTTTCATAACTAATAAGTAAGCTATTATGTTCTGGGTAAAATTAGTTTGCATATAATTTCTGACAGGAAGATGGAGAGCTATCATCTCTTCTTGTTCTGAAACCTGTAAATCTCCTTTCTGACCTCCTTCCCTTCTTTTTAATGCCATTGATTGATCTGCCTGCTGACATAGTAAGCATGGACAGGCATAGATAATAGAATACCTGTGTTTGGTATTGGCTTAGTTCTAATACTTTAGAGGGGCAAAGAAATGAGCAGACCTTAATATTTTATATTTATGATTAGTTAAAAAAAACTAGTACATAGAATGGAATTGTCATGGAATTCCAAATGATACAGAGTGGAAATTTGTTAAGCCTCTAGTAATAAAACTTAAGGTGTATTATCAATTTTGCTTCAAGTATCAAAAATGGGAAAGAGCCTTCTGATAGTAATTGGATAAATGAAATATATAATATATTTTTCCTCCTCCTCCTCCTCCTCCTCCTCCTCCTCCTCCTCCTCCTCCTCCTCCTCCTCCTCCTCCTCTTCTTTCTCTTTTCAGAAATGCTTATTTCAGTTGCTCATTGTGGAAACAAAAGTAAAGCAGGATGAATTAAGCATAAGCTACAGGCCAACTATAGATTTTCTCTACAATATTGACCTGTGTGCAATAACACAAATATTCAGTACTTCTAGACCTCAAATGTTGGCTGTTAAAGAAGAATGTAAATGTGGTGTTTGTGTGTGTGTGTATTACATACACCTCTACATACACACACCTATCGGTCCATTGATCCATTGATCCATCAATCTACCGATCCATCGATCAATCGATGCATCGATCTGTCATCCATCTGTCCTTGTTTATTTTATTTTATTTTATTTTATTTTATTTTATTTTATTTTATTTTATTTTATTTTATTTTGATTTGTCAATTGTTTACAAGATAATAGGTATAAGTACATACATAGTTATGAATACATGAAATGGGTACATATAAGAAAAATAAAAGAAACAATAGGACAGGGACGGTAGGCATGTAGGTGCGCTTATGCATGCCCCCTACAGACCTTTTAGGAAAGGGGTGAGGTCAATAGTAGACAGTCTAAGGTTAACGTTTTTGGGGTTTGGGGAAGAAACTTCCTATGCTTCTTACATGAAATGTGTGTTTTGTTCAGGATCAAATCTGATGTTCCACAAATGGAAATCTAAATAATAGCACCCACCTTTTATACACTGCATACTCCACATTATTTTAAAAATTCATTGTTTACAAAGTATCAGTATTTCATCCGATTCAAAATAAGCACTAAGGCCAGACACAATCCATAATTGATGTTTTGTGTTTCAAAATTAGCACTTAAAAGCATTTTGCATTACGGACCAATTAAAACTCAGCATGGCTTGGCTTTGAAATGTTGCATCTAGACACAGCATAAGCTTGTCCAGCTTGTGTTTCCTAACATTTTGTGATGGGAAAACGTAGGGGCAGGTTGCAAACATTTTTTTTAGCTACTACCAAATGCTGTATAAAACAAAGTCAAAGACACAGTTAGAGGATAGCACAAATTTTAAGAAGTTTGAGAAGAATTGATAACATTTCAATCCTGCTGGATATTTCTAAACCTCTATTACTTATTCAATACACACAAAAGTCTATAGCCAGCATATCAAACATGATATGGCTGTAGTCAAACAGACCTAACTTCCATGTTCCTGAAGATGAAGTAGTCTAGCATCTTGGCTCAAGACCTGGCCAGAAACAGAATTCCAGATCTTCCTGGGAAGCTAAATTGGTTACAGCCATCTTAGCCTTGGGAGGAAGGATACTTCAACTTCCTTAGAAAGTTAGGTTGCCAAAAAGCTGAATATAACTTCAGATTAGCTCAAGAAAGGGAAAATCCTATCTATCTAAATCTGGCCCATGTCAACATAGAATGGGACTCTGGAACCTTGCCTTCATTTTAGATTTCTTTAGATACTTTTTTTTAAAAATCCTTCCTTCCTTTCTTCCTTCCTTCCTTCCTTCCTTCCTTCCTTCCTTCCTTCCTTCCTTCCTTCCTTCCTTCCTTCCTCCCTCCCTCCCTCCCTCCCTCCCTCTCTCCTTCCCTCCCTTTCATTCTTCTGGAACCCCTATTGCTTCATAGAAAGTCTCAAAGAATAAAAATAGTTGATAACTGCAGTCCAATTGTTTTTTTTTAAACATAATTTATTTTTTAACTTAATTTATTTTTTTTTAACTTTATTTTTTAGCTTAACTTATTTTTTTAACTTTTTTTTTTTAATCTGTAGCCATTTGTCTGAGGTAATAAAAGAGAGAGAAAAAACTAGAGGAGAAAAAAAATAAGTTGGTGTCATTGAGCTCACGGCTATATGAATATCCACTCTGGAGATTCCAGTTCAAAGGCTGTTCGCTCACCTTCCAAACTGGATGCTATTTTCAATTGGCAAGTCAAATTGAATTGAACCAGCCACCCCAGAATCCATTCAGATGACTGAAACACTTTTTTCTCTCTCTCCCCTAACTCAATTTGGAGCTCTGAGGAGAATCAATTTGATCTGATGTTTCAATTTAATTTGAATGACCAAATCGAATTAGATTGATTTTTCCGAAGTCCAAATTGGATCACAGGTCTGAATCAAATCAATAATTTGAATTGGAGTTTGCCCGATTCATACACCCCAGCTGAGAACAGAGGTGGCAGAGGTGTCACAAGGCATGGAAAAGACCTTGGAGACAAAGCAGCCATGTAATATATGAAGCTTGGACTCACCCACTACAATCTGTTGATAAACGCTGGCTGCCTCGTTCTGATTAATAACAGGGCTAGCCTTATTATTTTCTCATTCCCACACAACCTCTACTGATATGGTAGAGGAGGATAGGGGGTGCTATTTATCTACCCAAACTTGCATACACAACTGTCACTGGAATTATCTTGCAAAATATAACCAAGAAGAAATTTGGCAGATGGTTTTCGGGTTGATCATTTGAAAAAAAATCTACTTGAAAACCTGGTCTCCTCACTATAGCCTGATTTTCTATTTCTTAGGACAGGTTCGTAGGTATGAATCAAATATTCATAGTACCTTCCTGTCACCAATACACAGCAGATATACTATCACTGCTTCCAGCTACCTTACCCTGCTAGAAACACCCGGTCATCAGAAAGCTTTCTTTTCTGCCATATGCCATGTTCTCCCTTCTGCAGTATTGGATATGTTGAAAAAAAAGAGGAGTCCCTGTGGATTTGATCGCACTAGTTGCTGCCAACTCTAGAGGGTGGAGCTCATCTCTGTTTCAACACCATTGAGCCAGTGGTGGTCTGAAGACGTTCCCGTGCTCATGTGGCCAGTGTGATGTCACAGAGTGCTGCTAGGTTGAATAGCAGAGTTGGAAGGCACCCTTGGAGGTCATCTAGTCCAACCACCTAGCAGGAGACCCTATACTATTTCAAAGAAATGGCTGTCCACTCTCTCTTTGAAAGCCTCCAGGGTTGGAGCACCCACAACTTCTGAAGGCAGGCTGTTGCACTGGTTAATTGTTCTCAATGCTAGGAAATTTCTTCTTAGTTCTACGTTGCTTCTCTCCTTGGTTAGTTTCCATCCATTGCTTCTTGCCTTGCCTTCTGGTGCTTTGGAAAATAGTGTAGGGGCCTCTCAAAGATGGGAATCTCTTAAATATCATCTATTAAGATGATAGATACCATGGATAGATGATAGATAGATAGATAGATAGATAGATAGATAGATAGATAGATAGATAGATAGAAATGACAAAGATGCGAGATGCGAGATGAGAGATGAGAGAGAGATGATATAATATGAATAGATAAGAGAGGCAGATTTACAGAACACTCTGCTTTTACTGGTCTATGGTTGCAATAAACTGATTTGAATTGTATTGATATTCACAGATTTTTTTCTACAGAAGTACTGGGTTTCCAGGTGTTTGGGTTCCTGGCTATATTCTTAATCTGCATGTTCAATGGAATGATCAGTATACATATGACTTCCTAGGGAATAAAGACCATTTGTGTTAAGCTGCTTGTATTCATGTGTCCGATATAAAGCAAGAGCAAATTCTGTGCACTGATTGATTTGTGTGTCTATGTTGTCAGTGAAATCCAGTATTTCTGTACAATTTGATGCTGCAATGAGTCAGGAAAACTGTCAATATAGCCATGATTGCTTCTGTTAGTGTATCTGAAGAATGGTTACTTAGGACTTGCTACATCATTCATGATGAACCCTCCCATTGCAAATCAATGTTTGACCTTCTAAAGCTATTTTCATGTTATGCGCTGTGTTTTTATAGGGTTTTATGTCGTATCATGGCCTTTAAATTGCAAAACGCTATGAAACCTTGTAACCAAGATTACAATTTAGTGGAGGTTGTTAATTTTACAAATGCATGTAGAATGTAATGACATTCCAGAGCTGCAGGAAAAAAACAAAACAAAAAGTGGAGGCATAAATACTTTTTTAAAGTGCAATGGTGAACTTTTCCAGTAATTTAAAATCCAGGTTTCATTGGCAAATTTCACACAATGAATGTCTCAATAAGGTTTATATGGTAATCTGTCATAAGCATAGGGCCATGTGCAATGCTATTCAAATGGAATTTCACAGACTTGAAACCTATAGATGTTAAAGCTTGCTAATTTTGCTAAAGGATTGGCACCATCAATGCTAGAAGTTGGATAATGAAATTTCTGCAAGCAAGCAACCAGGCTCCTGGAGGATCATTTTTTTTCCAGTTGTCTCCTTCTATAAAATAAGCTATAGAGTCCATCACCTAACAGTGCCACCCTATGGGACTCTGAAACCATGCATTCTTTATCAAAGTCAGAAGGAACATCTGACATTGCATGGTTGATGATGAGTGATTGGCTCTTTCTTGTATGATGTTTCCCCAAATTTCATATTTTTTTATTAAGATGTCACTTTGAATCTTCTAATGTGGCAGCCATATCTTCTGATATGAATCTAATACATCATTATGCTCCTCTTCCTCTTCCTCCTCCTCCTCATCTTCTAAACTTTGTGGAGCAAATATTTGTGGAAGATTTGTGGACCTTCATTTTCACATTTAAGTTTGTTCGGTGGATGTGTGTTTGGCCAAATTTGATCTGTGTCTTGGAAAACATAGAAACATCATCATCATCATCATCATCATCACCATCATCATCATCATCATCACCACCATCATCATCATCATCATCAATATCACCATCTACACTTCATGGAGCAAACATTTGTGGTAGATTTGTGGACCTTCATCTGCACATTTAAGTTTGCTGGTTGGATATGTGCGCATATGGCCAAATTTGATCTGTGTCTTGGAAAACACAGGGAAATTATTTCCCATATACAATATTTCGGTCCATTAATTTCCATCTTCTTCAAACAGGAGAAAAGTTTGCCCACCTGCCATGGAAGTGCAGATTAACTTATGCTCACCGTTGGGTTACGAGAGCATGACCCTAACATTTCTGCAAGCACCACCCAACCATTCATTAAAGTGTGTTGCACAGAAGACATGAATATTTATGCTGCATTGTAAGCCCAACATAGCTGTACACAATGCCTCAGACCACTTTTTGCTTTTCATGTACAGATGTGTAGAATTTTACCAGGCTCAGCACTATTCAAAAGTCTCTTGGGGAACTGTTAAACTGTTTGTTCCATATTCAAATGTCCCTTTAGCAGATTATAATAGAGAGCCTTGGAAAACATACTGTTTTACTGGCAATAAAGAGGCAATAACATCTTAATACAATCAGAAAGAATAACTTAGCAGTCTAAATGTCTGAAGTAAAGGGATAATTGAAATTACTTTGAGTATAAGCCTCAGCAATTTGCAATATTCCAGGTGATCATTTATACTTAATGAAATGCAATGGAACAATAGAATGTTATTGATTTAGAACTTTGAAAAGTTTGATTTGCCTCGGTTGCAAGTCTATCCAATGTGCCTTACATTCATGAAAGAAACAAATGGCCTACATTATATCTCATTATAATCAGTAGAAATCAATAACTCGCTTGCATGGGACATACATCTCTTTTAGCTTTGCAAATCACTTTGATGGGCAAGTTAAATTAATAGCAAAGCCTCTTTCTAGCCTGAAGCCAGTACTAACAAACTGGCTTTCTATCTATCTAGTCTCTATATCTTACTAAAACTGATTCTAAACAGATGTAACTAAAATATATGTCTGAAACCTTTGCTTTCCTTATCCCAAATAGATTTTCTTGAACTGAAGCTGAGAATTGAGTTTTAAGTCCATGCATTTCAAATTATGTTTATTACTATGAGTCAGCAGTAACAAGATGTTATTGGCAGGAACCTAATTCTTAGATTCATGCCATTTATAGAGAAAATATCAAATCATCTGTTTGGTTTAAAAGATTGGTCTGATTTAATAATTCATTTGATTTGTGTCCCAAATCTAAATTAGATGTCTACCTTGCATCAGTTTAGTTAATATGGACTTCTGATTCAGTTCAGTTGGGGAAAATCATTTTTGCACGTGCTCAGAACCATCTGAATTAACATGAAAGCATTTGCTTTAACCGTATCTGATTTCTGATTTTAGATTCAGTTCTGAAAATTGATTCGATTCAGTGACTTCTTCGTTTCAAGCAGACAAATAAGTCCTAAGGGAGTTAAGTCCTTCAGAAAGAAGGCAATCATCTGTCATAACTTGAAATATGGCTTTGCGACTTAATGTTCTCAAATTTTCATAAAGTTGATTCTAGATGACCAAAGGATATCCTATGGATCAACTGAATCAAATTTTTTTACAGAAACATTGACTCTATTGTATTGTAAGAGGTTAATATGGAGTCTGATCCAGTTCAGCACATGGAATTTGAACAAAAGATTTATCATCACTTCCTAATAGTTGCTGGGTTGTCTTGTTGTAACCAATTCTTTTTGAACCCATAGACCATACCACGCCAGCCCCACCATCCTCCACTGTCTTTGCCCAAACTCACATTCACCTGTTAGGATATTGAATTTAGTAGCTGGAACATGAAAGTGTACAATAGTCCAGAGAGCACAGTTATAGGTGATTTGTTAGATAGAGAGTACTGACTCATGCATGATGCAATCTACGCTATAAGTATAAAGGGGGAGTTTCTCTCTTTTTGTTTTTTTCTCTTCCATGTGTTCTATGGGCTGTGGAAATATTTACAGACCCCTCACATCCCAGACATAAACTGTTTCCACTCCTACCTTCAGAACAATGCTATAGAGCACTGCACACCAGAACAACTAGACGCAAGGACAGTTTTTTCCCAAATGCCATCACTCTGCTAAACAAGTAATTCCCTCAACACTGTCAAACTATTTTCTAAGTCTGCATTACTATTACTATGAATTCTCCCATCCTTCCTTTCACTCATCTCCTCCCACTTATGATAGTATGCTTGTATCCTAACAATTTTTATTGATTGTTTCCTAGTAAGATTTGATTGCTTATTTGTACCCTATGACTATTATTAAGTGTTGTACCTTATGATTCTTGACTCTTGATCAATGTATCTTTTCCTTTATGTACACTGAAAGCATATGCACCAAAGACAAATTCCTTGTGTGTCCAATCACATTTGGCAAATAAAGAATTCTATTCTATTCTATTCTATTCTATTCTATTCTGTTCTGTTCTGTTCTGTTCTGTTCTACTCTACTCTACTCTACTCTACTCTACTCTACTCTACTCTATTCTATTCTATTCTTCTAGTATACTGCTGAGCTTGCCTCCTGATATTCTGGTATTCTCACTATCTTGTGTTTGACTGCTGTAAGTTTGATTGTCTTCAGGTTGGGGTGTCTATTCCTGTTCATTACAATGACACCTGTAATTACCTCACCAAACTGTTTGACTTAACTGGTATGTGCTTTACTCCTATCTTTTGAGTGAAAAATCACCCGCATACATTTAAAACATTGATGTCTGTCTTGTAACTATAACCATGAATCTTAATTCTTGAAGACACCCAACACTTTCAAAATCTATCTTTACTTATATCTTGGACTACCTGACTTTCTGATTCTGACTTTCTACATATCTAATTGGTGACACAGGTGGGCGAAGTGTGCAACTATTTCTAGAGTAGTTTTCACTATTTAGAGGTCTAGTCTACCTCTTATCTAATCATATCTGATAATTATATATAGCAATAGCACTTAGTCTTATATAACATTTTATAGTGCTTCACAGTCCTCTCTAAGTGATTTACAGAGTCAGCATGTTGCCCCCGACAATCTAGGTCCTCATTTTACCCACCTTGGAAGGATGTAAAGCTGAGTCAACCTTGAGCCTGGTGGGATTTGAACTGCCAAATTGCAGTCAGCTGGCAGTCAGCAGAAGTAGCCTGCCAAAACTGCACTCTAACCACTGTGCCACCGAGGCTCATATATATGTTGTGACGTCCTTCCATTTCACAATGTAGTCACCTAGAGTCAAGAAGAGATTGGACTGCCATTTGTCAGAAATGGTGTACGGTCTCCTGCTCAGGCAGGGGGTTGGACTAGATGACCTACAAGGTCCCTTCCAACTCTGATTATCTGTTATCTGTTACCTAACAGTTGGGATGACTGGACAGCTATTATTATTAAGAAGAAGAAAGTTTGATGAATACGATGGAAATACACAATGAAGTAGCAGCCCCTTAAAGAACTAAAGGGATCCATTTCAAAAAGGGGAAGAGAATTTGAGGAATGGCAATAAAATGTTACAGGGCTATCTGAGAAAATAATTGTCTTTTTTTAAAAAACAAAAAAATGAAGCACCTCGGTCCTGGGCATAGGAATGGATGAATATTTGATATGATGATGGTTATTTGATGGTTTCATGACAGTTAGAAAGAACAAATAATGTGTGTACATCATGGGACAAATATAACCCAGTGTCCCATTTTGCATAAATTGTGGAAGAAACTGTTCCTTTGCTGGCAAAAAATGTTTTCTTGTCTTCTGAGTGGGAGGAAAAGTGTCTAGACAGCTTCTGGGTCTGTAAGGAGCATCTGAAAACTATCTGAAAAGATGGAGGTGGGGGGTGAGTGGAAGAATCCACATAGCATGGAGTGAATTATTGCTGTGAAATGATACATTTTGGAGAAACATGTTGCCTAACCTCAAAGCTCCCACGCAATTCCTTGGTACCAGCTGGAAGCTTCTGTAGTAGATTTATTCCCTTTGTGTCTTGTGTTCAGCTGTTCTTCTAAAACAAGCAGAAATCCACGCCTTTGGAGGTAAATGCTGGGCTTATACATCTTTACAGGAGAAACAAACGTTTGAAGATTTGAGTATTGAGATTTTTGTGCGGGGGGAATCTATGTCAAACCTAGGCAGTGTATTAAAAAGCACCTTGCCAACAATAATCCGTATTGTCAAAGCTATGGTTTTCCCAGTAGTAATGTATAGGTGTGAGAGAGTTGGACCATAAAGAAGGCTGAGTGCCGAAGAATTGATGCTTTCAAATTGTGGTGTTGGAGAGAAGACTCTTGAGAGTATCTTGGTCTGCAAGGAGATCCAATCTCTCAATCCTAAAGGAAATCAGCTCTGACTGCTGTTTGGAAGGAGAGATACTGAAGCTGAAACTCAAATATTTTGGCCATCAAATGAGAAGAGAGGACTCCTTGGAAAAGGATGCAGATGTTGGGAAAGATGGAAGGCAAACGGAAAAGGGGACCGCAGAGGATAAGATGGTTAGATAGTGTCTGTTGTGGCCTGTCAGCCACCAGCCCCTTTGGCAACCAAATCAGAGGAGGAGGAGGAGGCGTGGGAGTCAGGGTTAGCATCAAGGCAACCTGAGAGGTCCGAGGGGGAAGAGGTAATGGAGCAGAGAGAGAGAGAGAGAGAGAGAGGGAGGGAGGGAGGGAGAGGAGAGAGGTGAAGCCTGGGCTATCTATCAGTCCTCAGATGGAGAGTCAACCTCCCCCAGGTCTGGAGGTGGCTGATGAGAAAGAGGAGGAACAGCTGGGTCCAGTGCCTGATGCACAGATGCACAGAAGGCAGAGGAAAGGAGAGCAGTGGAAATCTATGGGCCGGGCCTTGGGACAGAAGAGCCACCACTACTAGCAAAGCCCCACGCTAGCTCTGGGGATAAAAGGCAGGTGGTGGAGATGAATAGGTGTGGCAGACAACAATTCATTTTCTGGCCAGACAGACCTGTTAGCCTAAGAGAGAATTTTTGTTTAGTGGGGCTGCTGGAGCTCTTAATAAAGGAATCTTTTGAGTTCACTTCAGAGGGTTTGTCTTGTTTGGGGAGCTGGGTGAGAACAGTGTTATCAATACACTGAACATGAATTTGGGTCAATTCTGGGAAACAGTGGGGGTCAGGGGAGGGCTGGGTTAACAAATCACACCCAGCCAGAAAGAAGAGAAATGCACCAAGACTTAGTAAAATGAATAACTCCGATCCCAATTTTTTCAGTCAACTGTAAAGACCTACTAATAATGAAACTGTTTAGCAGTCCTATGGCTCTGCAGTTAGCTGTACATCACAGTCTGGAGTTTCTGAATTCTTTCTGTCTTGCAAAAGAAAGACCAAGTTCTGAGAATGATTGCCTTCGTGGCAAAGTAGATACACAAGACCTATTTTAAGATGGCAGTGTCAAACCTTCAGAGTATTACTGGCAGATCAAATTAATCCCCATCCAGATCAATTTTAGCCCCATGCAAGGAAAGAAGGCTTTCTAAGTAAATATGCTTACAATCCCAAAATCTTATTCTGCTGCTATTTTTATCTAACCATATTTCCCACTCTCCTCAACATTACGGCAGTCATAAATAGCCATCATTTTAAATGGCCATTTACAACCGAGAACATTGAATGTCACTTTATTTACAACTGGGGGTGGGGGGAACCGCCCAAATTGTGATGTAATTGCACCAAATATAACCTCACTATTGCTCTTCTTTGCTAGTCCATAAGGAAAAGGAGCAAACAGAGATTTGATTCTGGTAGAAGAGAATAGTTGTAACTCAGGGTTGGCGCACTCCAAGCATGGTGATTTTCTTTCTATTTCTATCTTAGAGATCGAAAAAAGATGATAATTGTTATTATATGTATGATGAGAATAATGAGATGTAACTTTAAAAAGGTATTATCACCAGAAGAGTTGTACAATGTTTGATGTATCTTAATTCTAAGTTTAGAGAAATAATATTAATCTGAATGTAAACGATGTTGTAAATGGTGAGGATGTGGCACAGAGGTTTTTGTGCCCAGATGACACACTGTTTGAGAAAAAAAAAAGAAATGTTTGTATTTTTGAAACTGAAAAATAATAAAAAAAACTTATTATAAAAAAAGTGTGGTGGTTTTCTTGTAGACATTTCATTACCCAAGGAATATGTGGTGCTTTTTTTTTTTTTTTTTTACAAACAAGGGCAAGCCACCATTCCTTTCTAGCACTGATGATGCTACTTAGTTGGGTGATGAGATGTCTGCAAGAAAACAACCAAGCTCATAAAGAACACCAAGGCCCCTACAAGGACTGAGTTGTCTTGCATGACATTTGTGTAATAAAATAACATAGTGGACGTCATATGAATGTGTGATGACACAGGGTGGGATAAAAAAATAAACACAGTCACAAAAAACAGGCGAAGCCCCTTTTATTCCTTCACTTTGCTTCCAAGCTCCAAATATCCTTGACTGGAGAAAAAAACAACTCCCACACAAGCAGTTACAAGAAGGAGGAAATGCCATTTAAATTATAAAGAGTAAAAAACAGCACAAACCAGGCAAGATAAGAGCTGGAAGATGTCCACAGATATCAGAACACACACTGGGAAGGATGCCAAACTCAGAGAAGAACAATAAATGAGAGATATTTCCATGCTTTGTTTCCAGCACTCGCCCATACGCATGTCCATCCTCTTATCCAGTTGTCACAACTGCAGCCCATGAAGAGGATCCAGGCCCTCTCCTCCCCAATAGACCACGTCTCTCCCTTATCCTCTCCTCCCTGTGTGCCCTAGGATGGACAGGGGATGGGAAAGGATCAAAGGTCCTGAACACCTTCAGGGAAAAACTGAGAAGAAACTCAACTGTATTAGCCAAGGTGCTTCCAGGTTGAGTGTCACTGAACATGCTTAGAATGGTGGTGTCAACTCATAAAGTATTTCTATGGTCTTTTTAGAGATGCCAACAGACAGGGAGTGGGGAGCAGTGAAACAGCTTGCAAAACTGAAACTGCATTCCATAAATGTTTTCAAAGATAGTAACTAAGTGACTGAAGTTTCTGCCAAGCAAATATGTAACCGGAGAGCATGATTGATGACTTTTGGCTATGGATGTGTTCCATTGGAGAATATGACTTATGTTACACCCAGGGGGTGGGGGGAAAACCAGGGGCAAGGGTGACAATGAATTACGTGTCTCAGAGTCGGCTATACCCAGGCAGTGCCGGCATGTTTGTTCCCAATAAATCCTTTTTAAGTTTTGGTAGTTTGGATCAAGACTCATGATTTAAATGGGGGTAACTGCCGGAATCCTGACAGGTCACTTAGAATGTCATGTGAACCTGTACAATTGTGGTTTCTGTAACCACATTGATTAAACAGACTTGAATTAGCTAATACAATATATAAACCTGCTCTGTAGCTCAAGCAAAGTGTACATTAACTTGGTGAAGTAGATAATATAGATCTAAGCTGCCGTTATTTTTAAGATGAGCTTTTTAGTGGAAGCGCATTCCTTATTTCCGGAAAACAATTGCTGGCTGTCTTTTCCATTGAGAAATTAACTGGGTTCATCTTTGAAGACATTACCTCTGTCATTTCCATCATAATAATGAAAAAATAACACACCACCCATTGACCTCTGTCTTTTTAATTTTGTGGATATTGATAAAGCATACACAGCAAATGGTTTTAGTTAACAGCTCGCTGCTGTGAAACTGCCTATACATACTTTAAATCTGTCATATTGTCTGCAGTCAAAGTCTTCGCAATGAAGTCCTGGTGTCTCTAAAAATTTATTCCTTATGGTTTAGACCCTAAGCCTTCTTCTGTGCCGCTGATCAGGATCTCAGTGGAGAGCTTATAAGGAGCTCAAGGGCTGCACTTAAATACAGATCATTCAGATATTGAAACTACATTTTGCTAGGCAGTTTTGACCTAGTCATTTCAAATAAGATCTGGTGGCTCTGAATGAGATGCACATCTATGTACATATAAACATGTAGTATGGCTACAATATTATTATTTGTCTTTCTTATTATCTTCTTTATTCCCCACTTTTATTGGTGTTATTATTACTATCCTGTTGCTTGGTATGCTCACGGAGAGCTTCTGCATCGGAGACAAATTCCTTGTGTGTCTAATTACACTTGGCCAGATCAAGTAATCAATTCAATTAATGATCAAAGACTTATCCAGCAAGTGAAGAAATGACTAGGTGAATATCAACTTGTGAATAAATCCTGGACATTTCTTTTTCCTCTGATTTTTAAATCACTCAGGTGGATTTATCATGGTGAGAAAAAAAAAGAGCTATGGGTATTTTTGCACTGGCTTTACTAAGTATAAAATCTACTTTTCAAATTGTCTGAATGTACTTGCAATAAAACTTTTATTTGGGGACTCTGTAAAAGCTTTGTGATATCTCCAGGAAGCAATGGCGGGCAACCCAAAAAGTGACCCAAGATGAAAATTTCATGTTTGTGTGTGGGGGACACATGGGGGGTGGGGGAGGGAGAGGGAAAGTGAGAGAGGGAGAGGGAGGGAGAAAGAGACAGAGAGAGAGGGAGAGGGAGAGGGAGAGGGAGAGGGACGGAGAGCAAGATCATCAGCCAACTGGTGTAAAATACACGCAGTGAGATGCTCCTTCACAATTCTGTCTTTTCCTGGGACAAGCCAAAGAAGCAAGAATCTCTTTCAGAGAGTGAATAAGTTTTTGGACTTCTAGGGCAACATTAGAGGCACATTCCTACATTTCCACATTGGGTATTGAAGATTTGG
The DNA here is from genome assembly GCF_049901715.1 of Pseudonaja textilis. Taxonomy (NCBI): domain Eukaryota; kingdom Metazoa; phylum Chordata; class Lepidosauria; order Squamata; family Elapidae; genus Pseudonaja; species Pseudonaja textilis. The sequence goes on from NC_142001.1 coordinate 14,189,977, forward strand.
AGAAAGATGGGACTGGTTAATGATAAAACCCATGCACATAAATAAATTTAATGTATCCAATGGATTGCTTTTGTGAATGATTTATTATCTACTAAAAGTCATATTGGATTTCCCAACACACAGCTAATATAATTTGTTATTTTCTTTTCTATTCCATTCCTCCTAGTCATTGTGGGACTACATCATTAACCCCACAGGAATGCTAATAAACAAAAAAAAAATATTTTAAAAGCTTTATTAAGTTCAATTAATTGGTTGTAACAGTTTAATTTTGTCATGCATTGGTAGCCAGTGTATTGTAAGTAATTCTGATGATTTTCATTCCAGTTGCTCAAACAAGTTTGTGTACCAAAGCAAAAAATTGAGTTGTTTTGATAATTATAAAAATCATTGGCTTGTTTGGTGTGTTGTGATAAATGGGTTAATTAATCTCCTTTTTTATTGCTTCTAAAGTTATTTTATTTTTATTTTATTGCCACAGAACAATTATAATTTATCCAGCAGTGAGCACTGATAGATTGAAATTACAAACTTTTTTTCAAGGGTTCGAGCAATTCAGTGGATGCAGAGGAGGTAGAGAGGATGAATATTTGGGAAAGATAAAGTCAAGGATAACAAGGCGTTGACCTAAAGCAATGTAGAGATAGTTTTATAGTGTCCTTTTTACATATTTTTTCCTGCTTCTTCTAGTTTAGTTTACTTTATTATCATTGCACTTCGTACAATGAAATTAAATGCCATCTTCAGTGCACATCGTACATAAAAAAACTATAAAAAATAAAACAAAAACACACGTCCTTCACATTCTATACAATTGAATTAAAAAACCCCGATACTGCATTAATGGGATAGAAGCTGTTTTTCAGCCTATTCATCCTTGTTTTTATTATCCTGTACCGTCTGCCAGATGGTAATAGTTAAAAAAAGAGAATATTTTGAACTTCCTTAAGGCAGCAGGAGCTATAAAGCTCTTCCAAAAAGGGGAGAGGACAACCAATGATCTTTTGGGCAATGACATTAACCCTCTGGAGCGCTTTCCTATCTGCCACTGTGCAACTGGCAAACCATACACAGGTGTAGTAAGTTAAGATACTCTCTATGGTGCAGCGGGAGGTCACCAGCAATTTTTCATTCAGTTGTTGTTTCCTGAGAAGTCTCTTCTAGCCCCTTAGATGCACATATGTATAATAGTTGTAACCATCACCAAGAAACTGTGTACTGATTAAAACAACCACAAAAGATGTTCATTTTCTACTTCACTAACCAAGAGATGTGAAATTATGCTGATGAAACACATGTCATTTTTTCTAATCCTATTTATAAATAAGCCTTATCATTTAAATACATTTTACCACAGTAGAAAAACAAAACAAAACCCAGAGACTTTGATCTGAATAATGTTTCTTTTGCTGTCAAGCAGAGGTGGTATTCAGCAGGTTCTGACCAGTTCTGGAGAACTGGTAGTGGAAATTCTGAGTAGTTCTGAGTAGTCTACTGTTGACCTCATCCCTTTCCTAAGAGGTGTGTAGGGGGAGTGCATAAGTGCACCAACGTGCCTACCGTCCCTGTCCTATTGTTTCTTTTATTTTTCTTATATGTATCCATGTATTCATAACTGTTTTTACTTATACCTATTATATTGTAAGCTATTGACAAACCACATTAAAAAAAATATGTTAATGAGATCTATAACAGCTCAAGTAGCATGTGTTCAAAATCCTCCTTCAGTGTTTCATTATATATATATATATATATATATATATATATATATATATATATATATATATATATATATATATAGTCATAATTTCCATTTCAGTCAGATTATGTAGTTATGTCTAAAGTCAGGCATTGGAAAACTAGATAAATTCAATCTCATATGCCTGGTCTAATCATTGCAAATTTTTTAATATTTCTAATGTAGTTCTAAATTTGGATGAAACTTCTGTTAAAGAGTTCAGGGTATCCATGAAATCCAGCTGTCACTTGATGGCTGAGTAGCACATGGAAACCATATAAATATGCTCTCTTTGCTATTTTGTATATTTCATTCCACTCTTTGGACCAATAGTGTGATTCTAATGCAGCCACTGAAAGCAGATCCTTGTAACTGGCAATTGCCTAAAGTCCAACAATGGGTGGTCCAAAATTGGCAAGGAGCCAGTAGTTTGCCTCAAGAAGGTGCAACATGACGTGATTGATCTCATTGAGGCATTTTGTGATGGTCCTAAAGGTTTCTCCAGCTTGCATGGACAACATCCCCTGCTAGACATTTCAATCACATCACCATGGGGATGCTACAACGATCACAAGTATGAAAAAATGTCTCTAAGTCACTTTTTCCAGTGTCATTGTGACTTTGAACAGTCATTAAATGAACTGTTGTAAGTCAAACATTACTTGTACTTGCCCAGGGAAATAGGATCTTAAATGGGATGAAGCAGAAACATTAACTGCATCAATTTTCAGCAGTAATCTGTTGTGTTTGTTTCTGTGCCTCATAACATTATATACAAAGTGAAATGGAAATAATAGACTAGACTAGAAGAGTTGGAAGGGATCTTGGAGGTCCAACCCCCTGCTTAGGTAGGAAACGCTACTCCACTTCAGACAAATGGTTGTCCAATCTCTTCTTCAAAACTTCCAGTGTTGGAGCATTTACAACTTCTGGAGGCAAGTTGTTCAACTGATTAACTGTTCTCACTGTCAGGAAATTTCTCCTTAGTTCTAAGTTGCTTCTCCCCTTGATTAGTTTCTATCCATTCTATTCTTGTCCTACCCTCAGGAGCTTTGGAGAATATCTTGACTACCTTTTCTTTAGGGCGGTCCCTGAGATATTGGAACACCGCTATCATGGCACCCCTAGTTCTTCCTTTCAGTAAACTAGACATGTCCAATTCCAGCAACCGTTCTTTATATGTTTTAGCCTCCAATCCCCTAATCATCTTTGTTGCTGTTCTCTGCACTTTTTCTAGTGTCTCAACATCTTTGTGTATCAGTCAAAGATAGATAGGATGGCAAATAAAAGAGAGAAAGAGAGGAGACCGGTGGCCTTATTTCTTATGAAGTGTGTACTATTACCACTGATAACTTTGACTAATACACAAACCTTGGGAGAACTACTACTGTAGTTCCTTGGAAACCAAAAGAATTATAGCAGTTGAGGAATCCTTTTTTTCTCAAGGATATGAAACAGCTTTGCCTATTCATACACAAAGAAGTTTTACAAGGAAGAAGTAATACACAAAGAAATATTGTATTATCTTCCAGATGGCATTTTGAAGCAGATTTTTAAAAGGGTTCATTGACAAAGAACACAGATGACCAGATCAGGCAACAGATGAAAATCTTCTGTGTGACAGCTTGGATGGCTGCTGCCATTCAAAATATATAATACTGACCTAGTTTTGTTTTTTTCCCCTTAATCTGATATGGAATAAGTCATGTTTCCCTCCCCTTCCTGGAGAGCCTCCTTCAACAGAACACTTGATAAAGTCCATTGTTCCCCTGGCATCTCATTTATCCATCCTCAATGATTGTCATCTTTTTTTTTTTTCCTACAAAGAATACCTTTTAAGATTATACTTCGGGAATTGGAAAACATCTCCGAATTGCTCCATTTTCTCACACCTGCCAACTGTAGTCACTTTAGAAGTTTCTTAATTTCATAATATTTCAGGATATAACTGCAACACTTAGCATACAGAGATATCGGTGGAAGGAATGTGTGTGGTAATCACTTCTCTTTAATTATTACCCCAGACTATTTTGAGTGAAGTGTTTTTCAACTGTGTGTGCAGGGAATGTGTGTGTGTGCATGTTCGTGTGCATGTGTGTGTGTGTGTGTGTGTGTGTGTGTGTGTTAAAGAATACAAATCTGGGATTTGATTTAAATAAGGTGACATACTGGTGTGGCAAATCCACTCTATTTTTTTTCTCACTCAAAAAGCTTAGTAGCTGTTTAGCATTTGTGTGGCATAACGCATTCCACACATCATAGTTAGGACTAAGATGGCATGATGCATTGTCATTATTTATTTTGGAATGTGACAATTCAGTTAATGTTTGAACCAGGGTAAGAGAGGGTGGCCTCTTGTTTTTTCAGGAGGATATATTAAAATCTGGTCTATTTGTCCCATTTCTTCTTTGGCCACCATTATTTTCTTGTGGATAACAAACACTTTAGAATTACCTTGCAAACCAGAGTTTGTTTTAGTAATACATTCCCACTAAATTCATAGACCAGGACCAAGCGAATTCTTTATTTCTAAAGTAGGGAATGAAAGGAACTTTAGGACACCGTACACCATAATTCTCTGTCTTCAGACCTACAGACCTGCTTGAAAAACCTGATGACTATAACAAGCGACAATGATGGTTTGTAAATGAATGAATGAACCTCTACCAGTTCCTTCAAACCAGTATTGATATAGCATGCTTTATCTTTATAGTTGCTCTCCAAGGTCCTGTATTTCTTCCTTATTTCTATCAGCAATCTTGCATAGCTGCCTTTCTTGGGGATTGTCATCATCTTGGATTATAAAATATGTGATGGAAATAAGTAATCAGTTGGAGCAGCAGATACATATCTAGGAGAAGAAAACACAAAAATCTTCATGGCACATAATGGGGGGGATTGAATCTTAAGAGCAACTGAAGGGATAGTCAACCTTCTTGCCTGTTTGTTCTATCTAAAAAAAAGGATGGAAGGAAGGAAGGGAATGTGAAAAAAGAGTAAGGAAGGAAAGAAAGAAAGAGAAAGAAAGGAAGGGAGGAAAATTCCAGTGCAGGAGGAGGTGATTAAGAAAATAATGGAGTGTGCAGAAATGAGTAGATTAACATTAGCAATTAGAGAACAAGAAGAAAAGGAGTACTATAAGATTTGGGAGTTATTCTATGGATGGCTAGAAAATAGAGTAAAACATTAAAGGATATTGTATTAATAATGATATACTAAAATTGATTATTTTTGGATAAGCTTTAATATGAATATAATTTAGTAAGAATTGGAATTTGCCTTTAAGGACAGTTTGAAATTGAAATAAAAACTTAATGACAATGTAATAATGATATAAGAGGATATATAATGTTGACTATAATATAATATGAATGTAAACTTAATAAGAAATATATACCAATATTATTACATGCACAAGATATATGTACCCAACTGACACACTGTATAATTGAAAGATGGTTTTATTTGTTGTTTTTGTTATAAAAAAATTTAAAAAAAAATAAAAAAAGGAAGGAAGGAAGGAAGAAAAAGAAAAGAAACAAAAAGAAAAAAGAAAGAAAAAAAGATAGATAGATAGATAGATAGATAGATAGATAGATAGATAGATAGATAGATAGATAGATAGATTGACAGACAGACAGATAGCAATAGATAGGGATAGATAGATAAGACAGACAGACAGATAGATAGACAGATGCTGGAACTGAAAAGGTTATGAATATGCTCAAATGAACTCTCTGCTCTCATTCTCACAAATCACACTTTGAATATAGCTGTAAGCATAACCATTTATGTTTCCTCAGAGTCTATGCACAGAAGACAATGAAGGTATGTATGTCAGGGTATGGTTGCTGTGAGATGATCCTACTATGGGCACTCAGATCTTACTTCTGTCGTCTTAATTTTTTAAAAAAACCAAACATCTTTGCAGGGGTGTTAGCAAGCAGAACGCAGGAATTTTTTTTTTTTTTTTACAAAAGTGCTTTGCATAGGGAAAAGTGCTGGAACAAATATATATAGAGTCATCCTTGCGAAGTTGCAACAACATGCTTTAGCTATTCAGTCTGTCTCTATTGTAAATATAGATCAACATTTTTTCCATACAAGGACTGCAATGTACTTTTTTTTTTTTTCCTAAAGCACATTATGTTCCAATCTCTGTATAACAGCAACCATCATTTTAATATGCAGTAATGTGATTTTTTTATTTTCCTTCAGGGCTTTTCTGGTACGGGAGGTGACTGAAGTCCTTAAAATATATATTTAAAAATCACGAGCAAATTGAGCTGAACAATATATGTCATATTAAAGAGAGGAGAGAAATAAGAAGCAATCATTCTGCTTGACAAAGAGTTTCTCGGTGACATTCAAGTAAAAGACAGGCTACTCTGCAAATCTAGAGTTTGTTTAAGTAGAGACAGAGGCATTGAAGCTTTTCAGGCATAAGGAAATGAGTGAGGAGAAACAGGCTACCTACAGGACAGGGAAGCAAGTTGCAAATAGTGCTGGAAAGACGATGGTAAAATGATAATTATTTGTCATTATGCTGATGAATCTCAGCCAGTTTCGTCTGGTGGTTAAGGCACTAGGCTAGAAAGTGGGAGGCTGTGAGTTCAAGTCCCATCTTAGCCATGAAAGCTGGCTGGGGGACTTTGGTCCAATCACCAGGAGATAGTGAGTTTCAGTCCCATCTTAGACATGAATGCTGACTGGGTGACTTTTGGCCAATCACCTGGAGATGGTGAGTTCTAGTTCCATATTAGGCATAAAAACTGGGTGACTTTGGACCAATCAACAGGAGACGATGACTTCTAGTCTCATCTTAGGCATGAAAACTAGCTGGGTGACTTTGGGCCAGTCCATGTCTCTCAGCTCAACTCATCTCATGGGGTTGCTGTTGGGGGGGAAATAGAAGGAGATAGGCATGTTGAGTATGCTTTAGTGGTGGGATTCAAATATTTTACTACTGGTTCTGTGGGTGTGGCTTGGTGGGCGTGGCCCTCCCCACTCCACTAACCTGCTTTCCAGTTCCATTCTCCTGTGCAGGGCAACCAAAGAAGACCCAGCTGATCAGCTGGGACTCGGGAAGCAGAGAAGAGATGGGGTTGGCGGGGCCAGCCAGAGGTGATATTTGCCGGTTCTCAAAACTACTCAAAATTCCCACTACCAGTTCTTCAGAACTGCTCAGAACCTGCTGAATACCACCTCTGGTATGGTTGCCACCTTGAATTATTCGTTTAAAAAAAAGTGGGATAGAAATAAATGAATACATGAACAAATAAATACTGAAACCAGTTCCATGCATATCTGGCTTGAGAGGTGTATTGTACCCCCAGGTATCCAGAGCAAACCAAATGACTTTAACAAAAAAAGAGGATAACTTTTTAAACTTCAAAAGAAAGTCCCGATTTTCATTTTCCAAAAGGACCCCAGCAACTTTGAAACCAGAAGCAAGATGCTACCTTAAAGCAGAAGAGACTATGGCTTTGTAAAAAGCTGATTACAATTTATATTGTCTCACAACAACATGTTTAAGCAGGGCAGGGAAAGACTTGTCTTCACAGATGCTAAGTTCAATTATAACATAAGCTTCTTCTTTTTGTGTGTGAGAATCCAGTGTGTTTGTTTCATGTATAATTTATCTGTTTGTGGAAACTTGGAGAAATGTTTTCATGCAGGAACCAAGGATGTGTGTCATGAAAAACCCATCGGTTAAATATTGGGGGAGGCATAGCCCTGTGGCTAGACATTCCAAAAAACTTCCTCCAAAGTCTTTCCCCTCTTTCTAAGTCTTCAAACTTTTCTCCCCCATCCTTGTTTGAGGTCTCTTCGCTCCTCTTGTTTGTAGATCATCAATTTTTGAGCTGCTCTCTGCTCAAGGCCTCCTATCAGGCAGTGCAGGCACATCCTGTTAATCTCCAAATCCTGCAAAGTGTTGGTTGGCAATCAATAGCTGCCTGCCCTCTCTATTTGCTTTCCTTTGCTTGCATATTTTAAGGGAGTTGAAGCAGACTCTCCAATTTTCTCTCTGTGTGCAATACAAACGACGGCTTACAGAAATATACATAATTGCTATCTCTCTCCCCATTTTTCTCTCTGTAGAGCTTAGGGGTGCCACCCTCTATCTGCTTTTTATTATTATTATTACACCTGAGGATCTCCCTGTTTGTTTTCCAGGAGGACACTTTTTAGGGGAGCAAAATGATCCGAAGAAAGTATGCTGGTTGTAAAAAGTATCTTTCAAGGAAATGAATACGGGTAGTCCCAAAGGTGCTTTTTCAGGAGGCAACTGGACTTTCTTGTTTTTTTTTTCTTCGAAGACATTTTGCTTCTCATCCAAGAAGCTTCTTCAGCTCTGACAGGATAGTGGGGAATGGAAGGATTTATATTCCTTGCAGACAGCTGGTCATTTGCATCCTTTTAGAGGGTGGTTGAAGCACTTGGGGGTTTATCTGTGCCAGCTCTGGTGGCCTAGAGGTGGAGCTCTCGCCTCCTAATCAGGAGGCTGAGAGTTTGATCCTAGGTAGAGGCTAAAATTTGGAATAGACTCTCCTGCTCAAGCAGGGGGTTGGACTAGATGACCTCCAAGGTCCCTTTCAACTCTGTTATTCTATTTTCTATGCACCCTCAGGTCATGGTTGCCTCAAAGGTGCTTTTTCAGGGGGCAACTGGACTTTCTTGTTTTTTCTTTGAAGACAAAGAAGGGAGGGAGGGAGGGAGGGAAGGAAGGCATGAAGTCTTTGGAAAACTAGAAGACACACTGTGTAAGCACTGGACTTTTCCCCTTCAACTAAAAAGAATGAATTTCTGAAAGTTAGGTACTTCAAAAGAAATTAAGGAAGCGATCCCAGTACTAGTCAAAGCAGAATCTACGATGTTTCCAGGTATACAGTAATAGATAAAGGGAATTAGAACCCCTCCCCTTATTCTGATGTGGATTTCGTCAAACAAAGAACCAATATGTTAATTCCCTCTTGCCCTTTTCTGGGAACGTATCTTAGAAGAGTTTCCCAGGGAGTATCCTCCAGAGCTGGATTTTTTATGGTCCCTTCTCCTCTTGCCATCTTTTCAAGAGGTGACAAGTTTCTAGACATCTGGCTCCAGTCCTCCAATTGTATATCATTGTGCAAGTTATACAGATTCAATATAAGATTTAAGATATTCAGGTTACATCACAAAGGATTATTTGTACCAAATCCCCCCCCCCACCTTCTTCCATTGAAGAATGGCAGATGCATGGATCTGACACACTGTGGTGAAGTTTTTATTCCATCCTCTTTGCATTCTCTCTTTCTGGAAAGAGAAACAACTAAATAAATTGCTTAGTTCTCTTTTTTTTCTGGTAACCTATTGATCTCCCTGTGATTCAATCTCCTAAAAAGTAGATGTCGACAGCAATGAGATAAAGAAAAATGGGGAGGCCCTTCCCCACTATCCAATCTCCAGATCTGATCTCGATTGGTGATTTCTAGGAGAGGGATAAGCAATAACTCCAAGGTGGCGTCTGCCCATGAGTCACATTTTTACAGTCATCGGAACCTCATCCTGCTCTCCCTGCAGGGCCATGATTGGTTGCTTTGTCAGAATCGGTTGTTTATGTTTTCCAGATGTTTCCTTCCTGTATCATTTGTATTTCCATTGTACTGTTTAAAATTGCTTTATATTGAACATTGTCCAGAATTATGATGGAGTCAGATGGCCCATGAACATGAATAATAAATGCTGAAGATCAATAACATGATGCCTTGTTTTTTTTTAAAAAATGGGAAACAGGCAAAACGTGTAGTTTAAAGCAGACAGACCACAGCTGTAAAGAAAAGACCAAAAAAATGGATTAATGGGGTGAGGTAATGTGGGAAAAAACACTAGTTACATTTGTGAGAGTTAGCCGACAATCTTATGCCCTTGGATAGGGCATACATTCACCCAACATAACATGTATCCTTTGGCTACAAACATATTTCTCACCCTAATCTTGAGTTCTCAGTTGAGGCACAAATGACCAGGCTCAACTTAGGATAGTTCAGAAATATCATGTGATGACCTAGCTCTCTAGGGAAGGCTGTAATGTTGGCAAAAACTGTAGAAGGAAATAAGAAGAGAATCACCAGTAGCAAAGTGGATAGATTCAATTCCAAGATGTCTACATTGTTGGTAGATCTGATGCTTGGGGACAGAGTATCATTGGAGGTTCTTCAGGCTGGGACTAGATCATCCTGAAGAATATATGTAGTTACTCCCAAAGGTGCTTTTCTCAAAGGCAACTGGACTTTCTTGGCTTTTTCCTTCAAAACATTTCACTTCCCCTCCAAGAAGCTTCTTCAGTTCTAAAGAACTGAATTCTAAAGAAGAACCGAAGAACCTTCTTGGAGGAGAAGCCATTAGTGGCTCTTAGTTTGTAGTCAAATTGACAAGATAATATATGGCGTAACTATCTTATTTGGTTTTTTTGCACTCATATTAAACAATAACAATTGTTTGAAACTTTTAAAAAGGTGTTGTACGGTTGTCTTGATGATATGTTTCCCCACCTGCCTTTTCCTTTTTCCTTTTGTTTCTTCCTTATTAAGATCAGCTTGAAAATTTAATGTGGTGTGTTAATGTAAATTGCCTCCAGCATCAATTGCATTAGGAGCACCATATAAATAAAACAGTTATTACCTCCATAACAAAATGACAAAGAATATACAAGTGATGCACTCCAATATTAAATTAGACCAAGTAAAATTTCTCGAAGAATAGCATACAAATAAGGTACCATAATACTTGTTCTTCTAGGATGTATCCTAGGTCTGAATATTCAGATTTCCACCCCCACCTCCCTTAAATAAGAGAAAAAAGATCTAAAATCAGAGTTGAAACTGTACGCTGCCTACAAAGCATGCATGGCAATGTTTTAATAAGGCAAGAAGGGCTATTATTGCTTGAAAAAATTAGCAAAAGGTATGAAATGTTTCACTTGGCTTCACTTTGCATTATTAAACAGATAGAGATTTTTTTTGTGTGTGTATATTTTGTGTTATATTTTTATTATTTGAAGCAAATAAAATACCTAACCGAGCTGAAACTAATATTTGGGTGCATTATGAAATCTTGCTTATTAATAACACAAAAACAATCAGGATGTGAGGAACAGATTCAAGCTAGCAAAACCCAGGGGAATAGGAATCTTTGAACCTTAGAGGATGATCTTCTTTAGTTCTGAATGGGGTTAAATCTCCCTATTTGGAACCAGTGCAAAATCTGAGCTTCCTTCAAAATTGGCGGCTCTAGAGAAGAGTCAACATAATTCAAGAAGGGTTTTGACTTAGACTGTTTGTGGAAACATAACAGTTCTCATCTGATTGCTCACTTGAAGGCTCTGGCTCTCTTTCTCTTATAGCTTCTCCCTCCAACATTTGTGCTTTCCTCCCATTAATAAATAAATAAATAAATAAAAATCACTCACTCATTCTTTCTCAAACACCACACTATTTAATCCATCATCACAAGGATAGCTGATTATTTTCCGATTGACATTTTTCCTTCTCCTTGGCTTTCTTTCTGAACCGATATTGGTTTGAGCGTCCCTGAGATTCTTTCTGTTTTGATTTTCTATATGCTTCAAAGCACAATGAATTGCTGTGATTTTAATAGGCTTAATTGATATAAAAGTCTAATTTGTTTTCTACACTTTATCATTCTCCCAGCAGTATAAATAGAAAATCTTTGCCCCTCTACCATATTATTGCCAGGTTTTTATTACTATTAAAGTGTAAGAAGGCCAGTACAGAACCATTTCCTGTTCTGCATAGCTAACATCATTATCTAATTTCCCTCTTCTATCAAGATAGTTTTATTAAAATACATGAAAGTTTATAAAATATAATATTAGGAGATAATATATAAGTAGAGGTGTAGTTTTCTCCTTGGTAGTACCTTGATTTAGCTGTTGTTTAACAGTTTGTTTGTTTGCCTGATTTGGTAATTCCTCGATTGGGATATTGGGTACAATACTCCAACTAGCACTGACAAATTGAAGAGCTGTATATAAGCAAAGAGCAAACCCCACACCTTTCAAGCACTGAAGATGTTACCTAGTCAGGTAATGAAATGTCTACAACCAAACAAACCAACTCAGAGAACTCCCCAGACTCCACAAAAAAATAAATACGCAGAACAGAAGGCAATGACAAATTACCTCCATTTTATCATTAAGAAAACTCCATTGCCCCATACTTCTGATTTCACCAGGAACTGTGTCAATTTGAAGATATATTTATCTTTCCATCATGTATTTAATAATTTCTATCTCACTGGTCATTGGTCATGACCAACTTGAAATTTTAGGCTTAGACAATTTTGAACTATGCCGCTTTCAGTCCGACCTAAGTGTAGTACATAAAATTATCTATTGCAATATCCTACCCATCAATGACTACTTCAGCTTCAACCACAACAATACACGAGCACACAATAGATACAAACTTAAGGTAAACCGTACCAAACTTGATTGCAGGACATATGACTTCAGCAACAAAGTGGTCAATGTCTGGAATACTCTACTTGACTCTGTGGTTTCTTCCCCAAACCCCAAAAACTTTAACCTTAGTTAAACTTAACTTTAACCCTACTATTGACCTCACCCCATTCCTAAGAGGTCTGTAAGGGGCGTGCATAAGCATCCTTGTCTTAATGTTCCCCTTTTATTCATATCCATATCATGTATTCATAATCATGTTTATACTTATATCTGTCATCTAATATATGCTTGACAAAATAAATAAATAAAAACAATTAAAAATAAAAACTAATTTTTAAGGTTTATGGAAGCATAATTCCAGCTTTTCAGGGTGTTCATGTAATTGGGGAGCCTCAAGTTGTATACCTCTAATGCAAACCCTGCTAATAAAAATAAGGTCTCAGAACTTTTGAAATATTGTCATAATTTTTTTTTATAGATTATCCGTAGGATAATTTTCTTACTTGAACTCATGGTGTTCTTTAATTTCTGACATAAAGAAGGCTTTACGCTTAGTCTGCTGTGAGCAACACCCAAGACATATATTATCTGTCCCACCTGAATATGTTGTTGAGTATCTACAGATAGCAGTTCTCCAATCTGGAAGGTATTCAGGGTCCATGTTTGCTTTTCCATTGAAGGGAGTCAGAAATAAATGGTTGGGGATGTTTCAAATGGTGTATATTTGCATTGATTTAAAGTGGCCTCATCACTCTCTTGGAATAAGCAAGGCAAGGTAATAGCATTTATTGTAATGAAAACAGCTGTACAAATAGCATTTTGGATAAAGAGGGATCCAGGTTCTGTATGCTTTCTTTGAGCCGAGTGATTTGTGCCTTCACAAATTTGCCTTATTTATTTTTGCTACCTTTTCTCGCAGCCTTTATCTCTGTGCAAACACGGAGCTGCATGGGTCTGAAATGGCTGTTGTAAGTTACTGTCACCTGGGCTGAGACAAGTGATGTCTACATTTTAGATGCATCAGGGCTGTCGCTCTAAATCAGACAAGGTGACATGTGTTTCATTTCTAATAGGAGCCTTCTGGATGGTTCCAGAGGTTTACAGCTCCCAGGGCCCCCAAAATTCTGCCTGTCCCTTCCATTTTGTAAAGACAGTTATATTGCCTTGGACAAAATGTTTTACTTAGTCCATTCTGATGAACAACTGCAAGTAGACTGATAATCATTAATGACTTTCCCCCCTTCCATTATGGCTAGATTCACACATTAGTTCAGGAGAGGTAATAAGGTGTGGATTAAGTATTTTTCAGGTACTGGATATTTACACTACAATTCATGGGCAATGAAATGTAGGCATTTCTTGAGTTTAGACTTAAAAGGACCTGAGCTTAGATCTGTGAAACAAAGAGATTGGCTATCATAAAGAAAGCTGATTGTAATCAAGAAATTAATTATCTCTCTAATCCCTCCTTTTAGAAGTGGCATTCAGCAGGTTCTGACCAGTTCTGGAGAACTGGTAGCAGGAATTTTGAGTAGTTTGGAGAACCGGCAAATATCACCTCTGATTGGCCCCGCCAAGCCCATCTCTTCTTTGCCTCCCAAGTCCCAGCTGATCAGCTGGATCTTCTTTTGTTGTCCTGCACAGGAGAACGGAGCTGGAAAGCAGGTTAGTGGGGTGGGGAGGGAATGGAGATTTTGTAGTAACTTTCCACTGTCATGCCCACTAAGCCATGCCCACAGAACCAGTAGTAAAAAAATTGAATCCCACCCACTCCCTCCTTCTAACCAATTACTCATGGGAAGAATCCCAATCCTAAATTACAGATTGAAATTAAAGCCTAAGCAGGTGCTTCATAGGTGATCTAAAGCCATACAAAAGGTCACAAAATTTCAAGGACTCCAAGCTATGGGATGATGTAGTTGTACTTATGTCAAACCTAGCATAGAAGAGCCAAAGTGTGAGCATTCATTTTTCTAAAACTGAAACAGATGTGATTGAACTGTTTGGATAATTTATAGTTGTGGTAGGGCAGTGGTTAGAGTGCAGTACTGCAGGCTACTTCTGCTAACTGCCGGCTGCCTGCAATTTGGCAGTTCAAATCTCACCAGGCTGAAGGTTGACTCATCCTTCCATCCTTCTGAGGTGGGTAAAATAAGGGCCCAGATTGTTGGGTGAAAGAGGCTGTCTCTGTAAACCACTTAGGGCTGTAAAGCACTATGAAGCGGTATATAAGTCTAAATGCTATTACTGTCGCTATTGCTATTCCAACTTTTCCTGTGTAGTGTCCCTCCACAAATGTGTTGGAAATGAGACTTCAATTTCCAGTATAGGTTAAGTCAAATACTTGCCTGAGCCAACTCTTTGCCACTGCTTATTAAAAAGAGGTGGTATTTTTTTTTAATGAACTAACTGCTCCTCATTCTTTGCATTTATTTTTTTCCAAATTAGTATGTCAAAAATGCAACTGGATGCTGTGCTTGTGAGCTTCTCAAAGTATCTGGTCATCTTTATTTAGAAGCAAAATATAAATACATAGCTCTTTAGCCTGATCTTATAGAAAGATTATTTTGCTTTCTATGAGTTGAACAAAGTTTTAAGGAGTTATTCTTCAAAGCATTATTCTTATTATTACTGAAGTTAACTAATGGCTAATTTATAACCAACAGAATTCTTGTCTTCTTACTTTCCCTAACCAGTTGGCCATGTAGACTTGGTCACTGGAGTTGATTAGCCAAGAGTTGTCCTACAGCATTTCTAGTTTAACCAACTAAGCAAGGCTAAAAGCATTTTTAGTTTACAAGTGACATATTATTGACATGAATTAACCAGTTCTAAAAGAATAGACATTAATGTGGTGATGAATTAATATGTATGAACATTTATTCTCTGTAATGACTTTCTTATTCAAATGAAATGTGTTGCTGGCACACCAATGTTCTCTATGTCATCTTGACTTTCTAAATCAATATTAAAATAAAATCCCTGTTATATCTGGAGATGCATGAGCATATATGCCGGGGTCATTTTTTATTACAATCCATTAAAAAAGAAATCACAAGGTGAAAGAGGGTATAGACAAAAATGTTAAATCATTTCTTTGCTGGAATAAGAAAAACCTTGGGTAAACAGACACCTATTCTGATTAAATTAGATCCAAGCTTTTATTGGATTGGTTCTGATTAACCAAATCATCTCCTTACCACCACCAAAATATCTGAGGGAATGAGGGCCAATCCAAATTGGTGGGTAAATGGTTAAATGGAAAAGCAACTCACTTCAGGTGAGAAAGGAATAAAATTATTCCCCAGATCAAATTAAAAAGAGAGCCAGAAAAGAATTAACAAAACAGTAATGTTCACCTTGTACTTATAGTAATTTCCATGAACAGCTGACACTTGTATTTCTCTGATGAGATATAGCTTGAGATTAAAATTCTTAACAAATAGAAGAATATTAGGATAATGCAAGTGCTTACCTAGAAAGTCTTCTCATTTGATTCTATTGGTAATTAAGTTCTTCTCATTTATATTAATTTTTTGATATGATTTTATCCAGGAAAACATTGGTATACAGTGTTACAGAAATATTTGTAGCTGGGGTACATAAATTATATGTATTTATTTATTTATATACATATTTACAATCATTTCTATGCTGCCAACTCACCAGACTCTAAAGCATATGTATTATTGGTTAAAATGTACACATTTTATAGAGAGTTGCAGACCAAAAAAAGCTTATTTTGTGAAATGAATTAAAATGATAATGCACGTTTGAAAATTGAACTAGCAAGAAGTGAAAAGACATGCAAACCCGACATGGATTGTAAATAGACTGGATAGTTAGCCCTTCCTCCTTCCTCTTAAAAACTAATGAGTGAAGACTCTTAAAATAAAACAAGAGTGAGTATCAAAATCTATGCAACAAAAAAAGTGAACTTGTCTCTAGCAACACCAACAAAATTGGAGAGTTTGGAGCAGGTTCATTCCACCAGTACAGAAGGCTTCGTTCTAATGGTTACATCTGACTTGGAACCATTCCTTTAGACCTTTGAGAAAATCGTGAAAACAAATATGGGACGTGGGCAGAATTTCAGGAACGGACTATCTTGATCTGTCGTTCGTACTATATTTTATTTTTAGGATTGTTCTAAGTTAAACCTGCTATCTTCTTACAAAATTAGTTGCCTTTTTAGCACCTTCTTGTCTTCCAACAGAAATAATAATATTTGGCAACAGAAAATATTGGATCTTAGAGAGGGTAGAGGGAAGGGCCTTGAGGAAGAAGAAACAGGAATAAGAGCCACTATTAATAGAATGGTCAGATAAAAGAGGTCGTAATGTGAGTAAACATCTCAGACAAGCTCTCGTGAAGATAAAGGAAGGGAGGGGGGGGGAAACAAACTTGCAAGATTCTACTGCTTAAAATAAAATTAGGATTGACCTAAGTGACATTGAATTCCTAATCTCATCTAGC
This sequence comes from Pseudonaja textilis, assembly GCF_049901715.1. Classification (NCBI taxonomy): domain Eukaryota; kingdom Metazoa; phylum Chordata; class Lepidosauria; order Squamata; family Elapidae; genus Pseudonaja; species Pseudonaja textilis. Next base: position 14,206,653 of record NC_142001.1, read on the forward strand.
TCAAAGGATTGACACATATCTCCTAGAATGTTCCAAAGGCTCCAAGGTTCCAATGTTCCAAATTTGCACATCAGCAATTTTGTTTTATTCCACCCTTACATGTAATCAGCTTGCATTATGGCAGCTTAATGCGACTTCATCTGATGCATGATTGTACATAGCAATAGCTCCCTCTTCTCTTCCTTTTGAAAATTTGATTGCTTTGCTGTATCCCTCCAAGAATGGCCTTCAGCTATTTCTTATCCCCTTCCAACTCAACATGCTATTTACTCAACCATGCATTAACTTCCGCATGGACCAAAATCTATTGTCTTTACATTGTTTGGAATAAATTAATTTTGTTTTTAAAAAAACAAAACAAAAATGTAACAGTTACGGCCACTACCCTGCTTATTTGTCAGGATTTGATTACTGAAACACAAGATAAAAATTTTAAATGTCAGTTTGAAATTCTCTTCTATCCCTGCCTCTAGATCAAGAATCATTTACATGCTGGCTTTTATAACATGTAAGACAATTTTCTTGAAATTTCTGGTTCAAACTTCAAACTTTGGTCCCATCTTATCATACCTATGCACATACATTTTGTTAGTTAGCATATATTTTTCTTTCCGTACATAGACAGAACACCTCTAATGATTTATTCCATTCAAAAGATACCTTTAAGTGGTTATGAATTTCTCTGAGTTCTCTTATCCTTAGCAAAGGATATGTGTGAACACCTTTCCTTTAAGAGTCATTTTTCCCCCCAGTGGCCTGCAGTTTCCTTGTAGTTAAATCCCATGGGGACAAAAAAAAAAAATCCCTCAAAAGGTTTTTTTTTTAGTTTTTTTCTCTTTCCCCTCCAGATAATGTATTGAAGCCATCAAGGGATGTTACAGCAAGATGGAGAGATTTGCAACAAAAAAGACCATGGCATTTTCACTATCTTCCATCAATGAAGTCAGTTTAAGAGCATCACCAAAATCAATTATAGAACCTTTTGAATGAGAAAATGGAAGGTCTTTTGCCATTTGCTTGTTTCAAACTCTGGATTCAGAAGCCAGTCACCACTTTAAGATAGATTGGTTATAATATGGACCTGTGTTTTGAAATGTAATTGAACCAGCCATACCCTTTGCAGCCAAGGCTATTTGCTTAGAGAGGACTGTAAAGCACTGTGAAGCAGTATATAAATCTAAGTGCTATTCCTATTAGGAGCCCTGGTGGCAATGTGGTTAGAATGCAGTGTTGCAGGATCACTCTGCCCACTGCCAGCAGTTTGATCCTGACCAGATCAAGGTTGACTCAGTCTTTCATTCTTCCGAGGTGGGTAAAATGACAACCCCGATTGTTGGGGACAATAGGCTGACTCTGTAAATCACTTAGAGAGTGTTGTAAAGCACTGTGAAGCGGTATATAAGTCTAAGGGCTATTGCTATGAGCAGAGCAGCCATATACTTTACAGGCCAAGCTATTTGTGTGCAGATCTTTGCATGTGTTTGTGCCAACAGTTTGAGTTTTCCTTGAAGCTTAGATTCTCTACGGTCTAGGAGATTAAATTTTAAGTTGCTGGCTCTGTTCCCAAGTGGCTTTGTTCACAGCAGTGCACCAGACTGTAAACGTTGCCTTCTCTTTTAAAAAGCCTTTGTTATCTTGAAAAAAACATGTCGGTATTTAAAATAGCTATACCCCTTGTTAAGCAATCTACCCCCAGGCAGCCCAGAAAAGCAAAAAATACATTTGAATCCAATAAAATCTGAATGTTAAGGGGAAAAGAATCACCACAAAATACAATGATAATATATACAACATAAGAGTTCATAGGCAACCCTATCAAGCAGGTGTGGGATTCAAATTTTTTAACAACCAGTTCTGTGGGCGTGGCTTAGTTGGTGGGTGTGGCTTGGTGGTCATGTTATTGGCTGGACATGGCCAACTCAACACCACTCACATCGAGGCATGTATCTCCTTGCCTGGCCTCTCATGACTGTGGGGATGCTGCAACAGTCGTAAGTGTGAAAAATGGTCATAAGTCACTTTTTTCAGTGCCATTGTAACTTTGAATGGTCACTTCACACAAGCAAAGTACCAGCAAAGGAGGGGGAAAAAACTCCAGAGAAGTTCCTGAGACAGGAAGTCTAGTCCTGCCAAGAATGTAACAAGGGTTAATGGAGAGGCAGTTTCTATAAGCAACACCAGAATGTTTCCTTCCTGCCTTCCTTATAGGATTAGGCCAGTAATTTCTTCTAACAACCAATTCTCCGAACTGCTTAGAATGGTTCTAGTGAATAGGTGCGAACTGGTAGAATCCCACCCCTGCTATCAAGGATTATGGAATCGCCAAGATGAATAAGAAAACGTTGCCTCACTGAGAATACATATTTAGTTCCTGAAGACAATTTACTGGAAATGTCTCGGTATCATAATAATATGAATCACAGAGAGACAGATGTCTAAATTTGCAATGTCTTACCAGTCACTCATGGGGGGCATGTGAGGCTAAATAACAAAGAGCCAGAAAATAAAATAATTAAAAGTGTGTGGGGGAAATACCATTGTTACGCATGCTCTGTTGGGTTTTTTGCACACAAATCTATAAGAACATCCTTGTAACTTGCTTTTCAGAGATACCGTAGGGCTTGTCTCATTTCTCTTACTGAAGCTTGCAGGTAGCTTATAGAAATTCTTAGCTTGTGAAAGTTGATGATTTATTCCAATGGTTTTTTTTTTCTTTTTTCTTTCCAACTTGGCAACTTTAAGAGGCGAGGACTTGTTTACAATTTCATATGTTCTCTTCCAACATTCTTAAGAAGATGAAAGTATAAGTACAATGAATAAATACAATGAATAAAAAGATATAGAAATTTAGGTAAAAGAAATACAATTGAATAAGAAGAAAATGAGATAATCATAAAAGAAAATTAAGAGAAGTAAAGGGAGAAATAGTGAGAAGTTGGAAAAAGAGTAATAAGTTATAAGATGAATATGCATATGAAATTGTGTCTGTGTGGAAATGTGATAACCCGGAACGATGCTGTACTCAAATAAGATGTTTTATTTGTTTTGTTAAAACTCAATAAAACTTTATTTAAAAAAAAAAGAGGTGAGGACTTCAACTCCCAGAACTCCCCAGCCAGCAAGAATCTACACACATCTAAAAATTGCCATGTTTGGGGAAAAAATCAAACAAACATTTGGTTTATTCTAACAGTAGACTCTGCTGCATCAATACACAACTAATAACACAGAGGGGAGAGTTATCCTGAAGAGAATTAGGGGCAGTGGTGGTATTCTTTTTTTTTTTACTATCGGTTCTGTGGGCATGGCTTGGTGGGCTTGGTGTGGCTTGGTGGGCATGGCAGTGGAAGGATACTGTAAAATCTCCATTCCCAACCCACTCTAGGGGAAGTTTACTCCAAAATCCCCATTCCCTCCTCACCCCACTAACCTGCTTTCCAGCTCTGTTCTCCTGTGCAGGGCAACAAAAGACCCAGATGATCAGCTGGGACTCAGGAAGCAGAGAATAGATGAGGGCAAGGCCACTCAAAGGTGGGATTTCCTGGTTCTCCGAACTACTCAAAATTTCCGCTACCAGTTCTCCAGAACTGGCCAGAACTGGCTGAATACCACCTCTGATTAGGGGCATCTTTGGATATTCTGGAGCCAAAATTCTCAAGGTCTCCCCAAAATATAAAATTTACATCCCAAAATATAAAATCTACGAGCAGGGAAGTGGGCAAACACTTCCCACTTTTTTTACATATATGTGTAAAATTGATGTGTATTGTTTACTCCAGGTGTATAGTTTACATATGGGAAAAACTCAGTGGGAAAAACTCATCTCATTTCCCAGAGATGTTAGTTGTGAGGTTTTGTTTTGTTTTGCAACCTTTTTCTTCTCTCCCACTCTTTTACATCTGTTTTCTAGCTGGTCTTTTGAAGATGTGTTTTATGACTAAGCTTTTTAAATATATAATCATTGCTTTTCCTTTCCCTCAAGTTTCGTGTTTTTTTTTTTTTTTTGCTTCCTTGACAGAAGCAAGGAATTTTATCCTGCAGTTTTTGATGAATCATATAATTCTCTTTTAGCTCTGGAAAACAGAGATGGCATAGAGAGGGGGGCGGGAATAAATTCTAGTGTACATCTTAACTACAATGATCTTTTTAAAAAGAGGTATCATGCTATTTGCTCAGTCTGGTTGTAATTTTTAGACACTAAAAAAAAAAATAAGAATAAAGCACGAATAGGTTTTTTTTAAATGCTCTCCTTTTACCAAAAGATGGCAGCAGAAGATTAAAAGAAATGAGAGACCTTGTTGGAAGGAATAATTGTGCACCAAACAGTGGTAGGTAGCCCCATTAATATGTTGCTCTCATTCCTGCAGTATGAAATGAATCTTGAAAGGACACTGTTTTATTGAAAGTTATGAACCACTTTAGGATGCACACACACACACACACACACACACACACACTCCAAGTTGCAAACTATGCAGAGAAGCTTCAGAGACACACTAACTAACAGAAAGTGGCAAAATGGAAGATGCTGGCAAGAACAGCTCACACTGGATGGCACAACCACATAGTTGGCATTGGGTGCAGGAATATCTGCAGAGAATATGGGCTGGATGGCAGGGTGTGTGACTTGGGGGCCATTCTCTCCATCAGCCCAGCAAGCTTCATACCATTGTGGTTGTAGAGTGAATAGGTGCAGAGGTGAGATTCTACCAGTTCGCACCTATTCTCTAGAACCAGTTGTTAACTTTCTAAGCAGTTTGAGAACTGGTTGTTGGAAGAAATTACTGGCCTAATCCTGTAAGGAAGGCAGGAAGGAAACATTCTGGTGTTGCTTACAGAAACTGCCTCTCCATTAATCCTTATTACCTTCTTGGCAGGACTGGACTTCCTGTCTCTGAAACTTCTCTGGAGTTTTTTCCCCTCCTTTGCTGGTACTTTGCTTGTGTGGAGTGACCATTCAAAGTTACAATGGCACTGAAAAAGTGACTTATGACCATTTTTCACACTTACGACTGTTGCAGCATCCTCATGAAAGGCCAGGCGAGGAGATGAGTGATATTGAGTTGGCCATGCCCAGCCTGTCACATGACCAACAAGCCATGCCCACCAACTAAGCCACACCCACAGAACCAGTTGTTAAAACATTTGAATCCCACCCCCGAATAGGTGAGAGGCGTATTAGCTGTGCTTAGCATCTTGAGTTTTATATACATGTGAAAACAACCTCTTCTTCCTCCCCCTACAAAGCAGAGTTAGAAGGGACCTTGGAGGTCTTTTACTCCAGGTCAGACAGAAAACTCTATACCGCTTCAGACAAATGGCTGTCCAATCTCTTCTTAAAAACCTTTAATCTTGGAGCATTACCCATGGAATAATACTTAGCCCAAAGGATCATTCTGTAATCTTGAGTAATACTCAGGTTTGCTTAGTTAAGATTTTGGAGAAGGTGAACAAACTTTCTAGCACGACTAAATCACAACCACACTGAATTGCTCTAATGCCCTTTGCTTATTCTCTCTCTCTCCCTCCTCCCTCCAGCCTTGGAAATTTCAATTCAAGCAGAACATACTGGCAAGAATATTATTACAGCGGCTTCAGGAAGCTACTTTTCGTTATACAAACGGGTTAACCTGAAATGTGTTCTGACCCAAACCCGTTTCCAATAAAACCAACATGAACCAAAGGGAACAGAAACCTTTTAATGATTCTTACAAACCCCTGGTTAAAAGGCTGCTGCAAACTAATTAACTTTGATAAGCATGAGCCTCACCAAAACAAATAAGAAATATTTTACAACACAAGAGTCTTCAAATACCAACTTAAAGTACTGCAATGTCCACGAGGCTCGAGTTTCAAAATGTCTTTGCTTCCTGCAAAGAACGTCTGATTCACAACTGGCTTTTATCTTCTTGAAGGAGGGCCATCACCTTGCAGCCTTACTTTCTTGCGCACTTGGCACAGGCTCCTCGGGACCCTCCTCATCACTGCTGCCAGTGCCCACAATCTCTGAAGGCAGCAGTCAACTCCCTAACGCTCCTGACCCCTCGTCTGAGTCCTTGCTCTCCTCAGCCATCCACACCTGCTGCCAGCTAACCATAACACTAGGTATTCTATAAGAGAAAGAATGGCCACACATTTTCAATTTTATTTATTTTCTGATTTTCTTTTCTTATCCATATTACCTATGAATATGTAAGCATTATAAATCCCATATATATATATATATATACACATACATACATACATACATACTAAGTGAGCTTGTTTGAAACGTTGTATTAGAATATGTGGAATGTGGAATGTTTGTGCTTTGTTTTGCTGAACTACTCATCTCTTTTCCCTACTACAAATGCTTCCCCCTCTCAAAAAAAAAAAAAAAAAGCAGAAAGAAAGAAATGAAAAACCAGAACAATTGACCCTTTAAATTATGGAGAGAATTTCAGTAGAGAACTTTCAAAGCATTCTTACCGTTGTCTCTGTCAAATCATAAAGAGGCACTTCATCAGCTTATGGTATCCATTAGTGTTGCCTTGACATTTTCTTCTAGCTAGAATAATGCTCAAAATGAACTGATGTGAGGTAAACAAAGCTTCACTTGAAACTTACTTCCAAAGGAGTTAAACAATTAAGAACTTGAGGAAAATACTTTTATCATGTATATTTTTAGCAATTGGTGGGGGGGGGCAGACTGTTACAGTGAAAGTCAATTCTACCCTATAGCCAGAAACATAACAACAACCACAACAGCAACAACAAAAAACTGTGCTACTTGGAATATTGTATATTTTAAGAAGATACTTGGTTAATACCTAGGACACTGGCAGCAACCTCTATCAACCATTAGCACCAGTCACTGGTATCTGTGATACATTTTTAAATGTTCAGTTGACTGAGTTTTATGTTTAATGAATAAAAGAGATAATAACAACAATAACAACAACAACAATAATCACCTTGGGTCCAGTCCCAAAACAACTGAAACACCAATTGAACATCATAGGCATTAACAAATTTGCCATTAGTCAATTGCAGAAGGCAGCTTTACTTGGAAAAGCTTCTATCCTGCAGCGATATCTGTAACACCATCAAACATCCAGATTTGCTTATCCCAGGTCCTTGTTAAAGACTCAATAGGTAAACAAAAATGCCAAACCCAGGCTGAACAACTGGCTGACTGTGTGATGAATAATAATAAGAATAACAATAATAGTAGACTTTATTGTCATTGTACATAGAATAGAATTCTTTATTGGCCAAGTGTGATTGGACACACAAGGAATTTGTCTTGGTGCAAATGCTCTCAGTATACATAAAAGAAAAGATACATTTGTCAAGAGTCAAGAATCATAAGTTATAGCACTTAATGATAGTCATAGGGTACAATAAGCAATCAAATCATACTAGGAAACAGCCCATATAAACCGTAAGGATACAAGCGAAAAAGTCACAGTCATACAGTCACAAGTGGGAAGGGATGGGTGATAAGGAGTGATTCGTTGTACATCATGTATACAATGAAATTAGTATAACCAATGATACCATATTATATTCTGAACTCCACTGATGTGTTTATCACCACTCGGGAATTTTGACATATGGTTTCTTTAATTGGAGACCAGGGACTACAAGTGAAGAAGCCTGAGGCTGTTTTCCTTTTCCTTTAGAACCTTGGTTAAGCATTTATAAGTTATGACTTTGAAGGTGACTTTGTGCCCTTATCTGCATCAGGAAATTGTCAAGAGTTGGTTAAAGGTCTCACCCAAATGCCTGCTCGGAGTAGAAGACAGGAAGGAGAGTAGAAAGGACATTTAAGCCTTATTGACCCAAGTGAAGTAAAGGTCAACCCCTAACCACTTTCTGTGACATCCTTTTTCATAGGATTGAATGGTCTTTGCTGCCACAAGAAATGTTTTTCCAAACAGAAAGTTTCTCACCTCATTTTTGTACAGGTAAAGATTATTCTAATGGTATAACAATAGTGCAGAATAGTTTCATCATCTACCTTCTCTCAAATACTTCATTAATGAAAAGGCACAATCCAAACAACCCAATTAAAACACAATCCAATGCAACGGAAATGAAACAGTGAGTATGAACTGCTTCATAAATATTGGAATATAAGTGCAGCATCAGATCACTCAAGAAAATATATATCCATTCAATTTACAAGCTGCTTCCAATAAAAGTTTGTCATGTTATATTATAATATTATTATATTATTCAAATATTTTTCTTTAAAGAAAGGTATTTAAAGAAAATATCATTCACAATGTAGCAAGTTTAGCATCTTTTCTTCCCACCCTGTCGTCAAAGAATTAGATATTTTTATTTCTTTTCCCCTGATTAAGTTGGCTCTGTTCAGGAGATGGAGTGCCTAACTATTGGCAGAATTTTTGGCTTGTTGTGGAAATCATTCCACCTCTACGTATGTTAATTTCTACACGAGGCAATGAAGTTTTCAGATATTAACTGGACCAAGTAAAGTCCATGACTGAGTTGAATAGGTAATTACCCCAGCTAAATGTACAACTGCAGCCTCAGTCTTTCAAGCAGGACCTTCAATAAAATGCCTTTGTTTAGACCTCGCACTTCAGTTGCTTATTCGATTTAATTAAATTTGCTGAGATCACTCAGTACCTTAAACCAATGTTTCTCAACCTTTGCAGCTTGAGCATGTGTGGTTCTCAATACCCAGAATTCCCCAGGTGGCTTTCTAGGAGTTGAAGTCCACACATCTTAAAGCCACCAAGGTTAAGAAACACTGCCTTAAACTACGAGCTAACCAAAGGGACTGGATTCACAGACTAATCTAAGCAGAGGTGGTATTCAGCAGGTTCTGACCAGTTCTGGAGAATCGGCAGCAGAAATTTTGAGTAGTTCGGAGAACCGGCAAATCCTACCTCTGACTGGCCCCGCCAACCCCATCTCTTCTCTGCCTCCCATTAAGTCCCAGCTGATCGGCTGGGTCTTCTTTTGTTGTCCTTTTTTTGTTGTCCTAGGAGAATGGAGCTGGAAAGCAGGTTAGTGGGGTGGGGGGGGGGAAGAGATTTTGCAATAACCTTCCCCCAGGAGTGGGGAGGGAATTGAGAATTTGCAGTAACCTTCCCCTGCCATGCCCACCAAGCCGAGGTGGTGTTCAGCCGGTTCTGACCAGTTCTGGAGAACCAGTAGTGGGAATTTTGAGTAGGTCGGAGAACCGGAAAATACCACCTCTGACTGGCCCCACCCCCATCTATTCTCCGCCTCCCATTGAGTCCCAGCTGATCGGCTGGGTCTTCTTTTGTTGCCCTGCACAGGAGAATGGGGCTGGAAAGCAGGTTAGTGGGGTGGGGTGGGAATTGAGATTTTGTAGTATCCTTGCCCTGCCACACCCACCAAGCCATTCCACCCCCCACCCCCACAGAACTGGTAGTATTTTTTTTTTAATCCCACCACTGAATCCAAGGTATTCTAAAATTCAATGACTCGTGAAAACCAAGCTGAACATGCTGTACGAACACCAGCTGCTAGTTTAATCCATCAAATTTGTTGCATGAACACAGCTAATATGTACACTGGTTCTTACAAGAATTTAGTTTGTCCATAAGGTTGATGGAATAATTCTTCTTGCTAATCACCCTGTCTGGATAGCCTTCTGTTCATATCCTCCCCAAAGTATACATGGGGTTGATGAGATAGAGATAGAATAGAATAACTGAGTTGGAAAGGTCCTTGGAGGTCTTCTAGTCCAACCCCCTGCTCAGACAGGAAACCCTCAACCATTGGTGTAGGGCTTCCAATCTCTTCCAGAGTTGGAGAATTCACAACTTCTGGAAGCAAGCTGTTCCACTGGTTGATTGTTCTGTCAGGAAAATTCTACTTAGTTCTTTCCTTGATTAGTTTCTATCCATTGTTTCTTGTCCTGTCCTCAGTTGCTTTGTAGAATAGCTTGCCTCCCTCTTCCCTAACTGCCCTGAGATATCAGAACACTACTATCATGTCAACCCTGGTCCTTCTTTTCATTAAACAAGACATAACCAATTCCAGCAACCATTCTTCAGTCCCCTAATCATCCTTGTTGCTCTTCTCTGCACTCTTTCAAGAGTCTCAACATCTTTTTTTACATTGTGGTGATGTAAACCGTGGTGATTTTTTACATCGTGGTGATGTTACATTGCATCCAACATGTTGTCTATAGCAACCCTCCTTATTTCTGGTTCTGATATCCTTCCCCGTTTCCAATATTGGTCATTCGGCCATTGTGCCCTTTCCTTCTCATACTGGCCAGAGTAACGCAACATTGAAATCCTTAAAAGGCAGATTTATTGATACATTTTTGAGAAAAAGCAACAGTTTGGATGTGATTAGTAATGATGTTCATATAGAAGCCCTAAAGTGACCTACTTTCTAGTCTGCTTATTTTTAAAGTTCCCACTTTAAAAAGTAGACTGCTTAAGGAAGACTGTATGTCATTAGCGATGAATAGTTTACATCTAAGCTGTTGTGGGAAAGGAAAAAGCTGTTTTACAGTAGAACGTGGGTAAAGTTACTCTGCAGGCATGCATTGCTTAAAACTTTGCATATTCATGTCAGTCTCTATCTTGTCAGACACACTATGAATCCTTTTACATTTTTCAAGATGTTCAAGGAGCTTTTAGCGAGAGAGAGAGAGAGAGAGGGAGGGAGGGAGGGAGGGAGGGAGAGAGAGAGAGAGAGGGAGAGAGAGAGGGAGAGAGAGAGAGAGAGATGTCTTAGATAAGCCAGATATAGAAAAGGTCCCAAAGGGAATCTAGGAATGAGTGAGAAACTAGTAAAATTAGCATTTTAATAGAATTATTTACTGACTTGTTTCTGTAGACAACTGTACCCACTACAATGAACTGGTGTCTGAGTAGCAAAAAAACAAAACGTCGTCTTTACTACAACAACAGTATTGTAAAAATGGTAGGATCAAAAAGGTAAAATCAGACATAACAATCCAATGAAAACCGGCAATCAATCATTCAGTTGTGGCATTCTGATCTTCCATGGTGTTTTCAAAATTGCTCGATCTTTGAGCCAAGCTTAAGATCTACCACAATGCAAACAGGATCAGTTACTGAAAAATGATCCCCATGACTCTCATTTGCATGATCTATACTGTCAGTTTCTGGTGGGATCTAAGAGTGGGTCAATTCTGCTTAAAGATGGTGGATACAACAAATGTGGAGAGCAATGTAGGAAAACCAGCACCAGAAACCCAAAGGAAGTCATTGCTAGGTTTTGAGCACTGGTGTTATGTTCTAATGCTCACTCATTCTGGACTCACTGAAGCTGTTTTCAAAAGATGTGCTGTATAGAACAGATTGTAATAATTATGATAAAGACTCTGGGTTGCCAGCTGTGGATAGGTCCCAACTAGTACATCAAAGCTAGTCGAGCCATTCATAGTCATCACCTCTATTAAAATGTAGCTCTGAATTCACAAATTCACTTGGAGGTCTTCCTGAATTCAGAGCTACATCATTTGCAGGTCTTCTTTAATTCATAGCTACATTTTAATAGGGGTGATGACTATGGATGGCTCTTGACTAACTTTGTTTGAGGCAGTGTTACATAACTGAGAAGCACCACCAGACCTGTCAGATAATCCTAATAGGCCAGACCTAATTCCTTCACTTGAGTTACACAATATATTCTAGATTCCATCATAATTCCAACTCTGGAATTCTTTATTTTAAAGCTCCATGTAAATGTCTATAGATAATTGAACTTTTTATGAATATTTCAATCAGCTACAGAGTTTGTCAGCTTAGAAGTAAGATTCCTAAATGAGCATGCTGAAGTAGGACTTTCTTGTCTGAAAGATGTCGTATTCAGAATCGAGCACCCAACAGACAGTGTATTATTTACCTGGATAATTTCGTTGTTGGAGATCATAGAGATTCCCTATATTATCCACCCACAACCAAATCAGGCGTGGTATTCTACCGGTTCGCCCTGGTTCAGCTGTACCGGTAGCTCCAAGGATCATCTGTGAGTGAACTGGTTCACTCCAATGATCACTTGCTGGGCCCTCTCACCTGACCTGGCTCTATTCGGACTTTATTTCCTGGTTTTCAAGGTCAGCTGCTGCATGTCAGCTGTTTAACACACAAGCAATCCTAAATTGCATTAACAGAGGGATACAGTGAGGTACTAATGCCTTAGTAAGACCACACCTAGAATACCGCATCCAGTTTGGGTCCCACACTATAAAAAAGATGTTGATATCTAGAAAAAGTAGAGAATAGCAACCAGGATGATGAGGGGACTGGAGGCTAAAGCCTACAATGAACAGTTGCAGGAACTGGGCCTGGCTAGTCTAGTGAAGAGAAGGATCAGGGGAGACAGGATAGCAGTGTTGCAATATTTGAGGGGCTGCCACAGAGAGGAAGGGATCAAACTGTTTTCCAAGGCACCTGAAGGCCAAACAAGGAATAATGGATGGAAACTGACCAAGGAGAGATTTAACCTGGTAATAAGGAGAAACTTTCCGACAGTGAGAACAATCAACCAATGGAACAGAAGTTGCCCTCGAAAATTGTGGGAGCTCCATCACTTGAGACTTTCAAGAAGAGATTGGACTCCCAACTGTCAGAAATGGTGTAGGGTTGCCTGCTTGGGCAGGGGGTTGGACCTACAATGTCCCTTCCAACTCTAATTATCTGTTATCTGTGTTAGGGAGAGTACAGGATTGCAGGAGAAAGTCAGTAGGAAACCCTCTGTGCAGGTGCAAAGTGTGCATTTGGTGAGCAAAGTGTGCCCACCAAGCCATGCCCACAGAACCGGTGGTAAAAAAAAAATTGAATCCCACCACTGAACCAAATACCAGCAAAATATAACAAATAACAAAAGTTCAATGTTAAAGTTTTACATATTTTTTTCTCTGTTCCCACAATCTTCTCCAATACCTCTGTTCTTCCAAAAAAAAAAAAAAAAAGGACTCATAACCAAAACAGTTGATAAAATATTTTTCAGAAAGATAAAGTATTTTTCTGGAATGTTAAAAAAAATAGCATCTGTGTCTTTTCTTTGGGTGGGGTGGCAAGTGATGGTGAAAGACAACAGTATAATCCTTCACAGGACAGCATGATTCTGCAAAGACATAGCTGCCTTAAAGGTTAGCAGACAGAATCCCCCTCTCCAATTTCCCTGTGCACTGCAAGAAGTGTGTTTGGCACAGAATCAAAAGCGCTGCCCAACCTTATAGAGATATAGTTCATTTTGAGCATTTTTAGTTGGAGCTATCCCCAGTTTAAAGCTTTTGAAGCAACGTGTGCATTATGATTTTGCTGATGGTACATTTGACTATACCCTTACATTCCTTGACTATACCCTTAGGTTATTAAGAACAGTTTGCTTCAGATCAAAGAGAGTTAATTTGGAATTTATTAGCGGCTGCAAGAATTTTAACTGAAAAGTACATCCTACCCCTTACTAAAAGAATGGTTAAAGAAAATTCAGTAATGTGAAGTAAAAATAAAGACAGGTTTGGGCTTAGGAAAAAAAAATCCCCAGTAATAATAATAGCTGAAAGAAAATATTTTCCCCTTTCTTTTTGATGTTTTGTTACAGATAAAAGAATCTTTCTTGGTTATAAATATTGCAATAATTTGAAGTATCATTTTAATTGTATCTATGTAGAAATAGTTATTATAAGGTGTTACGGATATGTCTAGAAATAGTTTGCTGATGGAATTAAGTGTGGGAATGTCTCTGACCACATATTGCTTGATAGGTGGTTTGGATACACGGTTGCCTGCATGAAAAGTTATATTCAAACTTGATGTTAATGATAGAAACTACTTTTGCATACTGCAAGATCCAGAGCCAATCTTTGGAAGGCAGCAGAAGCAAACATCCTAGGATGTAGAATTATGGAGGTCCCCAGTGTCGCAAGAATCCTGGCAAGGAAAAGGTGCAGCAAGTAGCATGCTGTAGAAATGTATCTCTTTACTTGACTTGGTTAAGTACCTTGTGTAAATATTGTGCTGTGTTTCTTGCAGCATTATTGGAAAATGGAAGGTGACCTGGAAATAGTTAAACCACCACCTCCTCCTCCTCCTCCTCCTCCTCCTCCTCCCTCCTCCTCCTCCTCCTCCTCCTCCTCCTCCTCCTCCTCCTCCTCCTCCTCCTCCTCCTCCTCCTCCTCCTCTCTTCTTCTTCTTCTTCTTCTTCTTCTTCTTCTTCTTCTTCTTCTTCTTCTTCTTCTTCTTCTTCTTCTTCTTCTTCTTCTTCTTCTTCTTCTTCTTCTTCTTCTTCTTCTTCTTCTTCTTCTTCTTCTTCTTCTGTCATGTTGGGAGTGCTAAGCTCTTCCAGGTTGAAACAATTGAATGGTGACCTTACTGTTTCCCAGGAAACACACGTTGGGGGCTCCTTTCATGTCCCTATTAAGTTGTCCACTGAAGTGGTACCTATTTATCTACTTGTGGTCACCCACTTTCGAGCATGTAATGAAATTTCATCCCATCCCTCAAACAGGTCTCAGATGGGAACCTATTGATTATCCTAACCTCATGTTCTCCTACTTTCTACTTGTTGTTCTTTTATTCTCTTTCCTTCCATTTTCCCAGCATTATGAACTCCTCAAGGGTCTTTACCTACTGTATCCAAAATATGATGATTTGAATCTGGTCATTCGTGCCTTAAATACGAACTCTAATGTGATCCATTTGTTTGTTTTTGTGGCTATCCATGCTGCTGTCAACCTTCTTCACCAAAGTCGAAGTTGAAAAGCACCCATTCTTTTTTCTATCCTGCTTCTTCAAAATCCAGCTTCGGCTTCCATAGTGTCATAGGGGACATGTTGGGAGAAACGTGTAATTTTAAAAAAATATTATTTAAATATGCTGTCGATAGCTATATTGAATTGAATTGGCATCCTTCAGTCCCAAGAGACTATGGTATCATACTATGAAAGCAGTAACTGCCACTTCCCGTGTTGTTTCCATGCTGTATGCAAAGCCGGAGTGTCCTCTCCAGAGCACGAGGCCTGGATAATTTAATATGTAGGATAAACTGTTACTCAAGTAGCAGATCCCCCCGTCTCCACATCACTGAAATAGTCTAATGGGACGGCAGAGCTGATACGATGAGTTCCAGCTGCATCACAGGAGTTACCAGAACATGATTGTACACAGTCACAAACTGTTTCCTGGACTCCAGCTCCGGATTTTGCTTCGACGTTGACGCCTGAAGCCTTTTACAAAAATAGATATAGCCACAAGGCAGTGAAGGTTTGAAATCAGAGTTTCTCTTCTCCTAGAAGACGGTTCTATTGTTTTATCTGCCATTAGGGCATAAAGCTCTCTTCCGTTTTTAAAGCTGTTGACTGACTTCTCATGTAATCT
Organism: Pseudonaja textilis; assembly: GCF_049901715.1. Lineage (NCBI taxonomy): Eukaryota > Metazoa > Chordata > Lepidosauria > Squamata > Elapidae > Pseudonaja > Pseudonaja textilis. The sequence goes on from NC_142001.1 coordinate 14,222,003, forward strand.
TGGAAAGGGGCCCTTACAAGGTGCTACCAGCCGGGTCAACTGGACTAAGGTATTTTTAAGGAGGCATCACTCCTAATATAATAGCTATATTATTTTACAGTATTACCATGTCTTTGTTTTTTTTCCTCTCTTCCTTTAGTGCTGTTGCATTTTTTTTTAAATAAATAAAGTTAAAACATTAAAAAGAAAGAGAATGGAATGGATTGTAAGTGCTACAGATTCACTAGAGAACTTGGGATAACCATTTGATAAGTGTCATTGAACAAAATAAAATCAAGACAAAATATCTGCACAGAACAATGTCTTTTTAGATTTTAAACCAATATTAGAGATAATGGGTGATGTGTGTAGTACAATGAAGAGAAAATTCCACTCTGAAATAGTAAAAAAGTTTCCAATAAAATGAAAATGAAGAGCTAGATAAGGGTTTAAAGGAAAACAACAACCTTGAGATGTGAAGCACTCTTGGAGAGAGAAGAGAACTTACCAGGAATAAATAAATTCAAATTGATGAAATGTGAAGGTTACTTTCTTGGTATTTCATCTTTATGATATGGAATGATATTTCAAAACCCATATCAATGCAATTCCTTTATTGGGCCAACCAAGAATCACAAAGCAATGTGCACGTTTTCAATTTTTTAGAGCCTCTTCATCAGGTCAGGTATTTTAAAAGAGAGGTAAAGAAAGTGGGAAATGTAATAAAAAAAATTATTTGAGCTGACTTTATACAATCCTTTAAAAGGAGAAATAACTTTTTGTTCAGAAAGACAAGAGTCTTGTGTAGTGACTCATGAAGTTGTTAGAACTTGTACAATGAAACCTTCTCTTGCCTGGCATATCCACTGAAACTGGCTCTTGAATTCTTTTGAATAGTGAGGGATATAAATTTTTGTGTCTAGTAGATGATTCTGTAAAACAGTACCTACTTTTCTTTTACTCTCTAGCCTGTAACTCAGCCATAATTCCCTGGATTATGGAGATTCTCAGTAATGCAGGTCATGGTTGTCCGAAAAGTGCTTTTTCAGGAGACAACTGGAATTTTTCAATAGGCCACTGGACAAGAAAGCCCAATGACTTCCTGAAAAAGCATCTTTGGGAATTCCATGGATTTTACTACATTTTATGTAGGCCTTGTTTGTATCTATATCTTTCCTATCTGCTCTGTGTTGACTGGTTAATAAAGGGGGTGGTTCTGTTCTCCAGTGAGATTAAGGGTCATGGACAATCTTGATTTTTGAGATGATTTAACCCCATTCTGGAGAATATGGTGTAGTTCATTTTTGGATTTGTTTTGTAAAAATTGAGAGGTCAAAGGTAAAGGAGAAAGGCATCCATTCTACTTCCTTACTTAACATTCTGAAGGTCTGAGAACAGGTTTAGTCTAGAAACATCTGGATCTATTGAAAGATCTAATCTGCATTGAGATTGAATTTATCCTCCTTAGAGTAGGCTTTGTATAATACAGCACATGAAACCATGTGATCTCCCTCTTAATTTAAAGTACATAGAAAACCATTCAAGTTATTATTTCTCCTTACCTTAAACTTATTAACTACAGGGACTACTACAGGGACGGTCTTTTCACTAGAACATAAATATGGAGTGGAAACCAGACTGTTATCTGCTGGGGATTATTTCATTTGGAATCCTCACTATACAGTGGGTCAGACAGGAGATTTAAAATAATACTTTTGAATTATAGATTAGATAATGTAACAGTATCTGGGGAAAACCTTTGGAGAAGGAAAAAAGGATGCTTTCTAGGAATGGTCAGATAAGAGACAGCACAGTCTCCCATCTGCATAGAGTATGGGGCAAGAGGCTCAGAAAGGATCCTTCCTAGATCCTCAAGCTGTATAGAAGACAGTAGGAGAATTATATTTTCAGATTTGCAACTTTCTGTTAATGTAGCTTTACACTAAAGTTGAATTAGTTTATCTGGTTTGTGTTTCCTGTCTGGATTACCTGATAAGGCTTACAGATAGCTTATTCCCTCAGGTGTTATATAGTCCAACGATTTGTGTTCTTCATTTGGGCTGTTTCGCTTTTACAAAAGGCTCCAACTATTCTGATTGTCAACATAAGGCAAAGTCATGCATATCCATCTGTCTTTGACTAGCATCAGACCACTTCCTAGGTGACAATGTTACTGTGACTATCTAAAAGCAAAAGAAACTGATAATGGCAAGGAGAGCTTTTGTTAAATGTTTATCAGTAGGAAAACAGAAATGCCCGGTGCATTTAATTGCAGAGCGATTTTATTATTCAAATGATGGAATTTGCCGAGAACAGCTGCATTTTGTAACCTAACCAGCTCTTTAATAGTTCTTCTGATTTGTGGGCATTATATTATTTGACTGCAGAAAGCTAACGGCATTCAAATTCTTGTGCGCAGAATAAGAGTTTAAATTGGGGAACCTGACAATCAATACCGCATCATGTTTTTGAAAGAGACCTTGGTGTAATTTAATGACACAATTGTATTTAGAAAAAACGATTCCCTGCATTAAATCAAGCTTAATGGTTTATTCTTTCAAGGTGCCAGTACAATGGTGTGTGTATATGTGTCACACATTTCTCCTTACTTTGTGTAATGGATAGTGTGGATAACCTTGAGTGATGAGGAAAAGAGATGCTGCCTTAGAAACCATCACAGAAGAGATCCCAGTGGCTTTACAGTCATAGGAATAAACTTAAGAAGGATCTGTCCTAATGGAGCAAGTGGTTAAAAGTAATGATGAGACCTTCAAACTTGCAAGATTCTGTTAATGCAGCTTTACGTCTGGTTTACTTGGAAAGGCTGACACTTTAACTGGCCATTTAGAAAATATAGGAATGCATTCTTATGTTGTGGCCCACTGGTGGCTGACGGAGCTGGCAGCAGAGTCAAATAGTGAGGAGGTTGGGGAGGAACCTGGGCCAGTCCTGGAGGCTGAGGAAGGCTCGGATGAGGGCTCTGCATCAGATGCAGAGGTGGGGCCAGAGCAGGCTGGCAGTCATCAGCTGCCTTCAGAGTCAGACAGCTGTGAGGCAAGGGAGCAGCTGGAGCCATTTCCCAGCCTGTGCATGTGCATAACTGCCAAAAAAAGAGAGAGAACAATTACGAACTAAGGATCAATGTGGGAGTAAGGCCACAGGTGGACGGTGAATGGCCTCTCCCATAGGGATTAAAAGAGGAGCAAAAGGGGAGGGGGCTTTTGCAGGAAACCATTCATTGCATCATTGTGAAGATCTTCCTGTGCATCTCAGAGACCCTGTGCTGAGTCCTTCCTTGTCAGCACTGCGCTTGAAAATATTTACTTGGCAGCTCTCCAAGCTAGATAAGGTCTGTGCTCCTAATTAGACCCTTGAAAGACTGTTTGCCAGGCCTTTGGCTGAATGTGAATGCAAGATATTCACCTTCGTTTAATAAAAGGGGTTTTACCAGGACAAAGAATTGGCTTAGTGTTTTGTGGGGAAACCTCGGTCAGAATATCTTATAATAAATATCCAAGGAAGCCTGGGGAGTGCAAAAATGGCCCCATCGCCATGATGCAGGAGGCTGACTAGGCCACACCCACCATGGCCACGCCCATGCCCACCCAGCAACCAGACTGAGAACCGGTTGCTGATATTTTTGAAATCCACCCTTACAAAGACCTAATGGTAGTAGGGGTGATGACTTGGGAAGAAGGGAACACCCATCTTGTACTTTAATTGGGATGTTGCTTGTATGTGTGCTGGCCTTACATCATGATAGCTCAACCATGTGTTTTCTGGAAGCATCAGATCCTGGGAATACCTTTTCACTGTAGGGATATGCAGCTGCTTGTAGAATAAGAAAGTAGAAAGGATGCTTTGAAGCAGTCGTTCAACTGCATCATGCTTCCTGGATGTGTGTCTACATTTAATGGAAATCTTCTTTCTGCTTGATTAAATAATGAGCTCTTTTTGGAGCGAACACTTTTCCAACTCATACTGGTCTTACTGCATACCCATACATAATGTCTTATCCTAAGGAAATTACAGCTAAAATACATGAGCTGTGGTGGTGCAGTGGTTAGAATGCAGTTATTGCAGGATAACTCTACTCACTGCCAGGAGTTCGATACTGACACGCTCAAGGTTGACTCAGCCTTCCATTCTTCTGAGGTAGGTAAAATGAGGAGCCAGATTGTTGGGGGCAATATGCTGACTCTGCAACTGCTTAGAGAGGGCTGTAAAGCACTGTGAAGAAGTATAAAAATCTAAATGTTATCGCTAAGTGGGAAGGAAGGAAGAAAGGAAGGAAGAAAGGAAGGAAGAAAGGAAGGAAGGAAGGGTTCTGCTCGCACAATCATTAGAGTGAAGTATCGCAGGCTAACTCTGCCAACTTCCAGCAGATTCATCCTGACTAGCTCAAGGTTGACTCAGCCTTCCATCTTTCTGAGGTCGGTAAAATGAAGACCCAGATCATTGGGGGCAATATGCTGACTCTGCAACTGCTTAGAGAGGGCTGTAAAGTACTGTGAAGCAGTATATAAGTCCAAGTGCTATTGCTATCTGAGCAATAATCATTGGTTGAGTTTGCATACGAAATTAAGCCAGAAATGAATTTGGACAGCTTGTGAGCCAACATGTTGGGGATCCTCAACCTATTATTTTAACATGCCTCGTGATTCAGGTCATCAAAATTATCTGGTATTTATATTTAGGCATCACACATTTTTTCAATCAAAGTTTAGTGTGATCTCAGTCACTCTGTGGTGCCAAATGTGATTGATTTACATTCCTAAGGTGAAAGGAAAATGCACAGCAAAGTGCTTGAAGTATCATGTAAATATATCAATTGTGTGCATATATAGACTGTTTGGGAATCTGAGATTCAGGATACTTTTATAATTTGGCCATATAAAATATTCTGTATCTTTTCCTCAATTTATTATAAACTCTGGAAAGAGAACATTTTGCCTATTTGTTGGTGATAAAAAGCTTTAGCAAGATATCGAAGGGTTTTTTCTCTCTCTCTTTCTGTTTTTAAATTACATTGCTAAAATTATACAAATGTTTTCTTGCAGAGGCAAAAAGTAATCTATTTGACATTAATTGGTTATTTTTTCCCCTCTTTTGGCAGTCAGACCTTCCACACGCAACTAAATTTATTCCTGAGTGTATTAGAAGTTTGCTCATTGGTTGTTAAATGATAAGTGCTAGGGGAAAAATGGAGTAGTGTTAGTAGAAATGACCCTACCTTGGAGAGAATAAAATCAGCCTAGAACTATATGTTCACATTTTACATTCCCCTTCCCTCCCTTTGACTCTGTGAGAGGCACGTAAGAGACAAGACGCTGGAACTAATTTAGTACATCATGAATTATAAAGCAAGGAATCAGAGGTGGTATTCAGCAGGTTCTGACCAGTTCTGGAGAACTGGTAGCTGAAAATTTGAGTAGTTCAAAGAACCAGCCAATGCCACCTCTGACTGGCCCTGCCTCCATCTGTTCTCTGCCTCCCGAGTCCTGGCAGATCGGCTGGGTCTTCTTTTGTTGTCCTGCGCAGGAGAACGGAGCTGGAAAGCAGATTAGTGGGGTGGGGAGGGAATGGAAATTTTGCAGTATCCTTCCCCTACCACACTCACCAAGCCACACCCACCAAGCCATGCCATGCCCACCAAGCCATGCCTACAACCAGTTGTAAAATTTTTTGAATCCCAGCACTGTGAGGAATTATAACAAATGTTTAATGATTGGAGTTCTTGCCTTAAACAATAGATTAAACAATTTTAAGGATTTGGTTTTCAAGTCATTTCACTCATTCTTGGACCATAAGGGTCAGGTTACAAGAGGCTTTCCGTTTGTTCTCCCTTTGAGTCTTAGATTCCATCAATGCAGCTCTTCATTTTAGGTATTTTAGGTATGTTATCTACCTACTGGTACTGCGAAACCAGTGACATGCTTCTTATATTACATAGACTAACTCATTCTTCTCCTCAGTTCAGAATGGGTAACTTCTCTCTGAATACATTACACAAAATGTTTTACTAACAAAAATAAGGATTTAAACCTATAAGAAATGTCCAAAATCCACACTGAAACTTCCATCAACTAGATTTTCTCTAATGGTGTGCTTAAAATAAGGTCAGGCTGTGTTTTAAATTGTTTCGTTCTTTTAAAGTAGTTGTAATTTGTATTAGAAGCGCCTAGATAGAACATTTTCAAGATTGGTTCAAAATGATCATTAGGAACATTTATATATAAGCCCATATGTTACTTTCCCCTAAATTCTAATCCATTACATTGTTCAAGTGGCATATTAATAAGGGTTTTTTTTAAACCCCCACAAAAACCATTAAATTTATCCCAGGTGACTCAGCAGGTTGATTCTTCATTCTTCATTAATCACTACTGGCAGTGTTCCATGGAATTTCTGCCAATTTTATGAAGCTCAGCTTTCTAATGTGATGTTTTAACTTTGAACACAGATATTAATTAAACTTAAAAAACAAGACATCTTAGCTCAAACAGATATCTAAATTAATTATGAGTTGGCTAAGAGTGGATTTGTTTTAAAGGGATTTTTTTTAAATTAAAAAAAAAATCACTTCCCTCTATTTTCCTCCCACTTATATAGCTTGTTGATTTGGTGAGCTAATTCATGCGTGCCTAAAATTGCCTTAACAAAGAAGTCGCATAAGGAATGGAATCTGGTAGCAACCCATGAGAGACACACAGCTCAGTTTTCGTGATAAGTAGTAAAATGTGGGGTAGATTATTTATCTACTTTAGGAACACAAGTTTTTGAAGATGTTAGAAGAGTAATTTAAGAACCAATATCCACCTTGTCAATCAAGTTAAATTAAAACTGACCTGAGAGGTCCTTGGTGCTCTCTGAGCTTGGCGGTTTTCTTGCAAATGTTTCATTACCAAACTAGGTTACGTCATCTGTGCTAGAAGGAAGTGGGGCTGTGTGCATATCCTTCTGGTTCCCGCCCCCCACTTATGGCAACTCGAAAACAGGCATAGGAATGCTTTATGAGTTGACATTTGCTCTTACTTTTATATACTAGTATACTACTATACTCCTCCCCTTCGCTAAACTGGGCATGGGCGTGGCCAGAGCATGACACATCTGGCCCACAGGCTGGGAGTTTGACATCCCTGCTCTAGATTCCAAAAATGCTTCAGCATCCTTTGCATCTCTGTCAAGGACATCTTCATCACTCTCTACACAAAGAAGTGTGGCTGATGCCCATCCGTGTAAACAGAGTTCATTCTTTTGTTGAGTTTGGGCTTAGATGAGAAGGCAGTTTGTTCCTTCCCCCTCAACATTTCTGGGTTTGCACCTGAGCCCATGGATCTGGGGCAGGAGATACAGCCTATACTCCTAGCTGTATAGATAATAGGTTAAATGACATCTAGCTGCTATGTGTTTTATTTAAAAAAAAAAAAGAAAAGGAAATATTGTGCTTTTTATGTCCCTCTGGGGTCAGATACAGCATAACAGGCAACTTTTCTCCTCCAAGAACCGTACATCTCAACCACTCATTTGTAGCAGCTGCCCATTCCTTTCGGTCATAATAGGACTGGCTGCACAATTAACACCAATTAGGATTTGACCCTGTGAAAATGATAGAAAATTACCTTGTGTCAAGAATTTTGACTGAGATGTGGGAAGCAAACAGGTGTAAGCATCCAATTTCCCTTGCTCCGCTTAAACCTGGTGAAAATTTCCTTTTATGCAACAGGGCACAACTGTTAAAGAATTTTTATCGTACACTAGGACCAAAGCTGTTTTCAAACAGTTTATTTCTCCCAAATAGTGAACACTATGGACCATATCCAGTATCTTCCCGAGTTTAATCCTGATGGTTTTTTTTCTTCTCTCTCTTCCTCTTGACCTTTCTATAGCTTAACAGAAACCCATCATCACACTGCCACACTCTGCACTAAGTAGCAGTTAGGTATTGACATTTTCATCATTTGTACCCTAGAAAATCTTAACTCCCTGCCAGAGCTCTCAAAGTAAGCATTGAAATTTGCAAAAAAAAAGAGATACCGGCTCATAAGGTCTCACACAAAACTTTTTTTTTTAAATGTCATTTTTGCAATGGAGAGAGATTATTATAGATTGTTCTTAAATGTGAATGCCTAGTGTTCTCTGACTTCTAAAAAAAGTAACATGGCTTCTAGGGGGAGACCAAAACTGCCCCAAGCTATTGATTTTTCACATAAACATAATGGAGATATAGTCTTCCAACTATAAGGAATCTTTTAAAGAGTAACTTTGGATCTTTCACAAGAAGAGTTCTCCACTCCTCTACTCATTGCAGAATACGTTATGCCACCAGACTTGAAATTCTAGACCTAGAAAACCTAGAACTACGCCGCCTTCAGTCCGATCTAAGTATAGTACATAAAATTATATATTGCAATGTCCTACCTGTCAATGAATACTTCAGCTTCAACCGTAACAATACAAGAGCAAACAATAGATACAAACTCAAGGTTAACCGCACCAAACTTGATTGCAGAAAATACGACTTCAGCAACAGAGGGGTCAATGTCTGGAATACTCTACTTGACTCTGTGGTTTCTTCCCCAAACCCCCAAAACTTTAACCTTAGACTGTCTACTATTGACTTCACCCCTTTCCTAAGAGGTCTGTAGGGGGAGTGCATAAGTGCACGAACGTGCCTACCGTCCCTGTCCTATTGTTTCTTTTTATTTTTCTTATATGTACCCATTTCATGTATTCATAACTATGTATATACTTATACCTGTTATCTTATAATTGTTTGACAAAATAAAATAAATAAAAAATAAATAAAAATGCTGCTTCAGACCAGAAGATGTCCCTTCCAAAAACCTCAGGCACACTTGTATCTGCTTTGCTATAGCCCCGGGGGTTTCATGCTGATTTTTGTGTGGATTTGTTGAACTTTTCTTACCATTTTGCACCAATGGGAGCCCAGCACTGGGAAGCCAACTTAATTATAAACAGGGGGAAAAAAATGTAAACGCTATGCACAGTTTCAAACCTTGTGGCATGTGCTGAGAACCGAAATTATTTAACACTCATTTCTTCCCTTCCAGTAAATATTTGCTCAATTGGGTAATTACATCTCAGAGTATGATTTTGTTTTCAACAAAAGGTGTCTACAGGAAGTATTTAAGAAAGCAATACGCTGCCTTTCCAGTAATGAAACTTTGAATAAATATGCAAGTTGTGTATAAGAGAAGTGAAGAATTAATAATGAATATCCAGTGTATTAAAATCAATTCTTTTGAGAAAAAAAAAAAAGAATTTGAAAATAATTGAGTGTTTAATATGAGGAGGTGGGGGGAAACCAAGCTGTCTCCTCTCTGTTTTTCCCTTGTGTTATAATCCTATTTTAGCATTAATTATGGAAAGACAATAAAACAACTGAGAAATTAAAATGCATTCTATGGTTTTTTTTCCCCTAACTGTCTAAAAATGTCATAATGCGGAACATAACTTCACTTTCCAATTGTGGATCAAAATTTAGAAAAATAATAGAAAAACCAGAATTGAACAGTTAAGATTATTACAGCTTTATTTTCTTTCTATATCTAAGTGGTATTTATCAGAGGTGCGTTATCAAAAGACAACTGGACTTGGCTTTTACTTGAAGATGTTTTGCTTCTCATCCAAGAAGCTTCTTTAGTTCTGTCATGGCATCTGTTCATTTCAGAAAGAACTGAAGAAGCTTTTTGGATGAAAAGTCTTGAAGGAAAATCCAAGAAAGTCCAGTTGCCCTTTGCAAAAACATCCATGACCTGGATGACAGAATCTCTAGAGACATCCAAGCAATATGTTTTGAAAGCCTTGGAAGGTTAAAATGGAGGAGGAGACCATCCATAATTAGCAATGCAAACTTGCTCAAAAGCTCCATAATATTTCTTTTAAAGACTTATTTCTTTTACATGATTATGCCTCATATCTGGGAACTTTCATCTTCCTCCTCCTCCTCTTTTAATGACCCCATAATCCCTTGTGGGGTGGAGTCTGGGCAAATGAATAGAGCTGAGCATTTACTGGCCAGGCACCCTTCCTGTTGCCAATGCGGAGTTATATTCAGCAGATATATTCTCAGTGTGCCCAGAGAGAGACTTATCTGCCTCTACCTAGGATCGAACTCACAGCCTCCTGATTGTGAGGCCAGGGCTCTAGCTATAGGCCACTGCATCACTCTCATATTTGGCAACTTTGAAAAGTCAAAATGCAGATAGTTTGATGGGGAAAAAAATGAAAATATCTGAGATAGCTAGATACTGGTGGAAAAAAAGAGATATGTCAATAAATAAAATTCACCAGCTTTTCAAGTGTCGTCAGCCAAAATCTTGTCAATTATTTTATTTCCCCCACTCCACCCCCAGACAGTAATTTTTTATAATGGATTCATCATAGTTTATGCAAATTATCTGCTTTGAATTTCATTGTATATCTGAATCATCAAACGAACAGCTTTAACATGGAAGGTTCTTTGTAATAGTACCTTTAACTTAAATATCAGCTCAAATAACACCAGGAACTACTAAGGTGCATAAGTGCATCTCAACCTGGAAATTATTGCCCTGGTTATTATCCATTTATCAAACTCTTTGAGAGACACAAAATAGCCATGGATAAATGGCCATCACCATGAAGCAAAATGGATGGCTTTTGATCTCGCCACACCCCCGTGTATTCAATTACTTGAGCATTTTTCTTTCTTCTCCTCCATAGATAAGTGACGGGTCTTGTTCTGAGAAATCCATAAATCATAGATTACACTTAGGCCACTTACGATTATGCAAGGGGTCATCCCTCAGTTTCAGGTTGGCTGAAACAACCTTCCCCTTCAGCAGCTCCAGAGCTTTTGCTATCCCTATCACAAAATAGCAGGAAAGTCTAGAAAGGAATGATAAATAAAGAGGAATGAATCAAGCCATCCGGATGCACTGAGAGTGAGTTGTGCGGCCGTATACATTTCCTTAGAAAATGCGGATAAAGCTGAGAACGTTTGGCTATTCTGATGCAGTTAATCGAGATAAGGGACCCCATGTTGGTTTGAAATATGTTACTCAGCATTAAGCGACTTGTTAAGCAGTTGTTAAGCGACTCACCCATTATAGTTTAACCAAGTACTTGTCAGGGTTCCAAGCAGTGGTGGAATTCAATTATTTTTTTATATCTGGTTCTGTGGGTGTGGCTTGGTGGGTGTGGTAGGAGAAGGAAACTGCAAAATCTCCATTCCCTCCCCAATCCAGGGGCAGCAGAGGTGGTATTCAGCAGGTTCTGACCAGTTCTGGAGAACTGATAGCGGAAGTTTTGAGTAGTTCAGAGGACCAGCAAATACCACCTCTGACTGGAGATTTTACAGTATACTTCTCCAGCCACGCCCATCAAGCCATGCCCACAGAACCAGTAGTAAAAAAAAATTGAATCCCACCACTGTGGGGGAGGATACTGCAAAATACCCACTCCTTCTCCACCCCAATAACCTGCTTTCCAGCTCTGTTCTCCTGTGCAGGGCAACACAAGAAGGCCCAGTTGATCAGCTGGAACTCGGGAGGAAGAGAACAGCCAGCCAGAGGTGGTATTTGCCGGTTCTTCAAACTACTCAAAATTTCTGCTACCAGTTCTCCAGAACTGGTTAGAACCTGCTGAATACCACCTTGGCAGACCTTGGAGGCTGAAAAATGGGCCCGTTTCGTCACCTCCGGTGTTTCTGGAAATACAGGAAGTGATGAAACAGCCTGTTTTTCGGCCTCCAAAGGCTGCAGAGGCTTTCCTCGAGCCTCTGAAATGCTGAAAAAGGCCTCAAACAGGCCGAAAATCAGCTAGGAGGCACACACATGCACGGTGAGGTAAGTTTGGCTGAGACTTGCGTGCCCATACAAATGGCTCTGCACGCTACCTGTGGCGTGTGTGTTTGCCATCACAGCCCTAGATCGTTTGAGACTGAAAGCAGTATCCCAAAATCAGAATTGATCGTTCCCGTGGGTTCTCGCTAAAGAGTGCAACTTGATTATCTCTTTTCTTCTTGATAGGCTCATGGTCTTTGCTGCTTTCTTTGACCTATCCTTGGTGCTTTAAATCCCAGAATGGCCCTATAATTGACTTATCAGCAATACCCTTTTGTTGAACACCTAGTTCTCTTTGCTGTAGCTTGCTTTTTTTCAAGGATTCAATTTGTGCTTTCTCGCTTCAGACTTACAGCTCTGTCATTTGATGCAGCAGCAAAAATAAGGTCTTCAGAAAATAAGAAGTTCAGAGATTTCCAGCATGAAAGGAGTTGATCAGTGTATATCATGGGGATGAAATTGGAGGGAGGGTACCTCATTGTGAATTCTCCTATAATCCAATCTTGTTGAAAGTGAGTGAATATAACTTCTTAAACGAGTGTCCATCAGAGCAGAGTTCTGCTGTGGCTCTTCATGAAAGTTGCTCCATACTGGAGCAAATCCAGCATAATAAAGACATTGTCCATTGACAAGAATGTCCCATGCATTCTTGCTGTGTTTTCCTAAATATAGATTGGTTTCACAGTCTACTAACACCATGGATTGAACATCTCGCAACTTTATTGATAGGGCTTTAAAGAAGACTGGACAGGTTTTTTTTTTTAAAAAAAAAAACTGAATAAGATAACAGCAAACAATTTTGTGGTGTCACAGTGGTTAGAGTACAGTACTACAGGCTACTTCTGCTGGCTGCCTGAAATTTGGCAGTTTGAATCTCACCAGGTTCAGAGTTGACTCAGTTTTCCATCCTTCCAAAGTGGGTAAAATGAGGACCTAGCTTGTTGAGGGGCAATAGTCTGACTCTATAAACTGCTTAGAGAAGGCTTGCCAATGTTTCATGACCAAAATCAGATAACATTTATCACATGGTCACTGATGATCTTACCTAGTTTGGGGTCATGAAACTTCTGCAAGAAAACAGCCAAGCTCAGAGAGCACCAAGGATCCCCTCAGACCTTACTGATATGTTTAGATCATGGGCCATTCAAACTTAGAAAATATTTAGCTAAGATGGTTTTGTGTGGACGCATCAGTTGAATTTCTGAAGTCCAGCTAGATGCCTTCTACCTAATTCAATAGGGTTTGTAGTCCACCCTGATCACCTGTGGCCAGAGATGGTATTCTGCAGGTTCTGACCAGTTCTGGAGAACTGGTAGCAGAAATTTTGAGTAGTTCGGGGAACTGGTACATACTACCTCTGACTGGCCCCGCCCCCATCTATTCTGTGCCTCTGAGGTCTCAGTTCATCAGCGGGGTCTTCTTTTGTTGCCCTACATAGGAGAACAGAGCTGGAAAGCAGGTTAGTGGGGTGAGGTGGGAATGGGATTATGCAGCAACCTTCCCCTGGAGTGGGGTGGGAATGGAGATTTTACAGAATCCTTTTCCTGCCATGCCCACCAAGCCACACTCACAAAGCCAAGCCCACCAAGTCACACCACACCCACAGAACCGGTAGTAAAAAAAATTGAATTCCACCATTGCCTGTGGCTCTGCAACATTTTAGAGGATTTTCTTTTTTGTTTTTCTGTCCCACTAAGTTCATTTGTTTGTACTGGAGATATCACACCAAGAATCAGTTACACACAAAGTGCTCTATCACTGTTCTCTGTCTTGAGAAACACTGAGCACATTTTCAGACACCTTGCTAATGCTTTTAAAAATCTTTCTCTCGCTCTGTTCGTTACTTAGGGGAAAATCAATCTGCAAAGACATATGAAATATTGTGTTCCTAATAAAATGGAATTAGACACTAATAGAAGAATGTTCTTTTGTGATCAGAGAGGCTAATTTGCAGGGATGATAATGGTTGATAATATATGGATATTTTCTGATTGTCTACCTTGGATATTACTTTGGGTAGGATGAAGTCTATGGTCTTTTTGCAATATGGAAGGAAGAATAAAACATATGCCTAGAATTATAAATGATCCATTCTCATGGTTTTATCATTTGCTTTTGTGTAATTAGATTTACCCATATGTATTTTAGCAAGTAGATGGCTCATACTTCAGGAAGTCTCTAAGCTTCCTCATCTGCTTCATGATTATTATTGCTCTGTTTTCATTTGAACATCTTCTACGTCAGAGGAAATTATTTATACGCAAACATGTCTACCCCAAGCACACATAGCTAAACCTCCAAAAAACCCAATGAGTGTGCTAGTATAAAATCTACAATGACAGAAGTTCATGGAGGATCAGCCAGGTGAATGAAATGATGAAGAGGGATCTTTGCACATTACAAAGATGTATGATAATATACATCATATCACCATTAATAATTGCTCACATCAAAAGAAATTTTTCCTCCACAAATGTTCAGGGTTCCCAAATAACATCATCATCATTATTATTATTATTATTATTATTATTATTATTATTATTATTATTATTATTATTATCTTCTTCTTCTTCTTCTTCTTCTTCTTCTTCTTCTTCTTCTTCTTCTTCTTCTTCTTCTTCTTCTTCTTCTTCTTCTTCTTCCTCTTCCTCCTCTTCCTCCTCCTCCTCCTCCTCCTCCTCCTCCTCCTTTTCCCTTTCCTCCTCCTCCTCCTCCTCCTTCCCCACTCCTCCTCCACTTGCTTATCTCGCTATAAAACCCTGAAATTTATACTGTCACAGACATCCTTTTTAAAAAGAAGCAATGGAAGGCTAGCTGCATTTAAACTACCCTATTCATCTTCAGCTCAGCTTTCACAGGATAGACTTAGCCAAATTGGCTGATTTTCCACATCATGCTGAATCAGAAGAAACTGACCAAGGTCAACACTAACCAAATTTAGGAGAGTAATTTATTGAATGCAGCTGCCAGATCCTTACCTTACAAGGTAGGGCATGTCATATGAGCAAAGCCAGAATGGGTTTTCTTCAAAGTGAGATGGAAAACTACTGAGTAACCTAAACTTACAAAGCTGGTTGATGGGGAAAAAAAAACATAGTTCAATGACAGAGAATTTACTTTGTTTTAAGAAGTCACCACATTCTTCAGATAGGATTAGTGGGGGGAAATCTGACTGTCACTCTGACGAATTTCTGTTGAGAGCTGCCATGTTAATAATATAATGACTGGGTGGGTGAATGGATTGACTCAAAATATAGTTGCCTGGTTAAGTCTCTTGTTCCATGCAGAATCTCAATCACAGTATCTCAATTAAAGCTGTTGTAAAGCTCTTGTTTAAATAATATTACGAAGAAGAATCTCTGGTGTCCTAAAGTATCCTATGGTACTACTGAATGGCCCTCAGCCCTAGGAGGTCTCTTCTTGCCTTCAAATCTGTTTTCCCCTTAATCTGCTTTTCTAAAGTTGGCACCCATTGATTCCAGCACTGTCCCCTGGAGCAGTTAAGAATAAGGTTCTTTTTATCTTCTGCATGACAACCCCTTAGATTTCAAAATAACTATCAATTTATTTTATTTTATTTTTTATTTTTTGCTATTGTTCTGCCTTTGGTTTTATTGTGCTTGTTTATTTATCAGATTTCTATCCTGCCTTATTGCTGATGGCCTCAAGGCAACACAGCAATAACAAAATCAAAACAAATATATAGACCTCCATAGCAACCATACCCACCTTGAAAATAGCAGAGCAAAACAAATGAGCAAGCAAACATACAATGAGACCAGCTGGTAAAAAACAGTGAAGGCATCATTAAATCACAAAAGGTAATTTAAAGAGTCTTGGGCATCACTAAAAACCATAAATGCATCAGAGAACAGAATTGTCATTGCCTAGAACATAAGGATTAATTAAAAAAAAATAGATAGTAGGCATGTAGGTCTAGGGAGAATTTTCAATGTTTGAGAGCCACCACTGGAAAGCTCTTTTACCTGCCAATTGATAAAAGATCTAGTGGAAAGCTTTACAGATTTACATTACAGTATATTTTTCACATCACGTTGTACAAGCGAGAAGAAATATGTTAAGGATTCAATTCAAGGTATTTGTCTCGAAGTTGTGATTGGAGTAGGGACTGATTGTCTGAAGGACTTGTGAACTGGATCGATAGATCTTTAAGAAAGACTTTGAAGATGCCCTTCTGCAGAATTCCATTTGTAAGATGCAGGAAAATGAGTTCTCATGAATGACTGCTGGCTTTGGAATTCTGAGATTTGAAGTCCACACTCCACAAAATAACCAAAAACATGTCTAAACCATCATCTAGGTAGAAGGAGAATTTTAGCATTTTTAACTATGAAGCAATCAAACATGCATTTTCCAAGCAAGAGGAAATGGGTTAAGGGTTCAATTCAAGATATTCGTCTTGCAGTTGTGATTGGATTAGGGACTGATTGTCTGAAGGACTTGTGAACTGGATCTCTAGATCTTTAAGAAAGGTCCTTTTGAAGATGCCCTTCTGCAGAATTCCATTTGTAAGATAGAGGAAAATGAGTTCTCATGAATGACTATGCTGGCTCTGGAATGCTTGGATTTCTTGGAAATAACCAAAAGCATGTCTAAATCATCAGGTAGGTCATCTGTTAGGAGGATAATTTTAACATTTTAAAGCGCGAAGCAACCAAATATGCATTTTCCAAAAATAATATGCAGGTTGCAACAGCTACCCTTTTCCCCCAATATAAACTCCCCAAATTTGGAATATAGACAGTTCTCAATTCACAAACTGCAATATACAGAAGTGATCCTATCAAAGACATTCTTACCTGAGAATTAGAATTAGAAATCTTTTTTTGGCCAAGTGTGATTAGACACACAAGGAATTTGTCCTGGTGCAAATGCTCTCAGTTTGCATAAAAGAAAAGACACATTCTTCAAGATTTGCGCACAAAAAAGTTTTGCTTATTGATTTTAGACTTTGCAATTTAAAATAATAAATTAATCATTTTTTTTCTTTTTAAATATCTGCGTGACATTTAAAAAAATACTTGTGCCACCAGAGCAAAACAACGAAACAAATCAGTGCCTTTGATCAGATAAATTTTTGTTGTCTTCCCCTGTTATAAATCTGGACTGAAGCTTTAATTGATGCAGAACATTGGGGCTAAATAAAATATAATGAAAACATTGATAGGGCTGGTTAGGCAGAGGTTATTTGCATTCCTTCTAAAATATTAATTGACTTAGCAGGAGGCCTGGCAACATTTGAGAAGAGAGAGGGAGATAAAGAGTGAAAAAATGAGTTTTGAAATGTTCAGAGGCAGATGTGGCTATAAGAGAGCGCTTCTACAGGAAAACTATGTGAATATTCTCCTTGCATGACATGCTAATCAATGACTTCAAAAAGCTGGCTTCTTCATAACACTAAAAGTTCTCAGTCTCCTGGGACAAATATATATCTAATGAAGATGTATTAGGGCACTCTATAGTAAAAAAGAGGATTTTAGTATAATATGGAGACATATATATTAATTGTGACAGATTTTATGCTAGGATTTTAGCCTCTGAATATAGCAGAGATTTGTTCTCACATTATCTGGAACAGGAAAAGTCACTTGGTGCCCTCTATATGTTTTGGATTATAACTCCTATAAACCTGTGGTTTGGTCAATCAATCAATCAGTCAACTTTATTACATTCATTGACTAATTCAAAAAAGCAAAACAACAGAAAAGTCAGAGGCAGGAAGTTTTTACTGCCTGCTTAACCTTTTCCTCTACTGATACTGATATAAAAAAGGAAGAATAAGAACTGCTAGTTGGATGGCAGGTTATCCAGTGCCAAAATAATACTGAATTCTTGGATTGAGAAGTAAACATAAAATGATACTATGATTTTACTCTAGAAAGAGTGCAGAGAAGAGCAACAAAGATGATTAGGGGACTGAAGGCTAAAACATATGAAGAATGGTTACAGGAACTGGGCATGGCTAGTCTAGGGAAGAGAAGGACCACGGAAGTCATGTTCCAATACTTGAGGGGCTGTCACAGAAAGGAGCGGGTCAACCTGTTTTCCAAAGCACCTGAAGGGCAGACAAGGATTAATGGATGGAAACGGATAAAGGAGAGATTCAACCTAGAAGTGAAGAGAAATTTTCTGACAGTGAGGACAGTCAATGGAACAGCTTGCCTGCAGGGGTTGTGGGAGCTTCATCACTGGAAGCTTTCAAGAAAAGTCTGGACTGCCAACTGTCAGAAATGGTGTAGGGTCTCTGCTTGGATGGGGGTTGGACTAGATGACTTGCAAGGTATTTTCCAACTCTGTTATTTCCTAAGTCTTCTTGAACTGATGCAAATGATTTATATTGCAGTAGATCTTGAATAACATGTGAGACTGGATCCATTTTATATTTTTCCACAGCAACTGACCAGTTCCTTCCTTAGTCTCCTGAAAATTGTGAACAAACCAAGGACAGGTAAAATATTAGGTGTAATTGTTTGTACTTTCACACATACACCTAATATTTCACTGGTTGTCATGAAAGTCCCGATTGGCCTGATGGTGGGTCAGTTTGTTGTAATGCAGGCCACCAACCAGTGGTGGGATTCAAAAAAATGTACTACCAGTTCTGTGGGTGTGGCTTAGTGGGCGTGACTTGGTGGGAGTGGCAGGGGAAGGATACTGCAAAGTGTCCATTCCCACCCTACTCCAGGGGGAAGGATACTGCACAATCCCCATTCCCTCCCTACTCCGCTAACTTGCTTTGTAGCTCAGGGCAACAAAAGAAGACCCAGCTGATCAGCTGGGACTTGGGAGGCAGGGAAGAGATGGAGCCAGGGCCAGTCAGAAGTGGGATTTGCCAGTTCTCTGAACTACTCAAAATTTCCATTACTGGTTCTTCAGAACTGGTCAGAACCTGCTGGATACCACCTCTGCCACCAACCAACCCATTTCAAGTATGGTAGATAGGATTTGAAAAGCTGATTTGAGATGTGAAGTTTTGGGCAAGGCTTCCTTTATGCAGGGCTGTCCACTTCATTTCATTAGCCTTCTATCTATGTCTTTTTAAAGTCTGAAGTTGCATTTAAAAAAAGGAACTGCCAAATAAAGCTCTCTCTCTGTGTGTGTGTGTGGTTGGTCACTGTTAGGAGACAATGGGATTAGAATCTAAATCCTATGAAAGATGCCAAGTTACCGTCTTTGAATTCTGCATTACTGCAGAATTAATGGGTTTTCTTCCAGAAACACTGTGTAAAAGTGTCAATTCAAGACACTTTTTTTTTCATTTAGGAGATATTCAAGCATCATGTATTATTATTGTTACAAAAATGAGTCATATTTCTTGAATAAGGGTTGACTAGATAGATAAAGTAAAGAGTTGCATTTGTCATGAACCATGTTATAAGCCCATATAGCCTGTATATCTATAACAATATTATAATCCTATATATACTATATATCCATAACCAGGTTATAGAATAGAATATATAAGTCCATATAGACTGCATATCTATAACCAGGTTATAAACCCATATAGACTATATAGTCTATATATGGGCTTATAACCTGGTTATAAATATATAGACTATATAGTCTATATATAGTCAAAGTCATATAATCTTTAAAATGAGGATTTTTTTAAAAAAAAAGAAACAATTTTTTTTTAAAAAAGAAACAATTCTGGCAATTTCTTATAAGCAGAAAGAAAGCGAGGAAGAGAAGGAAGGAAACAGGGAGGCATCAAATTGGACTACATATTTCAATATCCATTTCCACAAATCTATTTTGGAATAGATCGCTAATGTTTTGGCTTTTAATTAGTGGCTGATCCAATCCTTTTATATATTTAGTAGATGTATTTCCGCCCCCAATGTGATGTATTAATTTTGAATGGAAGCAAGATTTAGTCCAACTCTGAAGATACTCAGCCAAACACATGTTATTACTGCAGATACCTGTGAACAAATTTGACTGGCAAAATATTTTGGCATATGCTGATGTTACAGCTGCTCTACTTATTGATTTTATAACAGCTCTGTTATTAGGAGGTTTACGGGGTATCTGGTTGACAGTTCATTTCTTCTAATTATTTATCCATGGTATCTTCAAATACCATCACTTCCCATCTCTCTTCCAGTTTTTGACAATTTTTTAATTATCTTATTATTATTATTGACAATTTCTTAAATAAAAGGAAAGATTGTTTACATTAGAAAATTCTGGGAAATAGAATAAATGTCTAATTGATGCTTGGGATACTCCAGTGCATGGAACTATTCTAACTGCAATGTTTCCTGCTAGGAGGTATGTCAAACAAGGTTCAAAGACCCCTAGTTAAAATGTCTATATAATGGTAACACTACTCTGTCGTTTTTTGTTTTTTTTTGTAAAACATTACCAGACATGAAAACTAGGTCCTATTTGAGCATCTACAAAAGAGTTAGTTTCAGTTTTGTCTACTTCCCACTTCCCAAACACAATAGAAAATATTGTTGCAATTTTTATGTGTGAGTGGTGGCCATGACCTTACTAATCAATTAGCTGTTGAGTCTCCTGTCTTTCTTTATTCTCATTTTACCACTGATCTGCACCTTTCTTGGCTTTCTCTAATTAAATTAAGTCTAGGGATCCAAGTCTAATAATAGCATACTAGTATCTGGAATCTTTGGGCTAATGCAAGAAAACCCAAAGCAAATATTGTAATAATTCCAAAATTATTAAAGTGTTAGGAGCTCTGTTGGAAACTTCTGTTCAACATGAACTATAATATCACTCCAAAATGTTGCATCACTTTTGCCTAGTTAAAGATTTTTAAAGTTCCCTTCCACTTCCTAATGGGGGAGGTTTCCATGAGACACTGGAGGTTATTCTACTGCTTGTTCACTGATCAATCCTATGTTATTTTAAAATTATTTTAGAATAGAATATAATTCTTTATTGGCCAAGTATGATTGGACACACAAGGAATTTGTCTTGGTGCAAATACTCTCAGTGTACATAAAAGAAAAGATACATTCATCAAGAGTCAAGAATCATAAGGTACAACACTTAATAATAGTCATAGGGTACAATAAGCAATCAAATCATACTAGGAAACAGTCAATATAAATCGCAAGGATATAAGCGACAAAGTTACAGTCATACAGTCATAAGTGGGAGGGGATGGGTGATAAGGAGTGATAAGATTAATAGTCATAGTAGTGCAGACTTAGTAAATAGTTGGACAGCATTGAGGGAATTATTTGTTTAGCAGAGGGATGGTATTCAGGAAAAAAAACTGTTCTTGTGTCTAGTTGTTCTGGTGTGCACTGCTCTATAGCATCATTTTGAGGGAAGGAGTTGAAACAGTTTATGTCCAGGATGTGAGGGCTTTGTAAATATTTTCACAGGCCTCTTTGACTTGTCCAGTATACAGGGTTATATTTTCCCCTGTTATTTACATCAATTCCCACAGATGGCCTGCCTAAATTCTTCTTCCTAATATTTAAAGTCTATAATGCTAGGGGCTTATTGCATTACAGATTTGTTTTAAGTGTATGAATGTTTCTTTAGCATTTTGGGGAGTTAGTTAAAATGTATAAACCTGCTAGAAATTTCTGTTCTTTCACCAGATGGACATGTCATTAAGTGTTGAAATGTCCTGTTAAAAAATAAAACGGGAGAGGCTGACTTATGTTGGAATCCAGACAGAAGAAATACATGTTGTCTGTATTTGCAAAATGAACGGACATTTTTGACCTTTGTTAGGAGTGGATCCATGAATCAAATCTACATTTAAAAAAAAAAAAAAATGGTATGAAACCTACTAAACAAGAGAAAATTAATTTGTGGGGTCCTTGGTACTTTCCAAGGCGGTTGCAGACATTTCATTACCTAACTAGATAATATCCTCAGTGTGACTGAGTGTGAGGTATGCTCTCCCTGTTTATACACCTTTTATAAACTAGTTGAAATGCTTTGTATACTTTGTATAAACTTTTATAAACTTTGTAAGTTTTACCTGCCTAAATGGCATTTACGTAGATAAAATTAGCAGGCATCTTTAAAAAACCAACATATTGTATTTCTGTTTCTTGAAGGATTTTTTTTCCCTGTTCATTTCTAGGAGTGAAAATGAGAGTTGTTTTCTTTTTAAGGTTTGCATTTAAATGCGCATATTTCTCCTTTTTTGTTGTTGCTGTTTTGTCTTTGTTTTGAGCTAAGACGAACCACAATTTAGTCATGCCTGAGATTTTTTATCTCCTCAAATGCTAGTCTTCATTTAAATAATGGTAAATAGTGATGAACATTGCATACAAAAATCGGTTAGGGCAGGGTGGGAGCCTGGATTCTTGCACATTTGCATATGCTTTTTCCTTTCTTTTCTTTTTAAAAGTCTGGAACTGATCTGGAAAAAGGATCAATTTGAGATTGAAATGTTTAAAAAATAGAAAGTGAAGGTGACAGATCGCCCTTCATTATTCGAAAGGCTTTCTGTAAGGAGCAAGTTTGTCATGTATAACCAGAAAAATATAGTAACAGATCATGGAACAGAATGTCAGTATGTGCTGCATAATGTGCATCTTAAAGTGAGTTGTGTGCATTTTTGTAGACTTTATTTTTCTCCCTCTCTCATCTCCCTCCACTGTGGGTTTCTCTCTTCTTGGGTTTCCTCTTGTCTGCAAAATGTGATATGTACCTTTTTCCACACAGCGAGGGCTGTCTGTTAGAAGTGATTACATGAGTAAACTTCTCTGTGGTATATTTAATAATGATGTGTCTGATTCCCCTTGCAATTCACAGGAATGATTTCTGTCCCGAGCTAAGCTCCTTAAAATTTACATCTCCCTTTTCACACAAAGTGTCAGCGATGGGTGAGCCTTTCCAGCTAGGCACATCGTGCCTTGCTAAATTAAATTTTGCTTTTCAGCATGAAGTTAATTGGCGCTTACTGACACTAAAGACCAATTATAGTCATGATTCCTGTTGTGGTGTTAGTTTCTTATCAGGCTTCCAGAGAGGAAGAGAATTTGCAATTCGTTTGCAACTGGCACAGCCCATTTCTACAACCTTTTCAGTTAGAACTGCACTTAAACAGGGAAAAGGAAGAAGAGGAGGAGGAGGAAGAGAAGGAGGAGGAAGAGGAGGAGGAGGAGATGGGTGGAGAAGAAGAAGAAAATCAATTAAGGAGGTGATGATGGAAGAAGGGGAAGAGGACGAAGAGGAAGAAGAGGAAGAGTGGAAGAGAGAAAAAGAAGGAGGAGGAAGTAAAGGGAGGTAGAAGAGGAAGGGGGAGAGAGAAGAAGAAAAAAGAAGGAGGGGAAGGAAAAGGAGAGGAGAAAAGAGGGAAGTGAAAAGAAAAAGGAGAAATGAAGAGGAGGAGAAGGAAGGAGGAGGAGATGGGTGTAGAAGAAGAAAATCAATTAAGAAGGTAAAGATGGAGAAAGAGGAGGAAGGGCGGAAGGGAGAAAAAGAAGAGGAGGAAGGAAAGGGGGAGGAGGAGGGAGGAAGAGAGAAGAAGAAAAAGAAGGAGGGGAAGGAAATGGAGAAGGAGGAGGAGAAAAGAGAAGTGAGAAGAAAAAGGAGAAATGAGGAAGAGGATGAGAAGGAAGAAGGAGGAGATGGCTGGAGAAGAAGATCAATTAAGAAGGTGAAGATGGAGGAAGAGTTGGAAAGGTGGAAGGGAGAAAAAGGAAGAAGAGGAAGGAAAGGGAGGAGGAAGGAGGAAGAGAGAAGAAGAAGGAGAAAGGAGGAGGAAGGGAAGGGAGGAAGAGGAAGGGGAAGAGAGAAGAAGGAAAAGATGGGGGAGGAAGCAAAGAGCGATAGATGAGGAGAAAAGAGGGAAGTGAGAAATGAGGAGGAGGAGGAGGAGGAGGAGGAGGAGGAGGAGGAGGAGGAGGAGGAGGAGGAGGAGGAGGAGGAGAAGGAGGACTGTTGCATTTTTCTTGTGAGTTGCATCTCTGCCCCTGTTGTTAGCTTGGTCACCTCAAATTAGTACTCCAATCCAAAATAAAGGAAATGAGACAGCTACGT
The DNA here is from genome assembly GCF_049901715.1 of Pseudonaja textilis. Taxonomy (NCBI): domain Eukaryota; kingdom Metazoa; phylum Chordata; class Lepidosauria; order Squamata; family Elapidae; genus Pseudonaja; species Pseudonaja textilis. Next base: position 14,245,837 of record NC_142001.1, read on the forward strand.
GTCTCTGTATCAGTGATAAACAATAATGATGTATATGACCTCTTGTAGACCTACTCTTGGAAATGCTTAGACACTTGTCATTACTGTAATTTGCTGACTAAGTACCAATATAATATTTAGAAGGGAGTTAATTTCTACTGTCACAACAGAGATGTACACGTGGATGGAATACTCAATGTAGTTTGCCTGGAGCTCACTGCTCCATCTCGGATTCTTTTCAACATCACTGCCCCTGATTACGCACTGGCCAGGAATCCTGGCAGTGGTAGTCTAATAAATATACACCCCAGGATTCCCTGCTAAAAGAAAGCTAATCTCAGATAAATCTTAAAAATAGAATCAAGAGGAAGAAGCTGGTTGAAAGGAAAGGAAAAGGGAGGAAAAGGCAGAAAGAAGAGAGGACCATGGGATGTGAGGGGTCTGTAAATATTTTCACAGCCCTTTTTTTGACTCATGCGGTATACAGGTCCTTGACTGAAGGCAGGTTGATAGTGATCGTTTTTTTCTGCACTCCTAATTACTCTCTGAAGTCTGTGTCTGTCCTGTTGGGTTGCAGAACCAAACCAGACAGTTATAGAGGTGCAGATGACAGACTCAATAATTCCTCTGTAGATCTGGATCAGCAGCTCCTTGGGCAGTTTGAGCTTTCTGAGTTGGCAGAGAAAGATCATTCTTTGTTGTGCTTTTTTGGTGACGTTTTTGATGTTAGGTGTCTATTTTAGGTCATGTGATATAGTAGAACCTAGAAATTTGAAGGTCTCTACTGTTGATACGATGTTGTCTAGTATAGTAAGAGGTGGTAGTATGGGAGGGTTTCTTCTAAAGTCTACCACCATTTCTACAGTTTTGAGTGTGTTCAGTTCCAGATTGTTCCGGTTACACCATGAGGAAAGTTGTATAGTCTCCTGTCTGCATGCAGATTCATCGTTGTCTCGAACGTAACCAATCACTGTTGTGTCATCAGCAAACTTCAGTATTTAACAGATAGATCATTTGAGATAAAGTCATTGGTATATAGGGAGAAGAGAAGTGGAGAAAGCATACAGCTGTTTCAACTCCTTCCCTCAAAACAATGCTATAGAGCATCGCACACCAGAACAACTAGACACAAGAACAGTTTTTCCCCAAACGCCATCACTCTGCTAAACAAATAATTCCCTCAACCCTGTCCAACTATTACAAAGTCTGCACTACTATTATTATTAATCTTCTCATCACTCCTTATCACCCATCCCCTCCCACTTGTGACTGTATGACTGCAACTTTGTTGCTTGTATACTTATGATTTATATTGACTGTTTCCTAGTATGATTTGATTGCTTATTGTACCCTATGACTATTACTAAGTGTTGTACCTTATGATTCTTGACTCTTGATGAATGTATCTTTTCTTTTATGTATACTGAGAGTATTTACACCAAGACAAATTCTTGTGTGTCCAATCACACTTGGCCAATAAAGAATTTTGTTCTATTCTATTCTATTCTATTCTATTCTATTCTATTCTATTCTATTCTATTCTATTCTGTTCTGTTCTGTTCTGTTCTGTTCTGTTCTGTTCTGCTCTGCTCTGTTCTGTTCTGTTCTGTTCTAAGAGAGGACCATAAAGAGTAAGAAGACAGGGGTGAAAATAATCATGGGAGAATAGAGTTGGAAGAGACCTTGGAGATGTTCTACTCCAACTACCTGCTCAAGCAGGTGATCCTATTTCATTCCTGACAAATGGCTCTCTAGTCTCTTCTTGAAAACCTCCAGTGATGGAGCACCTAGAACTTCTGGAGACAAGCCATTCCACTGATTAATTTCTCCATCATTCTAGGTAGTTCATCCAGGACAGAAGGGAAGAAACACATTCTGAAAAGGAAAGAGTCAATACCATGTTGTATAACAGATGTTTTATTATTTTTCTTTTGGAAATCAGAAAGAGATGAATTGCTCTGCTTTCAATGAGTGCTATCAGCCTTTTATCAAACACAGATGCCGATAAGGGGAGAATATTTATAGCTCAGGGTTGATCTGTGGAGTCCTTGGTGCTGTATGAACTTGTTGGTTGTCTTGCAGACATTTCATTACCAAACTAGATAATGCCATCAGTGCAGAAGCATCAGTGCACTGATGATGTTGCCTAGTTTGGTAATGAAATGTCTGCAAGAAAACCACCAGGGATCCCATAAAATACAGATAGGAATGAAAAGCTGAATTGAAATATTCATTCCATCCACATAGTTTTGAATCTCAGTTTTTAAAAATCAGCTACACCAACACGCACACAAGTTCTTGCACTTCAGTGTAATTTGGTTTCCTTTCTGTGGGTTTATCCTGAATGACATAGAAGAATGCATTGAAGTAACTTGTAATATTAAAGCATGAAAGCTGGACATTTGAAGAGAGTGTGAGTATACTACTAGTCTTTCAAATGTTGTAAGAATATGATTATTTTCACAGACAGATTTAGGAGGTTTCAGGAAGATTTGGAATAAATAATATGAAACAAACAAACAAACACCATAAGATTCTCTAAGTCAGATGTCTATGGAGATTCCAAGTCATCAGGCCATGGTTGTCCCCAAAGTGCTTTTTTAAAAGACAACTGGACTTCCTTGTTTGTTTGTTTTTTCCCTTGAAGATGTTTTGCTTCTCACCCAGGAAGCTTCTTCAGTTCTGGAAATGAACTGAACTGAACGGAAGAAGCTTCTTAGATGAGAAACATGTCATCTTCAAGGGAGAAAACAAGGAAAGTCTAGTTGCCTTTTGAAAAAAGCACCTTTGTTTCTCTAAGCCAGATATATAGAACAAGACACATGTTACCCTCAAATGAACATTACTGGTTTGTTATTTGGGTTTGTTTTTTTGCCAATAACCTCCTTTTGCCAGTCACCTCCTAGTGCCAGTCATTCTTCAAACACATTTTGGAGAGAGAGAGAGCAGCACTGTAGATTGAAGAGAAGAAGAGAAGAAAAAAGAAGAGTGTGCCAGGGTAGCAGGCCAATCAATCAGAATGTTAATGACGGATCATGAAACACATTTGTTGACAAATATAACAGGGCGATATGCCAGCACAACCAAATGTGCTTTTTGCTCTCTTCAATTGCCAGCTGTGAACTGTTGCTTCCAATCCTGGAATTTGTGGATTGGAATACAATGAGGCCTGCCGTCCATCAAGCATCTGTTTTGCAGCAGGTGTGTTCTGCTAGCCACCCAGTTGAAATTCATTCCTGTTGTAGAATTAATTTTAGCTTTAATTCACTTAGGTTTTTCTGGGCTGGTTCCTACCACTTAATAGAACTCTAAGTTCTATAAGTAAACTTGTAAACCTGTTTATTGTGTTTCTTTTTTTTTCCCTATAGTGTTTGAAAGTTAGTCCATGAGCTCTGGGTTATAGGCCATTTAAAATACACACATTCACATGCACGCGCGCACACACACACACACACACACACACACACACACACACACACCTTTTACGAAGATGACTAACAAGAATGGGATAAGAAGCAATGGATGGAAACTAATCAAGGAGAGAACCAACCTAGAACTAAGGAGAAATTTCAAATTTCCTAACAGTGAGAACAATCAACCAGAGGAATGATAGCTGATAGCATTCATTGAATGAAGAGTAATTCAGCTCTTTCTGTTTGTTTGTTTGTTTTTAAAGTGGTGAATCGTAGCATCCTGTTATATGACATGATCTGTCTCTTCCTTTTTAAGGAATTTGTTCCTTCCCCTTTGTCCTGGATTAACAACCTAGAACTAAGGAGAAATTAAGTAATTAATGGAACAGATTGCCTTCAGGGATGCTCTGTCCCTGGAGAATTTCAAGAGGAAATTGTACAGCCATTTGTCCAGAATGGTATAAGGTCTTCTGTTTGAGCAGGAGGTTGGTCTATAGAGGACCTCGAGGGTCCCTGCCAACTCTGTTTTTTTTGTTATACCGTAACGTTTTAACCTTCATAATAACTGAATTATCATCCTAGCATTTCCCTGGTATTCTTCATCAGTTAACCTGAACTAGAAATTGTTCTAGAAAAAGTAAAAAAAAAAACATACAAGATTTCAATTTCTCATCTATGAATCTTATGTTAATCAGCAAAGCCTTTGTAAGATAGGTTAATAAACAGAGCAGAATTCTCTTTTTTTAAAAAAAATGAAAGTGCTTCTTCTTATAGAAGATTTACAAGTGTTTAGAAAATCTTATATTGCAAAGCCCTGATTCTTTTTCATCCTCTCCTTTGCAAAATGTAACCCATTTCCGACACATTAAAAATTCAGCATTTCCCGTTGCTACAATCCTCATCTGTTTTTGCACCTTACAGTTATGGCTGAATTATATGGAATTTTCTCTCATCTGGCTTTACATTAAACATGACATTTTGAGGCCAACGTATGGAGAAAACTGCTTCTAACCAACCTCCCCCACACCCTTTAAAAAAAAAAATTGTATACCTAATTTAGAGAAACTCAAAGCTTTCACCAATCAGTAGACCTTAATGTTAACCTTGTATGTGTGGACCCAATGGGAAAAATTCCAAGCTGTGGATAAAAATGTTTAGCTGGACCTGTTAGTCTCTCTTTTGGAGAACAGACATAATGAGAAAGGGATGATTGGTAATCTGTGAGTTTTATATTAAAACCTTCTCGGCAATTCTCTTGATGAGATGAGAGTTTTTGGAAAGAGAGTTGGAAATAAACCTCATTTCAGCTGTCCTAGTTTAGCTACTTCTGGATCCCGATACTCACACCTGCTCCCTTTAGTAGGTTGGTCTCCCTTGTGCTTTGGACACATGTTTGTGCTTATTTCTAATAGGCGCTTGCGTTGGGCACATTCCGAAAATCAAATTCTCCCTTTCTCGCTTAGAGACTCATCAATACAATCCAGCAACTTCGGCTTTTCCAACTGGCCAGAGAAAGGATTCAGAAAGGGAAGCCAAAAAAACACATTTGTTTGCAGAAAATAAAATAAAAACAAAACGGCAACCAGACAAACTTATTAGGCCCAGCAAAAGAAGCTCATCCAAATTCAGAGGCATCCTGCAAAAGGTGCGGAATTTAGAGAGCAGAGCTTTTATTTTAGTTTTATTTTTAATCTATGGTCCCCTGGAGGAAGCGCTCATCTTTAGCTGGGAGGTGAGAGATTTGGATGGGAAACAGGAACAGTAGGTAAGCTTTTAAAATTTATTATTATTAGGCAATCTGACTATTACCGAACATCAAGCAGATGTTGTGCGTTACAATACATTCAATTTAAATCTCCATGAAATGCTTCTCACATTTTTTTCACCTATATGTGAGATGAGGCAGAAGGAGTCAGCATTTCATTTAACAAACACATTATTTAACAACCAAGTTGCTGGTCCCAGCTTTGGTCTCTAAACAAGGACTACCTGTTTCCCATTGAATTTTATTGACTTGCTTCTTTTGTGGGGGAAACTATGCCTACAAATCACATTTAAATAAAGAGTTTGGTTAAATGCCAGTAACTTTTTTTTCTTTTTTAAAATAAAATTAGCTGGAGAATGGAGAGCCAGTTTGGAGTAGTGGTTAAGGCAGTGGTGGGATTCAAAAATTTTTACTACAGGTTCTGTAGGTGTGGCTTGGTGGGTGTGGCAGGGGAAGGGTATTTTAAAATCTCCATTCCCTCTCCACTCCTGGGGCAAGGTTACTGCAAAATCCCATTCCCTCCCCACCCCACTAGCCTGCTTTCCAGCTCCATTCTCCTGTGAAGGGCAACAAAAGAAAACCCAGTTGATCAGCTGGGACTCAGAAGGCAGAGAAGAGATGGGGGCAGAGGCAGAGGTGATATTTGCCAGTTCTCCAAACTACTCAAAATTTCCGCTACCGGTTCTCCAGAACTGATCAGAACCTGCTGAATGCCACCTTTGGGTTAAGGCTAGAAACCAGGAGACAGTGAATTCTAGTCCAGTCTTAGGTACAAAGCCAGCAAAGTGAACTTGGGCCAGTCACTTTCTCTCAGCCTTAGGGCTGAGGCATTGGCAAAATACTTCTGAAAAACCATGTCAAGAAAACTTGCACAACTAATGACTAATTTTGCTTATGATTCACATTTCCCCCAAGCAATTGTCCTTCATATTAAATGAGGTTGCCTTATTTTGTGAAAGATATGCATTATTTCCTCAAATGTACACATTTGGTCCTTTAAAAAAAGCTGGGAAATGGTGACATTTAATGGTAACATTTCCAAAACTCCAGCTTTCAGAGATGAACACTGTTACAGTTCCTGCATTAGACTCTAAATGTATGAAGCCATGTGATTTCATATTTAATGTGAGCCAATTTATTTCTCTCTTTCACTTATTGTAGATCTCTTTTAACTTGCAGTTCCTTTTGAGGCATGGGAACAACCAGAATTTCCCTGAAATTCAGGAATGATTAGGACTACAGCAGAAAGAAGAATAATCTTCTTAGTCCTTGGAGTCTTGGCTGCAGTAGGAGTAATCTACGAGAAAGCCTTGATGTGTTGGCTAAACTGAGTACCTGGACTTTCCTTCATATTAAATAAGCACTTCTAGAATGAAGAGAAGCAGGTGTTAAGGGGGTAGGGGCTGCCCTTCCTTTTGGCAGAGACTTTGTCGTCTGTTGGCAACAGGAACTGGTATATTGTAAAGACAATCTTATTACATGAAGATCTTCCATTCTTAGACAGGATCTATTACATCTAATGTGTTTTATTGTTGTATATGGAAACATGTATGAAATGAACTGAGAATCCAAATGTATATGGGAGAGGGAAGAGGAAGAAGGAAGAGGGAAGAGGAAAGGAAAGAAAAGGAAAGAGGAAAGGAGGGGAGAGGAGTGGAGAGGAGAGGAGAGAGGAAAAAGAAAAGGAAAGAAAAGACACCATTACAATAAAATAGTGAACTTAAGAGTTTATCAGAGCCCTAAGTTATAACATCTGGCTGTACCAGTTGATTTCACAGTAGTATTTACTTATTAAGAACTAACTTCCTTCCTTCCTTCCTTCCTTCCTTCCTTCCTTCCTTCCTTCCTTCCTTCCTTCCTTCCTTCCTTCCTGATTTATTACCAAAAGACAATTGAAAGCTTGGGAGATAGGAGGATCTAGTAACACACATTACCATAGTGCTACAAAGTTTTGTTGCAGTTGTTTGAATGCCAGTGTTCACAAATTCCTTTAGGAAGAAGATTCCTTTGTGTGCATCTATTTCATCAGTGCAAGCCAGTGAATATCTCAAAACTTTGCTTTCCTTTTCTTCTCATTTCTTCCCAGTATCTGTCTGTGATCTTTTCCGTATGACACTTTCTACATATTGCTTGGAAGAAGGATGCTTCTTCGTGGCTTCGTAATTGAGCTGACAGTGATGGCATTTATGCCACAAGCAACATCCTGGAGGGATGGCACTGGTGGTGGATTATCAAAGAGAATGGAGTTTGCCAGCACACAGCTTTTAGTGCTAAACAACTAACTCTGAGCCAGGTCATTTCAATGATACTCATGCAATTTGCTAAGCAGATAGCAAAGAAAACCTCACCAACAAAAATACATTATCCATATAAAATTAATTTGTTGATTTGGCTGATAACAAAGCTTGGCCACGCAGCTATAACCACCCAAGGAGGTTACTTCATGGTGCCCCAAAATAAGTTACCTAGACACATAAAATATGCATACCGAGAGTTGTGAGGAAAGCAACAAAGGGGCGATATAAATGTGAGATTAAATGTGTCTTTTGTACTTAAGCATGCAAGGTTTTTTATTATTATTATTTTAAAATGCAAATAACACCAGCTGGACATTCTTATAATTACTGGAAATGCAACAGGCCTGGAAAATGAATCTAACTCTTCTCTGTTGGCTGCAGTCTTAACAAAATCTCTCCTTTGCTTTTTGCATTAGATGTCATGGGCACGTCCAATCAATCAGGAACCATTTACAAGATATGTTCCTTAAAAATATAATGAGCTTTTTTTTTCTTTTCATTTTCTTCTTTTTCTCTTTTTGGTACCTGAAATTTTTAACTTTGCTTTTCTAGTCTGGTCTATTTTTTAAGAGCTGAGATCAATCTTGCTTGTCTGAAATTATCTCTCACCCGTCTCTCCTTACCTTCTGGAAATCTAGAGAGGATCATATCTAAGAGTGAAATGGGGTCTGTTCCAGAGAGAATGGAGTGGTATTTCTTTTCATGGTTTGGACTCTAACCTTCAATTAATGCAACATAAAATAACTAGAGCTATGGTAGTGTAGTGGTTAGAATGCAGTACTATTATAACAATAACAATAATACTATTGACCTACTACAGACCTCAGCCCTTTTCTAAGAGGTCTGTAGGGGGCGTGCATAAGCGCACCAATGTGCCTACCGTCCCTGTCCTATTGTTTCTTTTATTTTTCTTATATGTAGCCATTTCATGTATTCATAACTATGTATATACTTATACCTATTATCTTGTAAGCAATTGACAAATCAAAATAAAACAAAATAATAAAATAAAATAAAATAAATAAAATAAAATAAAATAAAATAAAATAAAATAAAATAAAATAAAATAAAATAAAATAAATGCAGTACTGCAGGCTACTTCTGCTGAATGCCGGCTACCTGCAGTATGATTCTCACCGGCTCAAGATTGACTCAGCCTTCCATCTTTCCAATAAAACAAGGACCAAGATTGTGGGCAATATGTTGACTGTAAACCGCTTAGAGAGGGCTGTGAAGCATTGTGAAGTGATATATAAGTCTAAGTGATATCGCTATTTTGCTTTTTCTGAAGCTGATCACCGTATACATTTAAACGAGAATCAACAACGTCTAAATTTTTCTAGTTCAGAAGGAACTTCTGCACTTGCAGGAAAATAGGAATCAGTTTTCTCCCTATTCCCCATTAAAAAAAAAATATTTGTAATATTTCAAACCACTTTTTATTTCACCCAAAATTCATCTCAGGCTGTTAAGGTGAGCATACCAGAAGTGGTATTCAGCAGGTTCTGACCAGTTCTGGAGAACCGGCAGTGGAAAGTTTGAGTAGTTTAGAGAACCGGCAAATCCCACCTCTGACTGGCCCCACCCCCATCTCTTCTCTGCCTCCCGAATCCCAGCTGATTGGTTTGGGTCTTTTTTTGTTGCCCTGGACAGGAGAATGGAGCTGGAAAGCAGGTTAGTGGGGTGGGGAGGGAATGGAGATTTTACAGTATCCTTCCCCTGCCATGCCTACCAAGCCACACCCACCAAGCCATGCCATGTCCACCAAGCCATACCAACAGAACCACTAGTAAAAAAAAAAATTAATCCCACCACTGGAGCATACTTATCCCCAAATAAACATGGTGGCATAGAATGGCAATAAAAGACCTCTCAGGTCAAAAAGGAGGTTGAAGAAAAGAGAACCTGAAAACCAAGTGAAACAAAACCTTCTCTTAGTTTTCAGATTTTAATCTCTGCAATTTTATCTAAAGCACCCCATTCATCTTGAACCTATATGGAAATTTCCAAAGGGCAGGTTTCTCCTTTTGACAAGTTTGGCCTTGATAGAATCAAATGAAATTTCCTTCTAGGTCCCCCTGTGTACAGCAGCCTTTCTTGTAGACACCGTATGTTACAGATATAAGTTCTTTCCGCATGCAAATGGTACATAATGTACTAGTAGAAATGCAAGTCAGGAACCAAATTCTTCGAATTGACTTTGACAGAATTCAAGGTTGGTTCAAGGGAAAATGCTCTTAAAAAAAAAAAAACATTTTCAATCCTTGGGAAAAACCTGAACTTCTTGATGATGATCAGTGTTGATTCTGCTGTGCCGTGGACAGATACATTATCTCTGTAACTGGATTGTTTTTTCTTGTATTTTTTTGCATTGTGTATGAGCAGGATGTGAGGCAGACAATGAAGGCGGTTAATTCCAGAAAGTCAGCTGGGCCCGACTCAATTCCTGGTCGTGTGGTAAAAGATTGTGCTGATCAGCTAGCTGGGGTGTGGACTGAAATTTTTAATCGATCCTTGACACAAAGTGTGGTTCCTGTGTGTCTCAAGGCTTCCACCATCGTTCCACTGCCTAAAAAGTTGCCCACAAATGGTCCTAGCGACTATAGGCCGGTGGCACTAACTTCTATCTTAATGAAGTGCTTTGAGAAGCTAGTTCGAAATTATATTATCTCCTGCCTTCCTGATTCCTTTGATGGGCTTCAGTTTGCTTACAAAGAAAATAGATCAACCGAGGATGCAATTATTACTGTGCTTCACATGGCCTTATCCCATTTGGAAACACCGGGGAATTATGTAAGAATGTTGTTCACAGATTTTAGTTCTGCTTTCAATACCATCATACTGCACAGATTAATAGCCAAGCTCAAAGATCTAGATTTTCCAGATTCTATTTGTTTATGGATATTAGATTTTTTAACAAATCGTCCACAAAGAGTTAAACTGAATGATTATATTTCTACTGTCAAGACACTTAGCATTGGCACTCCGCAAGGTTGTGTCCTTAGTCCACTACTGTTCTCCATTTATTCATCAGATTGCACAAATAAACATCCCAACAATAAGATAATAAAATTTGCAGACGATACTACGCTTGTAGGACTTATTTCTGGGGATGATGAGTCTGCATATCGGGATGAGGTATTACAGCTATCCCACTGGTGCAAAAATAATAATCTTCTATTTAACATTAAGAAGACCAAGGAGGTTATAGTGGACTATAGGAAAAAAAGAGCAGACATTCAGCCACTGTATATAGAGGGAGTTCGTGTGTGGAACAGGTGGTTGAATGTAAGTATCTCGGGACCATCATTACAAATGACCTGACCTGGAGTGCAAACACCGCTGCTTTAATTAAGAAGGCACAACAACGGTTGTATTTACTAAGGATTCTTAGGAAACAACAACTGGCTGAGAGTCTACTGACTACCTTCTATCGGAGTTCAATTGAGAGTATATTATCCTACTGTCTCTGTGTATGGTTCTCAAGCTGCACAGTGGCAGAGAAAAAGGCAATTCAGAGGGTGATTAAGATGGCCCAAAACATCATTGGCTGCTCACTCCCCTCTTTGGAAGAACGGTATAGGAATAGATGTAAGAGGAAGATATTTAATATATTGAATGACTCCTCTCATCCGGGACATCAGCTCTTTGAACTATTACCATCGAGAAGGAGATTCAGGGTATTAAGAACAAGGACGACTAGATTTAAGAACAGTTTTTATCCAAGTGCAGTTTTGAGTTTGAATGCAGGGTCATAAGATTTTGTGGAATTTAATGGCTGAGAGTAATGGGGTATTTACATTTTTAAATTGTATAGAGATTATTGTATGGTCTGTTGTGTTTAATTTTATTTTTCTTTCAATGGTGTTGTCCAGTTTTACTTGTGGAAGAGCACCTCATTTCGTTGCACCCGCTTGCGAGTGTAATGACAAATAAATTCTTATGTCTTATGTCTTATGTCTTATTTGGGCCCATGTGCAAGTACACATGTGCACACTCTCATACTCTTACATGCACAATCCTAGACATTCCTACTGTAGAGAAAACACTTTGCTTTTGAAGGATTTGCTGCATGTATATAAATAGCACATAGGTCAGTGGTGGGATTCAAACATTTTTTATTACTGGTTCTGTAGGCGTTGCTTGGTGGGAGTGGCATGGCTTGGTGGGCATGGCGGGGGAAGGATATTACAAAATCCCCATTCCCTCCCCACCCACTAACCTGCTTTCCAGCTCTGTTCTCCTGTGCAGGGCAACAAAAGAAGACCCAGCCGTTCAGCTGGGACTCAGGGGGCAGAGAATAGATGGGGCAGGGCCAGTCAGAGTTGCCAGTTCTCCGAACTACTCAAAATTTCTGCTACTGGTTCTCCAGAACTGGTCAGAACCTCCTGAATACCATCTCTGAATTGCAGACCTTCCTACTGCAGAGAAAATGCACTGCTTTTGAAGGTTTTGCTGCATGTATATAAATAGCAAGTAGGTGTTTGAAGAAGCATTATTGCTTAAACAAGGTGATTGTCTATACACCTGCATATGGTGACAGCCTGGATCAGTTTCCCAGGTAGCCGTGTATACCTGAAAAAAAAAAAGAGTCTGCTGTTTAACAATTCAAGAAAAGGTATTCTCCCACCTTTTTTTTTTTTTTTTTGGCATTTGACAAATATACCTCGTTTTTTTAAGAAGATAATGAAGAGAAGATTGGGCTAAATATGGAATAAGGAGTATTAGCTGCGACATCATAATGGAAAGTGTTATAAATCAATCAACATTATCCTGTTTCATCAGAGAATCCTTGTGTCTGAGGATGCCCAAGAATAAAATGGGTAATAATTCAAATCTTTCATTAAGGGAGACATTTGTTTAAGTGAGTTTTGCTCCTTTTTTATGACTTTTCTTGCCTCGGTTGTTAAGTGACTCAGTCACTGCAGTTGATAAGTTAGTAACCCCGTTGTTCCATGAATCTGTCTTCCCCATTGGCTCTGCTTGTCAGAAGCTCGCATAAGAAGACCACACGTCCTTGGGATACAGCAATCGTCATAAGTATGAACCAGTTTTTTCTGTCCTCGGCCTCCCCAAAAAGCACTAAGTCAATTCTGAGTCCTGGCAAAAACCTATTTTATTACATTAATGTGAATTTATTTCATTCACAGTCCGCCAAAAGCTTGGCAAACAGTTTTGCGAAGGTATAGAAATGAGGTCAGACCTTTATCAATCCTGGAACGCTGCCTGGTAAATAGTTCCACACTCATTGCTGGCAGGGAAGGTCTGGGCTATACAAACAAATTTCCATGAAGCTGGAACAAACAAACAACCGAATGAGTGAGTTGTTTCCTGCAAAAGCCCCTTCCCCTTTTGCTTCTCTTTTAATCCTGATGGGGGGGCGGATTCATCATCCACATGTGGCCTTACTCCCATGTTGACCCTGAGTTCTTAATTGTGCCTTTCTTTTGGCAGCTCTGCACATGTGCAGGCTGGGAACCGGTTCCAGAAGCTCTCCTGCCTCACTGCTGTCCAAGCCCAAAGGCAGCTGATGACTGCCAGCCTGCCCTGGCCCCATCTCTGCCTCTGATGCAGAGACCTCATCTGAGCCTTGCTCAGCCTCCAGGACTGGCCCAGGTTCCTCCCCAACCTCCTCACTACTGTCCGACTCTGCTGCCAGCTCCTTCAGCCACCAGCGGGCCACAACACAGTTGCCAAGCATCTGAATTTTGATCATGTGATCATGGGGGTGCTTCAAAGGCCGTAACTGTGAAAAATGAGCATAAGTCACTTCTTTCGATGCCTTTGTAACTTGTGAACAGTCACTAAATGCACTGTTGTAAGGCCTACCTGTAAATTTACTAATGCTCTGAGAGGCTTAATCTGATTGTTTAGCATCTTGTTTTTGTGTGATCTTCATGTATTGGGGGATATCAAACTTAAAACATCTACAAATTGACACACAACCCTAGTTGATAACAAGCAAGCCCAGACAACACCTAGGGCCCCATAGTTCAATCCTGAACTACAGATATTTCTTTCATTGGGTTCCTCATACTATATTATATTATATTATATTATATTATATTATATTATATTATATTATATTATATTATATTATATTATATTATATTATATTATATTATACTCTTCCATTCAGGCAGGAATATATCTTTTCATGGTCCTTTTAAAGAGCTTTTAAAGTACGTCTTTATCCTGTTTAAATGCATGATTCCTTTATGATGGACAATATTTTCAAAGAGGGCTCTGAATATTTCCCACTGAACGGAGCTTTCCTGTAATTAGTTCAGCTGTCAGAGCTGCTGTTATAAATTAATGACAAAAAAATTGAAAGATAAATGATATCCTAACTAAATTATTTCAATCTCCTTCCTCACATTTATCATTGACCTGTTTGTCATCCTTAATAATGGTCTTCCTTCTAGAACATTATGAAGTACAATGTTATTATCTTAGCCTCTAGATTTGTTAAAAAATATACCTCTACAAACTCACCTATACATCCAAAGCACATATACTCCTTTAAAAAGAAATATTTGGATTATGGAAAGTTAAATAATTCATTTTTTCATTAAATAATTCATTTTTCTAGCTATATATTATTTTGCCTAGAAAAAATATTTTAGGAAAGTTTCAGAAGTAGAGTAATTTTTCACCTTTACTGAAGCTTTCAGTTGCCTCTGCAAAATGGAATTTTTATTTTTAATTAATGCTTTGTTGGAAATTATTATAAATCCATCTTGTAAGAAACACTAGATAGCTTTTTGAGTTTCCTCTTATTATTATGGCTAGATTTTACAAGCAAAACCAAACAGCTCTTTCTCATCTATTTTTATTAATCTTAGAAATAGAACTGTCAACCTTAGCAAATTTGTAGTATTTGTAAATACTTAACATGCCATACCAGTTTTAAGAATAATTCTTATTTTTAGTAAAATTGGAGGTCAGTAGGGTTTCTTCTGGTCTTAAGACTGCATAAAACAACCTTTTCACATATTTAAAGACAGGAATAAATAAATGTCAGTTAGTGAAAACAAATTGCAGGATTCTAGCTTGGAGTATAATCCAGATTTCTTCCCCTAACAAGAATGATTATAATTTAGTATTAAAGCATAAAACATTAAAAGCAAAATACAATGCATGTGAAAATAGGCTTAAACATTGTGAAATGTAAAATGAATTGAGAGTGTTTGATGGTCATTCAAATATGTATATGAGTAGATTTTCCTATGGACACGTATTTCCTTTTTTGAGGGAAGTTCACCTATCTGAAGCCTGTCAAAATTTTGCTTTCAGTTTATTTATATTCGATTCTGTTTCTCTATCTTGTCCTTCCCAATTTGGGTTTGAAACATCTATTGGTCAATGAACATATTATTTTGATGGCTTGTCATAGCTTTCCTATCTACATCATCTTTAATATTAACTAGCTCCAACTCTCAAAGAAATAGAGAGCTGAAGAAGCTTCTTGGATGAGAAGTGAAACATCTTCAAAGAAAAAAAATCAGAAAATCCAGTTGTCTCTTGAAAATAGCAACTTTGGGACAACCATGTCCTGGATGACTGAGAATCTCTATAGACAACTCTCAAAGACATATTAGTTACTAATTTGCTATAGTTAAGCTGACCTCTCTTAAAAGTTTACTTAGGAATGTCTCATTCAATTATTTGTTTTATACAACTGGTCAGTAGTATGATTATTCAAAGATCGATAGTATGGTTGGACTGGTGTCTACTGGGAAGAAGCAGAAATTGCTCAGTTTTATAATGAGCTGCTAGGATCTCTGTGTAAGACGGACAGCCCTATAAGTTTTCTAAATAAATTAAATAAGCACAAGTAAGATTGTTGTTGTTAGTTGTGAAGTCGTGTCTGACCCATCATGACCGCATGGACAATGTTCCTCCAGGCCTTCCTGACTCAGTGAAGGGATTCAATTTTTTTTACTCCTGGTTCTGTGGGCGTGGCAAGGGAAGGATACTGTAAAATTTCCAGTATTTGGGTGTTAACTGAACTGGTCAGAACCTGCTGAATACCAACTCTGTTTCAAAATTCAAAATTTCCGCTACCGGTTTTCCAGAACTGGTCAGAACCAGCTGAATACCACCTCAGCTTCCTGTCTTCTACCTTCTCCTAGAGTCCATTTAAGTTCACACCGACTGCTTCAGTGACTCCATCCAGCCACCTCCTTCTCTGCCATCCGCTTCTTCTTCTCTTGCCTTCATTTGTTCCCAGCATTAAGCTCTTCTCCAGGGAGTCCTTCCTTCTCATGAAGTGGCCAAAGTATTTGAGTTTTATCTTCAGAATCTGGCCTTCTAAAGAGCAGTCAGGGTTGATCTCCTCTAGGACTGACCATTAAAGCACATGATTACGCATACATGCTTAAATCTAGACTTCCTGTTACCATATCCGGTTTGCCTTTATTTTTCTACCAATATCTTAACTTTCCAACTTAATCAAGAGATCTAGAAAATGGAAAACAAAAGAAGTTGTGAAAAGTGTGTGTGTGGGGGAAATTGCTTTCTAAATGTTACCTGTCTTCTTTGCTCTTTCTCCTAGAAGCGCAGAATTGACCAATTCATCTTCACTCTTATTTTTGTTTCTATTAAAGAGGAATCTTTTCTTTATTGCCCTCATTTGTAATAATTTATCTCCATACTTTACAGCATTATTGATTTATTAAATTGATCATTAGAGTTACAAGAAACTAAATCATTCAGTTGGACACTTGAAATTAAGTGACATATATCTCTTTAAACTCATTGGCTGTGAAATGTAATGGAACCAAATATTAAAAATCAATCCCTATTTTATTCCAGGAAATAAATAATACAATTAAATATCTCATTTTCTTTCTTCATTAGCATCCACAACATTAAGAGAAAATAAATCATTGGCATAAAAATCTAGAATTACCTACAAGCTTTGACTTGCGTTGCTGTACAGACTATATTCTTACTCAAAGGCAGCAGTTCTAGCTGTATCAAGGACAAATATCTTCATTAGTCTGTAGTCTCCAAATGGTTAATACTATTTTTCTTTTTCTTTGAAGATGTTTTGCTTCTCATCCAATAAACTTCTTCAGTTTCTTGGATGAGAAGCAAAGCATCTTCAAAGAAAAACCAGAAAGTCCAGTTGCCTCTTGGAAAAGCATCTTTGGAATAATCATGATCTGATTGACTGAGAATCTCCATAGACATATAGGAGATATAGGTCCTATCCATGATCATATATTTTTGAAGCTACTGTCGAGCTCATTGAATGATCCTCCCTGTTAAAAAGAATCTCAGCACCTTGAAAGTTTCCTCTTCAAAATGCTGTGCTGACAAATACAACGTCAGTGGTGCAGTGGTATGAAGTTGCTACCACCACATAAGCTATTCCAGGAGATATTCTATCTGGTGACTTGAGCATGGGCTCACATAGCCTTCAGAGCTACCATAACGTCATTTCTTTCTGGAAGATGTTCACCCAAATAGAATTCATAGTGCTTAACAATGCCTGAAGATAAAGTCATATATATTATACGCTTTTCCGCTGGCAAGCTTTATAGATCCAGAACAAAATTAAAAAGTTAGTTGCTTATGGAAAAAAATATCTGAATCACAGAATAACAATGTACTGCTATCCAAAGGGCCACAGTAGAAAAGGGGATTTTGAGGGTTCTTGTCTCACCTCTCTATACATGTATTTTCCTTCTCTGATTAACTCAGCTGGGCTTTGCCCTACCCCAGTTTCCTCCACAGCCAATGGAGCCACACTCCCACTCAAATATAGGGGCATGACACTGGTGTAGAGTTGTTTGGTGAGGAGGTATTTGGGAGCATTTTGTTTTCTTTTGGGCTCTTTGATTGACTCTTTTGAGTGATGTGTAGAATTATCTTGCAAGATCAAAACAATGCAAAAATGTATTTCCCTACTGTTGTCAAAAGCAAGCAGTCAAAACTTCAGAAAGGAATTGAGAAGAGCCATTCCACTTGCCAGCTTCACAAGTTGTGGATGCTCCATCACTGGAGGTTTTTAAGAAGAGACTTGACACCAACCCATCTGTCTGAAATGGTTTAGGGTTTCCTGCTTGAGCAGAAGGTTGGACTAGAAGACCTCCAAGGTTCCTTACAACTTTGTTCTGTTATTCTTCATTCCACAGACATCATCATTCAGTCTTTTCCTTCCTAAAGAATCAAGCACTTTCATGTTGTATCAGCCAAGGTTGATACATTCATTCTGGAGGTGGTATTCAGCCAGTTCTGACAGGTTCTGGAGAACCAGTAGCGGAAATTTTGAGTAGTTTAGAGAACTGGCAAATCCCACCTCTGACTGGCCCCACCCCCATCTCTTCTCTGCCTCCTGAGTCCCACCTGATCAGCTGGGTCTTCTTTGGTTGCCCTGCACAGGAGAACAGAGTTGGAAAGCAGGTTAGTGGGGTGGGGAGGGATTTTGCAGTATCCTTCCCCTGCCACACCCACCAAGCTATGCCCACCAAACCACACCATGCCCACCAAGCCATGCCCACAGAACCGGTAGTAAAAACAAATTGAATACCACCACTGATTCATTCCAATATTTGGATAGGCCAATTGTATTGAATTTCCTCCAGAAAGTGAGACCAACACTACTTGAATATAAAATAGAGAGGTGCTACCAATAATCTGTAAAATACAGAGAACAGAGTGAAGTCTGGTATAGCCAGCATCCCTTCATTTTTCCTTCTCATTCAAAGTTGATCAATCATCCCCCAAAAATCAAGCTTTGGAAAGATGTATTTAAAAAGAGTGGAGGTTATATTTGGAACTCAAGAATGCTGCATCAGAAGATGTTACACAGGCAAAGTTGCAGATGAACATAAACATCAACAATAATGATCGAACGGAATAAAATGTGAAACAACCCAATGATGCGCTGCTTGACTTAGAACACAGCATATGAGGTAATACACACCTACCTGTTTGATGATGACAAAAATAGCCAAGTAACCAAACCAAGTGGAAACAAACAACCTTAAGCACAGGTGACATATTCTAATGTTATTTATTTTATTGCAGCTATGTTAAAGCTTGTGTGGAGGTTTCCCAGGGCATTGAAGCCCTTGTCTTCTTGACAGCTATAATGCTATTATTAGGATACGCAATAGAGTGCACTGAACTTAGCAGAATATTGTGTGCGATATGAACTTCTCATTCTCTGAACATTTCTAACACCTTATGTCAGTGCAAAAATAATGAGTGCTGAAAGTTCTTATATGAAACAGGTTTGTTGCTTTACTCTCTCTCTTTCTCTAATGCTGAACATGGCAAAGAAACTATCATACTGTATTGTTAAGTAGGATTTGTAGGAAATTAATTGCTTTGGGGAATATGCACGGTTTCCAAACCTGCTGGGATGAATCAAAATCCAATTTTGTGGCTGATTTTTTTTTCCAGTTGGGTGATATGTAGAGTGCTAATGACTTATCATATCATTCTATGGGCTCAAGTATACAAATTCTCTACATTCAGCTCTTCTTATATGCAGATCCTGATCTTTTGATAAAGAGCGCTTAACTCTCTTGTGATAAAGTCTCCTCGTAGTTACAGTTTTGTTTGTTTTTGAGCAGAGTTGCTGTTTACTAAGAATCCAGCCCATTTATTCAAAGAACATATGTTCACAATGAATGCGAGTCACGAACGTTTGAACAGACTCCATCTGGTTCTGATCAGCCCAATACCCACAATACACAAAAAAGTGTTAAGGAAGGGAAAAACAAATCGGGGGGGAAAAAAGATAGAATGATCAAGGAGCAAAGGATGCAAATATTATTGACAGTTTGTCTAAATATGTTTCCATTTTTACAAGGTTGCCGTATTTGCCGGAGATTAGGTTAGCTTTCTTGGTTTTGAAGATATCATCTAATTTTAACTTTGTCAGATAGATGTTGGAGAGCTGCCAAATATGTTCTTAATAGATTACCATCCGGATAATGTGAAAATAAGAGGCAGCCTTGGGTTAGAGCTGTTTTGATTATCCTAATGTATCTCAACAACACCGCTATTGAATCAGGAAGAGGCAGAACCTGGAAAAGAGAATGTGTACCAGGTGAGAATGGATTCTGAGGAGCGTGAATATCAAACCCATTTGTTTGCGTTCAAATGAACATAATACATTAGATTCCGATAATACGATAATAGGAACCAAGCATTTCTAGTAACAACTGGCTGAAACTTTTATCTAGACAGCACATTTTATATAAGTGGAACAAAAGAAGAAGAGACCAGACTACATTCATATCGTACAGTAAATTATTTCCTGCCCCTTAGTAACCTTTCCAAATGGATATCCATCTGTCATATGGAGAAAAATAAAAGATAATTTAAGGATTCTGTGTCGTTTTATATTTGCTGCATAAGCTTTCATAATTGTTATTTCCTAGAAATGGAAAACTCAAAAGTGAGGAACAAACTTTCTATAGATGTCCTTCCTTGTCTTTTTAAATATTATAACTAAGTTAATAAAGCATGGTTAAGCCAATCTTGACTTAGTGTGAAATGTGAATTCAATTATGGAATATCAGTTCCAAAAGATGTTTTTTTTTTTTAAATGTATGACCTTTTAAAGCAAGGGTCTTCAAATGTGGCAGGTTTAAGGCTTGTGGACTTCAACTCCCAGAATTCTTCCTCCACAGACATGTTAGCTCAGGAATTCTGGGAGTTGAAGTCCACAAGTCTTAAACTTGCCAAGTTTGAAGCCCCTTGTTTTAAAGAAATGGAACCAGTTTCCAGAGCCTTGCTGGGCTCCCCATTGTTAAGTGTCCAAACAGAGGATAAACAGCTTGTCAGATCTGCCATCACATCACTTCATCCTTGCTTTGCTTTGCTGGCATCCTGCCATAAAAGGGTGGGGTGGGGTGGAGAAGGGGGTATGACAGGAACCAGAAGTGTCAGTTGGAGTCAACGGTTGGGAGATCCAAGGACACAGGTATGAGAAAGGAATGCAAACACACATCAAAGAGGTATCAAACTTTAGATTTGTTACCAAAAACACCTAGTTTGAATATCATTGGTCATTAACAAGATGACCAAGGAGGGAAGACCTGGGAGAAGGAAAAATCACTGGGTTTAACAGGGGAATATTCAGATCTGGCTTTGTTGATACAGCAACCACTTTAGTGGCTTTAATAAAAGTATACCTTTTGCTACAAATGCAGTTGAGGGTCTTTCTTTCCTAAATGCCCCATTTATTTCAAATTCCTTCAAGGAAAAAAGTTGAGGATTAGTTGTGTCTTTTTTCAGGATCTGTAATTCTCTAATTCTCACAATCCTCAACTACTTTCCAAGAAGATTGATCGTGTGACATGATATCAGATGTGCCATTTTGCTTATTCAAAAAGCAACCTCATGAGGATTGAAGGGAGAACAAATGTGATCCTACTTGTTTCTAGTACCCCAAATCCTGAATAATGATGATGATGATGATGATGATGATGATGCCTTATATGAGCTTACAGGAGCTTCCTTTCCCTTTTCAGCCATCTATCAATATTCTACTTGATACATGTAAGTGCTCTCTTCATTAAGAAGTCATTGCAGCAAGTCTACAGCGAATAACTGCTGGCTTGCAGTATACATTTAAAAAGTGAAGCGTGAAGGAATTTCTTAATTTGGGTGCACTGAGTGCCTGAGACACTTAGAAATGGTCATTAACAGCCAATATCAAGTATTAAAAATTCTCTTTCAACTCTCTGAAAAACCCAATTGTGCATATAGACAATATGCAAAAAAAAAATCAGCTTCTGCAGGGGAGAACTTGATAAAAGGACTTGTGGTTTTGATTAGGGATGAGTTGGGCTTGCTCTTCATTTGTTTCTATTTGGTTAGCTGGGGGAAAATTGACTTCTTTTGTCAGCTTGTTGGAGAAGTCGGTTGCAAGCCATTGCATATTCAGAAATGGTAGCATTTTTGGTTGTTCTGTTTTTGGGGGGTTTGGAGGGAGAAGAGTTGCTCATTTTTTTCAAATGACTTTAGAAAAGAGAGATATAGTCCAGTTGGATTGTCTGTTTGTATCATTGCAATGTCATGCTAAAAGCTTTCAAACAATGCATTCAAACGACTGCTGGTGATATCATTCTACATATAGTGAACAAAATGTCACTATCGGGATTCTGGCAGTTACTCCAATTAAATCATGAGTCTCGAGCCAAACTTCAAAAGGATTTATTGGGAGTTAACATGTCCGGCACTGCCTGGGTGAAGCAGACTCTGAGACACATAATTCATTGTCACCCTTGAACCTGGTTTTCCCTCACCCCTGGGTGTATCGTAATTCATATTCTCCAATGGGATGCATCCATAGCCAAGAGTTATCAATCATGCTCTCCAGTTAGAATTTTGCACGGCAGAAACTTCAGTCACCTAGTTACTATCTTTGAAAACATTTATGGAATGCACTTTAGATTTTCAAGCTACCACACTGCTCTTTCAAACCCTCTTTCCCACTCCCTTTCTGTTGGCAACTCTAAAAAGACCATAGAAATATTTTATGTGTTGACAGTCAGCTTTGGATATTTTATGAGTTGACAGTCAGCTTTCCATATTTTGCTTAGCAACTTCCATGCTGCCACATTTTAGTGCCTGGGAATTTGGGAGGGGGGAAATCTCACAGAGAGGTGGAAGTTGAGACATAACAACAGTCTTCTTCTCAGTCAAGGACAAGTTATCCTGCACCTGGGTAGGAGTGGTTGAAAGGATGTCTCCAATTGGGATGACTGATGATTGGACCATGTGATGGACTAATAGATACAGGAATGGATCTTTGATTTTCAGTTACAAAGGGAAAACCCGGCACTGCCAGATGTGCCAATATGACAATTCTAATAAAGTGGAACTTTGAGAAAATGCTTGTCTCAGACTCTTTTGCATTGGAGTTTGTTACTTGCAACGCTGACACAAAACGTATATCTTAATTTATAAACTACTAAAACTCTCATTGTAGTGACCTCTACCTGGGTCAAACAGTGCATCTCAGGGCAATGAAACAGGCATACATTTCACCTGAGAAATGGCAACTATCTTCACAGTTACATTTTCAAATGCATTTCTGATATAACTCAAAACTTACCTCTTGCGTGATGAGTGGGGGGGGGGACATTAATTATATCTTCCCTGTGTTGTCATATTCTAAGGTCTGTTTAAATAATGGCAGAAAATGAGTATTGACTCTATTGGGTGATATTTACAGTTTGAACACTATACTGCCCTTTACATCTGTTATCATTTCCAGAACATCATATCCATCATGCTCCATGTCAACTTTCAAATACATAAAGATGATATATTCAAGCGTTTCAGTTTCCAACTTAGCATTACTATCTTGTGAATATTCCATCAAGTTAGGTGTTTGTTTTGCAGAGAAATTACTCGGACAACTGCATTTGTAATTATTGATAGAAGTAGAAAGCACCTGATATTGCCAATGTAACTACAGGCTTGGCTTATGCTTACAAAAGGCTAATTGTGAATCCAAACTCTGTTTCCTTGTCTGTTTGGAGAGAGGAAAACTTACAGATCACTGCACAAACTCATCTCCAGATGAGAATCTGTGACCACCAGAGCAGCTTTCAATTGTTTCACCATACTTATTCTACAAGAAGATGCAAAGTACGTTCGGGTTTGTTCAAAAGTATGGTCACTTTTTTTCCGCTGTGATCAATGTAGTTTAAGTTGTTTATTCTGATGGAAAACATAGTTTCCGGGGCTCTTCCTGATGTCAGACAACCTGCTTCCTACACTGTTTTATATGCTTTGTGGGGATAACAATACAGAACTATGATGGATTAAATTTCTCCCTAGAACTAAGGCGAAATTTCCTGACAGTTAGAACAATTAATCAGTGGAACACCTTGCCTCCTGAAGTTGTGGAAGTTCTTTCAACACTGGAAGTTTTAAAAAAGAAACTGGATGACCATTTGTCTGAAATGGTATAAGGGTTCCTGCCTAGCAGGGCAGGGTTAGAATGGAATGGAATAGAATAGAATAGAATAGAATAGAATAGAATAGAATAGAATAGAATAGAATAGAATAGAATAGAATAGAATAGAATAGAATAACAGTTGGAAGGGACCTTGGAGGTCTTCTAGTCTAACCCACTGCTTAGGCAGGAAACCCTACACCATTTCAGACAAATGGTTATTCAACATCTTTTAAAAAAGCTTCCAGTGTTGGAGCATTTACAACTTCTGGAGGCAAGTTGTTCCACTGATTAATTGTTCTAGCTGTCAGGAAATTTCTCCTTAGTTCTAGGTTGCTTCTCTCCTTGATTAGTTTCTACTCATTGCTTCTTATCCTGCCTTCAGGTGCTTTGTAGAATAGCTTGACTCCCTCTTCTTTGTGGCAACCCCTGAGATATTGGAACACTGCTACCATGCCTCCCCTAGTCCTTGTTGGACTAGGGTTGGACTAGAAGACCTCCAAGGTCCCTTCCAACAGTTCTGTTCTGTTCTGTTCTATTCATTTCCATCTCACTTTGTATATTCTGTTATGGGGTCCCATCCAATTCTGTTATTCTGTTAATTTTTTTTTTTAAAAAAAGGCAAAACATACTTCAGTTATTTCTAACTCCCCCCCAGTATTGTCTATTTCAACCCCCTTTTTTTTCTGCTCAAGGATTAAAGGCTATCTCAATCTAACTATGCCTCATTTTATTTATGGAAGATATCTGCAGCCATTCTAATGTTCCATGCATCTTAATAGAACTAGTCATCACTTTTATCTGATTTGGTAATCTCATTATGGACTGAAAGCCAAGCAGCTGAAGTTGGCAGAAAGCGGCTCCTAGTTGACTAAATGGGATTTAGAAAATTGGATTTATTCTGGTAATGTTGGGTCTTAATGTTCATTTTCTCCTGGAGCATTTTAAAACCTGTCCACTTGTTACATTAGGAGGAAACATATTGGGAATTTTGAAACACCTTCCTTAATTTTCTAGAAACTTGGGCATCTTGTTAATGAAATGAGTGGATTCTACCTGTTATTGATTCTGCCATTGAAGTGGATTATTATCTGAACAGAGAGTGGCTTCATTTTACAGACTCATCCTATTTTTTAAATAAGAAATAATGTATATAATGGAGTGTTGATCTTCATCATATGTCAATGTCCACATTACAATACCATCTCAGTAAGGAACCTCAGCCGTGCTTGACAAGATTTCCTGCCTCAATGGATCTTTTGCTTTGGCTGTCAGTTCTAGATTAACTTTAGCATGTCTTGTGTTTTCTAGTCTTCTTGCCTGATTATGACTCATCTAGATTTCCCTAGAACCTGATTGATCTTTGATCTCGACCACCCAGCCTTAAAAGTCTGATATTTTGGGGGGAACCTATCCATCTCTTACTAACCTTTTTCCCCAAAATTCTAGTTATGGGCAAACTTTCTGGACACTTCCTTGGAACAAACTGCTGAAGAAAGACAAATCTGGGAATAAGTACATTTATATGTTATTACATACTTTTGTTAAAAAAGGTATAACTTAACCTTTTTTAAAACAAGAAACAAAAACAAAGGAGTTCAGGATTTAAAAGTATGAGCTGCAAGAATAAGGAATACACTCTGAATATGTGCAACTCAAAAAAAAGGAAGGAAGGAAAGGTGGAAAGGAAAGCAGGGAAGGAAGGAGAGAGAGAGGAGGGAAGGGAAGGGAAGGAAGGAAGGAAGAAGGGAAGATGAATAAATATATAAATATGAGATGGAAAGTGTTCTATACCTGCAGATTGATTGTGCATATAAGTTTATGCACATTGCACTTATGAAGTGTGCAGCAGGAAGCAACTTTTATAAAAGACTACAGAAGTGATCCTGGAGAGATTTGGGATAAAGTTTTAATAACTATCCATTATTCCAGACAATCTGGAATATATTTTTCCATCACCCCACACTTCCTATGTATGTCAAACATCAACAATGGTCTACTGTTTTAATGCTCGTTGGTCTTTGCTGATCAATTTTGGAATGATCAACAGAGTTTGAACAAAACCCCTGGAAGCTGCAGTGGAGAAATTGCTTCCCAGTCAGGCTTGCAACCGCCATGAAAATGTTCTTCCTCCTTATTTATGTAGAGCCTCCAGATGCTGCTGTGCTAAATCATACTTGGATATCATCTAAAACTTGTTCCCAGCTAAGTAGTACAGCCAGCAATAATAGGATTCAGGTTTGGTGATCAACATTTCACAATATTGCTGTGTGTTTTCTGTGCAGCCCCTTTTCAATGATAAGGTGCTTGTCATCTGCTTCATATGCACCATAATGTATGCGTCTCTTTAACCACTATAATGTATGCATCTCTTTAGCTTCTTTCTCTTGCTTCACTCACATTTAAATCCTACACCAGTCTAGTCTAGGGATGTCAAACTCAATTTCATTGAGGGCCGCATCTGGGTTGTGGTTGACCTCGGAGTGGAGGTGGGTCATGACCGATTGAGTGGGTGTGGCCAACTGAGTAGATATGATCAGCTTGATGCCACTCACTGAGTGTGGCCAACTGGGTGGGCATGGCCAGATTGATGCCACTCCCCAAATGGCTGGCATGTTTCCTGTTCATATTGGGTAGGCCAGGCTGAAGTCACGGCCCCTTACATTTTCCAGGATGGTTCAGTGGGCTGGATTTGAACATATTGTGGGCTGGATCTAGCCCACAGGCCTTGTGTTTGACTCCCCTTGTCTAGCCACTCTATACATCTGCAGAAATAAGCTATAGCTCACCATGATGTTAGACGCTAGAAAGAGTTCAGAGAAGAGCAACAAAGATGATTAGGGGACTGGACGCTAAAACATATAAATGTTGTTTGAGTTGGGTATGTCTAGTCTAGTGAAAAGAAGGACTAAGAGTGACATGCTAGCAGTCTTCCAATCTTTCAGGGGCTGCCACAAAGAAGAGGGAGTCAAGCTATTCTCCAAAGCCCCTGAGGGTAGGACAAGAAGCAATGGATGGAAGCTAATCAAGGAGAGAAGCAACCTAGAATTAAGGAGAAATTTCCAGACAGTGAGAACAATTAACCCAACTTTGTCTATTCTATTCTATTCTATTCTATTCTATTCTATTCTATTCTATTCTATTCTATTCTATTCTATTCTATTCTATTCTATTCCATTCCATTCCATTCCATTTCATTCTATTCATCAACATTGAGGTTGTTTAATAAAATTTGGCATTGGTCAAAGATGATGATGATGATGTTGATGATGATGATGATATCATCAGACTAGTTACGTTCTGTAATTATATGGGCCAGGTCTCGCCATGCCTTCCAATCTTGCACTGCTTCTTTGAGTTGTTTTATGTTCCGGCAGAAATCAGCTTTGATAGTGTCCTGATCTCCTTTTACCGCTAACTCTTCCAAGCATAATTGTTTTCTCCAGTGAATTCTCCCTGCATGACATGGCCAAAGTGAGGCCCTGTTTTGTGATTTTGCTTTCCAGTGATTTGTCTGGTGTTATGCTTTCCAGCTCTTGCTAGCAGACTTTGGATTATTATTATTATTATTATTTGCCATTGTAGACTAACATGGCTCTCTTCTTACAAAAACAACACAGGTAGACAATGCCATTTCTAAGGCATCTTTGGGGAACCAGCTTTTTGCATGGGGAAATCTAGCCTATAAAGAAGAAGGAAAACATGGTTGCTTGCTTTTGCTTCTTGCTTTCCAGATTTTAAGGAGGAGATTTTGATGCAGACAAGTATTTCAAAATTAATTCCTATTGCTTTAGAATGATAGGCTGCCTTTTCCATCACTTTACGTACCCTGCTGTGTGCAGAAAGGATGCCAGAGAACTTAAACATGTAATTATTTATTTTCTGCAATTCTGAACAGCTTTCATTGTTAAGGAAGGTCATCTTTCCAAACTTACTAACATTCCACTAATGCTAATGTTAATTAAGATTGTCAGCTGGCAAGATAACTTTACAACGAAAGGAGAAAACAGGGTGGTGGTGATATTTTCAGGATTTAGTCAGGACAACATCCCACCCAGAAAACTTATTTCTATGATTCTTATGCTTGCTTTCATAATGTCCATTAGCTATTCTTAAACTCGGTTAATTAGCTGTTTCCAACTGATTTATTACCAAGCTGCTGACAAGTTCAGACAATTTCTTTGTTTGCAGCAATGGCAGTTCTCGCTAATTAGTAAAGTCCAAAGCATTCACTATTTATGACCAAACAATTTTGAAATGCCCCAAAGACTCACCACTGGTTAATAAGATAATTCAAATGGCATTAAATGCAACGTGGACATTTTTTACAGCAGCAAAGATGCCTGAGAGCAAACTATTTGACAAGGACTGTGAATTTTGAATTAGTGTGAGGGTAGTTGTTTCAACAAACTAGGGAGTACAGCTATAGGAGTAGTAAGATTATGTGGCAAGAATATATTAGCTTCCAACCGGTATATTACCAAAAGGATATGAGAGAGAGCAAACATCTTATTTTGAGTGTCATAGGCATGTGACTAAGTTTATCTGAGACTGAAAATGCTAAGAAGAATTAGATTTGTTTAGGACATGGATGGGAGCCCTATAGGAAATATCAAGGCTGCAGGCTACACCAGTGGCCTCAGTGTTTGGATACTAGGGACCAGTTCCATGGAGCAGAGGGTGTGTGAGTCATGGATCTGAGTAATGCTCCCAAGTTCCAGTGGTGGGATTCATTATTTTTTTACTACTGGTTCTGTGGGCGTGGTGGGTGTGGCTTGGTGGGTGTGACAGGGGAAGGAGACTTCAAAATCTTCATTCTCTCCCCCCCCCCCCACTAACCTGATATCCAGCTCTGTTCTCCTGTGCAGGGCAACTAAAGAAGACCCAGCCGATCAGCTGGGACTCAATGGGAGGGGGAGAATAAATGGGGGCAGGGGCAGTCAGATATGGTATTTGCCAGTTTTCTGAACTACTCAAAATTTCTGTTATAGGTTTTCCGGAACTGGTCAAAACCTGCTGAATACCACCTCTGCTCCTAACCAATTCAAGACTCTGACACCTTGGCTTCCTCAACAATCCAGTTTATTGGGTACATCATATCGTCACGGTCAAAGATGAAACCAACATTGAATAATTCCCATGGTTTTGGTACAATTAAAGAATCGATACTATCCACCCTCCTTGTGTCACAGGTCACATTAGCCAACCAAGCAGATGATGAACTTCTCAGGATTGCTTCCTGCCGTTGCTAGGGTATGCTGATTTGGCCTTGGTTCTCAGGAATCTTATCGTTGTTATGTCTGGCACATTGGAGGAAAACATGCTACATTATTTAAGTCCCCCTCCCACCCATAAGTATGGCAACTAAGACATGAAGCGAGAAAAATATGGCTTCTTCGAGAGTCCTTTTGAGAGCTGACAGCATGTTTCGCATGTTGCTTGCATTCCACAAATGGGGCTTCGCTTGTTTGCGTGCCCCACTTTCTGGCACGCTGAAGCCCATTGCTGTTCCACAAACTGGGAGTTGGAGACCCCTAGGCTACATAGGTTAAATGAATAAACGATGAAATAAAAACCCTGGACAAGAGCAATTGCAAAACACCTCTGTAGAACAGCCAAGAAAACTATTAAGAGTTGTACATGCAATCTCCAGAAGTCAAGCTTGATTTAAGAGAGTCTGTTCGTTTAGTTGATCAGTGCATTAATATTGACCTTTAGACCTAACCGAAGCTATCGACAAAATGCTTGTATCCCAAGAGCAGCAGGTTCGTTGGTATGCATATCTGTATGTATGTATCAGAGATGCACACAATATTCCACCCAACCTAAAACTGGATTTGGATTAATTCTTTGACTTCACAAGGTAAACCAGAATGCGATACAGGCCATTACAAGGCTCACAGACGATTTGATGCTCCTGAACTTGCAGAATCCTGATTGTGTTCCTTGGAAGGAACCCTGCTGCTTTCAATTTTTGTTTCTCCAGGAAAGTACCAGGAGAGATGAGAAAAAATTGAATGACTTACTCATTGCCTTCTAATTTCATGGAACATCCAATCATTGGGTCTTAGAGGAGACCTATTGAGTTCTTCATTCCTAGAGGCCATTTATTTTTGCCCCAAATAAAAATATAATACAAAAAAAAAAGATAAAATAGTGACATCTTTAGTTGGTGATCTCTGAAAAAAAACCCATGTTTCATCTAAGAACTTGGAATTATCCAAGTAATGTTGTAAGATATAAAATGCACCCAGCAAGGTCAGTTGTTTTTTGGGGTGGGTGCGGGTGGAATTGCAATTGATATTAATCCTACTGTACCAATATCTATAGGAATGCTTTGGAAAGCTTTTTCTGTAACTTCAATCATTAGAGTTCCACTTTCTGTATTTTCCCCCAATTCCTTCTCTGAATTTGGTTATTGCTGTATCTACAAAGAAGTACTCCTTTTAATTGATGTTGTATCATATGTGCCAGATTCTAGATAGCAGTCAGTTGTTAGGCAAAATTCTCAAGAAACTTTAACATCATAATTTGCAACAGGGTTTCCCCCCCCCCCTGCTTTTTCATTTGAGTAAGGATCTAGGGCTCGAAATTACCAAACTTACCCTTTTGAAGTCTGGCAGACATCTTGATGAAAACATACCTCAATACTGTCCTGCTTGCAAATTTTATTCCTTTCTATTACAGTATTTCTTTTAAAGTAAGGGAAAAAAATGGTTGTATATTTTCCATGCAAGTTGATGTTCCCACTCTCATTTTGGATTTGAGCCCAAGTCAGATTGGACAAGCTCTGATTTACACTCAGCTGAATCAGGATATTTCTCTGGACTGCTGAATGGTGCACCATTGTGGCAGCATAAAAGTATTATCATTCTGTTTGCCTCCTTTTTGGTCATCAGAAGTTCCTGAATCTGTCTACTTTTGCTTGGCTGGTTAATATAAAAGTCAATGAGCATCTAGTCACAACAGATGCTAAAACATCTTTCCTGTATATAGAGATGCCACAATTACTCCTCCACGACGTACATCCTCTTGGAGTTATAACCTTTGTTACATCAATGAATGTTGCTTGATTCATGAATTTTATGTCTCCATAAACTGCAACATTGTCAAGGATGCTGAAAATGGGTGTATTTACAGCTCTAGCCATTTAAATGTAATGCACGGTCAAACAGCTAGAATACCAATCAGCTCAATTAGCATTCATGCTTCTCAATGTCTAAATACTCAGCAATGCAAAGTCTTTTTTCTGGATACAGGAACTTTCAGATTTCCGTGTACTGTATTCTTTACCAATTGCAAAACAATTCTTTATCAATATTATACAGAGATAGATATGATAGAGATGGTACAGGTAGAGGTAGAGGTAGAAAGAAAGGGAGAAAGACAGACAGACAGAAAGGGAGGTTGATAGAGGTAGAGGTGGAGGTGGGGAGAGAAATGTGTAGAGTATGGGAGATGATCAGGCTGAGTTGGAGGACAGGATTAAATGTGTCATCAGTTTGGAATCATTGCGAAAGCCACAAGAGACCAAGTCCACACACACACACACACACACACACACTCACACAAACACACACGATGAAATCTGTTGACTCTTACCTAGTGCCAATTTAGTTTGGAAAATTAGTTGCTCAGATATTTATGTATAGGTGGCAAGAGTAAACCGTTAGTGCTTTGAATTCAACTCCTGTTCCTGGTTATCAATGCCTGGCATAGCAGTAAAGATGATAGAGGGATAGAGATGATAGCAATAGAGGTAAACTGATGTGTACTCATGTATATATGTAAAAGTAAAGATGTAAATATATGTAAAGGTAAAGGTTCCCATCATACATACATACTAGTTGTTTCCGGCTCTAGGGGGAGTGCTCATCTCTGTTACAAAGCCGAAGAGCCAGCACTGTCTGAAGATATCTCTGTGGTCATGTGGCTGGCATGACTAAACACCAAAGGCACATGGAACGCAGTTCCCTTCCCACCAACGGTGGTCCTTATTTTTCTACTTGCATTTTTACATGCTTTCGAACTGCTAGGTTGGCAGAAGCTGGGACAAGTAATGGGAGCTCACTCCATGATGTGGCCCTAGGGATTCAAACCACCGAACTGCCAACCTTTCTGATTGACAAGCTCAGCATCTTAGCCACTGAGCTACAGCATCACTTTTCTATATACGTACCCTTATTCAGTCTCTATAATCTATGTATGAATTTGGTTAACCAAGTCACTAAAACTATTTACTCTTAGCATCAACTAGACTGGTAGTTCACTGTAGCTTTAACAAAACAAAGGATCCTTCTTGAACATTGACATGTTCTTATAAGAGTTGGGTTTTTTCCCTATTACAAGCCTATTCCCATTATTTATTATTTCACCGTGTCAGTGGTTGGATGATTTTAGATGATGCTATAAGTAACTAAGGGGGATGGCATGTTTGTTTGTTTTTAACCTTCCCTTTGTTTTTTATAAATAACTCAAGGCAGCAAACATACACTATATTCCTTCCTCCTCTTTTCCCAAAACAAGAAGGCAAGTTGGATTGAGAGAGAGAGGCTGGCCCAAAGTCATCTAACTGACTTTCATGTCTAAGGTGGGACTAGAACTCACAGTTTCCTGGTGATTGGCCGAGTGTCACCTGGTCAGCCTAAGGCAGGACAAGAATTTACAGTGTCCTGGTGATTATTGGCTCAAGGTCACCCTGCCAACTTTCATGCTTAAGATAGGACTATGTGTGATGAAGTATATATGTCTATACCACAAACTCTTGGCCCAAAGACTAGATTCTAGGTGATTTATAGAGGTATTTGATAAATTGCAAAACAAAAACAAAACAAAAATACCCACCGCTGTTTATTACTATGTTTTGCTTTGTAAAATCATGCATTGAAGATACAAGAAAATGTAAAAATATGTTGGTTATGTGGTCGTTGCATAAAACCAGGTAAATAATGCATTACAATTGAATATGCAAGATACAGAAAAGGGCAGAGGTGATCTCAGAAGGGAGACTAATGTGCAATTACTCATTAAACAGATACTGGAATATCCTCACTCACCTCAGCTTGAAACTACTTGATGAAACTGAGCAATGAAGAGCTGTTAGTAATAAAAGTATTTTTTAAAACAAACAAACAAACAAACAAACACAACATTGGGCTTTTAAAAATTCTGGTGCAAATCTAATTGTAGTTGCAATAGTGGAAACGTGTCTACCATTTCTATTAATGAGAATCTCAAAATGTTTTGAGAAGAAAACATGCATCCATTGATTTTTCTGAAGTATGTTTTTAGGAAATTATTTAATCAGCTTTTTTTTTTCTTGTTAAAAATGTCAAGGAACGTATTGTTTAGATTGATAAAGCTGCTGTAGAGTGTTAGGTCACGTCAAATGAATAAAAAATCAATTTGAAGAAAGAACACGAGAAGTCTTTAGAATTTCATTGCCCAATCAATAAGGCTAGAAAATTAAGATGTCTTTGCCAAGAACTGTTTAATCTGATTTATAGGCAAATTGTGATCATCTTTGTTCCATATTTTCATCCATGAATATAGACCGTCTTCTTCTATCCATTGTTTTTCAATTATGCCAGTAACAAAACTTCTTCAAAGTGAAATGGGAACACAGTTTCAACCTAAGTATAAAACTTTCAATAAAAGTTTGCACACGGTTATCTTGAAAGGAAAGGACTAATTACGTAAGCAAGCTAAAATGTCTCCTGATGCTTTGTTCTTCCGGTTGACAATCTCTTTCTATTTGGAGGGGAAGAAGGGCTGTTTGAGAATGAATCACAAGTAAACAAGTACCAGAAAATGGAATGCAGTGATGGGAAGCAGGATAACCTACATTGAAATATGGATCTCAGTATTTATGGGTGTGCACGCCTTCGGGTTAGTGTTGACTCCTGGTGACTACCAGGACAAATCTCTGTAGTTTTCTTAGTAAGATTTTGGAAGTGGTTTTCCTTTGTCCTAGGGCTGAGAGAGAGAGAGAGATTGGCCAAGGTAACCCACCTGGCTATGTGCCTAAAGTGGGATGAGAGCTCACTGTTTCCCACTTTCTAACCATTACACCATACTAGCTCTCTATGGATCTTAGTACCTATTTACTTGCTCAACGTCCCTTTTATTAATTGTGCTTCTTTCACTTTGAGCAGAAGTTCTAACCCGTTGTGGGAAGACATACCCATCTGGTTCAATTCCAAGCTGGGAGAAAGACAAAAACTGGAGACAAAATGGAGGTTGGAGGTTGATTGGAAAGATGGTTTAACTCTCCAAATCCCCAAAATCAATTGATTGATGATTATGTGCCTTCAACTCAACTCTCGGAGATCGTCCTGGCTGTATTTTCTTCATATTGACCTTCCCCTAACCTGATCTCTCAGGTCTTCTAGAGTTATACCCATCACCACTATAACTGTATCCATTCATGTTGCTACTGGTCATGCTCTTCTTCTCTTTCCTTCCAATGTTCTCAATCTGTAACACATTTTCTTCTTTTTAAGTATGAGCCGTGGTGGTGCAGTGTTAAGTGTGCAGTACTGCAGGCTACTTCTGCTGACTGCCAACTGCCTGCAATTTGGCAGTTCGATTCTCACCAGCTCAAAGTTGTCTCAGCCTTCCATCCTTCTGAGGTGGGTAAAATGAGGACCCCAAATTGTAGGCTAAACCTGTAAACCACTTAGAGAGGGCTGTAAAGCACTGTAAAGAGGTATATACAGTAAGTCTAAGTACTATTGCTATTGCTATTTTTGTGCTGTTAAACTGATCTGTTTAGCAATTATATGATCTGTCTAAGTTGGTGGCCAACTGGGTTAAGCATGCTGTGAAAACAGAGTCATGATGTGTCTCATAATATTTACCCTAGCACAGATGATTCTCCTTATATACTGCCTGCCAGGCGTGTCCTAGATTCTTGGTGAAACTTTGAGTGTTGAGTATTATGACAACAATCGCTCAAGTTGCAGAAACCCTGTTCAAATCCTGTCCGATAGAACTACCCGAGGGCCCATTTTGTCCCACCAAATGTTTATGCAAATGCTCCCTGCAGTAGTGAACATATTACATCCACTGAATATCCCCCCTCGCCCTTAATAGATCGCTTTATCGGCTTGTCATAAAAAAAATAGCCAGTTGCAAATTAGCAATGCTAACTAGTGTTCTAATAAATCTGTAGAGCAATTGCAGGGTTCAGAATTACTTTCAGAAGCATTTAATAATGACAATCTAACATATTTATCTAACATCCCCAGATAAAATAGCTAATCATTACAGAGAATTTAAAGGCGTGATTGGCAGATCTAAGTCACACGAGGGAGAGATGAAGAATTCCCCCAAATATTTTCTTCTCTACCCACAAATAGCGGAATTCCAGTTGACTCTCATTTGTAGATGATTGATTTCTCGGACTGAATTTTCATTTCATTGCAAAATGCTTACAATCCACCACCAAAATCCTCATTTTTTTCATTGGAGCAGAATGATGGAAAATGGATTCACTTTCTACCCAGAATTCAATCTCCAGATTTTACTGATCACTGTGGCCAGTTTTGCATAATGCTATGAAGAAGAAGAAGAAGAAGAAGAAGAAGAAGAAGAAGAAGAAGAAGAAGAAGAAGAAGAAGAAGAAGAAGAAGAAGAAGAAGAAGAAGAAGAAGAAGAAGAAGAAGAAGAAGAAGAAGAGGAGGAGGAGGAGGAGGAGGAGGAGGAGGAGGAGGAGGAGGAGGAGGAGGAGGAGGAGGAGGAGGAGGAGGAAGAGGAAGAAGAAGAAGAAGAAGAAGAAGAAGAAGAAGAAGAAGAAGAAGAAGAAGAAGAAGAAGAAGAAGAAGAAGAAGAAGCAGCCTCTGAATTTTATTTTTCTTTTCTTTGAAAGATTCAATATCAAAAGTCATTTTACTTTGGTGAGGTTAGTGTAGAGTTGGGGAAGAGAGGGAGGAAAGGAGTGAAGGGAAGGGAAGGAAGGAAGGAAGAAGGGGAAGGAAGGAATTCTTCTGTCTCTATTTTTGACTATTAGAATGGTCACTGTAAGCGACAGCAGTAGCTTCTTTGATATCTCATTTATATAAGCAGGTTTTATGTCTGACATTCTAAAACCTGCCAGGCCCAATACATTTTTTAAGAATCCATTATTTTGTGACTGACTCTTTATTCCTCTGCATCTATAATCATAAATACCCTGCGTGGTTCTGTCTCCTTGCATCTTGGCCATATGAAATATTCAGCAAGGCATGCAACTCTTCAGAAGAAGAGGAAGCACCGGCTTGGCTGCCTTCCATGCAGATAGGAGAAATATTCAAAAGCAGGCAATGTAAAAGGCCAATCTCAAATCTAACTTGATAGGTGGCAACAGGTATAGCTCTAAAATTTTAATAGGCCAAGTTGATTTTGTTCGGAAAAGCCCGAGTAATACTACAGAAGATAAGTCATGCTAAGCAGAGAAACCCCCCTGTATTTTTTTTTCCTCCTAACTTCAGTTCTCATTCAGTTTAATAAAATATAATTTGTTGCTTACATTTATTTAAAGGGAAATGGAGTTTTGATAACATTCTCATAGAAAAGAATGTGGTGTTCTTGTGGTTAGTTAGTGAGAAGGGAGCCAAGAGGTGCTTGTATACAGGTTAATTTTTTATTTTTTTATTTATTTGATTTGTCAATCACTTACAAGATAATAGATATAAGTATAAACATGAGTAAGAATACAGGAAATAGGTACAAATAAATGGGGACAATAGGACAGGGACGGTAGGCACGATGGTGCACGCCCCTTACAGATCTCTTAGGAATGGGGTGAGGTCAATAGTGGATAGTTTGAGGTTAAAGGAGTGGGGGTTAGAGGATGTAACAACAGAATCAGGTAGAGTATTCCAGGCATTGACCACTCTGTTGCTGAAGTTGTACTTTCTGCAATCAAGTTTGGAGCGGTTAACATTGAGTTTGTATCTGTTGTGTGCTCTTCTATTGTTGCTGTTGAAGCTGAAGTAGTCATTGACTGGTAGGACATTGTAGCAGATAATTTTGTGTGCTATGCTTAAGTCTAACCATAGGTGGCATAGTTCAAGGTTGTCCAAGCACAAAATTCTCAAGTCTGGTGATATAGGGTATTCTGTTGTGAGCAGAGGAGTGTAATACTCTTCTTGTGAAATGCTTCTGGGCTCATTATATCCTGTCTTCATTATAAAATCTCATCTCCAGTGGTCTGGAGGCTCCCTGGCTTCTACTCATTCTGAAAGAAAGAAAGAGAGAGGGGGGGAGAGAGAGAGGAGGAGAGGAGAGAAGAGAAGAGAAGAGAAGAGAAGAGAAGAGAAGAGAAGAGAAGAGAAGAGAAGAGAAGAGAAGAGAAGCAGGCAGAAATATCAGGAGCAAAAAAGAGAAGAGAGATTAATAAAAAAAACTTCACCAGCTCTTGGGACTTCTTTCTTTCCCTTTCTTTTAATTCCATGGTTGGAGGTCAAGATGTCATTTTTTTTTTCTTGCAGCCTTTTTCTACTGGTGCTTCTGTCCTTGCTGAGGTGAATCCCTGTCCATGATAAATTTATTTATTAGATTTCATCCCACCTTTAATATTTTATAACAGGGGTATCTAATTTAAGGCCTGAGAGCTGGCCTGCAGGATGCTTAGATTTGGCCTATAGGGCTGCCGTGGAAACAGAGGACTGGCCCACAGCTAGCAAAAATGAACCTCACCCCACCCTGCAATATTTGCCTGATCTAAAATATATTTTTTTAAAAGAATGAAGCTGTAGCCATCCTTTTTGCACTCTGTCTCTCTAAGTTCTGGGCATTTACTGACCGTATTTGGCTGAAGTCCAAGATTTTAGCTGAAGCTACTTGGTGGGTGTCACTTTTACAAAAAATGCTTGATCTGAAAGACAAATATATTCAGGGGAAAGAAAGCGTGTGAGGAGTCGATTTGTCTTGAAGCTTTCTCTATATAATCAATGGTTAGAAGTGCAATTTGTTTTACTTTGCCAGACCTGCTGGAGACAGGTGTCATGCAGCATAATAATTCTGATAATTATTAATCCTTTTTTTTGTTTTGACAGCCTGGCTTCTGGGGATGTTTGCGACACTGACGCTCAAGGAGGGAAACTGCTCAAGGACATTTCCAAGTTCTAAAACCTAAATTTCTTTTTCTGTGTTTCCAGGTTTTACAGTCTTGATCAGGGGTGTCAAACTCAAGGCCCGGGGCCTGGATCCAGCCCACAGGGTGCTTAGATCTGACTTGAGGGGCCACCCTGAAAACAATGAAGAACTGGCTCACAGTGTTGTGGTTCCCCGGCAGCCTGTGCAGATGGCAGTGGAATCGGACAGTGGGGAAGAATGGGGACCAATCTGGGAGTCTGGAGAGGACTCGGATGGGGGTCCTTCATCTGATGCAGAGATGGGGCCAGGACCATCTGGGTGTTGCCTCTGGAGATTTGGGAGTCTGGAAGCATAGAAGCAGAGGAACAAGGGGAGCCTGTTCCCAGTGCATGTGTGCGCAGAGCTGCTAGAAGGCAAGAGCAGCTAAGATAAAAGGGGTGACTCGGGAGTAAGGCTTGGAAGTGATTGCCCATCCCATTAGGTATAAAGGACAGGCGAAGATGCAGGAAGCAAAGTAGTTTGTTCAATTCAGATTCATTCTTGAAGCTCTTTGTACTTCAGTTGGCTTCTTTTCTAGTTCATTTGATATTTCTGTTATTGGCAGCACTTCACAGGAAAGAAAGATGGGTGCTTATCTCGAGGGACTGTTTGAGATTAATTCCAGTTGGGAATGAAAACAATTCCCAGCATTGCAATAAAATAAGATTTCTTTTTTAAAATAAGTGTGTGCATAATTATGGTCTAGGAAGCCTTGGTCAGAACACAACTCATAAAACATTTTGAATATACATTTTATAGTTGACAACAGAAAGAAGGGTGGGGGGAGTTTCAAAGAGCAGACGGCAGAGTGGAATCGGAAGTACATTCCATTCATATTTTCTTCAAACACTGATTAGATGACTGAAGCTTCTGCCGGGCAAAAATCTAATTGGAGAGCATGATTGATGACTCTTGGCTATGGACGTTTTTCGTTGGATGTTACACCCAGAAGGATGGGGTGGGAGAAAGCAGAATCAAGGGTGACAATGAATTACATATCTCAGAGTTGGCTATGCCCAGGTAAATGCCGGAAATAGAATGTTACCTTCAAATAAATCTTCTTTAGTTTTGGAAGTATGGCTCGAGTCTCATGATTTAATTGGAGTAACTGCAATAATAATAGGATTCTAACCCTTTGAATCCTGGCTTCCTTTCTGGATTTCTGATTTTAGTTCTCCCAGAGCTGCTGAGGACAAGAGAAAAATGGCTCAGCAACTGCTGGAAAACAGCATCAGGGAAAGGCTATTAGAAGAGTGGAGAAAATGCATAATAGTGTAAAAATAAATTGCACTATTTCATTTAATTTGCATATATGGGACACACGGCCAAATTCCCTGAATTTTTGTGTCAAAGTAGGAGAAATAGGATGTTGGTTGTCTCAAAAAGAGCTGATTCAAACCAAGGGCTCATTAAGTCTCAGATCCTGGACAGAAATTATTCAATCAGATACATCTAAGAAGTTAATAAGCATAGACAGAAAATCTCCTTTTATTGCCATACCTCAGCAGCCAATATATTGGGTATGCTGTCATGATTCAAGGGGAAGTGGAAGTCCTTAAAGCTAGTAGTGGTCATAGAAGAGGTTTTACTCTTTCCCACAGTTGGACATGTGTTAGGTATGAAAGATCGAGTACACACGTGAAGGTCCAATTAAACTGATTGGATTTACAGGAATCTTCTCAACTAATAGTTAGCATGTGGGTTTGAGTTAAATCAATCAATCAGTCAGTTTAATGCAGTCTTAGACCAGAGACCAACAAATAAAAACACTCAGTAAGTATACAATTAAAAATTCTAGTATAAAATAATAAATAACAACTAATAAAATCCAGTCTGTCAATGATATATGGTCTAACTATACTAAAATTACAATCCATAAACTGTGTGGTCTGTTGTAGGTTCAATGCTAAAAGGGAAAAGACTAAACAGAGCAAAGGGTTTGCCACATTTGTTATATAACATAACTATAGTGGAGAAGACACATGTTTGAGACAAATCCCCAGTGCTGCTGTGCAGAATCTGAGCTGTAGTTATGGACTATTCATCTTTAAGCAGCCACTGAAGATAGGTAGCAGTCAGGATACCTAGCAGTTATTGGCAGAACATGTTTTTTGCCTAATCTCTGTGTAAAAAGAGCATGTGACCAAACATATCTAATGGCATCTGGGGAGAGTTTTGAGTTAGAGTTAGATATGGGTCAATAGCAATCAAGGTGGGATGGATTTAGTTTGTAGCTATGTAGAGATTCTAGGCTGATTCTTTTTTTTAACTCCATCCCCAGTTTTTTTTATTATTATTTATTTATTTGATTTGTCAATCGCTTAAAAGATACAGGTATAAGAATAAAGATAGTTTTGAATACATGAGATGGATACTTATAAGAAAAATAAAAATAAACGATAGGACAGGGACGGTAGGCACGATTGGTGTGCTTATGCACGCTCCCTACAGGCCTCTTAGGAAGTGTGGGAGGTCAATAGTAGACAGTCCAAGGTTAAAGTTTTGGGGGTTCTTCTCCTACAAGCTGACAATGTTTACCGAGAACTGTAAAAAGGAAAATATTAAAAAAGAACATCAGTGAAGGCACAAAATTGGGCAGAGTCCAGTGAAAATGAAACATCTCTCCATCTTTTCCTTGTTTCATGAAAATCTAGCAGAGCTTATGAAGTGTGACATATTCATTAGGGATTTGCATCTTGTCTTCCCAAAGGACTTCTATTGAAAACCCTACAGGCAAAAGGAATTCCATCTGTTAAAAGAAAACAACAATGTTGTTTTAGGCTTATTGTCCAGATGGATATTCATAAGTTCAATATGTGTGTAGATATTTTGCTTTGGTCATAAACATCTAGAATGATTTAAGAAGACCTAAGCAGAAAGCATCATGTTCAAAGATTTGATGTTTCTTTTAGAAACCCTACAGGAAGATAGACATGATACATTTGCAGATAATATAGTAATATGAGCATGTAGAATGTCTGTGGGGGCGAGGAGAGAGGGAAAGGGAGGGAGAGCACATAGACATGCAAACTCATCAGAATATCTTTCGACTTTTTTGAGGACAAACACTAATTTTTTTTTTTTGGGGGGCAATTTTGTTTTAGATTAAAGTCAGCAAATCCTTGAGCAATGAAGGAAAGTTTCTTCTTCTTGATAGTTTCTTCTCCTTCTCCTTTTTGTTCTCCTTCTTCTCACCTGCTTTTATGATGCCCCTTCTGTTTGGAATAGGAAACTGAATTAATAATGATTATCTTAACATTCTGGAGTTAACATGGTCACTATATTTGTTTCAATGCTTGTAGCCATTAGTCATTTAATAGTCTAGCCCAGAGGTCCCCAAACTTGGCAACTTTAAGACTTGTGGACTTCAGCTCCCAGAAATCCTCAGCTAGCTATACTAGCCAGGAATTCTTGGAGTTAAAGTCCACAAGTCTTAAAGTTGCCAAGTTTGAGGACCCCTGGTCTAGCCATTTTGATTAATTGCTTTCCCATTTAAATTGTTTTGTCCTATTAAGTTCATTTTATTATAGTGTGGTTGTTTTTACTATGAGCTCTTCCTCTTCGTCCACATATAACTTGATTGTAAAATAAAATAAAATGAAACTTGGTGGCTAGCTGAGCTAAAACCATTTTAGTTTTGATGTCAGAAATGTGATATATTGAGTATTTCTTTAAAGGGCGTTAAGGCAATTGATATATTGGCTGATTTATATCTTACCTTTTGACTGCACATGCTACATCTATTCTAGCTCACCATTGAAAGAAAGATGTATTTGTCAATGAATTCCTCAGAGATCATAGCAGCTTATGGTACAGAAGGTAAATACCCACATACTTCTGTTCTGGCAGTACAGACTAGCAAGCCAGGTTTGTGGATGCATTCCAGATGGATGTAAAATTATAGCAAAACTCACTTTTGGTTTCTGAATGTATGAACAGGACTGCAGGAATCTGGGTGGATCAAGCTTTGCCTCTTTGAGGATGATATCTTCACTAGCAAGGATGACACCTTTGGTAGAATGCTGTTTTAACCCTCCCTTAATACATGATTCATAATCCAGTGGAAGGCTGGAAATGTAGAGTTTTCTTCTAGATCTGCCTTGTCAAAAGACCAAAGATGGTGTTGGCAGAAATAGCAAGAATTTGATTGATTCATTGGATTTATTCACGGTTCAATGGAAGGCTGAAGTTGCAGAGTTTCACCCTTCTTCTAGATCTTCCTCGTCAAAAGACCGAAGATGGAGTGGGCACAAATAGCAAGAATTTGATTGATGGGTTAGATTTATATGTTACCAAAATCATTGTGGAAGAAAGAAAGACTTTTGTTGCTTCTGCTACTTTCCTTGCATGAAGCAAAAAGTCTCTCTCTCTCTCTCTCCCCTCCCCTGAGAACGGAGCTGGAGTTGGTAACTTGCAATCCCAAATAAAGAATGATCGATTGGTAGGAAAATAGGGTGGTTAATTTTCCTGCAGACTTTTTGGGGTTTTTTCCCAAGGCCTCTGGTCCTGTGGATTTATGTGTTTGGTGGTCCCTGAGGTCCAAAAGGTTGGCGATCCCTGGACTAGATGACCTACAAGGTCCCTTCTGATTCTGTTAATCTTAGATGGGCTCCTTCTGGTTGCTTTGATGCTTCATGTTTTCTTTTGTTACTGCTGTTACAGCTGAACACCTGAAGAGGGACACTGCTTCATTGTATTTTCTTTTCATTTTGGGTAAAGGTGGTAGTGGTAGTGATTTTTTTTCTTCTTCTTATCCCTGTCCATAGGCCCAACTGTTTCTAAACTGGCAAATTCTCAATGGCAGAATTTTATTTTTGAAAGCCTTTTCATATAATTAAATAAGTAAGGACCAAGAGGGCAAGGAAGACAAGAATGAGCCAAAGTGTCTCTTCACACATACATACCTCAGTTTTCTATTTGGCTTTATCATTTTGCACAAGGACATTGCAAGTTCCTGAACTGGAAATAACTTCTGCCAAGTCCTCTACTTTTAATTAAAAGCTTCTAGTAATAAGATGGGAAAGTAAAAGTTGGAGCTGGATTATACCCAGTAGCTCATGCATTACCAGCCAAATCAAAATTAGCTGGTCAGGAAAGAGCAAGAGAAAAAAAAAAACACCCTGGGGAATCTTTACTGCTAACAATGCTTGCTCTGGGAAGAAAAATCTATGCTTAGAAAAATCAGCTACTTCAAAGCTTTGATCAGAAATCACCTATCCTTTGTAGGGAATGTGATACAAGCCTCCCTGAATCCAATCTCTCTTTTCCTCTTCCACTGAAAGGCAGGGTGTCTGAATTTGGCATTGTGTCACTGGACAGATGATGCAATCCTGTGGAGCAATTCACTCTCACATGCCCTCTTCAAGCATTTGACAAATGCAGTTGGAGAAGGAAAATGAGACTGCGGGTTCACTGGCATTGCCTACTTGGACCTTTCTGAGACAAACCAGAAGATTGGAAGAGGTCCTGCATTGGCGTTCACTAAGACACAGTTTGAGTGTCTTTGGACAGCCAGGGACTTTGACAGTCCAGCATTCGTAGAACTAGGAACTTAGGATTGGAAGGGACTGGAAGAGGTTTTCTAGTCCAGGAGTCAGCAACCCACAGCTCTGGAGCCACACGTGGCTCTTTCATCCCTCTGCTGCAGCTCCCTGTCTCTCAAAATATGCATCACAACTGCCAATGTGTGACACCTGCAGGCACATGATTTATTGTGTTTTTTGACCCCTAGTAGGCTAACCATGGATAAATCCAAAAAAAAAAAAAAGTTTCTGAAGGAAACAGAATCTTTAATTCAACTATATATGCTAGTTTTGTGGCTGCTCAGGAAATAGT
This sequence comes from Pseudonaja textilis, assembly GCF_049901715.1. NCBI lineage: Eukaryota > Metazoa > Chordata > Lepidosauria > Squamata > Elapidae > Pseudonaja > Pseudonaja textilis. Next base: position 14,289,181 of record NC_142001.1, read on the forward strand.
CAGGCACAGAAAGGGGTTTTTGGTTCCCAGTGTTTTCTGTGGGAAACAAGTCCAAATGGCTGTTTGAGTGTTTAAGGTTGTCGACCCCTGTTCTAGTCCAAAACTCTGCTTAAGGCAGAAGAACTTATACTATCCTGGTCAAATGATTTCCCAATTTAATTTTGAAAACCTACAGTGTTGGAGCACCTACAGCTTTGGGAGGCAAGCTATTCGATTGATCAATTGTTCTCATTATTTTTCCTTGCTTCTAGGTTGGATCAGTCTTTAACAAGCTTCAACCCATTACTTCTTGTCTTTAAATTCTTTATTGTCATTGTACATATATGCACATTAGACATATAACGAAATTCACATAACACCCAGAGACCAGACCCAACACACACACACACACACACACACACACATGACAATTCCCAAACACCTCCCCACCCCCTAAAACACACACAAGCATCCACACAATAGACCAAGTAATACTGTCCAACAGCTCACTGATGTCCTATCCTCTGGTGCTTTTGAGAATAAGTCAGTCACCTCTTCTCTGCAACAACCCCACAAATATTGGAAGACTGCTTTCATGTCTCCAGTAATCCTTCTCCTTGAAAGGATAGATATACCTAACTCTCTCAAATTCCATCATACGACTTAGCCTCCAACTCCCTAATCAACTTCGTTGCTCTTCTCCGCACACTTTCTAGAATCTCAGCGTCTTTTCTGTATCATTGTGACCAGAAGTACACACAGTACCCCCAATCATGCAGCTCATTATAAGGATTTTCAATTTGCATGGATACAGTTGCCATGGGGATGCAGTGGTTAGAATGCAGTAATGCAGGCTACTTCTGCTGACTGGTGGCTGCCAGCAGTTCAGCTGTTCGATCCTGACCGGCTCAAGGTTGTCTCAATCTTCCAACCTTCTGAGGTCAGTAAAATGAAGACCCAGATTATTGGGGGCAATATTCTGACTCTATAAACCTCTTAGAGAGGGCTATGAAGCAGTCTCAAGCACCGTGAAGCAGTATATAAGTCTAAGTGCTTTTGCTATTGCTTCTGATTTTTTTCTCCATCAACTGGTGATGGTGAGGAGTACAGAAGGCATATCTCAAATACCCATCCCAATGTGGCTTCCAAGATTATATTTGATCAATGGCAGAAAGGCATTATTCGTTCCCCATTTCTATCTGATGTAGCTAAGAGAATAAGGAATGAGCAAGGACATGCTACAAAAACCCTGGCTTTGGTTTTCTCTAAATTCCTTGGATGCTTCTTTGATGTCAGTGTTGTTGTAATTCATCCCTTTCTGCAAAAGGAGACTTTCTGCAAAAGAGAAATAAAATGTACTTTGGACATTTATATGATTTATATATAAGAGCCACTGGGTTTCTTCTGCTATTTCCTAGATTGATTCCTGCTGATTTGATGGACATATCCATGTTGTTTTCTTAGCAGTAATACAGAAGTGGTTTTCTAGTCTCTTCTTCTGCGATTTTGGTTTCATTGGGCACTTTCCAGTTTTGCCCACTGACCTGATATTTACTGGTGATCTCCCACCTAAGGGATGACCACATTTGATCTTGCTTTTTTCTTTCTCTTTCAAGCTATTTTTTATTGCCACTGACATAATTTAAATGAGTTCAACTACTATGGGCACTTACGCATTCCAAATGGATGGTGGCATTAACAAAGGCACGTGATCTTCTGAGGGAGCTAATTGTCAGGATTTTGGCAGTTGCCCTAATTAAATAATGAGCCCCAAGCCAAATTTCAAAAATGTCAAAGGATTTATTAGGAGCGAACATGTCGGCATGACCTGTATGAAGCCGATTCTGAGACATGTACTTCACTATCATCTATGACTACACTTCCCCCTCACTCCTGGGTGTATCATAATTCATATTCTCCAATGAAACACATTCATAGCTGAGAGTCATCCATCAAGTTCTCCAATTAGGGATTTTCATGGCAGAAATTCTGGTAGCTTAGTTACATTCTTTGCAAGATAAGAATGGAATGCACTTTTGGTTTTAAACTGCCACATTGCTCCTTCAAATTCCACCCCACCCCTCACTCCCGTTCATGGCAACTCTAAAATAGGCATAGAAATGTTTTATGAGTTGACACTAATAATGTGTCAGCCCATGTATACAAACTGTGTACCTGTTCAAACACAGGCATTCAACATGTGACTAAAGAGCATGGCGATTTGCATGGTTAGGATGCAACATTGGAGGTTCAAGACCCAAGTGCTGCTATGGGATGGGGTGAGCTCTCATCCTTTGCTCCAGCTCCTGCTGGGGACATGAAAGGAGCTCCCAACCAGGTGTCCTCCAGGCAACAGAGATGTCACTGGCTAATCCTTTCAAAAAATATATATCTGCATGATGTGCGTAAAGGTGAAACATGATAAGAATGTGTTGGCACCATTACTCATTAACACTTTTTTATAATTCTTGAGAATAGACTCCATTAATTTCACATTTCTATAGCTAATCTGAAGAACTTCAGGGATTTAAGAGGGAGGTCATTTTGTTTCCCGTGGATACTATTATAATTTAACATTTAAAATGAAGGATAATTTCCTCTCTCTTTTTTTCAGTCATTGTTCCAGTCTTTTTTTTTTCCAAAAGGAGCTTCTTCAGTGATTTGTTTCATATTCTAACCCAATGCTCCCTTAAGAAATTAAAGACATTATAATACAATGTATAGTCTGTGCTGATTGTGAAAATGCAGCAGGGCATGGTATGATTTTCATCATGCTGGATTCCCCAGATGACTCCAGCTTCCATAATGGCTCAACTGCATGACAGCTATGGGAGAAAGACATTACACAAAGGCATGTATGCAGTTTAACAGATTAACAGAGTTGGCAGGGACCTAGTCATCTAGTCCAACCCCCTGCCCAAACACACCTTACATCATTTCTAACAGATGGCAATCCAGTCTCTTCTTGAAAGCCTCCAGTGATGGAGCTCCCACAACTTCTGAAGGCAACTTCTGTTCCATGGGCTGATTGTTCTCATTGTCAGAAAATTTCTCCTTGTTTCCAGGTTGAATCTCTTCTTGTTCAGTTTTCATCCATTATTCCTTATCTGACCTTCAGGTGCCTTGGAAAATAACTTGACCCCCTCTTCTATGGGGCGACCCCTCAAATATTGGAAGACTGCTATCCTGTATCCCCTGGTCCTTCTCTTCTCTAGGCTAGCCAGGCCCAGTTCCGGCAACAGTTCATCATATGTTTTAGCCTCCAATCTTGTAATCCTCTTGGTTCTTCTGTGCCCATTTTCTCTTCTTCTGACTAGACAATATGGAAGTGGAGAACTTAACTGGGGGAAATGAATTTGAGAAATTGATTAATAGATTTATTGGTTAACTAGTTCCTTCTTATAGTTAAGAGCAGGGGTGGAATTCTACTAATTCGCACCTATTCGCTAGAACCAGTGGTTAACATTCAAAGCAGTTCAGAGAACCAGTTGTTAGACGAAATTACTGGCCTAATCCTGTAAGGAAGGCAGGAAGGAAACATTCTGGTGTTGCTTACAGAAACTGCCTCTCCCTCTTCAGAAAGTGCCTCTTCTCTCTTATTACATTCTTGGCAGGACTAAACTTCCTGTCTCTGGAACTTCTTTGGGTTTTTTTCCCCCTCCTTTGCTGGTACTTTGCTTGTGTGAAGTGACCATTCAAAGTTACAATGGCACTGAAAAAAGTGACATGACCATTTTTCACAGTTACGACTGTTGCAGCATCCCCACAGTCATGAGAGGCCAGGTGAGGAGATGCGTGCCTCAATATGAGTGATATTGAGTTGGCCACACCCAGCCAATAACATGACCACCCAGCCATGTCCACCCAGTCACCTGACCACCAAGCCACGCCCACCAACTAAGCAATGCCCACAGAACCAGTTGTTAAAAAATTTGAATCCCACCCCTGGTTAAGAGAGTCAAGATAGGACAAACCAGAGTTTATACTACACCCCATCCTGTCTCTCCTCAGCCAAAGCTGATATTTGTGACAGTTGCCACATGTCTTCATTGAGGTTATCTCATGATTTCTCTGCATGTATTTTGAATAAAAAGCAGGAAGAGAAATCAAAAGGAATCAGTCACACAGAGATCTTTTTTAATGGTGAAGCAAACTGCGGCAGCCAGCAATCAGTAGAAATAGCCTGCAGTACTGCATTCTAACCACTGTACCACTATGGCTCTATTAAACAATTTTAAATTGTTAGTTTCCTTGTGTTGCCGTGCCCTTACCTTTTAAGAACCTGATAGGCTCGTGGTAAATGAGCTCTCCTACTGGACAGCTTTACTTGCTGTCCAGAGTTATTATATATAATGTGGGATGCCATAGAAATCTTCTAAATAAATCAGTGAATTTGTATCACGCATCGCTTAGCTGTAAATAAAATTGTAGAATTCAATTGATGCAATATGTAGCAAATAAATGTTGATGGTACAAAATTTTATTCTAGTAAAGCCCTGGATCCTTTCAGCATAAAGTAATATGTATCAAAGGCATTTAATTAAGTACCCTGGTATATGAATGCATGCGTGTGTGTGTGTGTGTGTGTGTGTGTATGTTTTCTGAGGTTATATATATTCTTTGCAACTCTCTCAATACACAGACTTACCGATAATTACAGTAATTGAATAATTCTCAGCAAAATCCTTTGGGCACATCCGCTCCACAAATGCTTTAGATACTTTATGATTCAAACAGGGTGGGGTGATATTCTTGGAGATCTCACCTACTGTTTGGGGAGAACATTATTTCCATGACAGTTGGTGAAGGGAAGCATTTCACAACTCTCAGCAACTGTTTTCCTGGTGGAAAAATCTCCACAAAATGATTGGAACATCTGGAGGAAACCATAAATAAAGCAGGACCTCGGCAGAGCTACAATTCATTGTATCCTACCCTCTATATCAATGACATTAGAACAATTAATATTCAAAACATGCTTAATTATAATTAGGCTACACAGATGTTCAAGAGGAGGAAAAAAGAAAATGGGGTTGATTTCAGGTTGAGTTCTCATGCAGACAATCTAATCTATAGGGCTTTCTCCCTCCTGTTCACCTTGTTGCTGCAGAAAAATGTCGAATTTAGTACTAACTCAGCATTTATATGCAACTCTGTGGAAACAAAGAAGGGATGTCAGAATATTGACCAAGTCTGCTATACCAGCTAGAATATATTTCAATGTGATCCATCCATTTCAGTAATTATTTATTTATCTATCATACATCTATCGGTCTGTCTGTCTATCTATCTATCTATCTATCTATCTATCTATCTATCTATCATCTATCTATCTATCTATCTATCTATCTATCTATCTATCTATCTATCTATCTACAGTATCTATCTATAATCTATAACGTCTATTTTCTATTTATGTGGCTGCCCATCTTACAAGAAGTGACTCATTTTTCTTTATTGCGGTTCTATGACATGGCTGACTCTCTGGGACAGTGGTGGGATTAAAAAAATATATTACTGGTTCTGTGGGTGTGGCTTGGTGGGCATTGTATGGCTTGGTGGGCATGGCATGGGAAGGATACTGTTAAATCTCCATTCCCTCCCCAACCCACTAACCTGCTTTCCAGCCCCATTCTCCTGTGCAGGGCAACAAAAGAAGACCCAGCCAATCAGCTGGGACTTGGGAGGCAGAGAATAGATGGGGGCGGGGCCAGTAAGAAGTGTTATTTGCCAGTTCTCCAACCCACTCAAAATTTTCTACTATTGGTTCTCCAGAACTGTTCAGAACCTGTTGAATACCACCTCTGCTCTGGGAGGGCTAAGATATGGGTGGCAAGAATTGTAAATGTAAGTTTCACCTTCAACATCCTTCGAACTGCTATCAGTTGAACTCATCAGCACACAGGAAAACAGCTGAGTAGAACTTTGATTGTGGTTACCATTGTGGTTACTGTCTTGACTTTAAAAAAAAAAAAACTAAAAAACACCTATATTTAGACTTTATACTTAAACAAGATTTTTAAGCACTAAGACAAGGCTCCAAATTGCTAACAATATGCACCAAATGAACATTAGGGTGTATTAACACGAATGGTTTACATACATTCAAACTTTTGCCAATGCTGGGTATCTTTCATACCCATGAAACTTCTTCTCTTATGTCTGTCCTTGAGAAATGTTGGGAAGTCCTCTTTCCATGAATTTTTTTTAGAAGAATAATGGAGAATTTCAAAAGGGTTTTTTGTGCCCAGCTGAAAAATGCAAGGGAATACAATACGGGAAAGCTGTACTCCCTGAATCTAAGTACAAATCGGATTTTTTAAAAACATATATCTCAGGTGAGGATTTAGCCATCATTTCTAATGTGAATGGATAAGATGGATAAATGGTAACAGGAATAATAATGGAGGAAAGACCAAAAATGGTTAGAAGGTATTTTTTGTAATGATATTTGCTTCTCAAGCAGGAGAAAGTATGCAAAGTGTAGGTGAAAAAAAGCAAACTGCATTTAATGTCTATTTATTTTTCTCCGTCGGTTCTACGCACTGCATTTATATTAAAAACAAGGCTACAGAAATATGCCTTGAAAATTTATTACTCTTACTAAATCTCTCTAAATCTCTGTGGATCCTTAAGTTCTTCTCCAACCCAGACTGGGGCTTTGCAATAGTTATGGTAATTGATTAGGTATAGCTTTTCAAATCACTCCTGTTGGTAGAGTTATTAATGATGAAAATGACGATTTAATTCCAGCATGCAGATTCTTTTCTGAGTTCCATGCAAAAAATAAAAAAAAGTCTTCACTTTGTGAGTACCTTCACATGGGAGATGCATTAGCATAGTCATATTTTGCAGCAAATGTTCAGAGGCTGCCAAGTTGCTATGCATAAAAATCAAACTCAAACTGTGCTGATGTTTATTAGCCTCCACCTTCCACGCTGCTACAGTCCCTCTTGAATAAATCTATATTTTAAAAATCTTAAAAACAAGAACTGCAAAAAAAAAAAAATGCTTCTCACAAATGGTAGAAAATGAGGCCCGTTGCGGATAGAAATAAATAAATAAAATATGTAATCCTAATTTGGATATTTAGTTGTTGGGTGCTTTTTTTAAAAAATAAAAATCAAACCATATCTACAAAAACTACACACCCGTAAACATATTTTGGTGCCTAAATAGGCTTTCACTTATATGAGCTATTTTAAGAGAGATCTGAAGAGGTGCTGCTATTTTAGAAAGGAAGTGTGATTTTTTTTTTTAACTTTTGGAAAGGCTTTGCAGCATTATGCACAATTGATGAATGGGCAATTCCACAAGGGAGTTCAGAATGGGAAAAAAAAAAGACGTCTGCAGTAGGAAAGGAGACTGGGATATTTCTTATTAGGTGCTTTCTACCGAAATCCTATCCTTTCTGAATTTCAGCTTTTGCCTATAAATTCGGTTTTCTTGGGGGATGCGTTACAAGATGGTTCATCCAAGAGAGCTGGGATATGATGTAATGACCAACTTTTTACTTTTTAAATGGCTCTGGGCTGTTTGGGGGATTAGGATGCCTGCTGAGCTTGGTTATTTTCTTACAGATTTTTCATGACCCATCTGGGAGAAGGAGGAGGAGCAGGAAGAGGAGGAGCAGGAAGAGGAGGAGCGGCAGGAGTGGGGGGAGGAGCAGGAGGAGGAGCAGGAGGAGGAGCAGCAGCAGGAGGAGGAGGAAGAGCAGCAGCAGCAGCAGCAGGAAGAGGAGGAGCAGGAAGAGGAGCAGCAGCAGGAGTGGGAGGAGGAGCAGGAGGAGGAGCAGCAGCAGCAGGAGGAGGAGGAGGAGCAGCAGCAGCAGGAAGAGGAGGAGTAGGAAGAGGAGGAGCAGCAGGAGTGGGAGGAGGAGGAGCAGCAGGAGTGGGAGGAGGAGCAGGAGGAGGAGGAGCAGCAGCAGCAGCAGGAGAAGGAGGAAGAGCAGCAGCAGCAGCAGGAAGAGGAGGAGCAGGAAGAGGAGCAGCAGCAGGAGTGGGAGGATGAGCAGGAGGAGGAGCAGCAGCAGCAGGAAGAGGAGGAGCAGGAAGAGGAGGAGCAGCAGGAGGAGCAGGAGGTGGAGGAGCAGCAGCAGCAGGAGGAGCAGCAGGAGCAGGAGAAGCAGGACGAAGAGGAGGAGGAGGAGGATTCTAAGCGTTGTTGGGAGAAGGGGGAGGAGGTCTCTGAGTTTGATCGTTTTCTTGAAGGGGTTTAATTAACCAACTAGGTAATATTATTAAGAGTCCTGGTGGCACAATGTTTAGAATGCAGTATTGCAGGCTAATTCAGCTCACTGCCAGGAGTTCGATCCTGACGGGCTCAAGGTTAACTCAGCCTTCCATCCTTCATGGGTGGGTAAAATGAGGACCCAGATTGCTGTGTGCCAAAGGCTGACTCTGTAAATTGCTTAGAGAGGGCTATAAAGCACTATGAAGCAGTATATAAGTCTAAGCGCTATTGCTATCATCAGGGAAGGGACTGGGAAAAGATTTGATGGAAGGCCGGTGCAGACCGATCCAATATGTGAACAATCTCTCTCACCATCTTCTATTAACTCTAATTTCCTCCTGCCAAAGGCACTCGTTTTATTTTTTTACATTTATTTCCCCACCACCACCACCCAAAAAAGGGAAATTTCTTAGGCTTGATGTGTGCTGCATTTGTCTTTATTTCGCTGGGACTTATTTCACTGTCCTTTTTTCACCGAGCAATCCTCTTTTCAAGAGACTGCAGCTTCCCTTGGCTTCCTGTGTAGTTAAACTCAAAAAAGAACCCTTCAAGAGGGAACCCTTTCCGTTGGATGCCTTCAAATTAGGTTCTGTGCCCAGACAGGAAGTTTTCAGAATAATAGAAATATGAAAGGAAGCAAAACGGGAGAGCAGCAGTCACTATCTTTGCCATCTCCTATAATAATGCAACTCAAAACCCACCACTGGGATAAATTTGAAAGAAACGCTCAAGTACTCTGAGCGTAAGGGAAATGAACAGAAGAATTTCTGGGAAATTGCAAAGCCCACTGCTTATACCCCAGCACAATATCAAAAGAGGCTGCAACCCACAAGAATGAAGTGTAATTCTTCCAATGGCCTTATGTCCATAGTAAAACTCCGGTATGCATATTTTGAAACAGAGGTGGTATTCAGCAGCTGCTGACCAGTTCTGGAGAACTGGTAGCAGAAATTTTGAGTTGTTCGGAGAACTGGCAAATACCACTTCTGACTGGCCCTGCCAAGCCCATCTATTCTCTGCCTCCTGAATCCCAGCTGGGTCTTCTTTGGTTGCCCTGCACAGGAGAATGGAGCTGGAAAGCAGGTTAGTGGGGTGGGGAAGGAATGGGGTTTTGCAGTAATCTTTCCCTAGGAGCGGGGAGGGAATGGGGATTTTACAGGATCTTTCCCCTGCCACGCCCACCAAGCCATGCTCACAGAATTGGTAGCAAAAAAAAATTGAATCCCGCCACTGTTTTGAAAGGAGGTTGTCACTTCACAGTCTAGTTCACAAAGTTTATTTTTTTCATAAACACTGTGATTATTTTTTGTTGAACGCAAGCAACTCCTCTATTGTTGATAGTAACATTCCATAGTGAACTTTGAATCAGCAAACATCCATTACACTAAGAATGGTATTAGGGGGCCCAGGTGCTGTATTTTCTTCTTGGTTTTAGACAATCGAGGATGATGGAAGCTTTTTGTGACCACCAGCAGAAAAATCCATCATGCTAAACTGATTAGAAACGAGAATCCTCTCTGTTCCCTATTATTTTTTAGTTTATTTGTGCATCTGGAGAAGTTAACGGCAGGCTGCAGAGCTACACAACTGCGTCTGACACATTTCAGATGTTCTAGAAGATATTTTATCTGGCAAAACTTTGTTGAGAGTTTTCCTTGAATGCCTTTGGTACCTTATTAGTTTAGATTGCAGGCTTTAAAAAGTTTCATGCTATGTCAAGCTAACTATGCCCATTGTTGTTCCAGTTTCTCATTTACAGAACTATCTTATAGCTGTACAGATTCATTACAATGTCCCCCATGTCATGATGCTTGTTAAGTCAGTGATGCTGAACCTAGTATAAAGAAAATCAGTTTCTTTTTGCATTTGGTTTTCCTACAAATAGACAGGTGCCTCTAAGAGGAGGAACAGAAAGTACTTTGCATTTCATTCCTCGCAAATGACTCTCTGTCTTCATGTTATCTGTGGTTCAATAACCTTTGGAGGATGCCTTTGCTCATCACAGCTGATTTATATTTTAACATCCATTGGCTTCTCCTTGGGATCTAGATGTGCCAAGACATGTCATCTCTTCTGATGACTCATCAAAGAATGAAGGCCAACTGGGGAAAAATACAGTACCGTGGGAAGTATTTGGGTGCTGCCAATGCTTTCAATTTGCCTTCTTCAGATGTGCGTGCTGGAAAACAACATCTCCTTCTCAATGACTCTTTCAAACATCTTCCACTTGGTGAAGCCATTTCAGTGCCCAACTGAGAAGAAAGGAGAGATTAAGTTGCAATGGATGTCAGTTTATTGGCAGAGCCCAACAACTGACTGTCAGATTTTTTTCCCCCTGAAGTCCTTGTTGAGTATAATATCAGGAATTTAGGAGGAATAATATCTAAGTGGGGTTCGAGATGGAGCAAAGCAGGGAAAGATAGCCTGGGAAAACAGAAGAGAAGGACAAATTTGTTTCTTGTTAAAAAATAATTCAGAAAGTTGGGGGTTTTTTTGCATTTGTTTCAGGGAAGGGGTTTGCACATGAAATATATTTTAGATGACTTTGTGCACATAACACTTTGCATAGACATATTTTAATCTATTAGTCCCAAAATTCTGATGTGTACATTTTATTAGAGGATTTGTTAAAGAATGTGGAAGAGTCAGACACAATATTGGCATCAAAAGCAATAAACGGTCTGCCATTTATCTTTCTTTCTTGATTTTTAGTTTAGTGAAAAGGTTCTAAGTGGGGGAAAAAAAGAATTATACAAGTCCCACATAATAATTTTAGACTAGCTGAATTAATCATCAGAATCCACTCTACCTTGAACATCAGAATAAGTTATTAAGAAGTTAAAATTAGGCTCTTTCCCCACTTTTTTTTTAGGCTACATGACAATCCATTTCTTATATATCGTATAACCATGATTGTATCATTTTTGTGATAGTCTCTAAATTTAGATTCTTTTCTCTTAGAACAATCTGTGTATTCACCACATTTCTGCTCCTTGGTTATTGATTCTCATCATAAGATGCTTTCATACTTGGATGGCAGGATGTGGATTTGCTTCCATTTCCTCCTGCTCTTAGGATTCCTGGTCCATTATCGCATCCTGGGAAGTTCATTCTCCATCATCATCATCTAAAGACATAGAGTCTGCAGTAATTATTGACAACGTATGATTATCCACACTGTATAATGGACATTAATACAATTGAACAAGTCCAGAGGTATTTCACGAGAAGAGTACTACACTCCTCTGCTCGCAATAGAATACCTTATGCCACCAGGCTTGAAATTTTGGACCTAAACAACTTAGAACTACGCCACCTACAGTCTGACCTAAGCTTAGTACACAAAATTGTCTGCTATAACGTCCTACCTGTCAGTGACTACTTTAGCTTCAACCACAATAACAGATGGGCAAATAATAGATACAAACTCTAAGTAAACCGCTCCAAACTCGATTGCAGAAAATACGACTTCAGCAACAGAGTGGCCAATGCCTGGAACTCATTACCTGACTCTGCTGTTATATCCTCAAACCCCCAAAACTTTAACCTCAAACTGTCTACCGTGGACCTTACTCCATTCCTAAGAGTTCTGTAGGGGGCGTGCATAAGCGCACCAGGGTGCCTACCATCCCTGTCCTACTGTTCCCATTTATTCATACTCAATTATTATGTATATACTTATACCTGTCAATATTTATATGTTTATATGTTATGTCCATACTTATACTTGTTTTCTCATACATGCTTGACAAACGAAAATAAAGGAAGGAAGGAAGGAAGGAAGGAAGGAGAAAGGAAGGAAGGAAGGAAGGAAGGAAGGAAGGAAGGAAGGAAGGAAGGAAGGAAGGAAGGAAGGAAGGAAGGAAGGAAGGAAAAATCATGGGCTAAAAATCCCTGGATTTAATAAGTTAGAGAGTCAATTTGTATTCATATGATGTTTTTCAGTAGACAGACTAATGAGGACATTCCTGAACATCATTCAGGAATACTCCCAACAATCCTTACCATTTTCCAATCTTCTTTTACTTTTGGAGAGCAGATGGACATATTCTCAAAAACTACAATCATCCCCAATTCCCTCCCCATCCCAAGAATTACTGTGGAATTTCCAAGACATTCTTATTTGTTTGTTTGATTTATGCCTGCTACAATCAAAGAGACTCTTGGCAATTTATAATATATCTATAAACAATACAATAAAACTTCCATAGTATAATAAATAAAAATAAAAATAAAAATGACAATACAAGTAATGTAGTAAAACATCCATAATACACAACTAAATCAAAAGGAAGATAAGAAGACAGCAGTTAACATATAAACAATTACAGAAGCAATAAAATCAATGGCCAGACATCGTACCTCCAATGCTCCCCAGAATAATAGCTTGTGCAAAACCAACAAGGTGGAAACTGGTAGGATTCCTGGAGGAAGATTTTGCCAGTGGGTGAACACTAGTACATTCTCCTGAGATATATAAATTGGAGGAGTCAAAACTTGTCTGAGAAGATGGACCTGCAAATACTTTGGGGGTCAAGCCATTTGGGATTTAAATCCAACCCTTTTAATTACATTCAGAAGCACAAGGGGAACCAGTGCAAGGTGCAGAGTACAGGTGTTTTATGCTCACATTGTCTTATAAAAGTAAAGGTTTTCCCTGTCCATTGTTTCTGACTTTAGAGGGCAGGGCTCTTCTCTGTTTCTCAGCCAAGGGAGCCAGTATTGTACAAAGACCATTTCTGTAGTCATGGCTATATGTTAAGAATGTGCACAGAATGTATTACTTTCCCACAAAGCGGTATCTATTTTCTATTTTCACATTTGCATGCTTTAGAAAGGAGTGGTGCGGTGGCCTAGAGGTGGAGCTCTCACCTCCCAATCAGAAGGCTATGAGTTTGATCCTAGGTAGCGGCAGATATTTTTCTCTCTGGGCACACTGAGAATATTTCTGCTGAACAAAACTCTGTGTTGCCAACAGGAAGGGCATCCAGCCATTAAAAACACTCTGCTAGCTCCATTCATTTGCCCAGATTCCACCCCGCAAGTGATTATGGGGTTCTTAAATGAAGGTGATTTGCATACTTTAGAACTGCTAGGTGGCCAGGAATGGGAGCTCATCCCATCATGCACACTCGAGTGATTTTTCAAATGGCAACTGGACATTGTTATTTTCTTGAAGATGTTTTGCTTCTTGTCCAAGAAACTTCTTCAGTTCTGACTGAATGGTGGAGGATGGAAAGATTTGCAGCCATCTAGTCGTTAGCACTCTTTCTGAAAGTTGTTGAGGCCACTTGGAGGTTTATCTGTGCCTCAGGGTCACCTGAATTGTGCAAATGGGTGTGGAACATTCTTGGAACTGCTGAAAGAACTCTGTGGTAAACAGGAGATAGGCAGGGTCATATATCTTGCCTTCCGTTGAGAGAGGTTTGTTCAATCTTAATGTAAATGGCCTCCTTGACCCTTGTTTCAAACCAGAACTCGTCTCTGTCTGGAATGTGGACTTTGCTCTCTTCAAAAGAATGCGCCTGGCAAAATTTGGCAATCATTCTATGTACTTGTCATGGCCTTCACCTGCCACCAAAGCAGTCACTTCATAATTCTCGTATCTACACATAATCTTGCAGGATATAGTAGCGCTTAGCTTTATATCATGCGTATTTCTCATTTAGTTTAATATAAGCTAAAAACGGTGCAGCGATGCTAGTGATCTCCAGATGCGCTGAGGATGGGAACATTTGCAATTTCATAAGGTTACTGTGATGAAATACCCTCCCCACTCCCCGCCGTTCTATGTTGCTCCCAAATAAATAGATCTGATTTTCTCCTGTCACCAAATGTCAAGAACAATTTCTGTTCACACCTCGCCACTCCACCACTGGCAAAGTTAAGGAAGGAAGCAAACAAGCAAATAAATAAATTGCTGGAAATATCAGCACACAAGCATGATAAGGATAAAAATAAGAATAATCTGTCCAGCATCGTATGCAAGGGGATTTGGCATTCAGACACACACACACACACACACACACACACACACACACACACACACACACACACACACACATATATATATATATATATATATATATATATATATATATATATATATATATATACATATATATATATATCACAGACAAACACAATACAGAAGCCTGATGATGGTGAAGAGGATGAAGATCATTTGGCCATCTCGAAGAGCTTATTCTAGAAAGCAGCAAATATCAAACATACTCCCCAACTCCCCACCCTAACCCTGTACACTACAAAACTTTCATTAATTTTTTTCCAATTCTTATAACACCAAGAAGAAAAATAACTTCTGTTTCTCCTGTTGGTTAAAGAAATTTGTATATGAGATTAGTCCCACCAAAATTCAAGGCCTATGTGATGGCCCAGGATGTGGCATGAACGCAACATACCCAGAGAACAGATCTAACTCCCCTTTATTGCTCCAACTATCCTCATGTTTATTACAAGTCCTGGAGCAAAGCTCTCACCTGCACCTTCAGCAGCCCCTGTTGCAAGTAATCCAGTAAGCCAGGTTAGCTAAATAGTAACCAGGGCCAGCATCCAATAAGCCAAGTTTAGCCAAATAGTAACCAGGGCCAGCAATCCAGTAATCTAGGTTTAGCTAACAGTAACCAGGGCCAGGAATCCAGTAAGCCAGGTTAGCCAAATAGTAATCAGGGCCAGCATCCAATAAGCCAGGTTTAGCCAAACAGTAACTAGGACCAGCAATCCAATAACCCAGGTTAGCCACAGCAACCAGAGCCAGAAATCCAATAAGCCAGGTTACCCAAAGAGTAACCATGGCCAGCAATCCAGTAAGCCAGGTTTAGCAAATCTTTTCTCCCAACACACCCACACAATGACTACTTCTATGAACTTTGTTGAGGAAGAACTGGCTATGCTCAACAACTATGCAACCCCCAAATGTTTAAAAGCTCTTGTTAGCTTTCTGACATAGTCCCAGCTGAAATACGGTATGGCGCCTTTTCTGATTATTAAGTTCTACATCAGCAACAGCTTTCAGAATGACAAAAGGATGGCGGTGTCAAAGAGTTGAAAGGTGAGAGGGCATATCTCTCAAATAATTCAATCTTTGTGATCTCAGACTTGGCCCAGTTTCTAATATGAGAGCTTCCACCCCCCATTTCAAGGTATTGGCTTGTAATGAAGAATCATAAGGGGGTGGGGGATACAGGACAAAATGTTTCAAAACTATAGTTTGCCATCTGCCAGGTTTACAGAAATGCTGCACAAATCTTGTTAATTATGGGAAACTGATTAGGAAATTAGCAGTTTTTACTCTGGCTCATGTTGTAGTGCCAACATGATTTTGTTGCTGTACAAGATGCCTCTCCCTCTGTTATGATGCTCCATATGTCCTTGCCGTTAAGGAAACAGTTGGCAACTATTTATACCAGGTATTTCCACCATTATTTCATTTATGATTCTGATTTATACACACCATGCCTATCAGATCCATGCTTTCTAAATTTTCCTGAAATCAGCAATCCTACCCCATCTTCTCAATTGTTTTAGAGGTCAATACATGCAAGAACGGGATGTCACTGGTTCATCTCGGTTCTGTAGAACTGGTAGCTCTGAAGAGCAGCAGAAACGGTTCGCTGTGACAACCTTTTGGTTGTCTGTTTGGCCCACTCGCCCACCCGCCGGCCCAGGCTCTTGGCTGTCCTTTATTCCCTGCTTTTTCAACCTCAGCTGCTTTGTGCGGCACAGCTGAGGTTGAAAAAGCAGGAAAGAAGAGGATTTTCAAATGCAGCGCACCCACACATAGTGCTTGTCGGCTGTCCGAGCGGCACTGTTGATGGCTTTTTGCAAATGCTGTATACACACACGTGTAGCATATGCACACACAAAATGCACTCTCACCAAACCGGTAGTAACACTGGTTGAATCTACCCCACAATACATGTCCTGGGTGCCCATTGCTAGAGAGTTCTTGTGATCTAATTTGATAAAGGTATTTTTTAGAACTTAGATTAATGAGATGATGATAATGATGACAATGATAATGATGAACATTGTTTCCATGATTCATTTGCAAGTGATGTAATTGAAAACAGAGAAGAAGAGGTTGACTTATCCTTCAAAGCACCGAAAACAAGAAGCAATGGATGGAATGTCATTAAAGGGAGATCCAACCAAGAACTAGGGAGGGATTTCCCGAAAGTGAGAATGATTCATCAGTGCAGCTGGTTGCCTCTCAATGTTTTGGGTGCTCCATTGCTGGAGGTTTTCGAGAAAAGATTGAACAGCCATTTGTCTGGGATGGGATAAGACTAAAAACTCTCCAAGGTCCCTTCCAGATCTGTCATTCCATGATGAGTCCATCATTCCATGATTCTATGAAAAGTAGGTGTGCTGTTCTGAATATTGGTTTGCCCTACTTGGGACTAAACCTAATGATAACTAGGATGAGCATGTTTCCTTTATAAAGTCAGATGTCCCTTTGATCTATGAATGTTTGGGTAGCTGTCTTATGACATTATCTTCTGCAAACCAGGCATACTGTACATCTTCATAACCTAGCAGTTGAATATCCATAATTTGTTCTCTCAAGTCATCATAGCCCAATTTTTAATATAATTGAAAGCAAAAATGATTAAACACAAGTTGAGGGTCATATTAACTTCATTTCACCAATTTCTCTTGCCGGTCACATCTATCCAACCCATCAGAGTGGGGAGGCAGGGAATGTTGCGGGTCCCATCCCCTAGGGCAGTGATGGCTAACCTTTTCAGCCCCAAGTGCCCAAAGCGTGCATGTGCGCATCCCCAAAATGCAATATGCATACATTTCCCGTGCATGTGCCCTGCCCTTCTGCATGCCCCTCCCCCCCCCCCCCACATGCATGGCAGAGATCCGAAGATGAGCTGGCTGGCAGGAAGCATGTGTGTGAATGCACGATGGGGCCGAGCTGGGGCGACAGCTTACATACCCACAGAGAGGGCTCTGCGTGCCACCTCTGGCATGCATGTCATAGGTTCTCCATCATGGCCCTAGGGAGCCGTGACCTGTTGGGACCCAGAAGAAGGGCCTTCTCCATGGTGGCTCCCTCTCTTTGGAACATCATCTCCCCAGATATTCATACAGGGGATACATCTCCCCTCTCTCTATTGCTCTTCCAGAAGGCGCTGAAGACCTGGTTCTGCCAGCGGGCCTAGGGAACCCAGAGAGGGATGGAGCCCATCAAATGGCTCATGTGAAGTGCTGTCACCAGGGCAGGGGGTGTTTTTATTATATTAATTTATTATCTGACTCTTCTTTTATTGGTTTTATTGTTTTTACATGAGGCTTTATATCCTGTAAGCCTCCTTGAGTTGCCATGTGAGAATAGGCAGCAATAAAAATAAATAAATAAAATTACAAAGTGAAATGACCTTTAATTTAGTTTTTGATTCGGTCCTGCCTACTTTTGAGAAGATGGCCTCCAAAACTCAGCGCAGATCACATCCTAGAAAAAAAGGAAGCTGCATCCCTCTTCTCCCTGCAGGTCTTTTTTGGACAATGTCCAGCTGTTTCTTATTGACAATAGGATTGTAACTCAAAGGCTGCAGATGGCTGACCGTACAGAAAATAATCACTGATGAAACTCTGCATCGATTAGCTGCTGGGTTCCAATTGATTGTTGAATTATCTGCACAGTAGGATTTCAGGCTTTGTTTGTCTGGTTCTACAAAATCATGAAAGAGCATCTTTCAACCCCTCCTCGGTTCCTACCTGATGTTGAATTAAGATGAGCCAATTAAAAAAAACAGGGGTGGGGAGAATAAAAGAAAACAGGAACAAGGCAAGACAACAACACCTTTTGTATCTCGTCTGCAACGAATGGTATCAGACAAAAGCCCAACAATATTTATGCCGGGGCGAGATCTCTTGTTCCTTCAAGGACAGATTTGCAGTGGTGAGGCTGTCAATCATTGTTGAGGTCTAAAAATAATAATAATAATAAAGGAACTGGAAAGAAGGAACTGGAAAGAATCAAAATTATTTTTTTTAAAAAAATAGGAACATTGATTTTTAGAACTCTTCATCTGTTTCAAGCTTAATTCACATGAAGCATTCCTTCAAAGCAGGATTGCACTCCAGGGAGGGTTTCTACACGCATGCAGAGGCCCATTTATAGGAAAACCTAGTTAGAAAAGAACTGGAAGGGACCCTGGAGGTCTTCTAGTCCAACCCCCTGCTCAAGCTGGAGATCCTATGCTATTTCAGACAAGTGGCTGTCCACTTAAGAAACCTCCAGTGTTGGAGCACCCACAACTTCTGAAGGCAAGTTAACTGGTTAATTGTTCCCACTGTTAGGAAATTTCTCCTAATTTCCAGGTTGCTTCTCTTCTTAATTGGCTTCCATCTACTGTTTCTTTTTTTGCCTTCTGGTGCTTTGGAAAATAAGTTGACCCCCCTCTTTTCATTGTGACAGCCACTCAAATCCTGGAGAACTGCTATCATGTCACCCCTAGTCCTTCTTTTATCTAGACTAGCCATACCCAATTCTTGCAACTGTTCTTCATATATTGTAGTCTCTAGGCCTTTAATCATCCTAATCATTAGTGTCAGATGAGATACTTCCGTGTTGTGCTGATATGCTGTGTTGTGATATTTTGATATCTCATTGGGGCAGAATGGATGGTTTATGAGCACAAAAATTTTCATCATCCATCACACCTATCTCGCAGACCCCAAGAACTCTCTTCTTTGGACCTCGGGTGTACATTATAGCAAGCCATGGTTTATTTAGTTAGGGCTTATTGAATAAATCATATGCTTGCACAATAAACCAAGCTTGCAGAAGTGTTGCAATGATATATGAGAACGACCTTGGGAGACAGGAGGAAGAGCTGCAGAGTAGACAATAGTTACATAAGAGGATGCTGAGTCTGCAAAAGGAATTGGGGCATGGCAAAAGTCTCAGTAGGGATCATCCCTACTTCCTTGGACTCTAAAGGGGGAGAGATGCACTTTTAGACTTGCAAGATTATATTAATGTAACTTTACAATAAAATTAATTAGTACTTCCTGATACCTTCTTTCCTGGACCAGTTCATAATACTCATATAGGTTTAAACCCAATCTTCCTGTTAATCCCTTTTTGTTTTCTGTAAGAAGCATTTCACAGTGATGGGTGGGATTGTTTTCATTAGATCAAACATCTCAGATTCTCCACTTCGGAATTATGACACCAACCACCCAGGACCAACCTGCTTGGTCAAACTAAACACCTGTAAAAAGCATCTAGGAGTTTTGCTTTCCATGTGAATTTCTTGTTTTAAGAATTCATCTGGATTTATTTTTTTTCCTTTTGTAGAATCTCATCCCTACATAACGCGCTGCTCATTGATTTTCCACGGAGCCAATGGAACCTAAGACCAAATATTGAAAGCAAAGAGAGTGGGGGAAAAAAGCCCTGCAAAACTAATTTTGATGAGGTCTTTAAGTGCCACGGTGAAAAATGTAAACAGCTTTGACACCATAGTTGTGAGAGGTCTGAACAGCAGGGGAGGAGTAAACAGGTGTGCGATAGCAATCATTAGCATATGTGTATGAACTCATGAGATGTTAAGTGTTGTCTCATGCAGAGGTGTTGAAAGCTTGGCTGAAGTGAAAAACCAGGAGAACAAATGAAACAGTATCCATTCCTTGGACGTGTCTGCTGGAATCATCACATTATAAGGCAGCCAAACTATTTCAATTTAATTGAAAGCAAGATTAATTTGAATCATGGGAAGGGGGCATTTTACTGGTCAGGGCCTTTTAAAAAATTGAGTGAGAACAAGAATGGTGTTGAATGAGAAATTGATACAAAATCAGCAGGGTCAACTTTTACAGAAAGACCAATTTATACATAGAGCCAGTCTGGGTCTAAGTGGTTAAGGCACCAGGCTTAGGTGATGAGGAATTCTAGTTCCATCTTAGCTATAAAAGCCAGATGGAGGACTTGGGTCAATCACCAGGAGATAGTGAATTCTAGTCCCACCTTAAGCATGAAAAAGACAGGGAAACCCTGGGCCATTCACCAGGAGATAGTCAGTTCTAGTCCTACTTTAGACATAGAGAAAGCTTGCTGGGTGACTTTAGGCCAATCACCAGGAGACAGTGAGATCTAATCCTGCTTTTAGCATCAACATCAACTGGGTTGGACATTATCTATCCTTAAGAAAAGAAAAAGCAAGTAATCATAGGATTACACATTAGACTCACTCAACCTAAAAAGTCTATGAGAAGAAAAAAAAATCTACTTCTGCAAAGGTCAACTCAGAAAGGGAAAATAGATTCCACTACAAGCAATGTTCAGGAACAGAATGGCAATGGTTCACTTCTGAGTCTTGCTTTAGTTAATTTGGCTCAACATTAATATTTTCTGATCCTTGTCTCCCCACGTCTGAGAACTGAACATTTTGTTTTGACCTTTAGCTGGATGTTCCAAACACAAAAGTGACTAGACATCTTTGCTACATCCATTTTCTCTTTTGTCTTTTCTCCAAAGAATTATGTAATTCTTTCCTTGTTCCATTTTGTTTACACTGCTTGCAGTTATGACCAGAAATTGTTCTCTGAAGTTTTCTTCACTGAAAATATTTACCAGCTGAAATAGCCATTGTTAGAGTTTGTTTTAGGAGGCAGGTTCTGGCAAGACTGTAATAGGAAGAGCTGGTCCTTTCCAACTTTTTTCAGTTTAAAATTGGACTTGTCATCATTCTTCTCAGTGTATTGTCAGTATGAGAAATAGTATTGTTTATTTAACTGTATAATTTACAAAATGTTTGTAATTGTTTCATTGTTCATCCTTCTCCAAACAGATGAAAGATTGAGAAGAAAAAGCACTGAATCTATTTTGTTAGTGGTGGTAATTATAAATATTATTAGTTTAACTGAATATGTAGACAGCATCACTGCTGGAGTCTTTTTAATTACTTGAGTCTATTTTGAAGCCTTAGGACTAAAGGAAGAAATGAGATTATGAATATCAGTCTTGAAATAATCAAAGATTAATGCCCATCCAGCATTAATTGATTTCCTGAAGCCTTATTATGCTTGACTCTACTAGAGCATTTTTTGAATTATTAGGTTTCTTGGTAAAAGTATTCATCAGATTGCTAAGGTTACAGTGACCTTCAAGTAATATTTTGTTTGGAGGGTGTTCACACCATTTTTCTTGCATGCTTTGATTCATTACTGATGTGCCATCCTTAACAACCATATAGATAGGACTTCTTCAGGAAGATCTGTCCAACCAAGATATTCATGTTTTCAAACTGGTCCACTGCAACTGTTATTGACTTTTTTCTCTCTTTTCCGCCTTTCCCAGCATTGCTGATGTATCAAGGGAGCTGGTTCTTCTCATAATGAGTCCAAATCTCAGTCTTGACTAGTGGCAATTGCCTAAAACAGTTTTATTGGCAAGATTTTGGAAAAGTCTGCTTCCTAGGCTGAGAAACAGTGATTGGCCCAAGGTCAGCCAGCTGGCTTTGTGCCTAAAGTCATCTTAGAACTCAGAATTTCTAGCCTGGTGCCTTAACCTCTGCACTGAACTGGCTCTTTAAATATATTCTAGCAGTTACAAAGCAATAATGGATGAGTAAAATATCTAAAGCATTTTAAGAATCCGATTAACCTCTCTACTAATTTCTTAGAATGTTCCCGATCTTGTCTAAATACAACTGGAAGATTTTTCCTCAGGGTTTAATGTCAATTAAATATCTCAGGTTGACTAGACTTCAGTGGTTCTGGAGAAGAACTAAACATTGACTTATTAGCTAATAGCACATTGAACAATCAGCTACTCTCGCTGGTTTTCATCCTCACTTATCATTGAAAAGAGAGGCAAAAGCATGCAGAATTGTCTATGGCCAGGATCATAAAAATCTTACAGGGAGCTGAATTTCAAAGCAGGCATTACTATTATGAAGTTTGGTTCATTCTCAGCTGGGTGTGAGAGACAGAGAAACCATTTTTTAATAATCCAGGATTAAAATGCAATCAACTAGATATCCTGGTTAAAAGGACTATTTACATTGGACATGGTTCAAAACAGGCCTCTGTCTCTATGAAACTTTTCCTCTGCAGTAAAGTCTCAAGGTTTTCTACCAAACCATGACAAGAGAATTCTGCCATTCTCTCCTCCACCCCATTGCCTCTTCCCCACAAAAACCAAGAATATGTGGAACTATCTTGTCCCTTATAGTTTGCAGTAAATATGCCAAGTAAACTTTCCCAATAAATGTAATTGACTAATTTTCAACATCGAGTAGAAAGGGAGTTGCATTTTCATAACTTAATTATAGTGTCAGCAGGTTGCCAATTAATTAATTGGGCTTTTTTTCCCCCTTCCTCTTTTCTGTGTAGTCTTAGCTGTATTTAATTAGTATCTGGCTGGGAAGGAGAGGAAACTCCTATCTTATATTTGGCTAAATGCCTTTTTTTTTTCATGGGTGAAGATGGTTTCTTCTGTGCTGTGGCTCATTTCTAATTGTAATGTTTATGATTGTGCCAACAGGTCAGCCTATCTGAACAGTTATCAGTGGAGGCCTGGGTGATTTCTATAAGTAGAAGTTCCAGCTAATTTGTTTCTCTGGCTGTTCTCAAATAAGATTAGCTTGGCCACAGTGATTTATTCTCAGATAATCTCCAAAAGCCATCTATTGTAATGTGTTCCATGCAGGATGCTTCCAAAACTGGTCTAGAAACTGAAGATGGTATAAAATGTCAGAACGGACAAAACACTGTGAGAGCCAGCTTGGTCTAGTGGGTAATGCATTGGATTAAAAAATGGGCGACTGGGAGTTCTAGTCCCAGTTGTTGGAAGAAATATCCATCTGGTTCAGTTCCAAGCTGGGAGAAAGGCACTGGAGACAAAATGGAGGCTGGAGGCTGATTGGAAAGAGGGCCCATTTATTGATGAAGGAGAAACACATGGGTGGTTCTGGGAAGCTGACCACATGGAGTGGAGAGAGAGGGTGGCTTTTATACCTTCTCTTGGGCTTTGAACATGAGCTTCCTGTTCCTGTGCAAGAACATGAATTCTATTGGCTGTTGTCAGACTCCCATGAGGCCATGTGGGGTCAGTTTGTCTGAGATAAGTTTGGTTGAAGCTTGGACTCTGATGCAGTGTCCTTAGGAGATTGTCCAATGTGGTGAGCTCTGCTGCTAGTGGGTTAATCCTATGATGTCCTGGAGGGTCACGTCTTAATCCCATCACCCTGAAATGGAAGGTCTTTCATTTTGTGGATAGTATGGCCCAGTCTTTAATGGACACAAAATATCTGCTGGGCGGGATGGATCTGGGGCTGAATTTCTGTCTCCCTTAAGACTTTTTATTTCTCTTTTAGGGGAAATATTTTATCCTGCCTTTTTTAAATATTCCTCAAAATATTTCATTCTACTAGGAGAGGGATGGGTGCTAACGTTTTACACACTTTAGGGATGAAAGCCAATAGGGCAATTTTTGACCAATTGTCAGAAGACAGTGAGTTCTAGTCCTGTCTTAGGCCGGATATAAATCTAAAAAATAGCAGTAAATATAGCATGGAAGCCAAGTTCAAGATGTTTCTAGTATGATATAAAGCTTGGATTATTCAGTTGAAAAAAAGGTTCTAAATAGAGATTTGACTTGGGGAGTGGGGAGTGAATGAATGTGCTGATAGAAGAACTTCTATTCAACTAGTGTATTTAATTATAAATTTATCCCTTATTGGTGTTCTTTAGAATATGATCAAAAATACAAATGTCTTGCTACAGATTAGGACTACCTGTAACCTAGAGATCTTGATTGTACTCTAGTCCCCATAACTGCTAAACAGTGTATTTTGTCATAATTCTCTTTTTTTTTAAATTTGAACTTAAATTTACTTCATACCTGCAAAGTATATTCCATGTGTCATAAACGTGGTCTGAAAAATAAACTGGAATTAGCCACAAAGTTAAAAGGTTTTGAAAGAGGTCAACTATATAAAGTACATCTCAATTTGGATATTTAATCTGAGGCACATCTCATAAAATGCTGATATTGAAGCCTGTGCATTCAGAAATGTCTGCATGCATTTTCTATCTTTAATGCATGCAGTCTTCAGGATGCATTTAAAAAAAACAACTGCTTTACGAATTGCATTGCATAAAAACAGTGGTGGTTCATGGAAACACCAGTGACATACTGTCCTAATAAAATGTAAAATTAATGAATCTCTCAACCTTCCCTACCAGTTGCTGAGAAAGTTTGTGTTCTCTTGTCCTGCTGTGGTTTCTGCAAAGCATCTGCTTGCTCATTATTTATTAATTGATTTGCAATGGCATCCTTGCTGCTTCAAGCTAACCGACATTCAGGCGTTTACAGTTGGCACTAAACCCAAGAGTAACAATATCACAATGCATTCACAACATACCTGAGTATCAAGCAGTAATCATGGTGCAATACCTCAGCATTCCTTCATTGAGTTGTTAAAAGGCCTTCTGAAAGCTGATGGGGTTGGCAGGGATGGGTAAACTGACCATTTTGATCCAAGAAAAGAATAGATAAAGATGAAGGTTCTCCTCGCACATACATGCTACTCATTTCTGACTCTAGGGGATGGTGCTCATCTCCGTTTCAAAGCCAAAGAGCCAGACATCTCTGTGGTCATGTGGCCGGCATGACTAAACGCCGAAGGCATACGGAACGCTGTTCCCTTCCCACCAAAGGGATCCCTATTTTTCTACTTGCATTTTTACGTGCTTTCGAACTGCTAGGATGGCAGAAGCTGGGACAAGTAACAGGAGCTCATTCTGTTACGTGGCGCTAGGGATTTGAACTGCCAAACTGTCAACCTTTCTGATTGACAAGTTCAGCATCTTAGCCATTGAGCCACTGATGTTAAGAAAAGAATATAAGTACTTTTGTTGCTACACAAGGAGATCGCTTCTGGACTTTGTGCTTGAGGTGGGGGAAAAAATGAAACTTTGATTTTTGGGGTTTTACTGATTAGATTGATTTGTTGTTATAGAAACAGCAAGTTTACACTATTATGAAAAGTAAAAAGTTGAGGTTCGAGGTTAATGCTTGATTCTACTGCAAAAGAGAGAGATGGAATCAATGCTTTTCTCTCTTTTTATCTTTCCCTCCTCTCCTCCTCACTTCTCTTTTCTCCTTCCCTTCCCCTCTGTGTGCTACTGTTTGCTTTTGCTTTTTTTTTTTGTATTTTATTCTATAATCTAATAAAATGTTATTAAACGGTTGAAGGCCTTCTGAAATAGCCTGATTTTTTTCCCAGGCTTTCAGAAAATTATAAATGAGTTTCTCACATCTTAGGAGTAAGGTGTTCAGCACAAAAGGAGCTTCTTCCTACTGGATGTTCCCATAATTTGGGACACTCTGAGGGATTTTTTTGTAGCACTGAATGGACATATTCTATCTAGAATAGTGGTCTTGAATATATCCAGGTCTGAAGCCATCAAAGGTTTATAAGGTATAACTAGTACCTCAAATTACACCTGGAATGAATATAGTAGCTGATTTACATGTAGTCCTTGACTTACAACAGTTCATCTACTGGCTGTTTCAAGTTGCAATTGCACTGAAAAAGTGGCACGACCATTTTCACACTTATGACTATTGCAGAATAGAATAAGGAATAGAAAATACTGGAATAGAATAGAATTAGGAATAGAATATAATAGAGTAGAGTAGAATAGGGAATAGAATAAGAATAGAATAGAATAGAATAGAATAGAATAGAATAGAATAGAATAGAATAGAATGGGATGGGATGGGATGGGATGGGATGGGATGGGATGGGACGGGACGGGACGGAACGGAAGAGAAGAGAAGAGTTGGAAGGGACCTTGGAGGTCTTCTAGTCCAACCCCCTGCTTAGGCTGGAAACCCTACAACACTTCAGACAAATGGTTATCCAACATCTTTTAAAAAAAACTTCCAGTGTTGGAGCATGTCACTGTCAGGAAATTCCTCCTTAGTTCTAGGTTGCTTCTCTCCTTGATGAGTTTCCACCTATTGCTTCTTGTCCTACCCTCAGGAGCTTTGGAGCGTAGCTTTGCCTCCTCTTCTTTATGGCAGCCCCTGAGATATTGGAACACTGATATCATGTTGTAGGATCCAATCTGAGACGGTCACCAGGACTAGAGCTTTAGTCTTCCAAACACATTCTGCAAGGTAAGAAGTTCCCTTAGGATGGGTTGCAGCATGAGACTGAAAGCTTGGAAGACTAAACCTCTGATCTTGATGACAGACTCAGATTGGATCCCTTGAATTAATTCATAGACACAAACCAAGTGAATAATTTAATCTGGTTTAGGATGAGGAAGACATCAGGTTCTTTTTGATTTGATTTTAGAAGTAATTGAGGAGTCAACATTGCTGGCAAAATGCCCCATGCTTATATGAAACAAAGCAGGATACAGAGACATAGTGTTGTGGTTTGCTGGCAACCTGTGCAGATGGCAGCAGAATTGGACAGTGGGGAAGAGCAAGGACCAGTCCAGGAGTCTGGGGAGGACTCAAATGTGGGTCCTGTATCTGATGCAGAGATGGGGCCAGGACCATCTGGGAGCTGTGTGCTGACTCCGGAGCCTCCACAGTCTGGCGGCAGCGAGGCAGAGGAACAAGGGGAGCCTGTTCCCAGTGTGCATGTGCGCAGAGCTGCTAGAAGGCAAGAGTAGCTAAGACAAAAGGGGCGACTTGGGAGTAAGGCTTGGAGATGATTGCCCCACCCCTAAGGTATAAAGGAAATGCAAAGGTGGAGAAACCTTTGCAGGAAGCAAAGTTGTTCACTCTGTCCAGATTAAACCTTGAAGCTGTGTGTGGACTTTGTACTTCAGTTGTTTTTTTAACAGTTAATTTGGCACTTAATTTGTTAATTTGGCACTTAAACAGTTAATTTGTTGTTGGCAGCAATTCAAAGGAGAGAAAGGTGGGTGCTTATCTCAAGGGACTGTTTGGGACTCATTGCGGGCTGGGAATGAACATGATTCCCAGCGTTGCAATAAAACAAGAGTTGTTTTAACTAAGTGTGTGCTTAATTATGGTCTCAGGAAGCCTTGGTCAGAATACATAGATTTATACTTAGTCACAAGCATGTGACTATGCATATGTGTCTCTGTGTGTGTCTATACATGGGTGTGTCTATCTGTGTCTGTAGTGTGTGTGTCTTGATAGTTTTCTAGAGGAAATAATACAGTAAGCTGTGCCTCCAAGTCCTTCTGTGCCTTTGTTGTCCTTGGCTGGAATGGCAAAGTAAGCATTCGTGATCGGCAGCTGTCACAATGACTGAGTTAAAGTTTATCTAATCATTAATGCCTGAAAGCAGACCCTTTCCACTTTCCTTGGAGAATTGTTAAATCAGTGACTCCTTTCTGACCTCTTCTTTCAACTGTGAAAGGAAGTGAAAAGGCTCGGTTTGACACTTCTCAAGAGTTCAAGTAGAATGATGGGTAGCATTTTATTTTGTCTCTATTTCTGGATGCAAAAGCAAAAGAGGAAGATTAAAAAAAAAGTTCTGTATCTGTCTCTCTGTCTGTGCACGTGCACACGCGTGCACGCACACACACATACACACACACACACAGAGAAACACACTAAACTTTCAAGCAGTGGAATTTCAATTCCCCTCTGTACCCTAATTGTTCTGAGACAGATGTGGCCCCGTAACCTTGAATAGAAAAATAGGACTGAGTGCCAGCATGAAAAAGAAGAAAATATGATGATTCTTTAAATAAATTGCCACAGTTTTAAACACCTTGGAACTGACTTATTTGTTGGCAGTTGACTTTAACTTCCAGCTCCTTGGTTAGTCACCATTCAAAGGTATTTAATTAATATCTTCAAGTAATGACCCAGAGGTTTTGCTTCCCCTGGATAGATTCATCTCCAGCTACATTTTGTCACTTGCACCAGAACTTTCTTTTGTTTTATTTTTAATGTAAAGCTATTTAAGTATTAAATGATAACATGAGATTCTCCTCTATTGGAAGCATATGATGCCCTGAACTGAAAGGTTTGCTTTGTGTGGGATTTGCTTATCTGACACCATGTAAAGAGGGTGCTGTTGACTCTTGAAGCTCCAAATGGCTTAGGTCCTGATTATTTTAGAGACCGCATCTCACTATTAATATAATCAGATGGAGGGGTCATTCTGAAAGCCTTCTCTGCTGCCAGAAACCTGGCTATCTGGCATGTAGGAGAACCCCTGCATTCCCTCCGGGGGATGTGTTTGGCTCTACTTTTCTAATATTCAGCAAAATGCAAAAACAGGGTGAAAAGGAAAGAAGGATTGTAGGAAAGGAAGAAAGGAGGGAAGGAAGGAGGAAATGAGGGAAGAATGGAAGGAGGGAAGGAGGAAGGAAACTAGGAAAGGAGGAAAGGAAGAAGGGAAGGAGGAATAAAACTAGGAAAGGAAGAAAGGAGGAAAGGAAGGAAGGAGGAAAGGAGGAAAGGAGGGAGGGGGAGGAAAGAAAGATAGGAGAATAGGAAGGAGGAAAGGACGGGGGGGGGGGGTGTAGGCCTTTTGCCAAGCATTTATCACCTATATTTTTTACAATAATGATTACAAAGTAATTATATCTCTGATTTTAAGTACACTGTATTTATTTTTATGTTTTATAATTTGCATTTTAATTGTATTCAGTCACCAATGCTTTATGGACAAAATAGACAGGTGGTAATAAGTTGATCGTGATGATGAATGAATGAATCCTAGATTTTAGATTAGAACCTAAAGCACTGAAAAAATATCCAATCTAACGAGTGTGATATTCATTCCATCAATAAACAAAATAGCAAGAGCAAATAGCAAGATTAATTGCTGTTTGATAAAATAATACTAAAAACCCTCACAAGTGCCTTGTGTTAATTATAGAAAGTTGTTTGATACTGTTCTATATAGAATCCTGACATAGAATGGTTTTAGAAATATTTGGCATTTGTGCAAGCATCCAGAATTTTTATTAAAAAGGCTATGAAGACATGGAAAATAACTTTGATAGCAAATAGATATGTAAATTTCAGGATAGGAATTTTTCAAGGAGATACACTGGCTCCATTGTTTGTTTGTTTTTTGCTTTTGTTTTTTACTCTCAGTGTTTTGGATAAAACAATTTTGGGTACAAATGCTCAAAGCAAGATAGAAAAATACTTCACTCATTATACATGGATGATTTGAAGCAATTTTTTAAAGAAAAGAATTGAAATTGAATTCTTACTTAAATACTATTGATAGAAAAGATAGAGGTATATGGAAAGGTGGCTGGTTTGAAAATAAATAAAGATAAAACAAAGATCTTGACAAAGAATATGCTATCAAGACAAAAGGGAGAACTGGAGGATATATTGAAAATTCAGGTTACGAATGAGATCAAGTATTTGGGGATACATTTGACAGCAAGATGTGGTACACTAAAAAAGAATAACTATATCAAACTTAAGCAGCAGATAGCGCTAGATGTGGTGAAATGGGAAAATTTACAACTGTCATTAATAGGGAGAATATCAACAATCAAGATGAATATACTACCCAGAATTTTATATTTGTTCCAAACAATTCCAGTTAGGCTTGGAAAAGATTATTTTGAAGACTTAAATAAAATTGTGTTGAAATATATATGGCAAGGTAAGAAAGCAAGAATAAAGTTAAAACTTTGTAAGATGCCAGAATAAGAGGAGGATTTGGTTTGCCTAATTGGGAGTTGTATTACAAGCTACAAATTTGATGTGGGTTAAGGAATGGATAACATTAAGAAATACTAGATTGTTGACATTAGAAAGACATGATCTGTTGTTGAGGTGGCATGCTTTTCTATGGTATAAAGGAACTAAAACACAGGGGTATTTTAGAAGACATTATATATGGGAGTCTCTGTGGTTAAACTGGGAGAAGACTAAAAGGCAATGTTAAGTCTGCCAATGAGACTTCCTGTTCATATCTGTAGTTAATTCAGTTGCAATAATTTATTTGACCTGGGACTTCTGCTCAGCAACAAAATCCACAAGGGTAACCAAAAACAAAGCTGCTTTCTTGTTATGGTTGACAGTTTTTTTTTTTTTTTAACATTAAGCATTTTATTTAAAGAAAAGCTCTTGTGCAGTCCTGTCATCAGGATTTCCAGATAACCTGAACCCCTGAGAGAGCATCTATCTAAAGAAGTTTCTTTTCTTCTCTCATACATAAACTGTCTCATTCAATATGGTGCAGTTGAGATTATTACAAGGGAGATATCAGGCAAGGAATTCATTACATCAGAGAAAATCAGTTGGGTAATATGTATGGATATTTTTTAATTTTCTCTTGGATTTGTCCATCATGTTCCTCTCTTTTGAGGTGGGGGGGACATTTCCCCACTTTTAGAAAGTATCTCAGTATTAGAACAAAGCGGGGGGTAATGCCCTCTAAATATGTATATATGTACTAACCTCAGCTTGCATGGCCAGTACAAGAGATTCTGGGAGTTGACATCCAAAATACCTAGAGGAAACCTTTTAGCATCTTCATTAGAAGTTTCAGTAGAATCTTCGCAACCATACATGTTTTAACTCCATACATATTTTAGCACAGTTTTATAAAATCTTGTAGACCATCAAAGCAACATATCATTCCAATGGTGTGCAACCATTTTACAGAGCCATTGTGCCAAGTGTTTCTAGTGGGCCTATGGGACATCATTAGAAAGAGAGTGGAATTGTGTTCCTACTATTATTTCAAATTACATTAAAATTCAATGGGCTGGTAATAAAATAAGGTGGGAAAGATAAAAACAAGAGCAGTAAAATTATTTTGAATCCCTGAAATCATGAACGTTTAAAGGTCTGGCTATCTTCTCTGTTCAAGATCTTTTTTGAAAGTAGAGAAAGCGGGGAAGAGGACTATATATCACCTGAAGAAGTGTTATATAGTTCCATGGAAGGAAAGAAGGGCTAGTATTCAAATAGCAATAATTTTCTGCATAATTTATCAACATAGATAATAATGAGAAGAAAATGCACCTAGCTTGGGAATAATGTCCTTCAAATTTTCACGCAATTTTTCAATCTGCATGAAAAGAGGCATGGTGGCTCAGTGGATTAAAGATACTGGAGATGGTTTCTGCTCCAGGGGTTTGAGTCCTAGCACCGCGTGTTGGGATGAGCTCCCATCACTTGCCTCAGCTTCTGTCCACCTAACAGTTTAAAGCATGTTCTGTGCAAGTAGATAAAATAGATGCCACTTCGGTGGGGGGAATGAGCTGATGCTCCATGCAGGCAGTCAGAATTCTACCACCTGAGCCTTCCCTGTGTGCCCAATTGCAAGGCAACTCTAGGGAGGGAGGAGGCCTTGGGTGACACTGCAAGGAGAGCCATGTGTCTTTCTTCTGGTGTGAAGCCAGCTCACCTTCTTGTGGTGCATCATGGGGAATGCATGAGCCTTTTCTACAACAGAGCTGGTACCTGGGAAGCCAAAGTTCTACTCTGCAATTGCATTGTAGTCTCTTGACTAATATAACAATGCCATAAAACAACATGCACAATTCATTACTTTACCATATCAAAGTTCTTCCCATCATTCTATTGCTTGCATATGTCCGTAACTTTAAAAAGGTCTCTCTTAAATTACAAATAGTGCTGTGTTTTAAGGACAACTTATGAGGAAAATGACTTTCCAGCCAGGGAAATTTTTAGCACTTGGCTGAGATCCAAGAAGTGAAGACTTCATAATTGATTGCCATGGCCCTGCTAAATCTGCAGCTAAATTATGTAGAGTTAGTAAATCATCCTGTGAATTTTTAAAACACCATTCTCATTAGCATTTGTAGTTTGATAATTAGCAATGCATTCTTTCTCAGGAGTTACAGGTCTAGCTCATATGAGAGTGATAAATGGATCTGGAGGCTATTTTGATGAGGTTTTTGGTTCCAAACTTTGCTTCTTACTTCAAATGAAAATCTTACCAGGGATTCCCTGAATAAGATGTGTATCTTCTGAATCTATGTCAACTACAACCTTGTAGAAAGCTGCTTTTTATGAAACAGAATTATTTTCAAAATGAGAGGCTTTCTCTAACATAAATAACAAGAAAAAAAATCAAGGAAACAGTTGGTCCACTAAAGAGAGAATATGGCAAGGAAGTAACAGGCAACAGGCAACTTACCAAATTTGCATATGATACTAAGCTGGCAGGAATAACTAACACCCAAGAAGATAGGCTCAAGATCCAGATGGATCTTGACAGACTAGAATACTGGGCCATATCTAATAAAATGAAATTCAATATAAAGAAAAGTAAAGTCCTATACTTAGGGAAGAAAAACCAAAAGTACACATAGAGACTGGGTGAAACCAGGCTCAAAAGCAGTAACTGTGAGATGGATCTTGGAGTCTTAGTGGACAACCAGCTAAATATGAGCAAGCAGTGTGCAGCAGCCACCAAAAAAGCTAATGCAATCCTAAGTTGTATTAACAGAGGGATACAGTCAAGATCAAGGGAAGTACTAATATCACTCTACAAAGCCTTAGTAAGACCACACCTAGAGTACTGCATCCAGTTTTGGTCATCACATTATAAAAAAGATGTTGAGACTCTAGAAATAGTACAGAGAAGAGCAACCAGGATGATTAGGGGACTGGAGGCTAAAACATACAACAAATGGTTGCAGGAACTGGGATTGTCTAGTCTAGTAAAGAGAAGGTCCAGGGGAGGCATGATAGTGGTCTTCCAATATTTGAGGGGTTGCCACAGGGAGGAAGGGGTCAAGCTATTTTCTAAAGCTCCTATTGGCCAGACAAGGAATAATGGATATAGGCCAGACAAGGAATAATGGAAACTGAACCAGGAGAGATTTAACCTGGAAACAAGGAGAAACTTTCCAACAGTGAGAACAATCAACCAATGGAACAGCTTGCCCTCAGAAGTTGTGGGAGCGCCATCAGTTGAGACTTTCAAGAAGAGATTGGACTGCCATTTGTCAGAAATGGTGTAGGGTCTCTTGCTTGGGCGGGGGGTTGGACTAGATGATCTACAAGGTCCCTGCCAACTCTGATTATCTGTAAGATCTGTAAATCTTGAGTATGGTTGGATAGTTAACCAACAAGAAGCTGATCTAGAGTTGAGTGAAGTCTCCACTTTAATGCATTAGTCCATGTATAGCAGTAAGCCATAACTTGGTTTTATCTTTCCTTGGTGTGTGAATTTATCCACTTTAGTATCTAAACTTAGTTAAATGTATATTCCAACCACAGCGAGTTGTGGATTATTTAATAGACCATAAGTAGCACAAATTGCACTAAACCATTTGATCATTTGAAATGAACGTCTGGCTAGGAAGTTCAAGCACAACAACTTCTGTAAAATTAACGATTGGGAAAGAGCATGCATAGGGTTAGGTACTGCATGTAGCTTACTAATCTTTAGTTTCTTCAATTATTGAATTAAACACAAATCATCACAGTATTCCAAGCATTAATGAGAAAGACAATTTTTCATGGATTGTAAGGTGTGAAGTGATATTAGATCTCACCTTAAATTAGGGCTGTCATATTAGGATTGAAGTCTGTCATTGGATAGCAGCAAAGTTACAATTTCCCTTATCTCTTTGTTGCCAGGTACACTAACATTAATAAATTAGGATGAAGCAATAGGGTGCCTTGTAATTAACACTGCCAAGATCTGAGTGAATTATAAATCACCCCCAACATTATTGATTTATCATAACTAATTTCATACATATTAATCAAGTGTTGTCTTGCAAGAGGGGAACAAAGATATTAATGTGCACTCAGTTTTCTTGAACAGGAAGAGGTGTTAGCTATGGTGCTATGAATCATAGAATCACAGGATATAAGTATTGAATGTGACCTTAAAAATCTTAAAAAATTTAATCCAACCACCTGTCCTTTGCAGGAATCTAATGTTTTTTGTCAAGAGAGAAACGTATAATAAAATAAATACCTAGTTTGTGGCAAGAACTTTAGATTTGGTTGGAGAAAACGTACCTGATCAACCCTTTTCAATTGCTCCCACCTGAGAGCAATTTGGATAGTCTGAAAAGAGAAATTTTCTTCTTTTAGCTCATTTGTGATAGAAATTTGTGCAGCTTTTAATGGCCAGGAAGACAAATTTAACTTTGGGAAAAGACTTATCAAACAATTGTTGTGCATGTTGGCAATGGTAGGAAATTGTGCAATTTGTAGCAATTGTGCTCAAAAGCTGTTTGGAGGCTATATAAAGTCTGACCAAACTTTGAGACTCCAGGATACCCACGCTGGATTAAGTATTACAAATATATTAATAATCTCTCTAGGCAGAAATATCTGGAATGATGCAATCAAATTTTGGGTGTGACTGAATTTGATCCTCGAGGCTCAAAATTATAGGCTGAAAGATGGATTTTCAGTTACAAATGTTTCCCACTGCTTTGTTGAGTTTTTAAAAGTAAAGTCAAATCCCATTCATGCTTAGTTCACAAATGTGTTTTCAGTACAGAACTACCTAAGAGGTTAAATATTTAAGGTAATTCACTCAGATCTGTTAGTGTGGGGTCATCTCCCATTGAACAATTCAGCCATAAGAAAACTAAAACAGACAGATTGGGTTTAGAGAACAAATTTCAAAAGTATTCTGCTTCAGAAAGGCTATTGT
This sequence comes from Pseudonaja textilis, assembly GCF_049901715.1. Taxonomy (NCBI): domain Eukaryota; kingdom Metazoa; phylum Chordata; class Lepidosauria; order Squamata; family Elapidae; genus Pseudonaja; species Pseudonaja textilis. The sequence goes on from NC_142001.1 coordinate 14,324,013, forward strand.
AAATATACATCTGCAGAGAAGTTTCCCCAGTGAGTGAGTGTGACATAGGCATGGTATTTACATACAGTTCACCAGATCTGGCCTGCAACAATCAAGACGATCACTAGAGGGCAACAAAAAAGTATAATTTTCTGTGCTGTAGCTCTTTCCCACCATCTAGGGGTAACTTAGACTGTTGCAGTTCATAATTGAGAACTGTACGATCAATTTAATATAAGTGGTCCACAGGGAGATCTTATCTTCCATTTTTTTAATAAAAAAATAATTCAGAGTTCCCTTAAACCATCAATACTTCTGTCATCCTTCTGTAGTCATGAACGCTCCAGCACTGGAAGTTTTTAAGAAGAGATTGGATAACCATTTGTCTGAAATGGTATAGGATTTCCTGCCTAAGCAAGGAGTTGAACTAGAAGATGTCCAAGGTCCTTTCCAATTCTGTTATTCTATTCTGTTCTGTTCTGTTCTACTCTACTCACTCAAGAAGAATCATAGAATTAAGAGATTTTTTTTTTTTTTACTTAAGAAATTAAGATCTAGTGGTTAAGCCACCAGGCTAGAAAGCAGGACAGTGGGAATTCTAGTCCTACCTTAGCCATAAAATCCAATTAGGTGGCCTTGGGTCATTCTCTCTCAGCCCTAGCCATCTTAGGAGTTTTGTAGGGAAAATAAGAGGAGGAAGATGTGTTGTATATGTTCTCTGCCTTGAGTTATTTGTTAAAGTAATCAGACAGGAAAGAAAAAGGAAGGAAGGAAGGAAGGAAGGAAGGAAGGAAGGAAGGAAGGAAGGAAGGAAGGAAGGAAGGAGAGAGAGAGAGAGAGAGAGAGAGAGAGTATCATTAAGAAAGTGAAAGGGGTTCATTATACAACAGCCTGTAAATGCTAACTTATCACCCTGAAGTTTACTATTTTCTGTGATATAGGAGGATCCAGGATTAATAGGTGATTACAGCTAGAATCTGCTCAATCATTTTCATTACCATCACTCTCTGTTTGCCAGGTTCTTCTAGCCAAGCCACTGTCATATCCTTAACACCTACCATGAGGACAACCCCATTGTCAACGTGTCCTTACCAAAAGACCCTTCTATTCTCAGATCTAGACAAACCCTCTCTTCCTCTAGTCACAAAGAATAAAGCAAAAGGTGAAGTGCCACTAAATAGAGTAAAATTGCAAATCCTTTAAAACCCTTTAAAATTCCTAGGCTGAGCTACGGTTGCCAACCACAGCTTTTTAGGAGCTCATTTGGTTGCAGTACTTGTAAAAGAACAACATCTTTGTTCATTTTTCTTCAAACTCTGAAAATTATCTTCCATTATTCCTGTTTTTCAACCTTTATTATCCATTTAGGGTTTTTTTTCCTGAACACATCTACCTTTTAGAGTGCACTCTGTCTAATAGGCTATCCTATTTAAAGTGCAATTCAATACACAATAATGTGCTACAGGTTTAATAAAGAGAAGACTGTGCTAATGTTAATATATTGTGTCTATAACAGCAGTCCTTACGGGGAACTGACTCGGTGGAAGAAACTAGATTAGAACCTCTCGTGTTTTAGCTGTTCTTGAATGGAGCCAGTCAACACCATTAAAGTGATAGCATTAAAATGGCATTAAAAGGGGAATACTTAATGTTTTTCCTTTAAGTAGGGAAAGGTACCCCCGTTTGTGCTGACTTAACTTTGTAATCTTTATATTAACTGGGTAAAGTAAGGCAAATGGAATTGAACTTTAGTTAGTAATGGTGGATTCAGATTTAGTGAAAATGAGTTGAGTTACTTTTAACATTGGCTTGAGTTGCTTGAGTTGGTTTTAAAATTAATGTGATTTACTTTTAGCATCCCAAAATGGTTTCTGAACACAAAAGGACATAGGGCATAGGTGCAGTGTGTGGGTGTGTATGTGTGTGTATGTCTATCTTTAAGTCAATCTTTATTCTGGGTAACTCTACACTAGCCCTTGCAATTTTCAGGGCAAGATTTTGAAAGTGGTTTACCGTTGCTGTCTTCTTAGGGCTCTGAAAAAGTGACCAGACCAAGGTCAACCTTTGTCCCTAAGATAGGACTAGAATTCATGGTCTCCAACCAGGTGCCATAAACAGTGCGTCAAACTTGCTCTCTTATCTTGGTACTGAAGAAAGTTAGCACCTAGCCCTCTTAGAAGAATGAAATATTCTAGGAAATATTAAAAAGGCAGAATATTTCCCTTAAAAGAGAATTAAAAATCTTAAAGGAAACAGAAACTCAGCCACTGCTCCCTGCCCCCAGCAGCTATGTTGGTGCCAGCCTATCTAGAAAACAAAAGACCCGAGCTCCAGGCTGATAGGATTAAGATATGACCCTCAGGACATAATATGATTAGCTCTTTATCCATCTAGCAGCAGAGCACAACATGGCACAACCAAGCCCCTACCTTACATCACCCAGCACAGTTCAAATAAATTTATCTCAGACAAACTCCTAGGATTTGCACATGACCCCCTACAGCAACCAATAGGATACATGCCCTTGCCACGGGAACAGGAGGCTCAAGTTCAAAGCCCAAGAGTGGTTTTAAATAACACTGACTCTCCATTCCATGGGATCAGCTACCCAGAACTTCAAACCCATGTTCTGTTCACCATTAAACCATCTTTCCAAGCAGCCTCCATGTTTCCAGTGTCTTTCTCCCCACTCGGAACTGAACCCAGATGGACGTTTCTTCCAACGGTACCGATCAAAACTCTGATTATTTTTCCAATATTCCTGTTACTTCGTTCTAGTAACTAAATGTCAGAGCATATTCTTTTGGTTTGTTTCACTTGTCAATGAAAGATTTAGCTCTTTGATTACAGACATCATCCATTAGCGCTCTTTTCACAAGAAAGAGATAAAAGAATATATATGGAAAATATTTCTATAATTAAATTATTAACATGCTTTTAGAAGTCTCATTTTTGTAGCAATTAGTTTTTTTTAAATGTAAATTGATTTGCTTTTGGGGTGTGCCTGAAACATGTGTATCTGGAGTTGCTTATCAAAAAATAAAGCAACCTAAAAAACCCAAACTACTCTAATGGCATGGAGCACATGCCTGTTTTAATTTTACCTTCTTGAAGCTTCGTGAGGATTTTTTTTTTACATCAGTAAACATCTGAATTATGTAATTACACATTATAATTACCAATTACATGTATTTTCAGTAATTACATAATTTGATGCAATTACATTAATTATGCTAACAAAGCAGCATCTAAAGAAGTGTGGAAAAACAAGATCATCCCCACAAATTGGAAGGAATAAATTGCTCTTCAGCATACGGGAGAAAAACTAAGTCATACATAATTAGCATTAAAAAAAAACACACCAGTCAGACTGATTGTGCTTTGTCACTGTTTTGTGTGAAGTTAAAAAAACATCCCTTCCCACACCCAAAATAAAGTGATTGGCATTGTGCCTAAGATTTGTTTTTACTAAAATAAGTAAGTAAAACTGAAGAATAGAATAAATTTAGTGCATAAATGCAAAACTAAAGTCAGCGTGAGATTGCCTTTTTTGCTATAGTCTCTATAGATTGAATTAAAAATATAGGTAGCAATGCCAATGGCACTTTAACAAAAGAACAGAGTTGGAAGGGAACAAGTAGGTCATCTAGTCCAATCCCCTACCCAAGCAGGAGACCCTACGCCATTTCTGATGGCAGTCTAGTTTCTTCTTGAAAGTTTCCAGTGATGAAGCTTCCACAACTTCTGAAGGCAACTTCTGTTCCATTGGTTGATTGTTCCCACTGTCAGGAAATTTCTCCGTATTTCCAGGTTGAATTTCTCCTTGATCAGTTTCCATTCATTATTCCTTGTTTGGCCTTCAGATGCATTGGATTTAGATGTATATACTACCATATAATGTTTTACAGCACTATGGATCATTTACAATATTAGCATACTTCCCTCAACAATATCGACCTCAGAAGGATGGAAGGCTGAGTCAACCTTATGCTGGTCTGGATCAAACTCCTAGAGTACATAATTCCAGTTTGTTGTCTCGAAATCTTAAATGTCTTATGAAATGGCATTCTGAAATTTGCCCTCTGTTTGTGGCAGATGAACAAGAAGAGGTTGATCCAACCAGGTTTCATGCCTAAGGCGGGACTAGAACTCACAGTATCCTGGTTCCTAGGCCCACCCTTTCACCACCACACCAAACTGTTTCTCATTCTAGAAGACCATTTCCCTCTTTTAAAGAAAGATTGGTTAAAATTGGAGGACTGGATTTATCCTTTTCAGATATGGGACAGGATTAGAGTTATGGGGTTCTTTCCAGTTCAGATCTAATTGTGAGATGGGGAAGCAGACAAATCTACAACCTTTGCGCCAACAGATCGACCATTTAACAAATTTAGCTTAGATATTAATATTTGGCTATGTATGTGTCTTCCAATCCAAAACTCAAATGATGTTACCATCTCCATTTGCCATAAAGAACATCCATCTCTCTGCCCCTATGAGCTGTGAAAAGAACTGGATGATTTCTCTCTTTATTATTAATAATGCTGACTTTTGCTCAGTATTTTTTTTAATGCTTTACAAAAACTGACACCCAGGCTGCCTTGAAGTAATGAAAGCACTTAAATTAGACTTGGGTTCTCTGCCATTTTTTTTTTCCTTCCCCCTAAGTGGGTCAGTGCCTGAGGTGAACTAATTATGAAACTGTCTTTGGAAAGAGTTGAAGCATGTCTCCAGAAGATTCTGGAAGCTTCTATACCATGCACAGCCATTATTCCCAGGTGAATTATGCTTCCAGTTCTCCTGTCAAAACTCATTTTCTTAACTATATATCCATACCCACTCCCAGTTCTCTGTGGTTAATTACACAGTGAGTGGAAAGAAATCCAGATAGACTTCACATACTTTAATTCCTTGGATGGTAGCCCTTCAATATTGTCTTGAAATTTTATTTCAGGGGAAAATTCAAGGACAATTGTGGATCATGGGCTTACCAAGCTTGACCACGATATGAGGTGTTTTTATCCCCAAGCCAGTCTTGGCCTGGTGCCATAACTTCATCAATTGCTGGCTAACGTTGCTGAAGCCAAATGTCGTATATTTTATTACATACATACATACGTACATACATACATACATGCATACATACATACACGTATAAGGGATGTGGTGGCTCAGTGGCTAAGACACTGAGATTGTCGATCAGAAAAGTCGACAGTTCAGCGGTTCGAATCCCTAGCACCGCAAAGTGGGGTAAGTTCCCATTACTTGTCCCAGCTTCTGCCAACCTAGCAGTTCAAAAGCATGTAAAAAAATGCAAGTAGAAAAATAGGGACCCCTTTGGTGGGAAGGGAACAGCATTCCGTGCGCATTTGGCATTTAGTCATGCTGGCCACAGGACCAAGGAGACATCTTCAGACAGCGCTGGCTCTTCAGCTTTGTAACTTTATTTACCTTTACACCTCTCTGTGTGTGTTTGTGTGTGTAAATAAAAATGTGAACAACAAAAGAGACACAATTCTGTTGTTTTAAATCAGAATGGATATTTTCTTACAGAATGCTGAATAATACAGTTGGGAGGGACCTCGATGGTCTTCTCGTCCAATCATCTGCTCAAGTAGGAACCCTATACCATTTCAGACAAGTGGCTTGTCCATCTCTTCTTAAAAGCCTCCAGTGATGGAGCACCCACAACTTCTGAAGCTTCCACTGGTTAATTGTTCTTAATGTTGGGAAATTTCTTCTTAGTTCTAGGTTGTTTCTCTCCTTGATTAGTTTCCATCCATTGTTTCTTGTCTTTCCTTCTGGTGCTTTGGAAAATGGGTTCTTTGTGCAGCCCTCAAATGATGGAACACTGCTATCATGTCTCCCCTAGTCTTTCTTTTCTCTTGATTGAATTATTTCATATCTTGGGGCAAAGATGGCCTGCCTAGAAGATGGCATGCTGAACGGTGGTTATCCCATGACAAAGATGATTTCAAGACCATGGGCTTAAATTCACTTTAATTCCTCGAACCCAGATCATAAAAGCTTGTTCAAAAGAGTGAGGTTTATCATTTATTAACTTCAGGGACAGCTAATTGATCATGAGTAGGATCCTTAGTATTGTCAAAATTTTTATCATGTATATCATAGGGATATTCAAAATGAGGTCTTACAAATGACTTTTCTAGACTCACTCATTTATTCTGGCTTCTTTTTTTTTCTTTTCTGTGTTCCACCAGAAAACATTGCTTCTATGCTTCAGGTCTTGTGCTGTTCAATCTTAATATACCTGTATTTACATAGCAACCTTCTCCAAAACTTCTAGTTTATTAATAGTCCAGTTTTGGAAGTTGCTCTCTTCTTCAGAGATATTCCTGGCTGGAACTACAGCAGAAGGAAATTTCCCATTTCTCACTCCCAATTCAGCCTGCAGTTGTCGGATTCTCTGGCAAAGTCTGATCCTACTTTGCATCTGAGTTTAGACAAAGATAGCTGGGAGAGACTGAAAACCTCCACAACAGATCAGTTATTTTTCCCAACATTATCTTGCTTGCAGAAGACATAAACATGGGCCAACATTTTTATTTTATATATCTAGCCCTACCACACATGCCTTCAGTCCACTGTAAACATTTCTCATAGGGCCGTTGATAAAGTATCTAGTCTCTTTTTCATAAGAGTACCAAGCATAGAGCTTCCCACATAGCTTTTTTTAAAAAACACACTGCTACTCCTCAAAATATGCCAAGTTGTGCTCATTTGCCTCATAAAGGAAGGCAGATGGCAAGGGATTTTGTTCACTGTTGTTATTTGTGTCATGTTTTAGTGAACTGTAGCATTTTGAATGAAAATATATCCACTCCAGTTCTCATTCGAGGCCCACAGGACCAAATTCAAATTATCCTACTTTGAACACATGAAGCAAAGACACAGGTCTGTGGAAAAGGCTCTCACCATTGAGCCATGGTGGCACAGTGGTTAGAATGCAGTAGGCTATTTCTGCTGACTGCCAACAATTCAATTTTTATCAGCTCAAGGTTGACCCAACCTTACATCCTTCCGAGGTCGGTAAAATGAGGACCCAGATTATTGGGGGGCAATAGGATGACTCTGTAAACTGCTCAGAGAAAGCTGTAAAGCACTGTGAATCAGTATATAAGTCCAAGTGCTATTGCTCGTGCTGGGAAAGGAGGAAGGAGAAAGAAGAATAGACCACCAGCAACAAGGGGGAGTAACAGCAACAAGTTTGTTGTAGTGGCAATGGCTACACTCCTGGAAGTTCTGAAAGTCTGGAAAAGGGCCAGATCATTGTGGAGAAAATCCATGTGTGATTCCTATAATGATGCATTATAAATCAAAATCAATCACAGAATCTATCTATCTAGCTAACTAGTTGGCCAGCAAGCTACCATCCATCCATCTATCCATCTGTCATCTATTTATTTATTTGTTTGTTTGTTCGATTGATTGATTTGTCAATCGCTTACAAGTATAAACATGAGTAAGAATACAGAAAGTAGGTACGATTAAATGTGGACAATAGGACAGGGATGGTAGGCACGATGGTGCACTTATGCACGCCCCTTACAGATGTCTTAGGAATGAGGTGAGGTCAATAGTGGATAGTTTGAGGTTAAAGGAGTGGGGGTTTGAGGATGTAACTACAGAGTGAGGTAGTGCATTCCAGGCATTGACCACTCTGTTGCTGAAGTTGTACTTTCTGAAATCGAGTATGAAGTGGTTTAAATTGAGTTTGTATCTGTTGTGTGCTCTTGTATTGTTGCCGTTGAAGCTGAAGTAGTCATTGACTGGTAGGACATTGTAGCAGATAATTTTGTGTACTACGCTTAAGTCGAACAATCTATCCCAAGGCTTCCTGCATGCCTCGATGTGAGTGATATTGAGTTGGCCACACCTAGCCAATAACATGACCACCAAGCCATGTCCACCCAGTCAGATGACCACCAAGCCACGCCCACCAACTAAGCCATGCCCACAGAACCAGTTGTTAAAAAATTTGAATCCCACCCCTGATTAAGATGTGTCAGCTTGGAAGCTTTGAGTAAAATACGGCTTCCAAATCTGATAAATGGTGGACGTGGATCTCACTGGTGGAGGGGGCAGGATATTCCAGAGAATGGAAGCCTTTTCTCCTGGACCCCTAGACCCCTTGGCTAAATGATAGAGTTCTGAATACACCTGCATCTAATCCATGAGCAGACAATAAGGTAGGTTTTCCATTGAGATTGGAAGCCAATGAATCTTAAAGCAGCTACCAAGACAGCACCTATATTTTCCCCACCCCTTTATGTCATTTCTCTCTCATGCTCTTTTCCCATTTCAGCAAAGCATATTAAACCATGCCTATAATTTAAAAGAAAGCCCAAATCAGTAAATTCTACCAGGTAATATAATGTTTGGGTGGGAGGGTGAAGTAGGGTGATATGCCAAAGCAAGCATGTCCCTTGACTGGGTCTATCTATCTATTAAACAAGATTTATAATTACCCCATATGGACTCTGTGCCTATTGAAACAATATGTACTTGATTAGCATTTTATTTTATTTTAACTTGCTACTTTCTCTCAGATGCACTTCTTCTGCTTTTTACTTTCTTTCAAGATGACCGCTTTTGGCTTCCAATGAATGTCCTTGAGGGAAAAGTCAGACCTATTGACTTCTACACATGCTATTTGACTCGGTATTCAAGTATTCCAAAGACCAGCTAGAGATAATGAAAGACAGGACGCTGTCGCACAATCTTAACTGACAGTGTCAGCTGGATCGAAACTATTGAACAGTTCCTATTAAATTAGCTTAGCTTCATCTCAGCTAGTAAAAGCTGTTAAGCTGACAAATTAGTTGCTTTTTGTGTATAAAAGGGAGAAGTTGAAGCCAAAGCTTCAATAGAATGACGACAGCAGATAAGTCATATCGTGGAATAAGAATTTGCCTAGGGAAGAGCTGCAAACAATTCCTATATATAATCTACTTATATGTTTAGCATTAAATTGTGAAATGCAGTATTTATCCCCTAGTGCGCAAAGATGAGTATTAACTATTACTGGTCGTTAATGAGGGTAATTGGTTTATAATTGGATATCAGATTTTTTAAAATATTTTTTTTTTAATTCCTTAACATTTTGAGCTTTTATTTTCATTGCAAGACTTCTGCAAAATACAGGATTTAAATAAATAATTGTGGAATGAATGCTTTAAAGACATGTGATGTACAGACCTGGTCTTCTTGTAACCATGAATAAAACAGGGTTTTATTGCCATTTTATTGCCATTCCACATTTTATCCCAGGCTGAGGGAATCACAACTTGTTTGTGTCTTAAGTTATGCTTCCTTGTTGTGTTATTTAATGAATACTAATCCTGATAAACCAAAACCCAATATCAAAAATTGCAATGTCTATTGTGCTGTAAAATGAATAGCCCTGTAGAAAATTCTCAGTCTTTTCTTTCACTTCCAAGCAGGGGTATTACTGTGGAAGAGGAGACGAACTAAGGCTGGTCATTCCTACACTCCATTTTTGTCTGATTAGCCTTAATTGCTGTCTGGCCTGAAATATCCATCTTACAAAAAAAATGGGACTTAAACAGAGTAAGGCAAACCCAGGTTGCCTTGATCAGTGAAACTGATGTCCTTGACTGGCTGCAACCAAGAGAGGGGGAAAATGCTAAATTTGACAACTGAAATAAAATCATTTTGTTAGAATTTCCTCTATTCTGCAGAAGTCGGTTGTCAGATATCGAGCAGCCAGTATATTAGCTTGCTTTTGGAGATTTCATGTTAACCGGGTATGTCAGTTCTTCTGCCTGCAGGTACATTTCAAATTTCAGGTTATTTATTTAAATTGAATAGACTTTTTTAAGAGAGAGAGAGAGAGGAGGTGAGTGGGTGGGAAGAGAGAGAGAGAGAGAGAGAGAGAGGGAGGGAGAGGGAGAGAGAGGCTTTCTCTCTCTCTCACACACACACACACAGAGTCATTGTCAGTGAGATGTTGATTTAGATTGCTTTTTTAGTTTGTAACTATGTGACATTGCTAGTTTGATGAACAACTACTGAAGGAAGGTTGGTACTTACTGTGAACAAAAGTAGGTATCTTTCTAGAGTTCGTTTGCAATGTATGCCCTTGCCTGTCATTTTTTTTAAGTAACATTTCCTCCCACCCAATAAAAATGGTTACATAGTTGTTGTTGTTTTAATCAGAAAATTATGTCTGATGATCTGAACTATAATGCTTGGAAACTATATAAACTTACCATAAATGAAGGTGGGAAAATCCAAGTTATAATTTCCAATATTCTGCATTTCTAATAGTCAAGATACTTCATGGAAATCTGGGTGCTTCTATTCATTGATCTTGCTCAATTGTGTGAAGTTTGACCACTGTCATAAACATGTCTCACAAGCTGAAGATGACGTGTAATTTCTTCTGCAGTTTCATCTCCATAACAACAACCTTGTGAACAGCTTGGATCAGAGAAAATATCCTAAATATTCCCACTGGCTTTTAAACAAGAAGATGGATTTCAAATTCTGTGTCCCGTATCCAATATTCTAGCCATGATATCACACTTTTAAATATCATACTATTGTTAGGTCACTATAGTAAAATAATAGTAAGACATCTAGGCCACAGGTACTCTTCCATATTTTCCTGGCTTGTGAATGATCTTGGGAAAATTAAGAGGAAGATAACAAGCCCAATCTGAGGGTGACACGGTGGCCTAGAGTTGGTGATCCTCAGCTAAATTTTTCAGATGGATCTATTTGAGCTGAGGTGAGTGGTGCAGTGGCCTAGAGGTGAACTTCTCACCTCACAATCAGGAGGATCTGAGTTCAATCCTTAGGTAGATGCAGATATCTCTCTCTCTAGGCACAATGAGTTTACATCTGCTGAATAAAACTCCTCATTGGTGACAGGAAGGGCATCTGGCTAGTAAACACTTGGCTCTATTCAGTTGCCCAGACTCCACCCCACAAGGGATTATGAGGTCATTAAAAGAAGATGATAACAAGCCCAATCTGAGAAGTAAAAGCCCATCTAAAGACTTCCCTGTATGGGAAAAAAAGTCACCAGGAAACATTAGTCACCCTGTTTAAAAATTTTGCGCCGTGTTTCTTTTGGCTAGGAGAGCTTTCCCTTCCCTTCCATTCAAGAAGAGAGCCTTTTATTGACATCAGAAGGTATTGTCTTTCTGTCCCTGTTAGAGCTCATGTTGATGGTGCAGAATATTTTTTACACCCTATCAGTTTTCATCTCAAAAAAGACACTTAAACTGAGGACTGTGCATTGCACAAGCTTACTTATGCACTTAGAAAATGACAGATAAGTGACAGGTCTTTACTTACCCCGGGGACTTTTTCCTTTTAGTTCCTAATTGTTCAGGCAATGGGAAGGGGATCTGTTTCAGGCATGTTGTATGTCCTTTCCCTAGGAGGAAAAGAATGTCATGATAACATTGTTAACAAAAAAGATCTTGCCAACACATACAAAGGATTCCGCACATAATTAGGCCTAACTTTGTCTTGCGTGAAGTTTCTCTCTTGCAAGAGATAATAACTGTCCATGGTCCTGAAAACAGAGACTAATACCTCAGCAGCAGTGTCATTTAGAAACAAGAGAATAATAGATGCTATGACTGTCAAAGTAGAAGTAGACCCAGGACACCAAATCAGAATTAAGGATGAATGAAACACTTCTGCCAATTTCTGCTAGCTTTATACAGAATCTTTTTTTTTTTTTAATTGTCTCAAAAGCCAACCTTTATCTCATTGTAATCTCTGAACTTGCCTCAATATTTTTCCTTTTGGTCCAACTCATTACTCTGTCAAAATAATGTTCCAACATTTTCTTGCTTTATATATATCTCACTATACAACTGTACTAATGAAATCCATAAGATAATTGATTGCAACAAAGACAATACAGAAACCTGAAGATGTTGAATGCTTATCCAGTGACTCATGGCAAACCTTTAATAGGCTGAAGACTACTTCATTGGCATATTTATTATTCTTATAACCTTGCAGAACACAGAACATTATACCTTTGCATAATATATCCAACTGATTCTTGGATGTATTTCATAAGTACTGAACTCCAGAATATTTTAACTTTACAATCCAACTAACAGAGAGCCAAAAGGGAGAGGAAAAAAAGCTTTGGCAATTATGTTTTTGTCGCTTTTACTGGTGTAGGATTCAAGTATTTATGAAGGAAATATTCCATCTAGTTGGGCTAATGACCAGCATTTGCATTCTCTTGAGTTGAAATTTTTGGAATGGAATAGAACATGAAGCTTAAGACTCAATATCTTGGCAATGGGTAGATACTTCGTTCCCCTCTTATGTCTTGTATCACACTGATTCAGTTTTCCAAGTAATTTTTTTTAATAGAGCTGAATATAATTCTGCTCATTTGGGAAGTAAATTCTGAATTTTGGTGGCTTGTTGTAAATGCTAGATACAATCTTCTGAGACACTTCAGTGAGAAGAACTAGAATAAATAGAAAAAAACTGAAAGGAAATAAGAATTGGATGGCTATTCTCCTTTTTTCTTAAATTGCTGTACTAGGAACAGATAAATGGTTTCTGAAATTTTATCCAGCTCTAATAGAATAGTCATTGACGTATAACCATTCATTTAGTAACTATTTGAAGCAGTGGTGGGATTCAATTTTTTTTTTTTTTACTACCAGTGCTGTGGGTGTGGCTTTGTGGGTTTGGCTTGGTGGGGAAAGATACTGTAAAATTCCATCCCTCCCCACTCCTGGAGGAAAGTTACTTCAAAATCTCCATTCCCTTCCCACCCCACTAACCTGCTTTGCAGCTCTGTTCTCCTGTGCAGGGCAACCAAAGAAGACCCAGCCAATCAGCTGGGACTCAGGAGGTGGACAAGAGATGGGGCAGGGCCAGTCAGAGGTGGTATTTGCTGGTTCTCTGAACTACTCAGAATTTCCGCTACTGGTTCTCCAGAAACTGTCAGAACCAGCTGAATGCCACATCTGGTTTGAAGTTACAATGGCACTGAAAAAAGGGGTTTATGAACATTTTTCACACTTAGAACGGCTGCAGAATCCACAGGATCATGTGATCAAAACTCAGACACTTGGCAATTGACTCATATTAATGAGGATTGCTATGTCCTGGGGTCATGTGAACACCTTTTACAAACTTCAGACAAGCAAAGTCAAAAGGGAAGCCAGATTCACTGAACCTCTGCAGTGATTCACTTCACAACTATGGCAAGAAAGGTTGTAACATGGGCAAAATCCACTTAGCCCAGCGGTCTTCAAACTTGACAGCTTTAAGACTTGTGGATTTCAACTCCCAGAATTCCTCCTCCAGTCATGTTAGCTCAGGAATTCTGGGGAGTTGAAGTCCACAAGTCTTAAAATTGCCAAGTTTGAAGACCCTTGACATAGCCAAATGTGCATAGCAACAGAAATTTTGGGGCGAATAGTGGTTGTAAGTCAAGGATTACCTGTATTCCAGGGGTGGGATTCTACCAGTTCATACCTATTTGCTAGAACTATTGTTAACATTCAAAGGAGTTTGGAGAACTGGTTGTTAGAAGAAATTACTGAACTAATCCTATAAGGAAGTCAGGAAGGAAACATTCTAGTGTTGCTTACAGAAACTGCCTCTCCATTAACCCTTATTACATTCTTGGCAGGACTAGACTTCCTGTCTCAGGAACTTCTCTGGAGGTTTTTTCTCCTCCTTTGCTGGTACTTTGCTTGTGTGGAGTGACCATTCAAAGTTACAATGGCATTGAAAAAAGTGACTTTTGACCCCTTTTCACACTTACGACTGTTGCAGCATCCCCACAGTCATGACAGGCCAGGAGAGGAGATGCGTGCCTTGATGTGAGTGATGTTGAGTTGGCCACGCCCAGCCAGTCACATGACCATCAAGCCATGCCCACCCAGTCACATGACTACCAAGCCGTGTCCACCTACTAAGCCATGCCCACAGAACCGGTTGTTAAAAAAATTGAATCCCACCCCTGCTGCATTGTGTTCTTCAGGTTTAATCAGATGGAATAATTTGAAAAGATAAATGATTGGGTAAATTAACTTAAGACAGTTAAGGAAGCAAGGTGGGTGGAAGAGGAGAGAGGGAGAGCAACTAGAATTCTGTAGGTAGGCAACAAGCTTTGCCTCTGCATGGAGCTTGAGGTATGACACAGCAGACTTTGTTGACCCATCAATGGTGGACATTATAATTTGGCTCTTTGTTTTTAAAACTGTTCATGAGAACTTCAGTTTCCAAGGCAGTCGTGAATATGAATAAAACAGCTCAGCCAAAGGACACAGAGCTTAATAGCCTGCATGTTAGCTTTGGAAAGCTTTGGGGTAGAACATCAAATAACCAGCCTTCTGTCCCAGAAATATCAACTGCCAAGTGAATATTTCTCATTGCTGTCACAGACATCTATAAATATGGGATAGGTTGTGTGTGTTTTAATTGTTTCTTACATGCATATTATCTTAGCTTTCTGGAACTGGAATCATGGCACACATGGATTGCTGTGCAGTCCAGAAGTTGGTGCCATCCATCGAGAAAAAAATCTGGTGCCACAGCTGTTTCCAGGGAGTATGATAAGAACAGATGCCAGGAGAGCCATAGCTGGGGATGGAAATTCTTTTGTGTAAAATTGTCACAGCTGTGCCTCTGCCATTGATGGCTTCTTTCCTTATCTTTACTTTCAGTGATGATGTGTTACTGAATATCATTTCTCTGAGATAGGAGTCCTGGGAAAAAATCTATTGGGCTCATGTTCTACTTACAGGCTTCAAAGAAGCATTGCAATACCCATTATAGGAAACAATTTTGGATTTGATGGCTTTTTTTGAACCGTTTCATCTGGGGTTATGTTCTCACATGTCATGTTTGCTTTCTTGACTCCTGTTTGTCTCTTTTGGCAATTGTTCCAAGTTCTACCTTATCTCTGCCTTGAACGTGGCATCTCCTGAGATTTGATACTGCCAAGAACAACCTCTCCATATTTATCGCTCTGATTCTATGAATGGCTTACCTGAGTGATGACTATAACCGGGATGCCGGAATTGGTCTGCTGTATCAGATAAATTTGACCCCATTCATAGTCCTGATTCTCGTAAATATTGGTTGGAAGCTCATAAACAGCATATGAAGGACAAATGTTCTTTATTGGTTTATATGTCCAGGTTTTTTTTTCTTCCTCACAGTGCTTTTGCTTCTTTGCAACCTCATTTCAACCAGTCACAGATCACATCTATGATGCCATGGCATCTTTCAGTTGAATAAATTGTACCAATTGTAGATAATAAATAGATCCATCTGTGGAGAGTCAGCAGCTCAAATCTTAAGAGCATCAGAGAAATTACTGACTTGATTTAGAACATAGAATCTGGAAGGAGTTTGGAAGACTTCTAGTCCAACCCCTGTTCAAAACAGGTCTTGTGGTTCGCCGGCAGCCTGTGCAGATGGCAGCAGAATCAGACAGTGGGGAAGAACGGGGACCCATCAGGGAGTCTGGAGAGGACTTGGATGAGGGTCCTGCATCTGATGCAGAGATGGGGCCAGGACCATCTAGGGTGGGGTGCTGACTCCGGAGCCTCCAGAGTCTGGCAACAGTGAGGCCGAGGAACAAGGGGAGCCTGTTCCCAGTGCATGTGTGCACAGAGATGCTAGAAGGCAAGAGCAGCTGAGACAAAAGGGGTGACTCGGGAGTAAGGCTGCTGGAGGTGATTGCCCCTCCCCTAGGTTATAAAGGAAGGACAAAGGTAGAGAAACCTTTGTAGGAAGCAAAGTCATTCGCTCTGTTCTGATTAATCCTTGAAGCTCTGTGTGGACTTTATATGTCAGTTGGTTTTTTACAGTTAATTTGGCACTTTGTTGGCAGCAATTCAAAAGTAAGAAAGGTGAGTGCTTATCTCGAGGGACTGTTTGGGACTCATTACAAGCTGGGAATGAAAATAATTCCCAGAGATGAAATAATCCAAGAGTTGTTTTTAACTAAGCGTGTGCTTAATTATGGCCTTGGGAAGCCCTGGTCAGAACAACAGGAGACTTTATATCATCCAGTTAAATGGTTGTCCAATCTATTTTTGAAAACCTTCAGTAATGGAATTTGCAGTATTTGTTTCAGCTAGAATAAAGACACCTGATCCTGTGTCAGGAGCTACTTCTTACTTTGATCAGCCCTCAGGACCAAGACAAGGCTTTTTGTGACATTGTGACACATTTCAGAGTAGCTCTAATATTCATAGCAACTTTGTTTTTAACTTTTGGCATGCTTACCTGTTGGGCTTGCAATGAAGAATCCTATTATAGAAGTCAGGATGTTTGGCTAAGTTTCAACTTTTCTCAAAGACTGCTACCAGGTCTAATATGGCTGGTGTCTCAGGATATTATCTGAACATCCATCACTAAATCTTGGGGCTTTGTGTAGATAACCTTGAAAGTAATCGAGGGACCAACAGCAGCTGCCCATGGATATTAATCTTTTATTTGCTACATGTGCAGTCAAATGTTCAGCCACACATTTTTCAAGAAATACTGCAACAATGACGGAAAGTAATTATGCATGAATGAAGGTTGTAATGAACCAGATTTTCTCCCTCCTCGCTGTCGCTTCCCTTCCCCCTTGATTTTCCATTGTGTGTTCATGCTTGGAGGAGACATCCTGGACTGTGGGATTTTATTTGAGTCTGATGGTGACATTAATATCCCTTGACGTCTGATAGATTCTACCGTTTTATTCATTCTGTGGACCACATTTGGCGTGGCCTGTCGGGAGTGGGCTTATTAAGCTAGTGGTTATCCATTTTCCACCCAGGGAAAAACTTTTTCCTAAAAGCTGCAAAACAAGTTGGTGAGTACCCAAAGTGCAATGTGTCCTATTATAAACTGCATCTATCTTTCAGGATGATGATGATGATGATGATGATGATGATGATGATGATGATGATGATGATGATGGTCTATAACCCAGATACCCTGTGGATCTGGAAAGCCCTATTTTATATTTCCCACAGTAACAAGAAGCTTCCTAGCTATTCACTGCCTAGTGATGATAAAGGAGCATCTCCATCAGATGTCGTGTCAAGGGTACCTCTCAATTCTGAAGCCATCCCTCTTTGGAAATATGTACAAAAATGTGTGTTCTGAAATCTCACAAACCAGATGGATAGCATTGATGATATGCCTTAATCCTAGACTCAACTCATGGTTAGAAAAGCCCAAAAAATGTTATTGAGAATGAGAGAGAAAAAGAGAAGAGAAGAGAAGAGAAGAGAAGAGAAGAGAAGAGAAGAGAAGAGAAGAGAAGAGAAGAGAAGAGAAAGATAACGAGTGCAAAAGCTGGAGGGTAAATGGAAAAAATATTATGAATCCAACTCCTCTGAATTCCACATAAAGACAGAGTCAATTATCCAGTGAATGCAGAAAAAGAAATTCCTGGGACATTATTTTACCAAGAGTATAAACCACATTGGCACAAAAGAAGTGAAACCAGCTTTGGATTTCCCACACAAAAGCAGGCATAGTTAATTTCCCCTTTTCCCTTTGGGCCACCCACAGTCCAATACATCCACCAATCACTTCCATGCATTTGGGTATAGGAAACAGTCAACCACATCTGCTTGGTGTGTCCTTGGGATGCCAGCAATGTCTCCTGGAAGCCAACGGATGCTTGCATACTATTCCCCCTACTCTTGCATTCCATCCACCCCTCTCCCTGTTACTGTCAACCTGTAAGCGAAGCAAAATGTCGGTGAAAGTGTGAGTCAGTCTTGACAGGCAGGATGGCTCACAGAATAGAATAGAATAGAATAGAATAGAATAGAATAGAATAGAATTGCATTGAATTCTTTATTGGCCATGTGTGATTGGACACATCGAATTCTTTATTGTCCAAGTGTGATTGGACACACAAGGAATTTGTCTTGGTGCAAATGCTCTCAGTGTACATAAAAGAAAAGATGCATTGGATAATCATCTTAACTCACATCCAGATCTGACCCCCTATGGTATTCATGATACCTTCTGGTATTTACAGACATTTACAGACAGGGATTCCATTTGATTGACTCCCATGTGGTGCCTCTTCTGGAGAAGCTCCTCTTACATCAAGTATAGCTAATTCTACAATTAAAGCACACAAAATGCATTTGGGGTCTTTTTTACAAAAAAAAATGCTTGCTAAAAATGGACAGATTAAATGCTGCAAAAAAGTTGTTTATTAGATTGTGTGTGTGTTTTTGTCTTACTCACATTCTTGCTCTCTGTGTATATACATGTGCCTGTATGAGTGTGTTTGTGTGCAGACAAATTTAAAGCAAAACTTGCTTTAAAAAACACACCAACTAATGCAAAAAACAACAACAGGAAAGACCATATTCAAGACAAGAAAAATTAGAAACCAAAAGAAATAAAGAGAGACAGATTCATCTATTCTTATTCTGAAGGACAACAGGATTGAATAGTCATAAATAAAAACATCATCCTAGAGTTTATTTTTAATTGACAACCTCTCAAAAACGACGTGAGTGTACATACTCAATTTCTTTCTCTAAATTATAAAACTCTAATGTCATCCTGGCACTCTCCCACTCTCTTGAAGACTGTTTAATGAAATTATTGTAAAAATAATGTAGCACTACAGTAATTAATTAGCTGCCTTATATATTTCTAGTGAGGGCAGAGTGTCACAGATTCATGGCAATTATAATCAAGTTTTAATTTTCCATTACCACTAATTAATGTTGACTATTCGTGTTTCATTAATGCTGTTTCTGCTGACATGAAAATTTCATGAAAACTCTGGAATGCTTTGAAGTTAAACCTCTCCACTCAGGTGGAAAATGCCTTGCAAGCAGCTGATATTTGGAAAATATTCTATTTTTAAAAGAAGGGGTTATAGTGAAGGATGCCTGGAAAAAAAGTGAAAAGTTTTTGTCCTTTCCTAACAGAACTCCAGAGTAACTTGTTATAGTGTCATGTCAACCTTCACTTTCGTTAATGACACGACCTAATAAGAATCATTAAATTTGTTCTACTACAGCTTATGTTCTAGTAAACTTCTTACATCTTTGGTTTGCCACAAGATGGTTTAAATGGAGTTGATATACTGAAACACAATTATTTCCCTATGAACGAACCTTTTGCCTAATACTTGAAGATAGGGATTTGTAGTGACAAGGACTTCCAGATGTCTGTCTTATGCCCAATTTCTAGTTATAAACCAAGACCAGTCAAGGATGTACTTTTCATGGCTAAAGAATCCAAACCCATCCCGTCAGCCTGGTCAGCTATTCATATCTAATATTCTTCCTTTGCCTGCAACACCATCTCTTTTGACAGAAAGGGTGAAGAAAAGGCTACCTCTGCCCACAGCTTCCTTCACATCCCTGGCACAGAAGATCATAATTTCTTGCAGGGATTTCAACGTTTGGTCAGGTCAGGTCACTTGAGAAAATGTTATGGGTGCGCTTGTCAAATGGCTAAAGAGGACCTAAGCAGTTGTAAAATACTGATTTGACAAAAGATCACATTTGGTGCCTTCTGAACCAGACTTAGGATAATGTATTTCATTATTACAGTTTGTTTTTGTTTTAATTGGAAAAAGATACCTGTACGGAGCAGAGGTGGTATTCAGCAGGTTCTGATCTGTTCTGGAGAACCGGTAGCAGAAATTTTGAGAAGTTTGGAGAACCCACAAATAAAGCCTCTGACTGGAGATTTTACAATATCCTTCCCCTGCCACACCCACCAAGCCACACCCACAGAATCAGTAGTAAAAATGTTTGAATCCCACCACTGATATAGAGTGCATTAGATCTTAGACAAAAGGCCAGGAAACAGGAAGGAGAGGATAGGTAGGTAGGTAGGTAGATATGTAATGTAGATAGATACTGTAGTTAGATACTGTAGATAGATAGATAGATAGATAGATAGATAGATAGATAGATAGATAGATAGATAGATAGATAGATAGATAGACAGATAGATAGACAGATAGATGATTGGATGGATGGATGGGTGGATGGGTGGGTGGGTAAATGGACAGATGGACAGATGGATGGATGGTAGATAGATATACATTTTTGAAGAAAATATATGTGGACTATTTAGTGCCCAATGGATTTCTTCCCTTCCCTTCCATGATCTTTTATGCTTTTTCTAATTTCCAATTCTGAAAATTAAACTTTTAAGTTTTTTTAAAAAGGGTCTGGACTCTTGGAGATTCTCAACTGGGATGTCCACGATATTTCTCTGCCTCTGGAAATAAAACAATCCTTAACATAAAGGAATAGTGATAGCTCTTCCAAACACATGGTCATACTAAACCAAAAGTGGTGATGGTAGTAGAAGCTCTTATAACCTATGCTGTATTTAACCACATCCCAGCCTATTCTGCCGCCCTTGCATTAGGGTTATGGAATGGCCTAGATGCAAAATGTTTGAAATTTTAAGCAAGACGAAAGTGCTTCCTGTGATGAAAAACAGCTCCCAAATTTATGTGATCCAAAGCCTATATGAAATCTGGGAATGTCATTGATACTACATCCCAGTAACTCACTAATATATTGCTAAGCAGCTGAAATAATAACTGCTTCCTAGAAACAAATGGTGTGTTGTGATGTGTGTGTCTCTCTCTCTGTGTGTGTGTCCTCCTGAGCCTCTCTTTTACTTTACCAGCCAAATTGGTTCTCTGATTGTCATATTTCTTGTTGAGCTGTGAACCAAGTTAACACATTGTGCTGCAAACATTATTAATGTACCCACAACTACTGAAAATGTGCATAGGTCAATTCCGAAGGTCAGAGTTTCAGAAGTACTTCTGTTAATGATCTTCAGTACATCTCTAACTCTCTCTGTACACAAGTTTCTGCAAAATACAATTAAATGCAACATTTGCACTCAGGTTCCTATGACCCTAAATATATATTTTCAAAAGAAAAAAGTTGCAACTATACATGTATATGCATATTATACACACACGCACAAACACATGGTGAAAATTTATAGATATAGATGATAGAGATAAAGATTATATTACAACTATAGACAATGTACTGTAGAGGTAACTATGGATGTAGATGTAGATAAAGATGCAGGTATAGATATATATGTACTGCAGAGGGGGAAAAAAGTTGCTAATTCTCTGGCAAATAAATATACCTAAATAAGAACCAGGGTTGTACAATGGTTAAAGTGGTAATCTAGAATCAAAGACTTGCAGATTCATTGTCCATGACTGAAGCTTACAGGAAGTGTTCAAGTCACTCACTCTTAGTCCAATCTACTTTACAAATTTATAGATAGGAGGCAAAATCGGAGAAGGCGTATGATATGTTCAAGCATTTGAAGAAAGCTGGAATATAAATTTAACTATTAAAACCCAAATTTTCTAATACTGTTATACTGTAGTTGTTATCTGGAGCAATTAAAATATGTTCAATGGTACCTCAGTACTCATTATTAATTTGTTCTGGGAGGCACAATGAGTACCAAAAGTGATGAGCACCAAACAATTTTTTCCCATAACAAATAAGGTCATAGGGCAGCCAGCAACAAGTTCTTACTTGTGCATTGAGTACCAAATAAATGGTGTCTGCCGGGACAAAATTTTCACTTCAAAATGCATCAAGTACCAAATTTGATGACTTTCAAAGCAGTTGAGTACCAAGATACCATTGTAGGTGTCATTTAACCAAAACAGAAGGTGACATACCACAATGCACAGTCTATCTGCAGCCCCTCAGCTCAAGTAGATCATCATCATCACCATCATCACCATCATCATATTTTAATGATAGGTGAAGTCTGGGCAACTGAATGGAGCTGAGCATTTACTGGCCAGATGCCCTTCCTGTTGCCAATGCAGAGTTATATTCAGCAGATATATTCTCATCATGCCTAGAGAGACAAATATCTGCCTCTGCCTAGGATCAAACTCACAGCCTCCTGATTGTGAGGTGAGAAGTTCACCTCTAGGCCACCGCACCACTCACCTCAGCTCAAATAGATCCATCTGAGAAATTTAGCTGAGGATCACCAACATTTGGTGATGAGGGGTTTTGTTTTTAGTGAAAGTAAGAACCAAACTCGGTGTATTAATCTTTTAAAATGTTAGGAGACAACAACATCTCTCCGTTTTGAGCTGAACTCTTGGTGAATACTCAGACCCAACTATCTCCCTTTATTATCAATAATAACGGAATGTTTGCCATTTCTTTCTATCTGTTTTCTATCTATTTTATAGATCTGTTTTCTTAACTTCTGTGTTGATGTAGCTCAGGGAATTGAATTGAGTTTCCCCCTCAGGTAATTCCTGATATTCCTCCAAACACCAAGCTGTCTGAACCTTGCTTAATTTTTCTGAGACTAACCAAGGTCAGCTGAATATTGTACTGCTGTGACTTTAAAAAAACAACAACATCCTGAACCATATGATCCCTGACCGTTTGTTTGAGTGATCAATTGATTGATTGATGAGATTTCTACAGCTGCCTAACTTGCAAATTGCAACTCTGATCTGCAATTCTCCAATGATGGATTTTTTTTTTTAACGTGCCACATCATTTGTCTACTGCTAGTTTATTCTTTTGCCTTTCTCTCAGATGCATACAATCCTCTTCTTTCTCTGTATTTCTCTATTTGTAATGTTTCCTTCTTTTCCTTCCTGGTTATCGCACCACCATGCAAGGTAACCCAAATTAAGATTGACAAAACACACAGGAAATTAAAAGCAAGTTTGGGTCTCATCTTGTTATATAATGAGTTTCCAATTAAAAATTGAATAAATTCAAGCAAAGAGATGGAAAAGGGAGAGTGCAATCTGCCCTTCTTGTTGAAGAAGATAAGCATCAGAACTTTTAGAAGTATGTGGTCTCCATGGAGACCTAGTATTTCTCTCCAGAAAGTTTGAACATATTTTTTTTTTAAAAAAATAGATCTTTGTGGCTAATAAAGCAATTCCCAGTGTGCTAAACTCCTGTTACAAGGTAGAATTGCCAAAAGAATGGATTTTAATGGAATACAATAATACTAAAAATTAAGCCTTCAACAGCTGTTCCATGCTTATATTCCTGGGAAACATATTTCACAATCATAATCAATAAAGTTAAGATAAAAATGATTTATGGCAAAGTACTTTTTGTTCCTGTAATGCTCTACGCATTGTCAATGTTTTCTTGCCCCTAACAAACATAGCTGGGGCTTTTAGATTCCCTCAAAAAAATAAAGAGATTTTTAATGCAATATACGACTCCCAAGGTTTCCCCCCCTCCCTTCAGGAGTGTGAGTTTGCATATTGATGATGTTTAAAGTGTAGGTTGGAGAGCTAGCAGTTTCCTTGCTCACTTTATTAGCACGTCTTCTCTCTCTCTACAATTAAGCAACAAATGGTTTACTTCAAATTACATGAGCACACTTGTAAGTAGATTTGTTAATTTCACTAAAAATAATGAAGGAACATATTTACAGAAACAGCACATCACGTGGTAAAGTACTTCAGATAGTAGAAAGGGGGATACAAGGTGAAAACAAGATGGCTCCCTATCATGAGGCAGAATGGAGTAGTCACTCTAAGGAAGCCCTTCCTTCCTTCCTTCCTTCCTTCCTTCCTTCCTTCCTTCCTTCCTTCCTTCCTTCCTTCCTTCCTTCCTTCCTTCTTTGTGTTTCTCCCTTTCTTCTTTGTCCCTTTCTCCTGCCTCCTTTTCTTTTTCTTCCCTTTCTCTTTTCACCTTTCTCTTCTCTCCCCTCCCTCCCTTCCTTCCATCCATCCATGAAAAAATCTAACATGTTTCTTACTTTTGGCAACCCAGGTTAAGGAATTCCTACTCTAATGGAGAGGTAGGAAATGATAGACTCACTGTTGTATGTTGGAGAACTTCCACCTTACCTTAAACTGGACCATTAGGAAGCATTGGCTTGATGGTCCAGTTCTGATGTTGAGGATTGATCCTCCCATCAGCCTCAGCTAGAACGGACAGCAGTCAAAAGAATAGGGGGTAGCAGTCTGCGGAGAATGAGTTGCTGACCAGTGTTTAAAAAGATGAAGAAAAATGACCTCCAAGGGAAAGCTATGAGTACAGCAGTTATGGAACTGCTGCTGTAGTTGTATACTGCTCCACTATATGTCAGCGTTCCAACTAGCCAACTCCATACCAATAAACTCTAAGACAATCAGTTCCTCAAAGTTCCATTTTATTAGAGTTGTCATATTGGCACATCTAGGGAAACCTGAAACTGAGAGTTCTGGGTTTTCCCTTCCGAAAAGAGAAATCAAAGATTCATCTCCTGTACCCATCAGTCCATCACATGGCCCAATCAAATCTTCATCCCACTGGAGGCATTCCCCCAGCCACTCCCCTCCAGGTTCATGGCAACCTGTCCTTGACTCTCAACGTAAAGAAAGTTGTTCAGTCTAATATTCTACCCCACTATGAAATCCCCCCTCCCAAATTCCCAGGCATTGAATGTGGCAGCCTCGAAGCTTCCAAGTAAAATATGGCTTCCAAGTCTGACACTATACATGTATGTGGGCATGTGCACGCATTGCCACTTCTACTTAGTACAAGTGTCTCTACTGTTCAAGAATTTTAACCACCATGGTTCACTAGGGAACATACCGCTCCTAGAAGCAAACCTTAGATTTCTAGACTAATGTAAGAGACGGGGGACTTTACTCCCCTGAGGCCATGTTGGGTGTTATTTTGCTAGTGAATGTCTGTCTTGATTTTTTCCAGGACATTACTCACTTGAATGCTGAGTTGAAGCTTTTCTCTTTCTTTTCACAATAGGAAATATTTCTCTTTTTCCTTCTCCTTTTTTTAGTATCTTTTAAAAAAAGAAGATGCTTGGAACACTTATGTACTTGTGGCATCTTCTGTTATTCAGAGAAAGACCTACACAGAGCTTAATTGCTTAAATGTTTTGTGCACAGCTCTCTAGTTGTTGGCCAAATGTCTGTTGCTTTCCTGTGTGTGATGTTAGCAGTATTTGCAATTGGAAGCGCACCCAAGAACAAAGGTGCTGAGGGGACAATTTTCTATCATTTTGCCTCTGGCTCTTTAGTGAACAGAAGAAGCAGCTTGAGGGATCAAACCAAAGGCTTATCTAATCTATTTCATGCCTTTGGGAAAGCCATGAGCAGGAAATGACATCAGGTACTTCCTACTGTTAAGTCCCAGAAACTGGCAATGATTCCGAACCAGGGAATATTGTATAGCCACTATGACCTAATGCTCCAGGTCAGCTGGAACATTTTGCAGTATCAGACCTGCTGCAAACATAAAACCTCTACATAGAAATGATCCTTGGCTCCTTTTGTTGAGAAAGGTATCATATTATTAGAAGTCAAAGTATATGGCAGTTGTGCATAACCAGAACTGAGAATCATGCACCAAAATCCCCCCCATTCAACTTTTCCCTCCCTTAACTGCCTCCCATCGCTGACCCCACCCCATGACCAATCAGGTTCAAGCAAGATGTTTTCAGAACATGGTCACTTCATGCCTATGTTGGAATGCAGCTGGTTTCTTCTCCCAGCTGGGTGACCTTGAAGCAGCATCTGGGGAGTTACAGAAGTTACTTTTTTTTGCCCCCAAATATTCCCCCTCCCATGCACCCTCGCCCCATAATTCATGGCAGACTGGCACCGCATGGTATCAAGGCAGAATCGAGTGTGAGGTGGCAGCTGACAGTGGAAGAAGATGAATCCTTTTCTCCGCTTTCTCTCTCCAATCTTCCCTTACCTGCTTCTACCTCTTTGTTGCAAATGAATTGTGTTTATAAAGCCTCTGCAATTTGGTGGGAGTTCACAAGTCTTCATAATGGATAGATTTGTGCCACATCAGAATCTGGATCTGGATCATGGAAATATTGGGACCTAAGCAGCGGTGGGATTCAGCCGGTTTACACTGGTCTGGGTGAACCAATTGTTAAATTACCCATCCACCCCACTATCAAAAAGGATCCTGGGTGCTGCACTGCAATGGCGAAATGGGCAATGGAGCAGCCAGTAGGAGGGAAGGAAGAGACCGCTTTCTCTCTTTCTTCTCCCTGCTCCTCCTTCTTTCCTTGTGCCGGCTGCTCCATTGCCCATTTCTCCATTGCAGCACAGCGCAGCTCACAGGATCCATTTTGACAGTGGTGGGTGGGTAATTTAATAATTGGTTTGCCCAGGATCAGGTTGGCTTTCATGGGAGGCTCATCCCACATGCAGAGCTAGAAGATGGCAATGGGCCATGCCTCCTACAACAGCCAACCTGACCCTGGGCAAACCGGTTGTTAAATTATTTGAATCCCACCATTGGACCTAAGGTCTCCTAGTCAACATTCTGGTGGGATTTCCCAGCAATGATTACTGCACCTCTTGTCTCCCTTAAAAGTATCAGAAAAAATGTCAAGGGGTGCTTCCTGAGGTCTCTGTAATTCCTGTATCAACATATCTCTTAATTCCTCAAATTGTATGGAAATGGTCTCTCCTTCACAAATTTGCAATCTAAATTATGTATAGTTGTGTCCATTTGATCCTGTGCTGGCTGGGAATTCTGGGACTTGCAATCCTAACGCACGGGGAAGAGTTTGGAAAAGTTGCAGCAGAACATTTTGTCAAGTTGGGGTCTTCCTGTCCACACAGGGAACTGTTTGCTTTTCCCTTTTCCCTATAGGTGCTACTGCTTTCCAGAATGCAATCAGAATGATTGCCTCTCCCCATAGGAAACAAGCTACAGGAGTTGTCCTTCATTGAGAAGATGGACATGAAGATATGTCTATCTGTGTCAAAATCCTAACTGCAACTGTAACTATAGATATGCAAAAGCTGTGCACATGGTTTCCTAAATAGCAGCTAATTGGGAAGAAGCACAGATTTATGACAAGGATTTGCATTCCTCACTTTTAGAAAATTCAGATCTAATTTTATTTTTTGTTTATGATTAATGACCTAGAAGCATAACTAGCACACATTAATTAACAGATTAGGCAGTTTGGCTGAGGATCCAATTTATCTATAAGTATCAAAGGCTCTGTTTGCAAATAAATATCAAAGGACCTCTGGTGCCCTGCCTTAGGCATTAAAGTGTTCCTAATCTCAATAACATTTGGCAATGAATTTGTCTCTTTGCTCAACTTGAAAGTCTGCAATGGAGGACCTTCTTCTCTGGTCTTTTTTTCTTCTTCTCACTTTGATATGTACCAAGCAACGCCAACATTAAGGTTGGCCCATTCACCTCCTGGTTGAGCTGGACTGTCAATCAGTAGCCACCTTTTGATTTAATTTACTGTGATCGGTTTGTGAAGCAGCTGGAACTGCAATTTCTCTTCTCCCCAAAAAAGGCCCCCATGCATATATGTAATAGAACACAATTATGGCACAGGAGGGGGTTAATGAAACTAACTGCCGGAGGGCTAAATAATTGAAGGGGCCGAGTTCTGAAAATAAGACTGAAGACAGACACCACGTCCTAAATTTTAGCTTGTTAAGAGGTGGGGAGCTTGTGCAGTCCTTCCCCAAAAACTCTGAAATCACCACTGGAGTTGCTACGCTATGTTCCCATTGTTTTTCTTCTATGCTGGACAGCTTGACATGAATTAGCTGAAGGTATTTTGAAATGCACATGATAGATTACAGTCTCTCTCTCTCTCTCTCTCTCTCTCTCTCTCTGCTCATTATATTAATAGAGATGTAAGTGCTAATTCCATTTCAACGTTCATTCAGACACCAGTGCTCATCTCTCAGTTCACCTTGGAATAAAGCTTTGACAAAATGCAGCTAGATGAGGAACAGAAGAATAGCACATGTAGGCCAATCCTGACAAGTAGAACTGTCTTCTTTTAAAAGCAGAATTGTGTGTTTCCAAATCAGAAGGTGGCCTCCATTAAGAAGGACATTTTTAAATTGTTCGACGGTATAGAAGGACATGAGGTGATCTCTACTTAAGGGTTAGGACTTTGACCTCTTTTTACGTAGGACTACCTTTCGGTGGCTGGGTTTGATTGGAGTTTCCAAATAAACCTAAAATCTTTTTAAGCTCTTGATACATTAATAAGCACATCTATGTAATTTCTCTGGCCAACGTATGGAAGTGTTTTCCATTGTTGCCTTCCTTTTTGTTTAACTCCCCAAGTCTAGCCTCTAAATTTATTTAATTATTTTTAGTCTCTCAAGACAGTCTTGGAAAAAGCCTCCTTCCTAAGGCTTAGAGATTATGACTGGCCTAAGAT
Source organism: Pseudonaja textilis (assembly GCF_049901715.1). Lineage (NCBI taxonomy): Eukaryota > Metazoa > Chordata > Lepidosauria > Squamata > Elapidae > Pseudonaja > Pseudonaja textilis. Next base: position 14,352,213 of record NC_142001.1, read on the forward strand.
CAGCCAGTCTGGCCTTCATGCCTAAGGCAGAATTAGAACTCACATTTTCCCAATTTGTAACTTTGTGTTTTTAACTGATTGTTCAGTCAAAGAACAGAAATAAGCAATTCTTCTTTCTCCCATTACTTAGTTCCTCTATCATGTTGTGGGTTCTTCTTCCTTGTATTCTTATTCTAGACAAGAGTATAAAAAGAAATATTGAATTACTGAAATTGATCTGTAATTGAACCATATCCAGCAGGCATCATGTCTTGGTAATTCCCAACTTTCAGAAATATTGATGCATACATAGATTTCATGAAAAAAGATGAGTGAATATGACTGCATTGATATTCATTTTTGTTTAGCATTTTGGTTATAATCATATCTGCAGTTTTGAATACTGGCAGATTTTGATGCAAAATATCATCATATGTAAAATCAGATGATGAACTCTCCATTTGTGATATACGTCAAACATACACTAGTTACGATATATTGGGCAATTGTGCGGAGAAAACTCTATATCAAATTTCAATTATAGATACAACATCCATATATATCTCATACATATCTACCAAAAACTTAATTCTCTAAACCCCTGTCTTTCTTGGCCAAACAGCAAAACAACAGCTGGGTTAAAGTATATTAACCCAGTCAGAAAACTCACATTTTAGTTTTTTTTGTTTTTTTTTTTAAGTCTGGAATTTGGATGGGTTGTTAGAATGTGCGTAGCTGGTTGAAAACCCTTAATATGTGAAATCAGTTCAAAAGTGATCTACTGAAGGAAATTAAACTCTGAAAGAACGAGAAAATAAAAACAAGAAGTGAATACTTTACAATATTTCTCATACAGGCCAAAACAACCCTATAGCTTCTACTTCCAATTGAAACACCTGATTCAATTCTTGATCTTTTTTTTTCCTTTTATGGTTCTTCTCTCAGTTCCCATCCTCCAAAGCTAAATTCACAATTCCTTTTTCCAGACTTCCAGTCCTGCATTTAACCCTGGATGCACTTCTTTCCTTCCGATGGAATTATCTGTAATTGCTTTAGTTTGAGTTCCTGCCGCGTGGTTATCTGCGGCTCACATTAAACACAGCCAGAGGTACGAGTGGCCTTGAGTTTAATAACAGCCAATTGTCTAGATTTTAGCTAATAGTCACTCTCCATGGATCAAATGGAGAGAAGTTATGCTTTTACTGTTTGCCATGCTATTTATTTCTTCCCCAGTAAGGCAGGAGGTTCGGTTATTCCAGCCGAGTGAAAAAAAGAAATCTGCAATGTGAGCTCACACTCTGCCTATTACAATGTTTTATGAAATCTCACAGCACTCAAGACACTTCAGTTGAGTTACTGACACAAAGTTACCACAAAGCTTAGTTTGCCCTGGTGAATAAACAAAACATATCAACAGCAAACACTTGATGGTTCCTAGGCACCTGAGACTAAGAACTGGTTTGCCGGTTTGCAAACCATCACAGTTCAGAACAAATAGCTCTCCTGGACATCTCATAGAAGACAGGGAAAGTGGAATCTGTGAAGCCATAGAACCCTGTTTTCTCTTTGCTCCAGCTGGGGTTGTGTACTTCCTACTAATCTAAAAAAAAAAAAAAAAATCAGGAAGAAATTGCCTTCAAGGGAACCTGCCTTGATGATCTTAGAATAGAGTGAGAATTAGAAAAAAGAGATTGGGTAAAATGCTTTATGGACTGGCACATGCCTCTTAATAGTTTGGCAGAACTAGCCAATTCATTAAAACGAGACAAAGTTGATAGCATAATTTGGCCAAGTAAGACAAGTTACTACCCTAAGTGCTTCAGAATAAATTCCACCACTGGAGAATATAGGAAGAGGAATATGCTTTTACTAGCAGAAGAATTACCAGGGAGAACTGAAAGATACACTGATAGAAAACGGTATTGATCAAATGTAGTGATTAATTGCTCAATTTTTTTTTCATTGGATAGAAGCTGGACATGATCTACATTCTCAAGCTAGAAATTACAGCATGTGCAACAATCCATTTACAAAGGAGAGTGGAGACTGTACTAAGTGTTCTGCCAATCAACCATAACCCATAGTACCATTAACATCAAATGAATTTTACCTTGAATTGTATCTAAATATTCACAGTTTACACCATTTCATTATGCCAAAGACGAGTAAGACAGAAGCCAATACTATCCATCAAGTGAAGGGGGTTACGTATGTCCTATCGGTTTATTGATTACGGCATTCATGGCAGGTCTAATGCCACAACTTGGTATATCAGAGAGGCAAGAGTAAAATGAAGTTAAGGTCAGCCTATGCACTCATTCCTTCATTACAAGTTCTGTGCCAGGCTGTGGTTAGCTGTGCAAGCGATGCAGTGCTTTAACATTTCAAGGAGATGCTTTGCAAAACCACTGTATTATTCATAAAGGAGAATATTTGTACCTCGGTGTGTAACTATGGGATCCTTGGTACTCTCTGATCTTGGTTGTTTTCTTGCAGACATATCATTACCTGAACTAGGTTAACATCCCGAGGGATAATGATCACCATGAGCATGGATGATGTACCTAGTTTGGGTAATGAAACTTCTGCAAGAAAACAACCAACCTCAGAGACCGCCAAGGGCCCTGCTATTTCCTGTATTTTTACTCATGTTTATACTTATATCTATTATCTTGTAAGAGATTGACAAATCAAATAAATAAATAAAAATAAAATGTTGTTGTGAGGCGGAATGCGCACATGTGGGAGCAGATGGTGCAGCTTTTGGCAATTCAGAGCTTTCCCAGAAAGAGATTCCCAGACCCATCAGTCTAGGGCTGAATGGAGAAGTGGGGAAGAGATTCAGCATAAGGACAACCTAGAATTTCCCAGGATATATTGTATCTAGGAAGTTAGAAATTAATAGCTTTAGTTTGACAAGATTCTGTCTATTAGGAAGATGAAGAACAGAACTTGATTGGCTTTCTCTGTCTCCTCTCCGGGCTTGGACAATTACATATAAAGTTGAGCCATGGAACCCTAAGTATATGTTGTAATGTCCATCTTATGCAAGGGCCCAGATTTTAAGTTTGGAAAAATTTTGGGGAAAGGATCAGTCTTTCAACTGGTCCTGTGTTCCAATATGTGTGCAGCTGTGAATATTTGCAGCGGCGGGCTGCAAACAGTTTAACAACAACCCCAAGGCACTTGCACCCAGCGCTGAAAATGGAGCATTTAGAAGCTCACCTGCTTACCTTCCAAGTCAGCAGTGGTAAGTAGAACAGTGAGGGGGCGGGAATCAGTTGTGCAGAACGATTGAGATGAGATAGAAAGCAGTAAATAAAGGACAGGATAGGACGGGGGTGAGTGGGTGGAGCCAGCTGATTGTTGGAACTACCTGTTTGCCTGAACTGGTCCAAATTGGCAGTAGACCAGTAGACCACTGCACCTGGAACGGAAAATCTATCCACATGACTTTGATACCTTTTTCTGGGTCTCATTATTCAGTGAAACTTTTTTTTCCTTTTTCAAATCACAACTGCCAGCAATAAAGACATTATACCAAGACTTTCCCACAAGGGTAAGTGGAATAAAAAATTCTCTGGCGCCTGCAAATCTATTGGAAGGAGTTTGACAGATGCCTGTCAAACTGCAAATAAAAATGATGAGTAAACCAATAATTCCATGAAATATGGACTTTTGCTTATCTAATTTGACCTTTCCCCCAGCTCTTTAACCTTTCTTGTCCTTCAGCTCTCTGAACAGTTGTGTACAAAGGCTAATGTGTAGCAAGCAGCTACTTGGCAATCTGGTACTGTTCTTTGCAAAAATAGAAGGGTTGGTGTGTTTCAATTACTTGTCTTCTTTGAAGAAGGGAAGTTGTGTGTATTGGTTTGTATATCCATGCCCTCAGTATCTTCCTACAGAGGTTTTAAAATTGTCACACCACTAATACTGGAGGAACTACTATTGTTTTTGTGGTAAGAAGATTGGCAGATTTGTTTTTTGTTTTGAAAAAGGTTTTTTTTTTTTTTGCATTTTGCTGTGTTTTGCTCCTGGGTTGCCTCACAATAGTAGTCACACTGAAAATTCTCTGACAGAATGGATGGATGAGTGGATGATTGGATGGATGGATAGATGGACAGACAGAATTGCTCTTAATTGGGCTGAACTAGGATTGAAAAGAAGCTCGGGTTAAAATGTCTATTGAACCACCCAAATTCTCACATTCTGTGTGGAGATGGTGGAGTACTGCTTCCTGCACACACACACACACACCCCAGAGGAAAGGAGAATAGAAATCTAAAAAGCAAGCAAGCAGAAGAAGATAGGATGCATTCAATAATACCTTAATTTGCTCTGAAATGCGTGCAGATTTCAGTAAGTGTCCCTTTAGGCCAAATGACAAAATGCTCAGCATCAGTTAAAAGGTTGCCGATATTTTCACCAGTACAGATTATTTTGATGAATCTAGTTTATCGCTGCTCTTTGTCTCAGCGGCTCACACAGAAGTGAAGCTGCACTGAGTATTCAGAAGCTGCCAATCAACACCTGCGATGCTACCAATCGCAAATGATAAATGACCAAGTGAATTTTACTTACCATAAATAACAAATGCTTTTGGCATCTCCCAGAGCCCTGTTGAGACCATTGGTCTCCAAACACATCACACATTTTTAATCTTGCCTTCCATTCATTAAAAGAAACCTCTATCCTAAATGCATATTGAAATGAGTTAGCTCAATAAACCTATTTTCGGAGGTGACTCTTATCGAGTTGTTTTTTTTTAAAGGGCAGTTGTCGCTTCGTTAATCTGCAGTTGGAACCGATGGCAACAAAGAGCATTTATCAATGTTTTAAGGCTATCTAAACACCCACCCAGATGGAAGCTAATTTTTGCTGCCAAGAAAACAAAAATTGCACTAGAAATAGATCCATTTTCAATTGGCCTCGACATTGGAAATGGAGATTGTGATGATGAATACACGCATATATACAAATATATATCAATACACATGCACGCATACTTCCTCATACATAGATTGAGGGTTGTTTAGGCCACAGTTGTTTTCATCAGCAGCAGTGATATTTGTAGGCTTGTGTATATAAAATTGGAGATCTGTATGTAAAACAGAAAAATGATTCATTTAGGAAATGATGTTAAGTTCTCAGCATTTGTCACCTAATTGTGAAATCTTCTCATAAAACCCGCCAACAGTTTTCCTACTCTTAGGTGCAGTTTTGGCAACCACTTGTAATTTTAATGTTGCACATTAGATCAATTCTTCCTTTTGGGTGAATCATTTTATTTAAACCTCTTTGGTCATTTTTGCAATTCATATTATTATCTGATCTGGTTTTGGTTTGTTTTTGAAGCTCTTTTTTTAATGCAGACTGTATTTAATTGACTTGTATCAGGTTTTTTTTCCTTCTTTTTATGATGTTCTTTTGGGTGATAGTATCTGAACTTTGATCAAAGGGCAACTCACGAGTGGAATGAATAAATGAATTAATTATCACATAAATAGATAAAGATCCAGGGTTAAGTAAAAAATGAAATTAAGAATGAATTGCATGTGGAGATATCAGAACTGACATTATGGATGATCTGTTTTTTTTAAAAAAAATAATATTGTGTTTGTGATTTCTTATTTCAGATGTTAATTAAAACATTTTGCTCATTTTTATGAGCATTTTTGTCCATTTCACCTGGATTTTCTGCTTCCCTTCAGGCTTTAATGGATAGGTTAGGTGAAAAAAAACCTCATTTTTACTTTTGAATTTTCTTTCCTTATTTTAGTGTAAAGAAATAACATTAGTGAAAAGGACATAAGGACAGTTTTCGCAATGTCAAAAACTTCCTTGAAAGAAAATAATTGCCAGTCAAGGTAAAACCAAAGGGGCTCTGTGTTTGTAAATTCATTGAATATTCATCGCCAGTAGCTATTAATGTAAAATAAGTTTACATTACTGTAAGTTTAATGATTGTAATCTTTAGGAGAAGACAAGGTGGTGTGGTGTGGTATGGTGTGGAGTCAAGAAAGGATTCAGCCTGGAGTTGTTAAGTTCCCACAAGTGAACTAAGTCCATTTCCTTCTTGAATTCCATTAAACTCTTAAAGGTAAAAGGTAAAGGTTCCCCTTGCACATATGTGCCAGTCCTTCCTGACTCTAGGGGGCAGAGCTCATCTCTGTTTCAAAGCCGAAGAGCCAGCGCTGTCCGAAAACGTCTCCGTGGCCATGTGGCCGGCATGACTAAATGCTGAAGGCACATGGAATGCTGTTACCTTCTCACCAGAGTGGTCCCTATTTTTCTACTTGTATTTTTTAAAATGCTTTCAAACTGCTAGGTTGACAGGAGCTGGGACAAGGAACGGGAATTCACTCCATGACACAGTGCTAGGGATTCGAACTGCCGACCTTTTTGATTGACAAGCTCAGCGTCTTAGCCACTGAGCCACATTAAACTCCTATCTGTCGTCAATTTAGTGCTGACCGTTAGTTATCCAGATTCTTGTGTATCGGTGTGAGCAATACATTTCTTAACATGTGGTCCCAATTCTTCTTATCTTGCAAAGAATAGGTAAACTGGACAACACCTGTGGAGGGAGAAATAACTGCAGGGGTTATAAATGATGTGTTCTGTTCTTAGTTTCAGTTTGTTCACCTTGCACAATCCACATATACCCTCAACATAATTCATAAGAGAGACATGCTGCCCACCACCAAAAAACATAGGACAGTCATAGAATCAAATCTTTTGGTTCAGTGGGAATGTTTTGAAGTTTAAAAAAAGGCTAGGCTTCCATAAAAAAAAAATCTATCAGCTTTGCAAGAGAATCAGTACAAAACTTAAAAATTTGATTACAAATATCTACAACTAACATGGAAAAGTGGCATAAAAGTCAACATTAATAGTTGCTATAATAGAAGTAATCACCTTCAAATACTCACATGAATCTCTCTATTTTTTAGACAAAGTGAGAGAAACATGGTGTCATTTCCACTCTTAGTTTGTAATCTTTGGGTAGATCTCCAGTTTTAATGTGTTCATCAGCCCGAATATCATCTCTTTGTCTTTAGCATTAGTATGCTAGAAGTTGAGAAATAGGATGTGTTCCATGTGTTACTGCAGTGCTTTTAGAATTTATAGCCCACTTCAGCAATGAAAAAGATTTGCCTGAAGAATCTTAAGTAGTGAGTTAAGTTTTGTGGCCTTTAGCTCATCTTCTGATGTACATGGATTTCAGATTCTGCCAAATGAATATCTATCTATCTATCTATCTATCTATCTATCTATCTATCTATCTATCTATCTATCTATCTACCTATCTACCTATCTATCATCTATCTATCATCTGTCTGTCTAACATCTATCTACCCATCTTCTAGGTATCTAGCTATCTGTCAACAATCTGTAAAACATCTGCTAGAAAACAACCAAGCTCAGAAAGCACCAAGGGACCCGCTGTCAAGGTTCTAACTTCAGGGTTGATATCCACATCTATCAGTTCGGTCAGTCTGTATATTGTGTTGAAACCCTTCCAAGATCCAGCTTGAATTTGCAATTTGACAAGTCAATCCACTTTGATTCAGATTTGTAACTCTGTCTGAAGTGATTTGATCTTAATTTACAGTTCAAGCTTCAAATTTGATTGAATGCTCAGAAATTCATCAAACTGTCACACCAGTTTCAAAAATATTCTGTGTAATATACTTTGAAGATTCTGTTCAAAGATTTCTACCCAAAAGGTTGTTTTGAATAATCTAGCTAACTTAATGTTGTGGTAATATACTTTGTGTGTGTGTGTGTGTGTGTGTGTGTGTGTTTGGAAAGTCTCTCTCTCTCTTTCTCTCTCTCTCTCTCCCTCCCTCCCTCCCTCTCTCCCTCCATCCCTCCCTCTCTCCCTCTCCCTCCCTCTCTCCCTCTCTTCAACCCTTTCTCCCTCCCTCTCTCCTTCTTCCTCCCTCCCTCTCTCCCTCCCTCCCCGCTTTCTCTCCTCCTTTCTTTCAGGGCTTAAGGCTCATCCTTATTTGAAATCACTATCCTCTCCAAAAAATCAAAATACTTTAATGAGAGTTAGACCAGGTGACACAGAATCACAGCTCCTCCCTTTTGGGCAGGAGACACCACCCTGAAATTCCTATCCTAGGCTTGGTCAAACTCACAACCAAATTTCATCCAAGTACTATGCAAAGCAAAATCCATGCCAAGTTGTACCTTTCCCAAAGTTTTTTGAAACCTCTTTCTATACTTTTTCCCCTCATTTCCCCCTTGATATCCCCTGTTCCTCCAGGAGTCCAATATATATTTAAATTGTAATCTTTAACTGAGCAATAAAACTTACAAAGCAGAAAGCACAACTAGTTTAAAGTGCTCCGTGCCAGCAAAAAAGAAAAGAAAGCATTACATTCACCAAGTTGGACACTTACGCAAAATATACACTTAATGCGCCTGAGAGCTTTTGCAGAGACTTTAACCATTTTAACAGAGCTGGAAGGGACTTCGTAGATCATCTAGTCCAACCCCCTCCCCAAGCAGGAGATCCTATACCATTTCTGACAAATGGCAGTCCAATCTCTTCTTGAAAGCTTCCACTGATGAAGCTCCCACAACTTCTGAAATTTTGTTTGAGGAAAATACTTGGCAAGGCTTGGACTGTAGAGTTTCTGTTTGTTTTTGCAATTTACGAGCAAGGCTACCAGGAAGACAGTTGGTGGATTCAGGACATCTCCTTCCTCTGAATGTCTCTAGTTGTGGAATGCATCAAAGTCAAACACAACACACACAATTCAAATTCAGTTCCTTTGATGATACAATGAGAAAGCAAGCACATCTTCTCAGTACAGAATGTCTAGAATGGAGAAACTACCCCCATTTTTTTCATTCCTTTCAAAATGATAAAATTGTCCCCACCAACTTCTGGTGACTTCATGGACCCGCTTAGGCGATTATCTTGGCAAAAATATGGAAGGTTTATTTTGTTTTTGTTTTGCTTTTAGTTCTGCTGGGATTTTCTTTTTTCTGTTTTAATTAATAACCAAAAAATGGGGGGAGAAATGCAACCAAGAAAATAATAGCAGGATAAATCACTTTAACAGTTACAATTCTGCATGCACCTGTCAAATGCAACTATTATTCAGTGACGTGTAAGTACACAAGTATGTGAAAGCTACTTTCCTCATTGATCAAAAAATGACTTCCTAAACATGTTAAGGAGAACTGTGTAAAAAATCCTTCCCGTGGTTTGTTTATTTCTAAAACAAACACAAGGAAGCAAAGGGAAAACTATTGCATGGCTTCACTTTGTGTTACTTCTGGTAGCTGATGAGATGCACTAGCCAAATTTTCTGCCCCTGAGAGTGCCTGAAAAGCTCCGGTGGCCTAGAGGTGCAGCTCTCACCTCACAGTCAGGAGATTGTGAGTTTGATCCTAGATAGAGGCTAATATTTGGAGTAGACTCTCCAGCTTGAGCAGGGGGTTGGACTAGATGACCTCCGAGATTCCTTCCAACTTCGTTATTCTATGATTAGAGGTCTTTGCCAACCCCAGGATGTTGCCAGCCAAGGCCTCAGAGGCAATGCAGAGCAATGCCTTTGATGAAATGAATCATCCTACAGATGCGACTGTCATGCAGAACATCTCTTTGAGTTAAAGTTACCTTTCAAAGCAGCGGGTTAGCTGTGAACTTAAAACGGACACTCGGACAAAAGAAAATCTTACTTAATCTCCCTATGAAAATGTGAAAGTCTGCAGTTGTTTGAACTGGTTTTCTTTTTCTTTTTAAAGAATGCCTCAGAAGGCATGAGTTACCTAGAAGACAGAAGCAGAAGAAAAGAGCAAGAAAAATAAATTCGCAGATGAAAAATTTAGTTCTAGGAAGTGCAGTAAGCTCACAAAAAAATATAAGATTCCCTGCTGCTCTCTTTTAAAAATAAAGACCTATTTGTTTGTTTTTCAGATACCTCTCCTCTTTCATCTTGTTGTTGCAGAAATTGACACTGGAAATAAAGATGAAAAGCATGTAAAAAACAACAAGGTTTTAACCGAGGTGAGGCAATTTAGGGACATGTTCAAAAGGTTAAGAACGGGTGGTCCATAATTGCTAAGAACATGCTATCTTTTCCTTGGTATTCATGAAGAACTTGAAGATCACCTCCTTAAGAATACAAGAGAGAGAAGAAGACACCTCCCACCTACACAGAAACACACACACACACACACACACACACTGTTGTGTTTTTTTTGTTAGTTCAGGAGGGATGGAGTGGCAGAACTTTTCAACCCCATCAAATCCTGCACAATAGCATTCTAATATAGCCTATTCCTAGTCCACCCTACCAGATGAGTAGAATTGTCATATTATTTGGAAGAAGAACAGTGAAGGAATCATTTATTACTATCTTTTCTTCTTCCTTCCTTTCTCTTTTTTTCTTTTTGTTTTGAAGAGGACTTGTGGCCTTCTCGGTGAATATTATCCGTGGGCTGACTCAACCCTAATGGAAAAGGACAGCTTCTGCTGAGGAAAGTGTGATTATGTGCACACACAAGAGGTTTCAGATGTGAAAGGTGAGCATGAGATAGGAGAGTAAATGAAATGAAAAGTAACCACATTTGCTAATGCACTTTATGGAGCTTACATCTGCCAAGTCCAGAGAAGGACAGAAGCAAATGAATATCATCGGATCAGAAGTGTGCAAAATGTAAAGATCAATTGTTGAGATAATGAAAATTAGATGGATTCCTCACTTTCGGTATATCTACGTTTATCATGCATGGTATAATAACAACTCCTGCAGAAATCAGGATTTTAATTCATTCTTAGCCCTGAATCGCAATCTTCATCATCATTTTAACTATTGTCTACCAGGATGAAGGGCTCTTCTGCATGTTTCCACCTAATATGATCCTGAGCTTTCTTTTGCCAATTGGGCCAGCAATACTTAACAGTATTAAGTATCACAATATTAACTGTTTCTTTAAGAATTTTATATCTGGCTTCTTTTACTAACCTTTCCCTAGGCAGAGAAGGCAATCAGAGTTCCAGAGAATATATAAAATAGTGTAAATGTTACACATCTACACCATTAAGTATTCAAATGTATTCAAATATTAAATTATTTGAATACATTCAAGTATTTGAATCCCTAGCGCCATGTAAGGGAGTGAGCTCCTCCTATTGGATTCCTTGAAGTCACTTGCATACCATGATAATATGAGGAGAATTATATATAACATCATCTATTTATGTAATCAAAGGTGGCTCAATGACTAAGATGATGGCTAATCATCAATGGCAAATCAGAAAGGTTGGCAGTTCAGCGGTTCGAATCCCTAGCACGGCATAATGGAGTGAGCTCCCGTTACTTGTCCCAGCTTATGCCAACCTAGCAGTTTGAAAGCATATAAAAAATGCAAGTAGAAAAATAGAGACCATTTTGGTGGGAAGGTAAAAGCATTCCATGCACCTTCAGCATTTAGTCATGCCGACCACATGACCATGGAGACATCTTCGGACAACACTGGCTCTTCGGCTTTGTAACAGAGATGAGTACTGCACTCTAGAGCCGGAAACAACTAGCACATATGTGCAAGGGGAACCTTTAACTTTACACCATTAAGTGCTTAAACCAAATAACACTGACCCAGAGTTTAGTTGCAAAAGATCCCAACAGATCATTAAAATTACCTTTGCATTCATCCGGAGTTTTCTGGAGCATCAAATAAAGAAAATTCAAATATTTCAAATACGGACCTCTAGGTACCAAAATGTCTTTGTACCTTATATTCTGATTTCCACAACTCACAGATGCCATGGGAACTCCATCGTCTGACTTCTCTTATTGAGATTTTATCTCTCAATCTCTTTCCCAAAGAGTTTTAGCCAACAGTCTGCAATTGTGACCGGCAAGATTAAATTTTTCAGCTAAGATACGGAGAGAGCACTCGAGGTATCATGTGTGACCAATTGCAATGACAAGGCTGTGAAAATGGCATCTCACCATTCAGAACAAAGTGGTGGTACAGAAAGCTACAAAGAAGCAGACTTTATGATATCTTGGCAGCAATTATTTCTTGAAATGCAGTGCAAAAGGCCCACACTGTATATGTTGTGCTCCCATTGAGAAAATGACGCATCCCTCAAGTGATGGATTGCATATATTTAATGCATAAAGTCCAGTAATGGTTCACAAGTATATCTGATTACAGAATCATAAATACAGTTCAGATCTTCTAAATATATAGGAGAATGGGGCACATACGAATATATTCTACTCATCAATTTAGTACCCCCTTTTTCACAAATAAAACTTACCTTAATTGGAAATATTTTGCTACGGTATAACTTGTTGGACAGTGGGAAATGTTTTGCATTTAACATCCATGTTTTACACATTACATTTGCATTAAAGTGAGAGCTTTGTTGTTCTAAATGAAGACCTCTAAAAGAGTTCAAATGTTCAAGAACTCTCCACCAAGCAAAATGGTCAAACATCTAAGGAAAATAGCAATAGCACATAGACTTGTACACTACTTCACAGTGCTTATACAGCCCTCTCTAAGCAATTTACAGAGTCAGTACATTGCCCCCAACAATCTGGGTCCTCATTTTACCAAGCTAGGAAGGATGGAAGGTTGAGTCAACCTTGAGCTTGATAAGATTCGAATTGCCAAATTGCAGGCATCCGGCAGTCAGCAGAAGTAGCCTGCAGTACTGCACTCTAACCCAGTGGTAGTCAACCTGGTCCCTACTGCCCACTAGTGGGTGTTCCAGTTTTCATGGTGGGCAGTAGGAGTTTTGTCCCCTACTTTATAAATCCTCATTACTGTGGAACCGGTGGGTGGTTAGAGAAAACTTTACTTCTAACAGAGATACAAAAGTGGGCAGTAGGTATAAAAAGGTTGACTACCCCTGCTCTAAACACTGCACCACCATGACTCATAAATAAAATAAATAACATAAAATTAAAGAGATGGGAAAAAACTGAAAAGAAAACATGAATCAAATTGCAATTTCACACAAGTGTGTAAAAGTTCCATAGGCCACTTTATTTTTTCTTTCTTTCACTTTCTTCCTCTTTCATTTTTTCCTCCTGAGATTTAATTTTTCATGCTACCAAAAAAAAAAAAAAACCCACCCTAGTATCCTTAATGAATTGTTTCATTTTTTAAAAAGAAAATTGCAAAATATTAAATCAATTTTAGGTTTATAGTCAGTCTTGCCTTTTAAGATGATCATAGTTCATTGGAAGATAACATACAGCTGTTACTGTCTGTGGATGGCTTCCACCACTCCCATGACGACTCATATGGCATCAATTGAATTTTAGTTCATTTCTGTGCATAAATACATTGACTCTCCAAGATGAGAACTCTATCATTCAGATCCATTGCCACCTTCCTCTTGCATATCTACTTTCCATGAATATATTCTTCTACTTTTTCCTCCAATGCTCCAATTTCCCATATACCATGGTCATCAACAAATAGATCTTCCAATGCCTATCATGTCTTTGATCAAGTAAAGCATTAACACAACATTTTTCAGTAGAACAGAAAAGGTGTAGACTAGGTTACCAATCATTTGTGTATTTGGGTCATGTCAGCATTCCTGTGGGAGTAGAGCTGGAGGGCAGAGTTAAATGTGTCATCAGCTTAGAACTTTGGTAGACCAGATTCTTGTGTATAGGCTTGAAGCAATAAATCTTCTGAGGTGCATGTCCTGTTCTTTAGCATCTGACAATTCCCCGCTAATGGTAACAACAATACCAGTCAGTTTTGCTGTATCTTGGTCAATATGTTGCAAATCTAACCAAAGACCAGGTTTAATTCAAGCATGCTCATGCTACATCACATATTCATGGGTTTCAATTTATATAACTCTTCATCTGATTAGGGTGACTCTGGGCAGCTAACAAGCTTTAAAATCATGCTGCAAATAATATGATAACACCCAGAGTTACCCTGTGGTAAGATAGGTGGCCAATACATTTGATAAACAAATAAATAAAATAACCACAATAAAGTAATACAACTGCCAGCCAAGGTAAAAAGCAATCTACCATCTGTAGAACTTCATGAGAGTCAGCTAGCAATCTGACCTCTATGCCTGAGAACACATTTTATGAAATAAAATGTATAAGATTTCTAAGGTTGAGGCTACTTTGGAAGGCGATGTTTTGCTGCCAGTATCCTACCACCTCCTAGGAGATATATGCAGTGAATATATGGTGCACAATCGTGATGTTTGAAACAATAACATCATGCAAGCAGCTGGGAATAATTTAGTTTTTTGCATTTGTGTGTATGTGTGTGTGTTTAAGATGTTATTGAGTCTTTCATTCAGCTTCATCTTGTTAAATTTACCTAGCACAAAAGGAAGAATATTAATACCTCACCCAAGAAAAGTGAACTCGTTAACTATCTGGTCAAATTATCCGCATTTCAGCAGCAAGCACAAAATATTGCCCAGAATCCTTGAAAAATTATTCCTTTCGTGGTTTAGTTGATACATGCGATGGTGCCTCTTGATATCTTGAGGTTGCATCCTTCGTATATCAAGCCTTATTTTAGTAAAGGCTGTTTTGCCTTTAGCACCAGAAAATCCTAGGTTTCCTTTTCCAAGCAGATAATATATATATATACTTTTTTTCTCCCTTGAAATAAGTTTTGGGTGATATTCCAGAACCATTCAAAAAAAAAAAAAAAAAAAGAGCCCTGGTTGGTTTTGTTGTACTTATCTGATTTGCAGAAAAGAGCCTCCAGCGAAGCAATTTAAAATAGATAATATATGATGTCTCCTAAATGAAAACTCAAAGTGAAACAGGTAATTGGTTCCTAGTCTGCACTAGCCCAAAATAATCAGTAGGTGCCAGTGTAGGCTAATCGAGCTGTAGCTACAGAGCTACCAAATCCATGGAGAGTCAGAAACACTGGAGAAGGAAGTAAAGAAAAGGTGTAAAGAGATGGCATTTAACTGACGTCTTACTATCACCTGTTTCTCCAGATTTCTTTATAAGAGAAATATAGAGATACAAAGACACATAGCAAAAACTCAAATTCAAAGTACAGCTGCCAGTTAAGGTGATTGAAGGTAGTATTGAAAGGCTAATTTGAAAATGTTTGCCTGTGGAAAACATTGGAGTAATTCTAGAAAAAGGGACGAAACAAGGAAGTCTGTGTAGCAAAGCATTCTCCCCCCTGCTGCCCCAAGGTGAATAAATAGCATAATTGGAGACATTGAAAAAGACCAATGCAAAAGATGAAATTATTTGCACCATGGGTTTCACCTATTTATTGCATAAATAGATTTATGAATCAGCCTATTAATTAATAGAACTCCACACAGTTTTAATGATTTACTGAGCAAATCTCTGAACTGAATTGATTCTTCAGATTAAACCTGCTTTTTAAAAAAGAGCCATTGCAACAATTCAAAGAATCATTTTAATTGCTTTTTTTTTCAAACCGTTTCTCAAAAATCAAATAAACCTTTCGCATCATTAGTGTGAATCAAACTGTTTCAGTATTTCAAAACAAAATCTACTTTGAATCAAAGAGAATTGAGGGGGAATTCCAGATGACTGAATTCATATAACCACAATACTGCAAATGCAACTTTTATGTTGAAATTCTTCCTTCAACATGATGCACTACACATTCTGGAATTCTCTACTAGAATGTCTGCTCAGCCTGCCCTAATCTGGTTTTCTTCAGATTTGTCAGTATCCAGTTTTACCAATAGCAATAGCATTCTCTAAACGGTTTATAGAGTCAATATATTGCCCCCAACAATCTGAGTCCCCATTTTACTGACCTCAGAAGGATGGAAGACTGAGTCAATCTTGAGCTGGTCAGGATTGAACTCCCTGCAGTGGGCAGAGTTAACCTGCAATACTGCATTCTGTCCACTGCACCACCACATTTTAAAGTATCCAAGTCTTTAGATATATTTGTTACAAATGGAATTGGGTTGGTCTACCTCAGTAAGATTTACTTGTAGCTCTTTCGTTTATTTAGATTTTTGAACTTCGTATTGGAAAAGACTCTAAGAATACTGCGGACAGCCATGGAAACAAATCAATGGATCATAGAACAACTCAGAGTTATCACTAGAGAAACAACTTACCAGATTCAGGACTTACCAGGAAATTCTCTGAAGATATTATTTTGTTGAAATCTTCTGAAAACACTTTAAGGGCATGAAGAACCTTCTCCTGAAAAGAATTGAGTTACAAGTAATATGAAGCACATCCATCTGAGAACCGTTATAAATCAGAGTATCAGGCTTTGGGGCTAGATTGACCAACATTTGTATCTGATGTAAGACAGTTTTCATTTATATTCTTAATGTGGCTTTCTTGATTTTCAAGGCATTTTGTTGGATACTTTAATATCATCTGTGAAACAATATGTGAAATAAAACATACCTCTTTCAGCAGAACAAAGCCAAGGTGATTTTAATGAATCTATAAAAATGACTTTTCCAATAGCTTTTTCTCTTATATTTTAAGTTGGAAGATTCTGGAACAGGTCTGTGTCAATGCCCAGTTAGGATAAACTCTCTGAGCCAATAATTGATTTGCCAATATAATAATATACATTGAACATTAACCTCCTAAATTTGTACCTTTTAATTGATCTTTGAATTCCCCCCCCCGCCCCCCGCTGCAGGGGTAACAGATAACAGATAAACCGAGTTGGAAGGGACCTTATAGGTCATCTACTCCAACTCCCTGCCCAAGTGGGAAACCCCACACCATTTCTGACAAATGGCAGTCCAATCTCTTCTTAAAAGTCTCAAGTGATGGCACTCCCACAAGTTCCGAGAGCAAGCTGTTCCATTGGTTGATTGTTCTCACTGTCAGAAAGTTTATCCTTATTTCCAGGTTAAATCTCTCCTTGTTCAGTTTCCATCCATTATTCCTTGTCTGGCCTATAGGAGCTTGACCCCCTCCTCCCTGTGGCAGCCCCTCAAATATTGGAAGACTGCTATCATGTCTCCCATATTTTGGAAACCAGAACATCTCATCTGCAACAAAATCTCTTCCCAGTCCACCCTTCCTTCTTTTGAGCCACAACTTTTTACAAATTGTGTCCTGGGGCTATTTTCAACACATTTTCACATTCAGATTTGAAAATAACTTTGGCTCTGAATAAGTGAGCAGTCCAAAGCTTTGTATTAGGCTGACCAATAATTGCTTATTGACAGCTTTCAATAAAGGGAGAGAAAGAGACTCAAATGCTACTTCATTTGAAATGAGATCATCATAAAAGGGTTTTTCTATCAGTCTGGTGAGGTTCCTTCACTTGCTGGGTGAAAAAACGTCAGCTTTGAAAGCCATAATTCCTTGGAAGCTTCAAGGCTGCCAAATTTAGTGCCTGGGAAATTGGGAGGAGGGATTTCATAGAGAGGTAGAAGATTAGGCTCAACAACATTATTTCTTAGATAGTCAAGGCCAAGTTACCCTGCACCTGGAGAGGATTCTCTGGAAAAATGTCTCCGGGGGGGACGACATTTGATTGGGCCATATGATGGGCTGATGGGTACAGGGAATGGGTATTTGAATTTCTATTGGGAAGGGAAAACCCAGAACTCTTGGATTCGGGTTTTCCCAGATGTGCCAATATGACAACTCTAATAAAATGGAACTTTGAGGAAATGCTTGTCTCAGAGTTTATTGCATTGTAGTTTGTTAGTTGGAACACTGACAAAAGTATTTGATCTGCGTGGCTGATGATGGCGGGTTGAATGGAGGGAGAAATATGTTCTTTTGGAGGTCATCTTTTCCTATCAATGTAAACACCCCCTCCTGTCCAATTAAAGATGGAGCCATATGATTGAATTAGCCATTATCAGGCCCCCTAGATATCACCATCATGATGAATTTGATTAACGGAGGTGGAATGCATCTGCAGCTCTGCCTCCAGCAAGCTACCATGAAGGTTCAACTTCAGTACACACAGCCTCCAGTCTCAGTCGTTGGTCTTCCAGTGTTCATCGCCAATGCCTGCTTGAGCTCATTATGGGACCTGATAATGACCATTGGCAACCTAGTGTCCGTTTGAGCTGTTCTGCTGTTTCTCTCCCAGTAGGCTGATTAAGGGTCTCTGTGGAATAGAGAAAAGTGGGATTATAAATGGACACTTTGCCAAGCGTGGTTTGTTCTACCGCATTATAAAATAGGAACTGTGATTTGATGGTACTTAGAGATGAGTTTCAATCTCTACTACTAAATGAAAAATCTTACAGGACAACTCCATGAGAAGTTATTTTTTTCCTAGCTGAAACTTTCTAGTCGAATTGGATTGGTTTATTAGTGTAGATGTTTCAAAGCTCACCTACATTTTAAAATAACTTGTTGCAATACTGTTTTTCAGCCTATCCATGAACACTGAGATTGGTGGATACTTCACCAGTATCCTGCTTCTTGGGAATGGAGCCCCATTCGAAGTGGATAAACCCCTGCCTTTCTCTACTAACCTCAGGGGAAACATGCCAGTTTTCATACCATTATTGTGCAATGCTTTAGCCTCTCTCAGACATTGCTATCTGGTTATTTTAACCAATCCTAAACTGCCTTTCATTGCTTGCTATTCAAGCTTGCTATTACATTGCATTAACTCCTTATATCTACTTTAAGAACAACCTACTCTGTGTTCTCACCAAGTGCATAGTTCCATTGTCTGAGTTCATTGTCGAACACACAAATTCATAAACTAGTTGAGCAAGCTAACCATTATGAAAAACAATACCAAGGTTAAGCTTAAGCAAGCTTAGATTTTATGTAAGTATATCTACTCTGTCTTTCCTTGAACTGATTAAGCATGTCCAATAATCACAGATTTTGTGTAAACTGTAGAAGATATTTCTTTAATCACATTCTTGCTTGACCTTTACACACATAACAAAACACACCATTCTTGTGCAGTATTTTATCTTAATAATGTCAATGTTTTATACAGGCCAGATATCCCTGATGACTAATAACTTATTTGAATGCATGTTGATGCCAATCTAAAATCAACTAGATTCTGTAGAACTTACTGTATGCGCTCTCTCTCTCTCTCTCTCTCTCTCCCACTCCCTCCCCCTCTCCCCCCCCTCCCCCCCCTCTCTCTCTGAAGATTAACATGACGATTTTAGGGGATAAAGCTTGATGTTAGAAGATTCTGCTGTCATCTGAACATTATTAGTTCAGCTTTGCAATTTGCTATTATGTCAATTATATAGCCTATTGTTTTGCAGATAGTCTTCTGCATTTTAGAATGTGTTTCTTTTTTCCCTTTTGTTTCTTTTTAACTGGGCAGTATGCAAAGCATTGAAATATTCTGTACTCTGAAATTAAGTTACTATCTTGGGCCTCAACCTTAGCATGGCATAAAGAAGTAACATGTTTTTAGCATACTACATAGTGTGAATAGTTGGACAAGGTAGAGAGTTTCTGAATTTTTTCCTATAAGCTTTCATGAATGTTTAAGTATACAGGGATGATTTATTTATTGGCTTGCTTCTTGGATTTATACCCTGCCTTTCTTCCATCAGCTCCAAGAGATGTACACAATCTACTCTCTTCTAATTTTATCTGGACAAACAATCTTATGAATTGATTGGGCTAATATAGAGTGGTAGACCCAATCCATGTGGACTTAAGTTAGCATCTTTGGGATCCTACATAATTGTGGTTCTGGTGATTGAATCCATGTTTTGTAAAATGTGATTAAATTATGATTATCTAGTTCTGCTAAGTCATTATGAAAAGATTCATGTAGAATAAATAGTACATCTATGAATACAAATTAGAAGACACAATGAAAACCCCTGAATTTCAGAATACATGGATAGATTCGTCCATAGTTTCAACTGGGAAACTGTGAGCATCCTAAATCAAGCAAGTCCAAAAATGTCAGAGAATGTGTGGAAACAAATTGGCTATCAACAGGCACATAGAGATAAATAACATCTGCCTACCACTCAACAAGATAAGCCACCAAAGAAACAAACAAACAAACAAAACCCCAAATACCTCCTTACTAGTAGTCAACACCTAGATGAGTAAACACCAAGGTTAACATCAAATCAACAATCAAGAATTAAGCAATATTAGGCACAAGGGACACCGTGGCTCAGTGACTAAGATGCTGAGCTTGTTGATCAGAAAGGTCGGCAGTTCAGTGGTTCGAATCCCTAGAGCCATGTAACAGAGTGAGCTCCCGTTACTTGTCCCAGCTTCTGCCAGCCTAGCCATTCGAAAGTATGTAAAAATGCAAGTAGAAAAATAGGGACCCCTTTGGTGGGAAGGTAACAGCGTTCCGTGCGCCTTCAGCGTTTAGTCATGCCAGCCACATGACCATGGAGACATCTTTGTACAGCACTGGCTCTTCAGCTTTGTAACGGAGATGAGCACCACCCCCTAGATCCTAGCACGTATGTGCAAGAGGAACCTTCATCTTTACCTTTACCCTAATCAAAGAACTACCAACAAAGACAAATAAGTTAACAGCAGCCTAATAAGAGAACTGCCAAATACATCCCCATTAACACCAACAGGGGAAACCTCTAGTATATAAAAATGACAGCAAACCATACTCTTTCTAATACTGATGATATTACCTAATTTGGTAATAAGACATCTGCAAGAGAAACAAGTTCAAAGAGCACCAAGCACCCTACAAAAAACATTCCCATTGTGAATTGTGAGGATGTATGAACCACACCATATTTTGTTTTAACTGCTGAGCCTATAAATCTTGGCATGAGAGATGAGTTCATTGCAGAATTCATAAAGAATAGATTCCTCCAGTCTCTTGAATAGTAAGTCCCGGATGTGGTATAGTGATAAAGAGGAATGAAGAACTGTGAGCTCGAATTCTCTTGTGGCCTTTTTATTGCACAACTTGAAAAAAAACTAACCTCCAGAGTATTTTATTGCAAGTGTTTCCTTGAAGTTGCAACTGATAGTCATTTCAGCATTGAAGCTTCAAAGTGAGGCTTGATATTTTAATTCTGTGTGACATTTGAGAATACTGTGATCAGAAAACCATTCCCTTCCCCTCCCCTTCAACAAACACAGGAAATGTAATATTAAAGATGATATTCTTTTTGGAGGAAGTTAATAGTACTGTTACCATGGTGCCTTTATTCCTTTAATTTCATGTAAATTTAAATTTTATGATGTTTGCTTCACCAAGATTATATAATCCCTTTTTTATTGAAAAGAATCATAATTATGCAAATGATTATATCCAAGGAGACAAGTCACAATTAACTGTGAAAGACAGGCTGTTACCATAAGACATTTATTCACACCGAACAAAACAGGGCTTGCTTTAAAATAAACCTTCCTTTAAAAGAAAAAAAAATCAATTTGGCATAGTCTTTTAAGGGAGACATTTCTCTCAGACAAAAGTTTGTAGTCTTCGTATATTAATGTCATTAGTTTTTAATACCCTGTGCTCTAGTGGTTTGGTCTCTCTCTGTGTTCAGTTAAAAGAAAATGAAACAAAACTGATTAATTATAGCTTTGATTATTTGGTTTGTATTTAACAAGAACATATTGGTGAGTGGAAGTTAAGAGTTGAGACGTCTCCAGATTCTTTTCTAAACCTCCTGTCTAACTGCAGAACTTCGTCTAGAAATACTGTTGGATTTTTTCTTTCTTGAAACCCTATTTGCTTCCTTTTGTGAGAAGTTGCTCTGAGATTTCACACTGGGATGAAATATGCTTCTACTCCTTGGCACTGATTCACTGTGGATAGATGAATCTGTCCATTGGAGCATGATACTTAATTCTGCTCTTCTCATTTTCCTTTGCTGAGTGTGTTTCAACGGAATGGCCAAGAAATTGGTTTTCATCTCCATTTCCCTAAAAGAGGCAAAAATAAATAATTAAATAAGATATTCTTATTGGGGAAGCATGGGCTTCTTGAATTTCCTTAGTTCCATGAGAGGCTATGTCTCTCAGATAATAAGAGAGCAACTGTGTCATAGAAAGGCTGCCAACTTAAACATCTTCTTTGGCACTTTTGGGGATTCCAGGACCTTGGGCTTGAAGTTGCAAGAATTGTAGAAGATAAGTCTTTTTGTCTCCTGATTTTGAGTTAATTTTACTTAGTGTATGGCATGAAGAAAATGGTGGTGCGGTGTGGTGCAGTGGAGGTCTTGCCTCACAACCAGGGGGCTGTGAGTTCAATTCTATTTTATGCTTAGCAACTACACAGATCCCCACGATGACTGTTTCTAACCTGATATTTTGTGTCTTCCAATGGATGTCATGAATGATCTTGGCAGCCATTTGGGTTTCTTTTGGTTTATTGTTTTATCCTGCTTTTATTTGTTTGGTTAGCCACCCAGAGTCATGTGTATGAGATAAGTGACCATATGATTTCATTAAGCAACAAAAAATGTATTCTTTGCCACTGAGTCCATCCATCCTGCTGTTAGTTATCCTTTTCTTCTGTTTCATAGAAGATGTAAGATATTATGACTACAGCTCTGAATATTGGGAAATATTTTAATTGTTTACAGAGAACATTATAATGATTCCCAGTTGTACCATTAACTTATTTTCTGATCCTTATATTATAAGAACTCTGCCACATTTTAAATTAATACTAAGCTTTTATCAAAGATAGGCTGTTCAGTCTTTAATCTTTTAGCTTCAATGACAGAAATATTTGTTCCTACAATATTCAAATGAACCCTGAACCCAATGATTCATCATTTGAGTTGACTGTGAAATACATAGAGTTGAACCAGTCATTTTCTCTAATCCAAAACATTGGGACTGGGTCATTACCTCTGTATATATGTTAAAGATTCTCTCCTCCTCTTATTATCCTAAAACTCAAGCTAGGGTGAGTTTCTCAAAAGAGATGTTTAAATGGCTAAATTGGAAACATTGTGATAAATTCAATGACAGTTAGAGAAGGAAGAAGGAAGAATCTATGCTTTTTGAACCTTTGGGCAAATGTATGAAAAAGAATCACTTGCCATTCCTGTTCAAAATCAAGGTAGAAGAGCATCCTTTTTAAAATACTTTTTTAAAAAACAAATCCATCTTTCAGTTATACAGTACGTCGACTGGGTATATCTAGTACAAGTATTTATATTTTGTATAGATTTCTTACTAATATTACATTCATATTACAACTTATTCAACCTTATATATCTTATCATTATAACAATATCATTATCAACAACATCACTTCTTACTTTATTTTCCAACCATTTATAAAATAAATTCCATATTATATAATATTCCGCTTCTTCTTGCTCTTTAATTGCCAATGATAGTCTACTCATTTCTGCACAATCCAATATTTTCATAATCACCTCTTCCTCTATCGGAATCTTTTCATTTTTCCAGTTTTGAGCAAATACAATTCTAGCTGCTGTTAATATATATTTGATTAACTGTTTTTTCTTTACTATAATTTTTGGGTAAAATCCCCAGTAAAAACATCTCAGGTTTTAAATCTATGTGTTGTTTTATCTTTTAGGGTGGAAGAGCATCCTGAAGCATGAAGAAACGATGTGGATTCCTCCTATGGACAAGGATTCGATGCTCTCCAATCCTTACATTCTACAAATGTAATTATTTGGGATGTTCTAATGAAACAGACAGGAAAGAAATTTAGGACAGAAAGTGCTTCACAGACATTAGTTTTCATTAGTTGTTCGGAATGAACCCATAAGGAGGCCTTCATGCACTAATGGGCAGGTCCTAGTTGCTCTGCACTTCAAATGCCCATTCAAGGGAAAATGTGACTGATCTTAATCTGGTGCTTTGTTCATGTAACATTTTCTTGTTTGTTCACTGAACCCATTTGTTGTGATTTGGAAAGCACCATTTATGATTTACTGTAGGGAGTAAATAAGGTGGCCTAGAAAGAAGTGAGGAGAAAACTGAGGAGATGAGAAGGAAAATATACATCAAGTCTGGGACACATAGAAAGTATGTGCAAATGTCTAAGATCAACACCTCCCTAATACATATGGTTATTTTAAAAAAAAGAAGGAGGGAGAACACAATGATAATTACATGATTACACTACTTGTTTTTTTTTTTAAGTAGTTTTTAGTTTTTGCCAGAGTCCATCTTTTGATTTAGTAGAAAACAAGTTGATGGCACTAATCAATCAACCTACTTTGTATGGTTGACCGTATGCTATGTTAATATAGTGACGAATTGCATATATTACATGCTAAGATACAATGGGATTTATTTGGCTTTAAAATAATATGTTGTTGAAGTCAGGTTTAGATAGATGATAGATAGATAGATAGATAGATAGATAGATAGATAGATAGATAGATAGACAGACAGATAAATGATATATAGATCTGTATTATAGATCAGCACAAAAACAATATTTTATAAAAAATGCCCTGACAATCTTAATTGCAACATAAAATATTATAAAACCAGAAAAAATTAAAAGCAAGACCACAATTAATATAAAACTATGCGAATGCAATCATGTAACAGTGAAATCTAAAAAGCTATAGTAATTACAATAATAAGAAACATAGAAGATAAAAAAGCAACTGGCTTGCTTAAATTTAGCAAATCACAAAATTAATCAGACTTCTATAAGCCATAAAGAGTCGTAAATACTAAAACTAATAACTATAGTTAGCAGATAAAACCAGCTAACAGTATAAGGTATTACATTTGCACAAAATGGTTTATGGAATAGTACAGTGAACATCATCATTACTGCTTGTTGATTTGTTGATCATGATTAAAATCGACCATGCGTGCTTTGGTTGTAGGATGTGTCAGCCTGAACTCTTTGGATGAAGTAAAAAATAAAATTGTAAAGTGTGTGTGTGTGTGTGTGTGTATTGATGAACAGTAAGATGAAAATGTTATTTTAATTTCAACTTCAAATTTTATTTTAATTTCAACTCTGGTTCCTCCAAGGGAGAAATATATGTCACAAATGACTTTTTCATGCTGTTAACTAATCTGGAAACCATGACCACAAAATGTACCAAAGCAGAAGGAAATCTCCTTTAGACTCTTCTGGCTAAATTTTGTATGACCAAATTTTACCTAGCTCAACAAAGGCTTTAACTTCCATGATTTGACCTAAAGATAAATCATGCTGCCTCTGTGGCTGAAGATATTTCACTCAGAAAAGCACAATTGTCATTTCTGTGATCCCCAACAATTCAAGCTGGACCAAGGCTTCACCTGTCCAGTGGATTATGATGGAAAGCAGTCATAATTTGAACTGAAGAGCAGCTGGGTCTTCCAGACACCAGAATGGCTTATTTCATCAATGCATTATTTTGCTGGTTTTTATTAAAGATTCATAGCATGCACACACTCATTTTCCAACCCCTAATTGAACATGATGTTGCTTGTGTGTCTCATTTTAGTCTAATTTTTTACATTCATGGGTTACCTTAAAGGAGAAAACCGATTTCGATGGAATCTTGCCTGTTGATGCTTTAATTAATGGTTATTTCTGAGCTAACAACTCTTCCTGTGCATTGCTGAAACCATATTGTCTCTGACATCTCAGGTCAATAAAGAAATAACACTTCAGCTGAGAATTCTCAAACCTCCCCAAACCAAGCTCCTTGGAAACATACATGTGCCTGAGTTTTGTCAGTTTTACTCTCAGTTAAATTTGCACTGGATTTGCACTGAAAGATAACCCCCACGCATACTCCAACACATACACAAACTAATCATTTTCAAAGAAGAAAAACCTGGTTTGTTGCTAAGTGAGAGAACTTAGCTATGGCTAGATTGTTTAACACATATATTATTTTTTAATATACACAATTTTTGTAAAAAAAAAAAAAAACCCAACACATTCATTTATTTCTTTTGCCTTCACGTCAGTCTTGATTCCCTGCAGTTTCCTTGGCAACATTTTTGAAGAATTAAAAATTAAGGTGTCTGTTCCCCAGACATTTTGTTGCCTTTATTCTATTTCCCTCTCTAGACTGATCACTTTACAGATAAAGAAAGATCAATACTTCTTGAAAATTGTGGGAAAGTGACTTTGTAGACCCTGAGCTTGGATTTACAACTTCTTGTAAACTTTATCTTATGTAGTGGCTTATTGAATAAGCTCTACATTAGTTGGGATCCCCACATCAAAACAACTTACCTTATGTGCAGCCAGAATCTGAAAATAATATTTAACGCAGCACAGTAGTTAAGCAAAATGTTTCGGTTGAGATCTGCTTATGTGGGACTGATTGGGGTAGATTGTAGGGGTGATGCTAAAATATAATTTTTATCATATTTTATCTATATATTAAATCATTGTATTTTATTCCATTTTCATCTTAGATTGTATTTTATTCCAATTTCATTTTAAATTTCTTTTATCAAATTTCAGTAATTCGTTTCTGGAACTCTGCACTTGGATATGGCCCAAGGGCTAATTAATAAATATATATAACCTACATTTGGCTAGATTGACCTAATAACCATCAGCTTAGAATTTAATTTAGAAATCACAATGTCTGAGGTCATAGAAGACGCTAAACTCAACCAGGCCAATATTCTATATGACCATCCAAATTTTCAAACAATACCCTGAGATACATCAACATGTCCTTAAACACAATCAACATCCTTTAAAAAGAAAACACAGGATAATAATTTGAGGTAAGGGAAGGAAAATGTAAGCAATATCTCCACTGAAATGTGATGGAATTGGGATGGGGATAAGAACAGAGGATGATGTGAAGAGTTAGGTGTGAGAAAGAAAGGCACTTTAAAAAGTCTAAAGTAACTTTGATTGAATTATTAGCCTCAGGAAAAATAGGGTGGTGGGGGGGGGGGTGTGTGAAAGAAAGGAGCATGAAAAGAAAGCCAAATCCAGAGGATGGAAGGAAAGACTTTAATACATGCTGTACAAAGGTAGGCTACCACTGAGATATTCATGGTTGGCAATTTCCACAAGTCATGAGGAACAAAACTGGTAAGTGCTCAACACCGTGAATTTACCATCAGAAGTTAATTTAGTTTGGAAGTTGGATTAGGGTTAGGAAATCAAAGGCTGTTTCCACACAACCATTAATGGAACCTACTAAGCCATAACTAGCCATGCTCAATGGTTAATACATCAATTTACTGCATTGTAGCCTAATAGATTCTGGGCAACACAGACTAAGAATGTTTAAAAGAAAGTGGGGCAGATGTAGAGATGGGCAAGAAGAATGATCAGGGGAGTGGAATCTTGAAAAAACTTTATTTAACTGACAGCTTCATTCAAATTTCTGAAGAGACATCATACGAAGAAGTAGGAAAAAAGAACAGGATCTGTTCTCTAGCACTAGAAAATTATGGATGGATAATTGTTCTAAATTACAGAAAGACAGTTCCAGATTTAATTGAGGGGGTGGGATTCTAATCCCATAACTACTTTATAGAATGGTCCTTGCTAAACTTCCTTCCTTCCTTCCATCTTTCCAGAACACAATATCTCCAAGCCATTAAATGTCATTTAACTGAGAGATCATTTTCAAATCTTGTTGCAATGTGTTCCATAACTATATGAGGTCAATAAATTACTCATGCAGGCAAATTGCCTGAAGATATTTCATATAACATACCCAGGTCTTAGTCTGATTGTTTTAGTTGACTGATTCTGAGAAGTCTATTTTTAAGTAGCTGTTCTTCCACAAAAGTTCAGATTAACATTTTTTCTCGACAGGGCAGAAGAGAAAACTGCCAAGAAAATCTGCCAGGCAGAAAACTCTAACCACTGAAGTCCATTCTCTTCCCACTCCTTTTTCCAGTTTCTTTGGCCCTCTGCTCATTGACAATATTTAGTCCGCATTGTTTTGGAGTTTCTCACTCCTCCTTTCTTAAGCAACACATGTTACATTCATAGGAGTCTATTCTCCTATCTCCAGTGCAGTTATTAGAAGAAATGCATTTTGTGGCTTGTGCCAGAGGTGGTATTCCGCAGGTTCTGACCAGTTCTGGAGAACCGGTAGCAGAAATTTTGAGTAGTTTGCAGAATCGGCAAATACCGCCTCTGACTGGCCCCGCCCCTATCTATTCTCTGCCTCCCGAGTCCCAACTGATCAGCTGGATCTTCTTTTGTTGCCCTGTGCAGGAGAACGGAGCTGGAAAGCAGGTTAGTGGGGTGGGGAGGGAATGGGGATTTTGCAGAAACCTTCCCCTGGAGTGGGGAGAGAGTGGAGATTTTGCAATATCTTTCCCCTGCCACACCCACCAAGCCATGCCCACCAAGCCATGTCATGCTCACCAAGCCATGTCTGCCAAGTCACGCCCATAGAACAGGTAGTAAAAAATTTTGAATTCCACCATTGCTTCGTGCTATATCCAAACAATATCTAGGAAGTTAGATATTTACCAAAAGATTTTGAATTGGACAAGAAAATATCCTTCCTGTTGTATTGAGTCAACAAAAAAGAAGTCAATCAGCTTCATCCTAGGAGATTTGGGCTTTATCTGAAGCTGGAACATAGGCCTGGCACAAAGGAACAAGTCAAATTTAGGTCATTTCAATCCCCAATTTGTATCTTAGTTTTAACATTGAGCATCAAGTTATTTGACATAAGTTGCTTCTTATGTTCTGCTAGAAATAGTCTTTATGCTTCTCCTGGTTCCACAGTCTGAATGTTGTATGCATTGGCTGTCAGCTTTCCAGGGAAACTGTCATCCAGGGGCTTAAAGTGAAAAGTATTGAGTGCATGACCATTTACTAGCAAGAATAAAATGGGCTTATTTATCAAAGTCCATGTCCTTGGTGAAGGGCTTACTTCCTGCATCTCTTGTAAACACACTTGCTGGGTAAGTAAGATGATAAATATGCATCTAATGCCCTCTTTTTTCATCCCTCCATTTAATTGCCCACGACCTGCTTTTATGTAATTCTTCTTTTTTCCCAGAAGTGTGCAAACTATTTATTGTAACAGCACATAATAGAAGGCATGATATCTCTGCACACAAAAATGATGCATTACTTGATCACTCTAAGATGATTTCCCTGCCAGGCTGGTGTGTAACTATATTTCCCTTGAATTATATTAT
Source organism: Pseudonaja textilis (assembly GCF_049901715.1). Taxonomy (NCBI): domain Eukaryota; kingdom Metazoa; phylum Chordata; class Lepidosauria; order Squamata; family Elapidae; genus Pseudonaja; species Pseudonaja textilis. Next base: position 14,381,210 of record NC_142001.1, read on the forward strand.
ATACTAGGAGAAGAAAATATTCTCTAGGATGACAGCTGGAAAAGAAGGGGGCAAAATATCCCAGAAGATTAAAAGCTGCAATCATTCAAACCAGGAGGTGCTATTTTAATGCTTGAAGCAAGGTGTTATTAACCCCACTCTGAAAACTACTCTAGCGCTATTGAATACCAGATAACCAAGAACAAGAAAATCTCTTTTGGGTTTACCATGATTTGTGAGCTTCAGTTGATGTCTTAAGGGCATTCTTACAATATCTGCGATTCGTTTATAACTCATAAATGGAGTAGAATGTAGAACAGACTTTGAAAATTCCCCTAATCTATTTCACCTCCAAAATTCCACGTTATTCTGGTTGGCCACAGAATTAGACAGGTGTTTAGATTGGATTTGACATTTGCACAAGATCTAATCTGAGTTGGTCGCCAAGACCAAAGGTTTATTCTTTCAAGCTTTTGGGCTCATGCTGGAGCCTATCATCAGGGAACTTCTCTATATCTCTCCAGAATATGTGCGTTGAGCTGTTCTATACACCATATTTATATGGTGCCTGATTATGTATTGCTTTTAGTTGTTAATTATGTTGTTGATAGCTGGCTATTAAATCATTGATTGTTTCCTTGGCTGTTAGTTCCTAAGTACCTGCTAAGCTGGTGATAAATCATTTTTAATCATTCTCACCTATTGAGACCTGACCAAGGATATGGGATAGGTATTTGTTGTTGTTTAATGGTTTTAAAAGTCTTGCTGCAGGATGTAAGCTGTTCCAAGTAAAGCTGCCTTTTGCAGTTGACTAATGGGGATTTTTGTCAATGCCAATGGTGTTCCAGTAGTGTAATGCTGCATTCTCCTTGACCTGGTTTCCAAGTTTCATAGGATACTCCTTTGGTATCCACTGAACAACACCACACTGGGAAAGATTTTGATACCTAAGAAATCTATAGTTGGATTAGATTACTCATCACATAATTTTATTTGTACGGAATTAAGCAAACCTCGCCAATAATCCTTTGCCACATCCCTGCTTACTAAAATATGTAAGACCTGTCACTTTAATTTTATTTACATTGAAGATGGTGAAGGAAGAACAAAGAAGCCCAAAGCAAAAGTGAAGCTGACTCAACAGTGACCAGAAATTTTGTTTCTGCTTCACTGGTGGCATGTTTTAATGAGTGTGAATGCACTCTGGGTTATATAATGTTGCCTGAAGAGCTTTCTTGATGCAGTTGTGAGCATTTCTTGTTTCTAAAAGAAATGAAATAGGAGAACACTCATGAGCCAATACAGACAGTTGCTATAAAGATTCAGGATTAAGTATGGTATATGGCCTCAAGGAATGCTGAATATTGTATTGGGGATAGCCAAGAGTACAGGCACTTTGAATCTTATATGCATAACTGCTGATATTAAGTTTCTGCCCCTGATTCAAACTTTAGTCCTTGTTTGGTGAGCTTCAGAATATTCTGGCAAAGCATGCCAGCAACACCAACAATATCATATTCATATTTTATTCTGTTTTCATCAAAACCCCACATCAGGACGCTAAATACAATTGTAAGGCGAGAGCCTACATTTCTTTTTGCTTGAAATTTTTGTAACAAATGCATTTTGAGTATATCCAACTCTCATCTTTCTCAAATTACATTTCCATGGGAAATTTCCATGTGTGGAAAATTGCTACTTGGCCATACATATGCATTACTATAGCCAACCGACCCTTAATGCATGCTTTCATATGGGGTCTTTGTGATGGACTACAGTTTGACAGTGACATTAAAAGAAACTGTGATTTATTTATGTCCCCTAAGCAAGGGTATAAAACACATTAATAACAACAAAATGAAACTCCACAAGCGTGTGTGTGTGTGTGTGTGTGTGTGTGAGTGTATGTGTGCATGCATGTGAGCACGCACACATCATGTTCATTTTATTTGGCAGACCATACTATTTCAGGAGAAAGGAAGTTATGTTATTAGGCATGTGGCTTAGAGAGTTGAGCTTTCCAGTTAATATAGTGTTTCTGCTGAACACCTCAACTCTTTTTGCATGATTGAAGTCACCACAAGGTTTAGGACTTTTGGGGGCACCAAGTGGCACTGCTTTTGTATTGTTTTGAAAAGTTGCAGTCAATACTATTGAAATGCAGTAGAAGAGCAGGTTGGTGAGTGAGTGAGCAGAAAGAGCCCCTAGAAAACATAACAATATAGCATAACGTAACACAATGTAAAAACCGTAACATAACAAAAATTACACACACACACACACACACACACACACACACACACCATTTATTTCCAACTACTTGTTATCAGATCAGTACAAAATAATTTTTTTCAATGTGCCTGTGCTGTATGTAAAATTGGGCAAATGTTAGCTTCCTACTGATAAGTCACCACCAACACAATATATTATTTTGTCTGCCTTTTATTTTTGGTTTTCACAAATATTATTAGAGCCATGGTGGCACAGTGGTGAGAATGCAGTAATGCAGGCTAACTCTGACTACTGCTGGGAGTTCAATCCAAACAGGCCCAAGGTTGACTTTATCCTTATGAGGTCGGTATGGGGACAATAGGCTGCCTCTGTAAACCGCTTAGAGAGGACTGTAAAGCACCGTGAAGCTGTATATTAGTCTAAGTGCTACTGCTATTACTGTTTTTAATGCTTTTGTTTGTGGTGCAGATCCGTGGCTGTAAGAAAGATTGATTGGTTGGTTTTACTTTGAATGGATTACAGTGAAAATATCAAGCACAGCCACACCCATTATTTATTTCTGATACATCCTCAGGAACTCTTCCTGATGCCTTAAGTCTTTGGAACATCAAGTGCAATCACACTGCATTTGCTTCTTCAAGCTCTTTTATTTGTTTTGCTCTCTTGTAAGAATACTTGAGGCATTGGGTAAAGTGTTCTCCCTTATTTTTTGCCCGGAGGAATATTATCCTCCTTGGATGGCTTTATCCAAGGTAGGCCCACTGAATAGTAAAATCTCTCATATTTGACAAGAGTGTTCCCTCTGACCTTCAATTAGGCTGCAGGTTAAGACAATACTGGAAAATCAATTGCTCATTTTCTCTCTTTTTGCTGGCTGATTGTGATGTTTGCCAAGATAAAGGTCGTTCCATATTAAAGATAGGAATCTGCAACGAAGATGGATCTGAGGCTACCAAAAGCTCGAGGGGTCACAGTGTGGTTTTATTGTCACAAAACTCCTTGACTCTGTCTTGTCAATAAAAATCAGCCCCCTTCCCAGCTGCCATTTCTCTTTTCATCTTTTCATCTCTTTCAACCTCTGCAGCCCATCCATTCATGAATATGTTTTTCCTAGGAGGGGAATAACACCATATGACACTCAAACATGTTGTTTAATTTTATCGTGATTTGGCAGGAGGCTTAACCAACATCGCTGCCCAATGTCGAAACCAGAGAAACAATGACCTCTGTCAAACACATTGAGGGGAAAATGTCATTTATAGCAACAAAGCTTGAGGATAAAAGATAATTAACAAATCAGTTTCTGTAATCTTGTCTGTGTTGGTATGTGTATGCTCTCTCTCTCTCTCTCTCTCTCTCTCTCTCTCTCTCTCTCTCTTTTTCTCTCTCTCTCTCTCTCTCTCTCTCTCTGTATGTATATATATATATATATATATATATATATATATATATATATATATATGCGTATGTGTATGTGTATGCATATGCATATACGTATACGCATACATATACACATACACATACACACAGCAGGAGCTAAGCAGACAGTAGGTTTTCCTCTTATCGTGGTTATTACTTTTGCCTTCGTTCTATAAATGCAACTTTATCCCTTCCTTTAATGCTGAAAACAACTTCCATTACAACTAAGGTTATATTTTCACAGCTCAATCTGACAAACCACTGTACCTACAGAGCAGTCGCTGTACTGCAGATAAGGTCATCATGCCTTTAGATGGTTTATAAAAGTATTATTAGCCCAAAGGAAAAGGAAAACTAGGCAGAAACATGGTAGGCCTGAGTGAGCAGTTAAATTGTTATACATACATACATACATACATACATACATACATACATACATTAAAAGCAGATTTTATTAAATGGTTATTTATTGATTTGTTACACAGCCAGGCAGATGTTCTGATGGGATTTGGCAATTTTATCCACTTATCGAGTCCTTCCCAAGGACTTGGGATATGCAGATGTTGATGTTGGATGGTGCTCTAGACATCGTCACAGGACATAAGCTGTTCTAAGTAAAGCTGCCTTTTACAATTGACTGATGGACAATTTTTCAATGCCCATGGTGTTCAAGTGCTGCTCCCTAATTTGCACCCAAAACACCTATCACTATTGATGCTACCTTTGCTTTCTTTGCCATAGTCTTTCTCTTTCTATTTGCAGGTCTTTGTATCTTATTATCTTCTCCAGTTCTTTCTCTTCTATTCTTCTGTCTTATGACTATTTATTCAGTTTCTATAGCTACCCATTTCAGTCGATGACGCTGTGCGGCTTAAAAACTTTCAAAAACTATTATAACGATGATAAAAAAAAACATTTTAAAACAATAGAAACATCCAAAATAAATATACACAGCAGGGATGATTTACAGCAAAGTCATAAAATGGGGCCATTAACATAGTCAGAGCCTGAAGGTTGGACAAGAAAAGTACTATAGAGTCTGCTCAAGCAGGAAACCCCATACATTCTGTACAAATGGTTGTCTAATCTCTTCTTAAAACCTCCAGTGACGGGGCCTCAATAACATTGGGAGGCAGTGTCAGTGTCATGTTAATGTCAGTGTTCCAAACAACAAACTCCAACTCAAAAGACTCCAAAACATCCTCTCAAAGTTCCATTTTATTAGAGTTGTCATATTGGCACATCTGGGAAAACCCAATTCTGAGAGTTCTGGGTTTTCCCTTGGTAATTGAAAATCAAAACCCCATCCTCTGCACCCATCAGTCTATCACATGGCCCAATCACCATCCGTCCCAACTGGTGATATTCCTCTAACCACTCCTTTTCCAGATGCAGGATGACATGTCTTTGACTGAGAATAAGAATGCTGTTATGACCTCCATTTGTGGTCGAATGTTGTTATGACCCCCACTCTATAAGATTCCAATTTCCCAGGCATTGGAATGTGGCAGTGTGGAAGCTTCTAAGGCTAATATGACTTCCAAAGCTGACAGGCAGACCGTTCCACTGATTAATTGTTCTCACTGTCAGGAAACTTCTGTCTGTCTATCTTTCTGTCTCTGTCTGTATGTCTGTCTGTATGTCTATCTATCATTATCTATCATCTATTCATCTATCTATCTATCTATCTATCTATCTATCTATCTATCTATCATCTCTCTGTCTATCATCTCTCTGTCTATCATCTATCTATCATTTCAGTATACAGCATCTTTCAAGTGACTTCTGCAAGCAAGGGCAGAGAGAGAGACAGGATATAGATACACCTTAATTACTCCAGTGGTTAAATGGATGTTTAATTTTAATGAACTAGTAGTCTGCAGACTCACATCGATAGTGGGAATGGGGGCTACCTTTGCTGAAGAGACGATCTTGTTTCATTTTAAGTGAGAGACAAATGGATGTGCTCAGAGCTAATGGAGATAGAATGCATCGTGGTGTTTTGTTCGCCTAAAGAGGAAAATGCCATCGTCAATAGACTTTTAACCATTTAGGCCCTTAATTTAAATAGGGCCAGAAAGGCTGAAAGACGTAGCTGTACGTACCATGTAGTAATGGACTTCATTAAGCAATTGGGGTTAACCTCAAACTAACTAAACAAGAAGTGGTTCAGTGAGAAATGACAGAGCCTTATGGCACCTTCAGACCGTAATGTATCTGTATTTATTAGAGTATTTATGCCTATAGGCTTCAGCCTGCTTTAGCAACTGTCTCCGTGAAGACTGTCAGCTTGCATTTATGTTGAATAGACACAATATGGGCAAAGCAGAGTATTGTGTGCTAAGGAAAGAAGGCAAATAAAATAGAGATTGGGGTATAGGATCCAGAAGTGCTTTGGGCAGTGGGAGATTGCTAAAGCTTCACTTTGGAATTTTAGCGCCATCAGTAATAAAGACATTGAAAATACATGTGTCACTTTGAGATGACCACTAGTGCTGATGGATGGATTTGCTAAGATGAAGTTGAACTTAAATAGACTTTTCAACACATTTGAAAAGTGTGAAGAATATTGCAGTACGGGTGGAAGATTCTGACTGTAGATAAATTATACAGTCATCTGCAAGTTAGGAAAGAGTTTAAAGTCTAGAATTTACCCAGAGGAAGATTATATTTTTAACTTTTAAAATTATTCATCTAACTTTCAGGGAGTTAACTGATGGTTGTTTATAGGAAAGGACAGCTGATTCCTTCAAAGGAATTTGTACAATATTAAATATAATGTTATAGACTTGATTGGATATGTATATAATGTAATGATAAAAGTTTATGAACTGTTATTCTGGTATTAAGTTTTTTTCTTTATCTGTTATCTCATTCCTACATATATGTATGGCCTTTGTATACCAATGCTGTTTTATCTTCACCAAAATTCTTCATTTTACTGAATGCAAGTTTTGTTCAGATGTATGTATTTTCACACATCCAAATAATAATAATAGCAATAGCATTTAGACTTATATATTGCTTCACGGTGTTTTATAGCCCTCTCTAAGTGGTATACAGACTTAGTGTATTACCCCCAATAATCTGGATCTTCCTTTTACCAACGTCAGAAAGGAGGAAGGCTGGGGCAACTTTGAGCCAGTCAGTATTGAACTTTTGGCAGTGAGCAGTGCGTTAGCCTGTAATGCTGCATTCTAACCCGTCACCAACTCTCATAATGAAACAACTTTGCATAAATATTTATATAGAGTTTTGTATCAATTTTTGGGATGTTGGAATTCTGGAAATTTAATGCCTATGACATTGATTGCACCATTACATGGTCATTGCAGGAAGTGTCACGTTACATGCACCATCTTGGCAAAAAGCTGTTGATTTCTTTCATTCGAATGCCAGAGCACACTAAATGTTAGCAGCATAGAAAATGTCAATCACTCCTCAACATTTAGTACAGTGGATAAAATACATCCAATCCCCCTGTATTTCATGATTTTTAATAGGATTTTTTTTTTTAAAAAAAAAGATTTTAAGGAATCACTTTACCCTTTCTCTGCATAATGGAAGGATTGAATCATAGTTTCTGAAAGGCAACTGAAAGTTGCTTCTTTATTTAAAAAAAAAAAAACCAACTCTATTAAATTTTAAAATAGAAAGCTAAAAACTAACTAAAACCAATAATCCAGCAAAAGAATAGAAAAGAACAAGAATAAAGAGAGAGCAAACAGAAGTGCAACAAAATAAACAAGGAAAATAAAAAAATAAACACCCCTCCCCCCCCAATAAAATGATTTCCAACTTCTTTTACAGTAGATATACATAAAATGTACATTCAATTCTATGGTTACAACACAACATTCATTTTTTAACAATCTGTAAATGAACAGGGTTGGGGTTTTTTTTTTGTCCAGTAAGAATGTCTTTCCCCATCTCAGAGTTTTTGAATAGCAAGTGAAACTGTTGCTCCTGATGAATCCAAGATGGTGGCAGATTAAGAGCTGTTCTTTGCTCAGTTTAAATGAGGAAGGTGAAGAAGCCACTCTAAAACTGAATGCACAGAATAGTCTGCCATAGTCCTTTTCCTCTCTGTAGCTCCTTAGGCTCCATCATTATAGGACCCCGAGCAAACATAATTCTCCTTTAGATATGTTCATTAGGAAAATGTCATTTTTATGATGGATAAATCTGTGTCAGCAGAAATAAAAAAAGATAGTGAATGCTAATATTTACCTGCACTTGGTTCCCAGATGATATGTAATGCTCAGATCCCTATCCAACATGCTCAGTCTGGGAACAAGGTTAGATTTTTAATGACATCCTGGAAATACAATTCGGCAATTAGCCTGTCAGATCCCTCCAGAGTTTTTAACGAAATGAAGATCTTCAAACATTTCGTAATTACAAGTTAATAGGGTGATAGAATGCATAAGGATTTCAACCACCAGAAAAGAAAAAATCTTTGGTATGCTACAGGTGAGAGAGCGCAAGGTAGTTGTGGCTTTCTGTGCAAGAAAACAATCTCTGTTTTAGAGTCCCAAGACTTTGTCAATTTATAAATTGCAAGGGATTATTTGTATTTCTGTTGGAAGAAGTGGAAAGCAAAGGGATCAACCCAATATGGAATCATGTTTTAAATTCACAACTGAGCTGGAAGGAGACGTTCAGACCATAAAGTCAGACTCAATGCTCAATGCAAAAATCCAAATTAAAACATTCTTGCTGGAAAATTTTCTAGTCTTTGTCTCCAGGTATACAGTGAATTATCATTATGGCAAATCTAGACAGCATACTAAAAAGCAGAGACATCATCCTGCCAGTAAAACTGTGTAGAATCAAGGCTGTGGTTTTCCCAGTTGCAATGTATGGTTGTGAAAGTTGGACCATAAGAAAGGCAGAACGCCAAAGAATGGAGGCCTTTGAACTCTAGTGCTAGAATTGGACTGCAAGACGATCCAACCAGTCAGTCCTAGAGAAGATCAACCCTGACTGCTCTTTAGAAGGCCAGATCCTGAAGATGAAATTCAAATACTTTGGCTACCTCATGAGAAGGAAGGACTCACTGGAGAAGAGCCAAATGCTAGGAACAATTGAGGGCAAAAGAAGAAGAAGGGGACGACAGAGAATGAGGTGGCTGGATGGAGTCCCTGATGCAGTCAGCGTGAGCTTAAATGGACTCTGAGGGATGGTAGTAATTTTGTCCTCTAAAGTCAACAAATCTGGGCTTATGATAAACTGAAATGGCTCTCTCAGTTTTTAAAAATTATTATTATTATTTATTTTATTGATATGTAAATGCTAGCTCCATACCCGTGCTTTGCTATGAAACTATGTGGTCAGGCTTAGTTTTGGGGGAGGAAAATAAGGGGAAAAAATTGTGCCTCTGCCTACCAGCATTCATCGGTATTCACCTGGCTCGCATCCTGTCAGTGTGTGAGACGGTTGAGGGCTGTTTGGGAATGGAAACATGGAAACTGAAACAGTTTTTGCTGTGTGGGCAAGAAGGAGACAGCAAGGAGTCTGGGTGTGGCTTAGCTCAATTATTCTGTACTAAAGCTGCTTGGTGCCATGAAACTAAACTGAATCTGAAACTTCTCTCCTCTGCTTGTGTTTTGCATTTGAAACATATTTCTTTTCAGGTGGGGAGGGGTTGTAGAACTCCTTAGCATCAGAGCATGTTAATAATAATAATATATGAAATACTGATGTTCTGATGGTCACGTTGAGAAATTCTTTCTCAGCAAAGCACGTAGAAGCCAAGAGGAACATACGTGCCAAATTTCAAGTTTATAGGCTTTACGGTTCTGGAGATTTTGTAATGATGCATGAGTGGTATTTCACACACACACACACACACACACACACACACACACACACACACACACACACACACACACACACACACACACACATATATATATATATATATATATATATATATATATATATATATATATATATATATTAATAACAATAGTAATGGTACAACAGAATAATTTTAACCAAATTTATCTTTATATTAGCTTATTTATAATCCTGTTAATTATGTTGGCATACTTATGGTTATGAACCATCTTCATGTTTAATTCATATATAGCAATAATCTTTCTTCATCTAATTTCTACTTCTTATCTCTAACCACTCATAAAATCTATTCGACGTTGAGTAGCATTCTGTATCTCATTTGTCTCTTATTTTTAATGTTGATCTATCCATCTCTGCACAGTCCAATATTTTCCTTCTTTCAAATTTATTTAGGGGGTGATATGGTAGCTATTTTGGTGGAGGGCAAAATAACTACCATATCACCTTTTTTTTTTTTTTTGGTCCTTGCAGGAAGGATATTTTGAGGAATGGTTCTTAATCTTTCCCGGGGGATATGAGATAAATTTGTAAACTTACACAAATCCAGCTAAATGCAATTTCAGGGGAAGACTGCCAGTTCTCACACTACCATCTCTCTTCTTAGGACACATTTGTTTCTGTCTTGCCTCTGAAGATAAGAACTTCTGTGCCACTATCAAAGCTTGACACGGCTTAGATGTGGTTTGGATGTTGATGATGATGGCCATCCCTTCTTCAGATTCTAAAACAATGGTCAGTTTATAGGAGCAGCACGCATGGAATTTACTGAGATACACACGGAGAAAAGTGGCTCAAAAGGCTTCCAGACCTGTAATAGTTTTATTATGGTCTCGGTGCAGCCAGCTGTGAAACAAGATTCTATAAATTTCATGACTTGGAAAATTCCTCATTATATAAATCCCAGAGCACAAATGTGTTCATCGAATGGCTCAGAATGTCCTTGGCCCATCTTGAAAATTGCTACAATTCCAAAGGTCTTGCTTTTCATTCATTAAGCTTATAGGATACAACTGCATTGATCTCTCTTCCAGAGATGTTTTGTATAGATTTTGATTCTTCGGGATAAAAATTCTATAGAAATATATTGGGATCATAAAGTGATTTAGGGAAGGGAAACAATGTGCAGTCTACATGTGACATCACTATTCCCTTACCTTGATGGTTAACAAGGTGACCCATTCTTCTGAGCTATAAAAGTTTTAGTGCTCCATTTTATTAAGTCCTAACGAACACACAAAGCTGCTATCTGTGCTTCTGAGCCCTATGGAGCTGTTAAGTATCTATTGCTCCCACTAGTCCTCAAAAAGAGAAGGAAAGAAAGCTGAGGTTCATTAAGGAACCTTGAATCTGAAAGCTGCTGAATTGGAAAAGAAACATTAGGACATCCCATAATGAGTTAAAGGCAAATGAAATTATCAGAATTATATTACCTATAAAGAGCTGCAAGCATCACAGGAATGTAGCATTTCCATGCACTGTTATATTTCATAGCTAGTTACTAGATTCCCCAGTGAAAAATGTGGATTAATAAAGGAGAATAAATGCTACCCTCTACATCTCATGATACTTCATACATCCTTAATGTGCTGTTGTTTTTTTACCAAGGAAATTTTATTTGGATCTGAAATGGCATCAAAAAGCAACACTTCGGTACCTTGTGTGTGCTTTCTTTGCAAATTTAATCCAATGATGCATATTATTGTGCCCACATCCAGACTGAGAAGACAAGAGGTGTGTCTTTGGGATAACTGGGAGGCATGATGTTATGTAATTTCAACCAAATCATAGGACAGAATCCAAAGGATGATAAATGTCAAAATGTTGATAGAATCTGTTGCTCCCTTCTTCAATCTGAACAACAGTAAACTTGCAATGAACACAACATGCACTGGAATTCTTCAGAGGTTTGCATCTGTCCAACAGACAACAAATGATCAAAATTGGGAGCGTCCTATCAAATCCTGTACCTATCAACAGTGGTTGTCTCCCAAGGTAGTGTTCTAGGAACAACTCTCTTCATATGCTACATAAATGACCTCTGTGATCATATTAAGAGCAACTGCGTTCTCTTCGCTGATGATGTAAAGCTATTCAACACCATAGACAATACTACTACCCTTCAAAAAGACCTCGACTAGGTTTCCGAATGGTCAGACAAATTGCAACTTCAAATCTCAACTAATAAATGCTTACATCTTACATATTGGCAAAAAAAATCAGAAAATAAAATACAAGCTGAATAGCCAAGACCTTGTTGATGATCCAAACACTGTCAAGGAACTTGGAGTACTCATCTCTAATGATCTAAGTGCTAAAGCCCACTGTAACCACATAGCCAAAAAGGCATTAAGAGTTGTGAACCTAATCCTGTGTAGATTTTTTCTCTCTGGTAATATCACACTACTAACTAGACTAAAGCATACAAAACATTTGCTAGACCAATATGTGAATACAGCTCATCAGCCTGGAACCCACATTGCATATCTGATATTAATACAGTTGAGAAAGTCCAGAAATATTTCACAAAAAGAGTTCTCCACTCCTCCACTCGTAGCAGAATACCTTATGCCACCTGACTTGAAATTCTAGACCTAGAAAATTTAAAACTATGCCACCTTCGGTACAACTTCGGCAACAGAGTGGTCAATGTCTGGAATACTCTACCTGACTCTGTAGTTTCTTCCCCAAACCCCAAAAACTTTAACCTTAGACTGTCTACTGTTGACCTCACCCCTTTCCTAAGAGGTCTGTAGGGGGCGTGCATAAACGCACCAACGTGCCTACCGTCCCTGTCCTATTGTTTCTTGTTATTTTTCTTATATGTATCCATTTCATGTATTCATAACTATGTTTATACTTATACCTGTTATCTTATAATTGCTTGACAAATAAAATAAATAAATAAAATAAATAAAATATGTTGATATTAGGTTCTAATGAATCCTAAATCTTCAATTATGTCTTGTTGCTTTGGAGATATTCTGGGCCTCACCAAAATAAAGCAGCTGTTAAGGTTATGTTTCTACCAGTCACAATTTGAATGTTGTTCCAAATCCAGTATGATTTCTTCAATTTGTTTATATTTTTGAGTCTATCTTCTTAATAGGCGTTAGGATCCTGCAAACCATATCTTTCATAAACATAAATATTAAGATGGCAGGAATTGTATGGTGGCCTAGATGTAGAGCTCTCACCCCACAATCAGAAGGCTGTGATTCTAGGTAGAGGCAGATATTTCTCTCTCTAGGCACACTCAGAATATATCTGCTGAACAAAACTCCTCATTGGTGACAGGAAGGGCATCTGGCTATTAAAAACTCTGCTAGCTCCATTAAGTTGGCCAGAGTCCACCCTGCAAGGGATTATGGGGTCATTATAAGAAGAAGAAGAAGAAGAAGAAGAAGAAGAAGAAGAAGAAGAAGAAGAAGAAGAAGAAGAAGAAGAAGAAGAAGAAGAAGAAGAAGAAATATTAAGATTGCAAAATAATCTGCCTTCTCATATTTTTTAAACTAGGACCTAGATCCTGATGGAAGCGGGATCAAAAATTGTACACACCTGGATTCCGGTTACTTTTCCATAGCACCATGAAATTATGTTAGAAGACAATACATGCAGAATTACTCCCCTAGCCTTTTCTATAACATATGTGTTAAGCTAACAACAAGCCAAAGTTTTGAAGGTTATACAAGATACTTTGGAAAGAAGAAATAAAATAAAGAGGCTCATGCTTTGTTCCTTTGATACTGTGCTCTTTCTCAGCGTGAGACCTCAGTTGGGGAAAATAAATAAATAAGTAAAACCTTCCCATGAAACATCAAAAGAATAGTCTGCTAGCTACGTTATGGAAGCAATACGATGCTTCCCAGAAATAGTAGTTACTAGCAGTGTCATTATCCCTGTAAAACCATAAACCTGACAGTTTAAGAACTCATTTAGTATTCCACAGCTTGGAGCTACTCCAAAGCTCTAAATTGTACCCTATAGATGCATATAGATACCCTATAGTTTATAGGGACATATAGATACCCTGTAGTTTATAGGGACATATAGATGCCCTATAATTTAAAACTACATTTATAGGTTAAAAGATGCTGGAGTATAAAATCCTGACAATGTTCCTTTTGCTTGAAATCACCCACTACTACCACCTTTTCCACATGGATCAAACCTGAACATGCACGCGCACATGCATTCATGCATACATACATGCATGCATACATGCATACAATACAATACATACCCCTTCTAAGAAAAAGCGGGAGAGATTTCAACTACAAGTCTTCCAAAACACAGTTCATGAAAGCCTTTTGATAGATATCTGTTACTATGCAATTATTCTTTCTTTTGCAAGACTTCTGCTGCAGTCTTAGAAATTTTGATGTGCACTCCATTAAGAATGGGATGCACATCTCAGCCGATAGCTGCCTGCACAGGGTATGTACAGTGTATGTGCACAGAGAGGGAATGGGAAAGGAAAAGATGAGCCTCGGGGCTTTTGTTCTGTTAATAGGCGTTTCGTAGCAAAGTTGTAGAGTCTAGACCAAGAGCAGGCTCTTTCCCAAGGAGCTTCAAGCTACATATGAAATATTTATTAAGCAGGAACCGAGATTGAAAACTACATTCCATATCCAGGAGATTAATGGAGTCTCTCTAAATACATAATCATGAAGATCATTCTTTAAGTCAAATGCAGATACAAGTCTTCTGCTACATGGAGGTAAGGAGGGAGGGAGAGAAGGAAGGAAGGAAGGAAGGAAGGAAGGAAGGAAGGAAGGAAGGAAGGAAGGAAGGAAGGAAGGAAGGAAGGAAGGAAAGAACAGGGAAGAAAGGAAAGGAGAAAGGAGGGGGAGGGGAGGAGAGGAGAGGAAAGGGGAAAGGAAAAGAGGAAGTGGGAAGGAAAGGAAAGGAATTTGCAACTGAGATTGTTACTCTTCCTGTTTTGTGAGTACCTTTATAGTTGGGAAATCCTTATAATTGTTGCAAGAAGTATTATTTTTTTCAAGTACAGGTTATCATTAATCCAGATGATCCTGACACTCCAATTTATATCTGCCTTATTTGAAGAAATGGAACACTACTTCTCCAATTTACTAGCATAAAGTTGAATTTAGTTGTCCTACTGAAACTAAATCTAGGCTTGTTTTTAATCTAAGCCCAGATCATCTGCAAGGCTGCAAAACTGGACTTTGAGACTTGCTTTACACTCCTGTCAGCATATACACGTGTATTTACTTCTGAATTCATAATCTATACTTGTGGCCACGGATCCCTTTCCCAAACAAGTAGCTGAAATAAAGTAGGACTAAGAGAAAGGTGGGACAAAAATCTCCTTGGAAATATTGCATTTGAATGAAATCTATATATCAGTATGCATAATATTACATGGGATGGTAAACATCAGCAACCATATAAATACATTAGATTGGGAGAGATCCATCCCCAACATAATGTATAGTTTGAAAATTAATGCAAAAAGGCCCACTCTTAGGTTGGGCTAGTTACACGTGAAATGTTTTGGGTTAATGTTAGCCTTTTGCTTTACAAAATACCATCAGGGAGATTTATGCTAAAAAACCATGCCTATTAGTGAAAGTTATATAAAAATGTCAGTGTTATGGAGAAAACTGGAGATGACATATAGATGCAGATCAATCTATTCAAAATAAATCTGTTCAAAATGGCCCTGATTACTAGCAGAGGCTATTAGATAAAATAGATTTATATTGATTCACATATTCATAGAGTGAAGTTATGACGAAATACCTTCTGTTGGGAAAAGGAAAAGGCCAGCAGAACTGCTCATCTGAATAAAAGTATGATAATGTCATTTGGGCAATATTAAATTCTATTGTGCAGTTGGCGCCATTTGTTTGGCCCTACATTGGATAACAGAAATAGGAATACAAAAATACTAGCAATGCTTGGCAGGTTGCACCTAAATAGGTGTTCAAAATGATTTTTTTTTTTTTTTGCCCCTGACAAATGAATCTTTCATTTAAGTTCCTGTATGACAAAACCTTCCCGTGTAATCACTGATTCCTTGTCTAGAATTGCCCATCCATCAATATCTTTATTTGATTAAAGGTTTCCTTCCACAGAATGTTCCCCAAATGAGATCCAGTAAGGTCTAATTTAGGAAGATAACTCGACAGCTCTAATGGCTATAATTACCTTTATTATGATTAAGATTCACTCCAGGAAAAGTTGTGTTACAGGAATGTCTGCACAAAGTATTTATCAGAATGCATACCCCCATCTAATGAAGAATTTATAAAAGGGCATGCTATAATAAGTTGCATGAAGAAACTCTTCTGAGTGACACGAAAGGAGATAAAACTGTCTTTGAACAGGGAATAATTTCCCAAATCATATGCCAGTTCTGTCACCAAAAAAGGGGGATGACTGTGACATTTTCTCAAGCATCTCAGCTCTTATGTAAATGTGCGGATTAGACAAGCTTTCTTTCTCGGAGTATAAATAACAGGTGAACTACGTTAGGGTTACCAACACAGAATCATAGGCTGGAAGGGATTTTGGAGGTCTTCTAATTTAACTACCTGACCAGTTTTCTTATACCATTCCAGAAAACTGGTTCTCAATCTTCTCCTGAAACCTTCATCAATGAGGCACCCATAACTGCTGGAGAGAACACATTCCATTGATTAATTGTTCCCACTGTTGGGAAATTTCTCCTTATTTCCAGGTTGGATCTTTCTTTAATGAGATTCCACCCATTGCTTCTTGCCCTTCTCTCAGGAGAAGTATTTGACCCCCTCTTCTCTTTGACAGCCCCTCAAGTATTGGAAGACAGCTATCATGCCACCACTAAACTTTCTCTCCATTAGTCTAAAGCATATCTAATTCCTTTAACCATTCATCACATGACTTCGCCTTACCATTTGTGTTGCTCTTCTCTGCATTCTTTCTAATCGCTAGCCATTCGCATCCGAATGACTAGTCAGTAACAAGAAGAATTAAAAAACATCCCAACTACTATGGTCCTTCCTGAGAATTCTGGAGATTGAATCTGCTCATATGGAGGCCATTTACATTTGAGAAGACTTTTCTCTATCAGCCCACTTAGGATATGAGGAACCCCTTTTGACTCTGTATATATGGTGAAGAAGAATAGCAAGCACACATACATATTGGAGATCGTAGAGAGAAGTTCCCTGAGAATAGGCTCCAGCACGAGTCCAAAAGCTCAAAAGAAAAACTTCTGGTCTCTGTGACTTCCTATAAGAAAATATGTTATTCCTTCCTTCCTTCCTTCCTTCCTTCCTTCCTTCCTTCCTTCCTTCCTTCCTTCCTTCCTTCCTTTCTTTCTTTCTTTCTTTCTTTCTTTCTTTCTTTCTTTCTTTCTTTCTTTCATCTATCTATCTATCTATCTATCTATCTATCTATCTATCTATCTAATTAGCTATCTAGCTATCTAGCCATGACCTATCATCTATCTCTCATGTTTTTGTGCCACCCTTCAGATGTAAGAAAGCAAAGGTAGAACATCTCCCAAATTATTCACTTTTAATCCATAAAACACTCTGCAACCTTAAAATACTCACTATGTTTCTAATAGTTTGTATCTATGCAACCCTGGGCTGGGTTTAGAGGACCTAGTATCAGATTATATACTGAAACAGAATCTGTTAGTCTTGCGCTGGATCTATGTTTTCACGCTGGTTTGTTTGTGAAAATAACATTTCCTTTCAATTGTATCTCACTATTGGTAGTTGTTATAACCTCTTACCCTGTGGTTAGCTCTTCCTTGTAGTCTTCTTTCCAAATTATAACCAAGTATGGTCCTGACCAGCCAAGATTGGCTAGGTGGCACTACCTATGGAGACCCTGAATAGATAAATTATAAGTATTTGGCTCTTCCTCACACATAAGAAGCTTAACTGCAAAAACAACTGCTTAGCTACAGGGAGAGAGAAAGACACGCAGACAAACAAATGTGTTTTCAGATCATTTTAGCAAACCGTTTGAGACACTTATCCATGACTCCAAATATAGTGGGTGAAAAAAAAAATCAATGAAATGTGTTGTATCCCTCAGTGATTAAGACTAGCCCAATGCATTGTGTGAAAAAATAAATGTGATTTCTTTTCAATGTTGGCTCATTGAATTCTGACTTTTTTTTAGATTACTTCTTTTCCCATTTGAAACTGTTCCATTATTCACTAAAAATAAATAAATGAATGAATAGTCTTATAAAGAAGGGAAAGGTATTCCTGTTATAGAGGCAAATAATTAAATAACTTAATTTACAGAAACGTATAACACAAGTTAGACTGTAGAAGAACAGTTTTAAAAGGCCGATTATCCTGAGAGGGAGCAGATTTCTGCAGAATTATTTTTTTTCTGGATGAAAACGTTCATACAACTTTTAGGAAACCCAATAACAGAGTAGGATGTTTGGAAAAAGAAAGAAAATGTGGCTTGTTCATTATCGTATTCTTTATATTATTTATTTATAAACTGTACCTACCTGCTATTTGGTAAGTGCTCTCAGAGCAACTTTGCAGCAATAAAACATTTAAAAGACAATAACTATTAATAGCTAACTATCGATCAGCAATCGATAAAAAATAAAGAGGATCATAAAAATGTCAATGAGCACCAGTACAAAAATAATAATCATAAAATACAATGTGCCAGTAAAAGCAGATTTGAAAATCAGTATTCAGTTCTGGAAAGGTCTAGATTAATTGGAAATGCAAGTTTTATGATTATCCCAGAGAGTGCTTCTTTTTTTAAAAAAAAAGGCAAGAAAGAAATATTGATTTATTGGATCAAAAATTAGATTTCTATCATAGCAACTGATAGATTGGAAAACAATTTGACGTAATTCCTTATTTTGTTTGCAAAGATCTATGACTCTGGTTGTAAGCATGGGAGATAAGTAAAGAATGCTACATATGATCCCGTGTTAGAGCAAGTTTGATCCTCTCCTTCTTGTACATTTTCCTCCATGTCACACTCAAATTCTGCTATGAATGGATGAATTTATGTTTTTTGAATGTCAAAGATGTCAAGACTCTGGAAAGAGTGCAGAGAAGAAGAACAAGAAAGATTAGAGAGCTGGAGGCTAAACTATACAAAGAATGGTTACAGGAATTGAGTATGCCTAGTCCCATGATGGTGAACCTATGGCATGTGTGCCAGAGGTGTCATGCAGCACCTTCTCTGATGGTATGTGAGCTGTTGCCCCAGTTTAGCTCCAATACACATATGCATGCTCCTCCTGTTAGCCAGCTGGCTCTGGGTCTCTATTGCACATACGTGGAAGGGGTGGGACACATATGGGAAAGTCATGCGCGCATGTGTGGAAGGGCAGGGTATATATGTGAGGAGGAGCACATTGCATTTTGGGGGTTCAGGCATGCATGCTTTGGGCACTCGGTCCAGAAAAGGTTAGCCATCATTGGTCTAGTCTAATGAAAAGAAGGACTAGGGGACACATAACAGCAATCTTAAAATATTTGAGGGACTCTTACAAAGAGGAGTGGGTCAAACTACTTTCCAAAGCCCCAAAAGGCAAGCCAAGAAGCAATGGATAGAGACCAACCAAAGAGAGAAGCACCTTAGAACTACGGAGAAGTGCTTTAATGGTGAGAGCAATCAACCAATGGAACAGCTTGCCTTCAGAAGTTGTGGGTGCTACATCACTAGAGGCTTTCAAAAAGAGACTGGACAACCATTTGTCTGAAATAGTATTGAGACTCCTGCTTAAGCAGGGAGACCCCCAAGGTCTCTTCCAACTGTTATTTTATGTTCTAGTAAGTTTGGGTCTGGTTTGGATTTAGAACCCAAATCTAGATTGGGAAGTGCTATGCCACTTCTGTTATTAGCGGCATCCATAGCAAAGGGGGGAAAAAGTCAAGGTATCAGTTGCAATCACTTGATCGAAACCTATGCACTTTGTACATGTGTTGCTGGCACAACAAACCCCAAGGGGTAAAGCATGACCAAACCATTGTGATGGCCACAGACCCTTTTCCTCTTTCTGTTCTATTCCCCCCAGCCCCAAATAGAAAATAAAATATTGCGAAAATAGACAAGTAATTAACAAGAGTCCTGCATTGTCCAAACAGCTCATGAGATTAACTGACAAAGAGAGATATCAATTATTTATGTAATCAAGGTAAAAAACTCAGTCTAATCTGACTGTCAGCTAGGGTTATAGGTTGAACCTTTCCTAGTGGTAACCTAGATACCTTGCTTCGTTTCATTGTTCTCGTTCCACATTTTATTTTAATCTTAATCACATTGGAGTCTTTGCTTCAGCCTCATCAGCAGAGACTTGTTAAGGCTAGTTTAATAGCTCCTACGGAAGCTATGCCATGTACTTCCTCACCCCAAATGCATTCACTCTGTTCAGTAGATTAGCCATTGGCTTATAAATGGCTTAGCAAATACACCTAAAGCATTTATAATGAAATGCAGAATCCCAGAGTTAAAGCAGCATTGGATACCTGAAGAGAGCATAGCTATTCTATTAAAATATATCACGTTAGCGCTAATGCATTTAGAGGGATGCGGGGTTTTTTTTTTTCCCAGGGTGGGGATCATTAAGACAGTAATTCTGGGATGCTCTCAAGAACCTTTTCGTTAAGACATTACACTTTTATTAGGTCACTTAATATAGCAGGCCTCCAAAATAATTTGAAACTTCATTCCAGGAAAACATTTAGCCCAGGGGTGTCAAACTCAAGGCCCATGGACCGGATCCAGCCTAAAGTTTGCTTAAATCTGGCTGGCCTGGAAATAGCAAAGGACCAGCCCAGCGTGCCTCTGGCAGCCAAAATGGGGTGCTGGGGGGGGCACGGGGGGTGTTGTTGGCCTGGACAGCCTCCTGCAGCCCTTTGCCAACCAAAACCCATTTGGGCCAGTGAAGTGTTACAGGTGGCATTTGTCCCATCTCCTCCCCCTGCCCCCACCTGGCTGAACTACAATATTGATTTGCCCCTCGAAAAAATTGATTTTGACACCCCCGAATTAGCCTATAGATTCCTATTTGAGTCATCTATATATATAAAAGCGAAATACCACTCAAGCATCGTCACAAAATCTCCAGAACCGTAAAGCCTACAAACTTGAAATTTGGTACCTGTGTTCCTCTTGGCTTCTAGGTGCTCACCAAGAAAGGATTTTTTTTAAAATGACCATCAGAGCATTAATATTTCATGTATTATTATTAACACGCTCTGATGCTAAGGAATTCTACTCCCACTCCCCACCTGAAAAGAAATCTGTTCCAAATGCAAAACAGGAGTTTCAGTTTTAGTTTCACAGCAGCAAGCACCTTTAGTACAGAACAGTTGAGCTAAGCCAGGCCCAGGCTCCTTGCTGTCTCCTTCTTGCTCACACAGCAAAAACTGTTTCAGTTTCCAAAGAGTCCTCAACTCTCTCACACACTGATAGGATGCTAGTCAGATGAACACCAATGGATGCTGATAGGCAAATGCACAATTTTTCCCTTTATTTTCCTCCCCAAAGACTAAGCCCGACCACATAGTTTCATAGCGAAGCATGGCTACCCTTGTAGTATTTTATATATTTCATTGTGTAAAATATGTTAAGGATGCTTTTGCCTCATCAATCCCCCTACAACGGAAGTTAATTTTGCACTAAACCTAAAAACACCAGTGTTTTGCATTCAAGGTGCTGAAACTAATTAATTAAAATGGAATTCCAGGTGGCATTTCAGATTTCTGTGCAATGTCACACTTTATAGTAACCCCATGAGTGAGCCTAGGTATTCTGTTTTGGCTCAAGGTTGGAACTAGGAATGAAAGAAATCAAGAAAAAAAAACAACCCTCTGTCCTTGTATGCACAACAGCACTGATTACTGATCTGCATGCTTCTATTTAATTTTTCTCACATTTTTAGTGAAGATTGGATGCACTTCTGGCCTCGTTGCCCGGATGGCATTTGTTCTGTGAAGGAACAATGATGGAGAATTGTTTCCGTGGCAACTACACTTGGGCCTACTCAAGCTTCTGTCCTTTTAGTTGTTTGATTCTCTTGATAAATAAGACAGGTGCCAGTAGCTAGGAATATTTGGATGATGGAAAAGGAAATGCATTCAGAACTTTGTTTATTCACTGACAGGAGGACAGGAAAGTCTTTTATAAGATGGAAGGGTAGGAAAACAGAAACAATACATTGTCTCATGAAGTCACGAAATGTCTCAGCTCACCCAAAATAGGGAAGCTAGCCCACAAATTGCAAGGTTCACACAACAAGCTAGCTCCAAACAAGCAGAAATCCTATTATGGATTATCATGGTGGCTTTTTTGTGTGTGGATGGTGTCAGATCAGCCAAAATGAGGGCTACAGAAATTCAAGCATGAAAGAGTGTTTTTTGTCTACACCAGGGGTGTCAAACTCAATTTTATTGAGGGACGCGTCTGGGTTGCGTTTGACCTGAGGGGGTTGGGGGGGGTATGTCCATAGTGGGCGTGGCCAGCTGACGTCACTTGTGTTGGAGGCACCTTTGTTGGCTTGAGAGCTCTGCCAGCAAAATCCTGGCTCCCGAGCTGAATCGAACTTGAGCCAGTCAGGATCGAACTACTGGCAGAATTAGTCTGCAATACTGCATTCTAGCCATTGTACCACCACTAATACACTTTTAATTAGTGTATTAGTGTATTAAATTGGTGTAAGCCCTGGGATTAATTTTGCCTTGGGGTTAAATTGGCTCCCCAGGATAAAAAAGAGGGTCTTTGCAAAGCAAAGGACATTCTCAACTTCTGCTACAATTTGCCAGTAATAAATGGCTTTATAAAGCAATACTGTGAGCTGGAATAGGAGTTACAAAACTAACTACATCTACTGTTATAGTATCTACTTGGGTGGTACTGCATGGGTGACAACTGAATTGATTGTTCAAAGCACCCTACAAAATTAGCCTGGGAAACCAAGCAACCTGAAAGAATAAATTACTTTTTCATGGAACAAAACACAATTTTGGAGAGATTAAAACCATCACATCGGTAACGTTTGATAGCGCTGCAGAAAATAGGTGGCCGTTTCTGAAAGGCTGTATTTTGAAAGGTTGCATAAGACCCGTGCTGTATTAATGAGTTTGATATTGCATGCATTTTTTTTTTCCTGCCACACTATTAAATCTCTTCCAGATTTTTGGAATGAGAAAGACAAAAGATCTGAGTTCCCATCGCTGTTCCTCAGCGAAGACATTTTTCCCCTTTCTTTTTACTTCTCTGAACTATGAAGTTGAGTAAGAAAGAGGAACAAGGGACTGAAAAGGTCAAGCATAAAATAGATGTACTCTGGTGACATATTCCAAAATTAGCTATAGTTTTAGCGTGGCATCTGAAAGCAACTCCAAGGTAAAAATAAATAAATAAAAGGAGCTAAGGGCCCTTTTCTTTTTCCCCAAATTGCCAACCTGAGAGTCCAGAAACTGGATTGAAAAATTGTGCTTTTGCCTTCCCAGAATGATGTCTTTGTTCTCCACAGCTAGCATTTTGTCAAAGAGGTAGACAAATCATCTCAAATTCAATCGCAATGATTACATATATGATAGTTGTCTCCAGTGGTAGGATTCAATTTTTTCTACTACCGGTTCTGTGGGCGTGGCTTGGTAGGTGTGGCAGGGGAAGGATACTGTAAAATCTTCAGTCAGAGGTGGCATTTGCTGGTTCTCCGAACTACTCAAAATTTCCGCTACTGGTTCTCCAGAATTGGTCAAAACCTGCTGAATACCACCTCTGGTTGCCTCTCAGAATCCCCTGTGCAACAATGACAAAATTGAATTATTTTCCCAATTCGAACTAATAAACTCTTTAACAGGATAACAGAAGGGATTTTCTAGTACAACTGGCTCAAGCGTCTTATCTACATTTCCTGGTAAAATAAATGGGAAAATCCCATTTGGGGAAAAACCATGGGTGGGATTCAAATTTTTTAACAACCGATTCTGTGGGCATGGCTTAGGTGGTGGGCGGGTGGCTTGGTGGTCATGTGATTGGTTGGGCGTGGCCAAATCAACATTACTCACATCGAGGCATGCATCTCCTCGCCTGGCCTCTCATAACTGTGGAGATGCTGCAACAATCGTAAGTGTGAAAAACGGTCATAAGTCACTTTTTTTCAGTGCCATTGTAACTTTGAATGGTCACTCCACACAAGCAAAGTACCAGCAAAGGAGGAAAAAAAAACACCAGAGATGTTCCAGAGACAGGAGGTCTAGTCCTGTCAAGAATGTAATAAGGGTTAAGGGAGAGGCAGTTTCTGTAAGCAACACCAGAATGTTTCCTTCCTGCCTTCCTTACAGGATTAGGCCAGTAATTTCTTCTAACAATCGGTTCTCCAAACTGCTTAGAACGCTAACAACCGGTTTTAGTGAATAGGTGTGAACTGGTAGAATCCCAGCCCTGGGGAAAACTCACATAGGGTTAGCTCTCCATGAACTTGCAGAGTTGGGGGACTTGCTTCATTTCAGATGTCCAAACTATTCTTAAAGACTTCCAGTGATGAAGCACCTACAAGTTCTGGAGGCAAGCCATTCCACTGATTAATTGTTCTAACTATCAGGAAATTTCTTGTAGTTCCAGGATGGGCCTCTCCTTGATTAGTTTCCATGCATTTCTCATTCTGACTTTGGAGAATAGGTTGACCTTCCTTTTCTTTGTGACAGCCCCTCAAATATTGGAACACTTGATAATGCTAGAACTTCCCTCGTACAACAAATTTGAGATACTGATATCCACCCAAATTTAAGCAAGATATTGCGCCAGATAATTTACCAAATTCTTAAAAAAAAAAAACTTTTCTTAAGTTTCTTACTCATATCCATCATGATTTCAAAAGATGTTCACATTAGCCAGATTAGAAGCTTTGTTTTCAGTGGGTTTTTTTGGACAGTTTAAGGGCAATCCTATGTCTCTCTCCAGTTATGTCCATCTGCTGATGACTTGATAGGAAGTCTAAGCCATATGCTAGTACTGTGTGTTGCTCGCTATATAAAGAACTCTAGTCAGATCTTGATTTATCCAATCTTGAAGAAATCTCCAAGCGGGAAGTGTGATTTCATCTTAGTGTTCCTTCTTTCAGGGAAAGACTCAAAAATATCTTTCCAAGTTGCCCACTTTTGTTCTGCCATCTGTACAATATGTTGCACCCTTAATTAGGTTTGGATAACACTAATTTCATTTTATTCTTCGTTATTTTTAATTCTTATTACACCTATTGTTTTTTTTGTCCCCTTTCTGTTAGATTATATAAATTAGATGACACTGTTCTGTTATTGGATGTGTTCTTGGATCTGGCCTTAGGGGCTTTGATAAACATTTTGTTTGATTCAGATTTGAACGGAGGTTTGTTTTTGTTCTAAATTGAACGTAGCCTATATTTTAAGTATGCAAAGGAAATAGGAGTTGCAGTTTCTGTTTGAACTCCCAAGGTAGATAAACTTTCACAAGCATTCTGTTGGTTAATAGGTCAGAAAGCAAGCTGCACACAATAACAAGGACCTTTCTAGACCTCTCTGCACTTGATTTCACAACTGCTATTGAGATGCTTATTTATTACTTGCAAGAATTGACCTTTGTTTTCCTCCCCAAAAGAGCTTATTCTGTATGTAAAAAAAGTGATTTGCTATAATTGTTGTGTTTATTTTCCCTGAACTAGCCTTAATTATCATATAAATATTCCATTTAATGGAAAACAGTGACCATTTAATTCTTTACTTGCTATGTCCAATTAACATTTGTGACTGCACAGCTATGGTTTAGTGAGAATTTTATTTGACAAGGGTTATCTTCACTGGTCCAATCAAGAAGTTACACCCTTTCATACCTTCAAGAAACCAAAGTGAAGTAATCATCATTAAGGCAAAGCAAAAAATATCAAATTTAACAAGGAGTTGTTGGAAGTATGCTGGGTGCCTTCTGATATGCATGTTTGATGGGGGAAAGAATACAATTTCCTAGCTAGCCATGAAAATCCCAAAGATGTTTTTTTTTTCAAAAGGCAACTGGACCTTGTTTTTTCTTGAAGATGTTTCACTCCCCATCCAAGAAGCATCTTCAGTTTTGATTGAATGACCCACCATTCTTCACCATTCAATCAGAAGCTCCTTGTCTTCAAGGAAAACAAAGTCCAGTTGCCATTTGTAAAAGCACCTTTGGGACAACCATGATCTGGATGACTGAGAATCTCCATAGACTTGACCATGGAAAGTGATTGCAAATGATTAAGTGGGCGACTCCAGCAGGGAACAATCCATGTAAATATAAAAGGGGGAAAAGGCAAAGAAATAACTCACCTATAAGGTTTAAAACTTCATATTAGCTACCTAAGATAGATCAGTATGTTTTGACTAGTATATATGATCTTTACTTAATGTGATGTTGGATTCCACAATGGAATTCTTAATGGTCAGTTCATAAGCAGGGATAAATAAATCTTTTCTTTTGACTTTACTTCCACTTTTGTCACAAAATTTCAAATATATGCAATTTTGCAGGAAACCTTAGTGCTTTACTGTAGAAGCAGGTTTCTCAACATGCAAAACTTTGTATACATTTCCCCTACCATCAACATTTTAAGTAATTTCCTTAGAAAAAATATTTTTTATACCAAATATGACGTTTTACATTTCTTTTTGCATTGAAAACTTGCATCACAGATTTCAGGGGGAAAAAAAAATTATAGATTCTGATGTGCATGAATTCTTGTATATGTTTACCAGGAGATGCGAAGAGCATAAATCTGCTGAAATTCAGATGGAGTGAATTTCTCTGCTATCCCTAAGTGATGCTAAAACATTGAGCTCTTCCAAAATTGTGTTGGCATGGCTTTACACTTGGTTCAGCTCTGAGGCAATTTGACTGAAACACTAAATCTTGTGGACTTTGGGTCTAGACAATGTATAAATGCACCATCTGTTGACTAACAAGTGAATCTTCCGGGGGGTTTAAGTATAGACATGGAGATGTGCAAGGTCCCTTTTTGTACTGGAATAAAAGGGTGTTGAATCCATTAGTGATTAACATAAATGGGAACAAATACTGCTCATGATTGCCTGTTGATGCTCCGATCAGTTTATACATTTCACAAATAGAGTAATCATGGCATGCTTAATGCTCCAAGGCAAATTACAGCAACACCATTTGGCTTCCCATAAAAAGCAAGAGAACGGGGTATACCCCCTATAAACTGGATATATAGCTTGAAAAAACGATTTTGCTTGAAAGTAGACTGTACTATAAATAGCCTTAAAAGTCATGCTTGAAGGATATTCTGCTATTTAATCACTTCTGCTCTTGAGGATATGTTGTTCTACCTTAGGCAATAAGAGGAGTGGGGGGAAAAAAAGAATTCCATCTACGCAAGTTCCTTGTTTCAGGTACCATTTATCTAATTGTACATCTAAATTGCAACGAGGACCTCAAACTGTAGGTTATCCAATTCTCAATTACTCCATTTTGATGATAAAACAGCATTCTCACCCCGTATTATTTAATAGTGAATCTCACTCAGCCAGAGAATCTAAAATAGATGCAGTTCACAATGGTTTGATATAAAAAGTAAGAATATACAGTTTCGGTTTAGAAAGACCCGTACACTAGCACAGGGCTGTCAAATTCCCGGTCCAAATTCCCGGTCCATGGCCATGCTGGCCAGACCCATGTCCAGTTTAGTGAAGTAGGGGAGGAAAGTCCCGATACATCATGTGACACGTCCGTGACGATGTGAGTTTGACACCCCTGCACTAGCATTAAGTCTGGATAATCCAACAAGTCCACATTGTTTGATTGGGTTGTGTGGCGGGGTGTTTGTTTATTTTTTAATTGGTTTGTTTGTTTGTTTGTCAAACATGTACAAGATAACAAGTATAAGTATGAACATAAACAAGAACAAAGGAAGTAAATACAGATAAATGGGGACAGTAAGAAAGGGACGGTAGGCACACTGGTGCGCTTATGCATGCCCCCTTTAAGGACCTCTTCGAAATGGGGTGAGATCCACGGTAGAGTTTGAGGTTGAAGCTGTGAGGAGTTGTGGCAGGACAACGGAGTCAGGTAGAGCATTCCAGGCATTGACCACTCCGTGGCTGAAGTCAATCGAGTTTGGAGCAGTTTACCTTGAGTTTATATCAGTTGTTTGCCCGTGTGTTATTGTGATTGAAGCTGAAGAAGTCATTGACAGGCAAGATGTTAGAGCAGATAATTTGTGAACTATGCTTAGATCGGACTGCAGGCGGTTCAGTTCTATATTGTCCGGGCCCAAAATTTCGAGCCTGGAGACATAGGAAATTCTATTGTGAGTGGAGAAGTAGAGTACTTTTCTCAAGAAATAACCCTAACCCTAACCCAACTGACTTTGTCCAGGTTTTTTTTTGGTTTGGTGGGCGGGGGGGTAGCTCTAATTTTCCAGTAATTTAGCTCAACTTTAGAGCATTTTCTTCATTCAACATTAGATGGCTGTCAACCAAAATCAGAATATTTTCTCTTACAAAACACTCTCGCTGGAGACACAAATGACACTGACTTTTATGCTCTGGCAATTTTATTCTTAATGGATAATTGCAATTTTCCCCACTTGTTTTCCTTCATTTTTACTCTTGCAGTTACTGCCCCCCCGCTCTGTCTTTGAATACATTTCTTGCTCTGGTTTAAACGTTAATTATTATATTTTTACTGACATCCATCTTGTAAGCTTTTGCAGAAAGTGTCATGCAAATGGTTTGAACACCAATTTCACTGCATTTTAAACTATAGGGTTTATTTGAGTTGTGAAATGATGGGAAATTAATTGATGGGGGAATGCGATCACATATCTTTTCCTTGATCTTTCAGTAACTCACTATGTAACTTTCTGGACCAATTGTGTAATATAGTAAAGCAAGGTGTATTGTAAAGGTTGAGTTATTGTTGCTTGTCTTATTTTTAAATAATAATTCAGGAAATCAGAGAATGGTAAATAATAATCCTATTGTGTTTTTAGGCAAGCTTAAATTATTATTATTTAAATCATCCTTAATTATTTCTGGAAGGATCTTCCGGTACTTGCTAATTTATCCTTATTTTTGACCTAGGTATATTAGATATATCATTTTATCATTTATCAGATTTATCATTTCAAGGGAAAAAAAACTTTCAAACAGTTTTCTCATTCTGTCGCACATATGGTTAACTAGATGAAGATAATATAGTCTCAAAACAAATCAGATGAATGTTTTCTTTGGACAAAAGAAAATTCTTCAGAAATCTGAACTTAAAAGTATCTATAGAAACTAATCCGGGATACCTGAGTATTTGCTATTTGATCTGCAATTTATTAGCATATGATCAATTGAAATAGATCAAGGGTCACAGTAAATGGATAGGAATATCAACAAAGCAAAACTACTTCTCTGCTGGACATTAACCTTGGGTGAGGCTAATCTGTTTTCCATGTGTATCCTTACAATGTATAGATTTTCAGTAAAACCTGAAATGAAAGCAACGAAAATAATTTGGTTCAAATATAGCCTTCTTGGCAATGGTTGAATTCATATTTTTAGTGATCTTGCAGCTTGCCTGGTGTACTGGAAGATTTGTAAAACATGGTGTAAAGCCTATTGTATGGAAAATTAACAAATTGGCTTAATACGATTTAGTATCTTAAACACTTCATCTACATCCATATATTAGTTCATACATTAGACTTTACGATTTATTTATTCATGGTGTCTTTAATAAACCCTAGTTGCCTAAACATGCCTGACAACCTACCTACAATTTAGAAATTACAATTCATGTTCAAGGGGGACAAAAAAGACCCTAAATGATAATTGACATACTTGATGTATAGTTTGGAAAGTTCTCATCTATATAAAAAACATTAAAACCAGTTAATTAAATTCTGAAGCTTGCCTAGCAGATTGAAAACTTGGAATTTGCCCAGTAAATGGGTAATATAACTTTTTTTTTTCCTCTAGAAAAATTACCACAACGATTCATTAGAGTATCCATTGAGACAGACATAAAGAAAATGGGTGTATTCTATTCCTTTCCACGCTTACAAAGAAAGGGGAATTTGGACAAAGCTGCTTTTAACTAGAAAGAACAGCAAAGCTAAAAATGCATTAATTAAAGATCTGCAAGAAAGGGGATTCATTGTTCAGTTGGGTGTTTGGTATTTGGTCTCAGCTCAACGCTCATCTGAAATAGGAGAAATAACCTGTCAAAAGTATAACATGGGATTACATTAAGAGGCATCCTTTATTGGAATCATTTAAGTTTGCAGAAGGATGGGCAGATCTTTAGATTTGATTAAAGTCCATCCTGGGCTGAATGTAGCAGAACTAAATGTAACTGAATGTAATTGTTAGATTTATTGCACATTCTGATGTATAAGGAAGATTAAAACAAAATTCAGGTGTGTTTGGGATTTAATGGTGTTAAATTAAAAGAATGTGGACCTCATAATTGGCTACCATCTATATGTAGGATATCTCAAAATTCATTGGATTGACTGCTCTCTGAGAAAAATAGAGTTATAAAGGGGGAAAATCCATTCTTTGCCCTCATTCTCAGATGCTGGATGTTAGAAAGATTCTACCCAACTAGGTGAACAATGAACAGGCAATTAACTAGAAGAAAGGAGAAGCGTTCCCTCATTAGAGTTCTTCAAGAACACCTTTGAGAGTTATCTACTGGGGATGCCCTAGCTATGAATTTGTAAACCAAGCAGGAAATTAGACCAGATGTCCTGTAAATTGGCTCACTCACAATGTCTAGTTAGTTAGTTGTGATTAGAGGCTTTCTAATCTAAATGACACTGGGTACCTTAAGAACAACTTGAAAAGAAGGAAGAAAAATTGAAAAAAAGAAAAAAAAACCCATCCAGATTGCAAACACCATAACTAACAAAATGATTTACAGAGGCTCAATCATCATCATGTCTCAAAATCTGAGAGATCATCAATGACTGTCCGAATATTATCAGAGTGGGAATCATGTGGCAGTGTTCCTCAACCTTGCAAACTTTGGGACATGTGGACTTCAATACCCAGAATTCCTCAGTTTGGCTGGGGAATTCTGGGACTTGAAGTCAACGTGTCTTAAAGTTGCTAAGCTTGAGAGATATTGTTCCAAGGGGATGTTGTTCCAGACAGCAGGTGCTATGACAAAGAAGGCCTCCTTTCTGAGTCTCAATAAATTACATGGTTTAATTGATGGGCTGCACACGGTTTGCCTAGTGCAAAACCAAAAATGTGAGCACATCCGTGCATGTACACACCATCCACACCAGTACGTGACTGCAAAAACACAGGGATTTCCTATGCGTGGCAGCTGTGGTGAACAGAGTGGGTAAGGCATGAAAATCAGCTGGACTACAAGGGTGGGGCAAGCGAGACAGATATATAGGATGGGATAGCACCAGGGTGGGTGGGTGGGTCCAGCTGGTGGTTGGAACTACCGCTATGGGCAAACCAATCCAAAACAGCAGCAGCCCACAGCACCAAAGCATACCCTTAATGAAAAGATAGTTATCAAATGAAATAAGTTTTCTTCTTTATGTGGGAAATAACCTCTGTTCACAATGTTGCACTGAAAAGTTTGATTTTGGTTCACACTCTGTTCGATGTGTGGCTAATGGTTTTATGCTTCCAAATCATACAATGGAATTAATAGGGGGAAAAATTGAATACATCTAAATCTTAGCACCTATTGATTCCTGAACCTCTACAATATTTTAGAAGTGAGATTCCCAAGCAGTAAAAAAAAAAAAAAAATGGTTTTCACCTGCGACTGCAGTTAAGTTAATATGTTTGCTTTTGAATGCTTTATTTTACAATCAGACATATTTTAAATCGTTCCATTCTGACACATACCTTAAGGAGAAGTTTTAAAAAAGCACCATACCTGTAAATCTTCAAAAGGAGCACTGCAAGAGTTCTAAGTGCACATTCTCTGTCTTTCTTTTTATTGGGCATTACAACTGAGTAAAGTGGAAGATTTTATAGCATCATTTACTGGCACCATAAAATGCATGATGTCCAAGTCTGACATTTAAGGGGGGGTGCTTTATTTTTTTAAAAAATAATAACTTACTTATAGAGGCCAAATTCATATTTGCTGGTGCATTTTGTATTTTGGCAATATCCATCCCCCCCTCCCCCCAAAAGTGACCCATAGTCAAGTTGCTGGTTTTCCTGACGGATGTCATTTTGCCCTTTGAATCTTCTTGCCATGGCTTGGTGTTGGATTGTCAATCAAAATGATTGGCATGATTTGGGTTTGGGGAAAAAAAAGACAATCATGGTATCACCTTAGTATAAATTTAAATTAAATTACATCTTAGCCTTGTGGTGAGAGAGGCACAAAATAAATTCAATACATCCATCCAGGGATATTTGGGTAGTTAATCCTGCTGGCTAATCCAGAAATGATGAGGAACAGATGTCATTGTGACATCATGTAGAGCAAGGTTGTCCAACCTTGGCTATTTAAAAACCTTTAGACTTCAACTCCCAGAATTCCCCAGCCACTATGGCTCACTGGGGAATTCTGGGAGTTGAAATCCGCAAATCTTTAAGTTGCCATGGTTGGGTAGTCCTGATGTTGTCAGAATGGGAAAGTGGTTGTTTCAGTTCTGAAAAGACATATACTTTCCAAGTCATGTAAAGAGTTTGACCTCCTCTTCTTGAAAAATTGTTTTTGTTGTGTCCTCTGATTCCATCGGGTACCCACATTGGCCAGATTCTAGAATCGGTATGGTTGAGACATCTGAACAGACTGCCAAAGTAGCAGCTGTTGAGGAAGTGATACCTCCCTTTATACCTGGCAAGGCATGCAGTAGCTTTTCCTATAAATTTTATGTAGTTAAAATAATCAACACAGGATACTACATACCCAAAAAGCCATTAAGAGTTGTTAACCTAATCCTGCGTAGCTTTTTCTCTGGTAATATCACTCTACTAACTAGAGCATATAAAACATTTGCTGGACCAATACTTGAATACAGCTCATCAGTCTGGAACACACATTAAATATCTGATATTAATACAGTTGAGAAAGTCTAGAAATGTTTTACAGGAAGAGTTCTCTACTCCTCTACTTGTAGCAGAATACCTTATGCCACCAGACTTGAAATTTTAGACCTAGACAACCTAGAACTATGCCGCGTTCGGTTCCATCTAAGTGTAGTACATAAAATTATATATTGCAATGTCCTACCTGTCAATGAATACTTCAGCTTCAACCATAACAATACAAGAGCACACAATAGATACAAACTAAAAATAAACCACACCAAACTTGATTGCAGGAAATACAACTTCAGCAACAGAGTAGTCAATGTCTGGAATACTCTACCTGACTGTGGTTTATTCCCCAAACCTCAAAAACTTTAACCTTTCACCTTAACCTTTGACCTCACTCCTTTACTAAGAGGTCTGAAGGGATCTGCATAAGCACACCAAAGCATGCCTACCTATTGTTTCTTTTTTTTCTTATTCGTATCTATTTCATTACTTTATAACCATGTTTATACTTATACCTGTTATCTAATAATTGTTTGACTGACTGACTGACTGACTAACTGACTGACTGACTGACTGACTGACTGATAAATAAATAAATAAATAAATAATACTGCTGTCTGGAATTAAGGCCATGAAAACATTTCTTCAAAAGCTGCTGCTCCCACTGACAATGCCTGCCTTAAGGTCTGTGTTCCATAAAATAGCTGGGATTTGTCAATATTTCAAACCACTGTTGAGAAATATTAACAGTGCAATAAAAGTTCCACGTTAGGGGTATTTGTTCCACCATCTTGTAGATTACACAGTAGTTAAATGGTCAAGGGTGAACTGAATTCTCTCATTGTGAACATTTTGTAGCATCTTCTCCAACCAAATGGTAGCTCAGTTGTCTAGTGGGAGAAAAAAAATAAAGAACAAGAAATAGCCAAGGGGATCAGTAATGCGGACTATATAAAGGAAATTGAATTGATTTCACCAAGAATCCTACTTGGTCTGTCTTTTAGTTCTTCTAATGAATGTTCTTTTTTTATGTCCTGTTTTCACACGTCTGTAAATGCTTTTACTTACCTGCCAAGCTCTAGTTCTTTTTCTCCCAGCCAGAAATCTCTTAAAATGGCTGAATGGGATCTCTGATTCTTCTTGCTTGTTTAAGAACTTCACATGTATTCCCTGACCTCTGTGGGGAATAAAGAAGTAGCACAGCTAAAAATATTCAAGGGGAGGGATAGAATCAAGATCATGTATAATACTACTTTATAATACCTTGGTAAGGCCACACTTGGAATATTGCATCCAGTTTGGGTTGCCACAATATAAAAAAAGATGTTGAGACTCTAGAAAGAGTGCAGAGAACAGCAACAAAGATGATTAGGGGACAGTTGCAAGAACTGAGTATGTCTAATCTAATGAAAAGAAGGACTAAGGGTGACATGATAGCAGTCTTCCAATATCTAAAGGGCTTCCACAGGAAAAGAGGGGGTCAAGCTATTTTCCAAAGCACCTGAAAGCAGGACAAGAAGCAGGGTTGGGATTCTACCAGTTCACACCTATTCTCTAGAATCGGTTGTTAACATTCTAAGCAGTTCGGAGAACCGGTTGTTAGAAGAAATTACTGGCCTAATCCTGTAAGGAAGGCAGGAAGGAAATATTCTGGTGTTGCTTACGGAAACTGCCTCTCCATTAACTCTTATTACATTCTTGGCAGGACCAGACTTCCTGTCTCAGGAACATCTCTGGAGTTTTTTTCCCCTCCTTTGCTGGTACTTTGCTTGTGTGGCGTGACCATTCAAAGTTACAATGGCACTGAAAAAAATGACTTATAACCATTTTTCACACTTACGACTGTTACAGCATCCCCACAGTCATGAGAGGCCAGGCGAGGAGATGCGTGCCTCGATGTGAGTGATGCTGAGCTTGCCACACCCAGCCAATAACATGACCACCAAGCCATGCCCACCCAGTCACATGACCACCAAGCCATTTCTACCACCCAAGCCACACCCAACATCTAAGCCATGCCCAACACCTAAGCCACACCCACAGAACTGGTTGTTAAAAATTTTGAATCCCACCCCTGACAAGAAGCAATGGATGGAAACTATTCAAGAACAGAACCAACCTAGAACTAACAGTCAGAACAATTCATCAATGGAATGACTTGTCTTCAGAAGTTGTGGGTACTCCAACACTGGAGTTTTTTTTTTAAGAAGAGACTGGACGAGCATTTGTCTGAAATAGTATAGGGCCTCCTGCTTGAGCATGGGGTTGGATTGGAAGGTCTCCAAGGTCCATTCCAACTCTGTTATACTGTTAGGTTTGTAGACCAGTGTTTTCCAAGTGATCCTGTTCTGAAAACATGGACATCCTCGCCAAGAACTCTCAGCAATGACCATGTTTGTGTGAGTGTCTAGAAGTTGCCACACCAGTTTGGACTTGAAATAGCAAAGCTAAAGTTGCATTTAGTCAATTCCAATTGAATCTACACCTGATCTAAATCTGAGATTACTTCTTTCTTGTTTATATTTTGAACTGGTAGAGGTTACATCACAGAACAGCGATGTAGTGGATGGCCTCAAAAGGGGTGACAATTTGGAGGCCTTGTTTTCCAGTTTATTACATTTTTTTGTAGTTCAATTGTTTGTTCTAAGCTAAACATACACATTTCCTTTGGTTTCCTAGTGAAAATCCACAGGAATTCATGCCACCATTATTTGACAACTTCCAGCTAAATTTCAGCTGCGTGGTCTCAAGAAAATGGGAGGGAGAGCAGGATGCTATTCTCAGGCAGGGTTTGCCCTTGACCTAAATTACAGGAAAAAATCTCAACTGAAGATGCGGCACAAACTACGTAGGAAAATGTTGTTGTTGTTTTTTGAGTGACTGTTCTCATTCAAGCATGCTCATTATTATTTGATGCTCAGTCATCAAGAGGCCAGCAGGAATGCATAAGCACGTAATGAAACACTCTAGGTTTTGATGCGCCCACTTCTTATACTGAGAATTTGCCTTGGCACAAGTTTTTGGGAGACATTTTGCTGAGTTTCTGAAGCGTGGCTATAATAGCATCTCCTCTAATACAATCACTGATTTTTATAGGGTACTGTTAACTCTTAAAGTGATTTAGAGTTCCCATTATACCTATCTAATGAGCGTTTGAGAGGATAGAGCCCAATCAGTCAGGAAAGAGGAGGCCAAGTTCACCATTGACTTTGCAGATATCTCTTCCCTTTCCCCATTATACAATATGCAAGATCGAGTAACAGAAACAAAATTGCTTTCCCATCAGGAGTTCATGGGTTTCTTCTAAAGGGAAAGGGAAAGGGAAAGGGAAGGGGAAGCGGGAGAAGGAGAAGGAGAAGGAGAAGGAAAAGGAAAAGGAAAAGGAGAAGGAGAAGGAGAAGGAAAAGGAGACAGAGATGGAGACGGAGACGGAGACGGAGAAGGAGACGGAAAGGAATGGAATATTTTATTTGGTCAAGTGTGATTAGACGCCCAAGGAATTTGTCTTTGGCAAAGATGTTCTCTGTGTATGTGCAAAACAACAGAGTAATAATAATCATAATCACAATACCAATAAGAAAAGGCACTAACAAAGATGAAAATAACATTAATACATACTACATTGATGGCATGGGGGAAAACCAAAAACCAGCACGTTGGTGGGATTCACCCAAAGGGATTGGCCCATCTCATTCCAATGGAAGAGGCCTACTTTGGATCCCATCTGTCAAATAATTTTTGCTACGGCCTCCACACTTTGGAATCTCCCCCTTTTGGAGGAGAGGTCCTTTCTCACACTCCTAGCCTTCTGGAGGAGCCTTAAATCCTAACTCTGCTACCTCATCTGATGCCCTAATAGAAGTGTTCTGAGCTGGGGCATGACTAATAGAGCAATAGCAATGGCACTTAGATTTATATACCGCTTTATAGTGCTTTACAGCCCTCTCTAAGTGGCTTACAGAGTCAGCATTTTGCCCGCAACAATCTAGGTCTTCATTTTACCAACCTCAGAAGGACGGAAGGTTGAGTCAACCTTGAGCCTGGTGGGATCTGAACTGTCAAATTGCAGGCAGCTGATAGTCAGCAGAAGTGGCCTGTAGTGCAGCACTCTAACCACTGTGCCACCATAGCTCTTGTATTTTGTATTTTTTTTTCTTTTTATCCTTTTGCAAGCCACCTAGAATCCCTGAAACAGGGAGATGGATTGTACGTAAATTAAAAATGACTAAATACATTTAATAAATAACTAAATACATTATTTAATACATGCAATAAATAGTAAATACATGTTCACCAGCTGCTGACTTTCTCAATTTCATCTCCCTCCTTCCAAAAGGCTCGTGCACAAATACAAACTCTTTCTCCATCAAATGTCTTAGAATGTTTAGGCTGTGATTCTCATGGGTTTTGTTTTCTCATCCCTCCCAGTTGCTGCAAAACATCAACCTGAAAGCTTCAACTCAACTCTAAAAATATTATTATTATTATTATTTAAAAGAAAAACTGAAGGAAGTCTTGCAGACATGACAGTTTCAGGCAAGATTCTGAGATTTCACAGCTTCAGGAAACTGCTGGTTTAGGAAATAAGAATGGAGAGGCACCACACGTTCATGAATTTAGCATGAGGGGTAATTGTCACTGAATTTGGCCAAAAGCAAAATGGCAAGGCAAAAATTGGGCTATTCCTATTCAGATGAAATAGGAGTGATTTTTGGAGAAGCAGATATATGTCAGTGAATGAGCAACACATCTTACTGTCATTCTATAGTTCCCTGCCAGCAATCTACAGGGGAAAACAATCCAGATGTTTTTTATCAATATCAAAGCAGCCACATCGATAGGATCTGAATCATAAAATGGCTATTTTTCTTGTCAAGTGAATGTCTTGGGATTTGATTCTCTGGAGTTTACAGTAAAACAACAAACAATAATCCACTATTGTTTGAGTTGGCAAAGCCACTTATTTTCTGCTTAAAGCAAACACCTGGGAGTGATTTTTGAACTTTCTTTTCAGTATAAACATTACTAGAATTTCTCTCTCTGTGTGTGTGTGTGTGTGTGAGAGAGAGAGAGAGAGAGAGAGAGAGAGAGAGAGTCTGTGTTCTCTTTCTGGACAACATTTGATGTGATACAGTTAAGGAGTCTTGCAGTCGTGTTGGAATCATAAATTTAATTATACAAGTGCAAGTATACCCCTACATGAATAAAAGCCAACTCTTTCTCCTCTGTTTTGCATTTTAACCTAAGCCTCTTCATCTATTCCAATCATGAAAGGAAATAATAGCTTGATCCTCCTTCCTGTGGCTTTATAAACATCTTCCATCAATATCTGTACTGGCAACATTGCTGCAAAAGTCGTTCATTTATTGACATGTTCAACAACAACTGAAGTTTATGCCTAGTGGGAATCCACTGGGAATTTGATCAGAATCCAATCAATCAGTGGATCCCACCTTCTAAATCTAAAAAGTGGCAGCCATGGGTTACTAGGGGAGAAAAAAAGAGTCTGGCTTTTCCAAGCCGGTTGATGAAAAATGGATCAATGCAATTATCACCCTTTGACACACGGCAAGAAGCGATGAGTATTTTCACATGAACTAAATTGAATGGGACACAAATCATTGGCTTATGTCAAGGAAACTAGTGTCAGGCCCTGATACGCTGCAAATTTCAGTGGGGGTGTTGACAGCCAGTGAGTGAAGCAAAGGGGAGATCAGGCTTCTACCATCATGATGGACAACGTTCACTCAAGCATGGTTTAGTTTTAATATTTGCTCTGTCTCCCAGATCAAGTTAGGTTTACACGGCCTGATATATGCTCGGCTTGTCTGTTTTTATTTATGTGCAATTCTTTGCTCATTCATTTTCCCTTTCCTCTCCAGAGACCAAGCTGTCTTTTCTTCTGTTCGATGCTGTATTTTGGTTAACAATTATGTTTGGTTAGCTGTAATTGTGTAATTGGCAAGCTCTCTGAGCACTAAGTCTAGGAACTCAGAATAATTCCAGTTTTGGGGGCTGCCAAAATGAAAGAAAGACAAGCTTTTCTTCCTGGCTTGAAAATTTCCACTCTTTACTTATTTTTTGTACTTTCTAAGTAAAGTGCCAAACAAGCAAAATTGTTTCAAATTAGTGGTAGAAGAGAAGAAAAGGAAGAAGAAAGGAAAGGGGAGGGAGAAATTTGAATAGCTAATATAGAAAGATGAAAAGGATGCACATTTGAGAGTTTAGAGATAATCCATTTATTACAGACTTCTAATGCAACAACTTTGAATTGAAGTCAAGCATTAGAAGTTGCTTAAGAGGAAATTTACTTTTTTGAATAAATTGCTGCAAATTAAAAATTGCTGAAAAGC
The DNA here is from genome assembly GCF_049901715.1 of Pseudonaja textilis. Classification (NCBI taxonomy): domain Eukaryota; kingdom Metazoa; phylum Chordata; class Lepidosauria; order Squamata; family Elapidae; genus Pseudonaja; species Pseudonaja textilis. Next base: position 14,420,061 of record NC_142001.1, read on the forward strand.
ATGAGGGCCGTTTTCCTGTATGACTTCCAGAACAGAGGGAGAATGTCATTTTCAAAAGTGTGTGTTCTCTTGCTTAATTCCAAGTTTCGGTTTGATGAAAAACTTACTAGATTAAAAGAAAAGAAAATGCTATTCACTTCAGGATAGGGATTGTACATTTACATTAGCACCTTTAAGGAAAGCAAGAAGAAAAAAGAAAACTGTTGCCCTAAGTCCAAGTTATTTAAGAGTATCTTAAACTGAGCTTTTCTTTGGAGTTGGAGGATAATTTATCACATTAAAATGTCTGCACTTTACTGGATATAGGTCAAACTTCAACAAATTATTCTAGGAATAAAGGGAAAAAGAAAATAGGATGGTGAATTTGGGAACAACTTCTTTCTACTGAAAGTTTTCAAGCCCAGCATCTAGTAACCTGTACTGCTGTCTTATAGGAGATCCAGTTTCATGGAGAAAGATGTTGATAATTCACACTAGAATTTCTAAATCCTATTTTTTTTTTTTTAGTGCATGGGAGGGAGTTTACAGCATATTTTATAAACAATGTGACACATCTATAATTGAGAACCTACACCATCTAGATGCAGCATAGCATATGGAATGTTAACATGTTCAACAATTATTATACAGGTGAAACTCGAAAAATTAGAATATCATGCAAAAGTTCATTTATTTCAGGAATGCAACTTAAAAGGTGAAACTAATATATGAGATAGATTCATTACATGCAAAGCAAGATAGTTCAAGCCGTGATTTCTCATAATTGAGATGATTATGGCTTACAGCTCATGAAAACCTCAAATCCACAATCTCAGAAAATTAGAATAGTGTGAAAAGGTTCAATATTCTAGGGATTTTGATTGGGTTAAGAAAATATACAGTTTCGCTCTGGGTTAATGATTAAGCTTATTTCCTTTTCTGTTTTTAGACCTAGGTGCCACCTAGATATACTTGAAGTCAAGCAGCCTTAAAAATGTGTTCAATAAATAATAAGTGGGAGAAATTTGACATAATTGGCAACTACATCACACGGCGTGTGCCAATACTGCACCTTGTTGTTTCACACTTAAAGTGAACTGAAGTGAGAAAATGTAGAAAAGGAACAAATACTCCAGTGTTGAAACTTTTGCACTGAGAAAACAAAAAACAAAAAAACAGAACGCCTCGTTGCCTTGTCGAGCTTTCCCTGGACATATTCTGTCAGTTTTCAAATGATGCTTTGAACCTGAAATTCCTCCCTTGTAGTCTATGCCTGGTTTTGAGGAGGACATCATTGGCAGAGATGGAGAAATATATAATAGCTTTGAAGCACCAGCTGTTTCACTCGGCAGGAGTATAGATTGCTTGCGGAAATGACAGGAGCTTGATCATAAAGCAAACCTTGAGCCTTCTGCCTCTCTCTCCTGGCTGTATTTATTTATTGTCTATGGAGTGTGCAGCACACTTATCTGGATACAAAATACATCATTATAAAAACTGACAGATGGAAACGGGCATGTACATAAGAGATCTTAACTTCTTCTTTTCTGTTTTTTTTTTTTAAAGCAACTATAGCTAGCTAAAAGGCAGCAAAGTTGAAAGGCAGCTTGTATGTACCTTCAAAGGAAATGTGGTTATCTGGTGAGAATGCAACAACATGAATCAAACTAAAACAAATGAATAAATCTGGAATCCTTACCAAAATCACTGGAATTATAGGGTGGTACCCAAGGGTGGGATTCAAATTTTTAACATCCGGTTCTGTGGGTGTGGTTTAGGTGGTGGGCATGGCTTGGTGACCGTGTGACTGGGTGGACATGGCTTGGTGGTCATGTTTTTGGCTGGGTGTGGCCAACTCAATATCACTCACATCGAGGCACGCATCTCCTCGCCTGGCTTCTCAAGACTGTGGGGATGCTGCAACAGTCGTAAGTGTGAAAATGGTCATAAGTCACTTTTTTCAGTGCCATTGTAACTTTGAATGGTCACTCCACACAAGCAAAGTACCAGCAAAGGAGGGGAAAAAAAACTCCAGAGATGTTCCTGAGACAGGAAGTCTAGTCCTGCCAAGAATGTAATAAGGGTTAACGGAGAAGCAGTTTCTGTAAGCAACACCAGAATGTTTCCTTCCTGCCTTCCTTACAGGATTAGGTCAGTGATTTCTTCTAACAACTGGTTCTCCGAACTGCTTAGAATGTTAACAACCAGTTCTAGCAAATAGGTGCGAACTGGTAGAATCCCACCCCCGGTGGTACCTTTCTCTATTTTTCAGAACTATCAAACAGGAAGGTAATTTTGTATAACTCATAAACAAGAAGGAAGTTCCCTTCCTACATGTTGTCAGGTGGTGGGAAATCAGGAGATTCAGACAGTTCAAATGAGTCCAAATATTTATTGCATTTAAAGCGCTCTATCTGACCAACTAACAGTCAAGAGAAACAAGCGGGGGATAAGAAAGGCATTCAAGGTGGGCTGGACTTAGAACACTTGTGGATGCAGAGGGACTTATGCAGGGGTGGCCTTCTGGGGGTTTGTGGGGGTTCAGGAGAACCCCTAGCTAAGATTCTGCACAGTTTGGAGAACTCCTAAATCCCACTCCTGGCAGGCCCTGCCCACCCCACCCCACCCAGTAGTCCCCATGCAGCCTGTTTTGGATGCATGTAAGTGTAGGGTACATGTGGAGGCTTGGGGAGGATGAAAAATAGGCCTCCCATAAGTTTGGGATAGCTGGAAATGGGCCCGTTTCTGGCTTCCAGAGAACCTCTGGAGCCTGGGGAGGCCGTTTTTGCCCTCCTAGAGGCTTGAGGAAAGCCTCCGGAGCCCGGGGAGGAAAAATATCCCCACTGTGGTACAGGAGGTCGACTAGGCCATGCCCACCATGGCCACCCTCAGCCAGCAACCAGGCAGAGAACCCCTTTCTAAAATTTTTGAAGCCTACCCCTGGATTCATGACTTATGATGTGTTTGACACTGCCTCAGGCTCAGCCTGGCCCTCTCCTAAGTTCAGCCCTTTTTAGAAGTTGTTGTTCCTAACCAGTATTTCAGAAATGAGTAGATAAAGAAGACAATTTATTCTGAGAAATGACTGACAGCTGCCAAATGTTATTAAGAGCCAGTAATAACTGTAGATGCTGCTTATTAAATCTGCATAATAATCCCACTTTGAAGCATAATATTATCAAGTACGTAATAAAAGTTTGCGTACATGGTGATTGTGCGTGACAAGCCATCAGTGCAATGATTCACTTTAAGAACTGTTTTTTCAATTATTTTGAATTAGTAAATTGTTTATTAAGGAGAATCCTTTTTGCTTTCTGATTTGAAAAGCACTGGCAATTGCATGGTCTATGTTTTTTCTTTGAGACTGGTCCAAAGTCACTCAGCTGGCTTTCATGGCTACGGGGAGACTAGAACTCACCATCTCCTGGTGATTGGCCCAAAGTCACCAGCTGACTTTCATGGCTAAGATAGAACTAGAACTCACCATCACCCACTTTCTACCTGGTGCCTTGATCAATAGACCAAAACTTTGCTGATCTTAATTTAAATATTTGTAAATCAACCCAAGGCATTTGCCAGCAGGCAGTATATGAAATATGCAAATTCATGAAGGGATTTCTCCAGCTGTTAAGATAAATATTCTTCTCCAAAATGTTTTCTTTTGTTCAACCCCAGAATGTCACACATGTGGAAGAAGAAAAGCATACTAAGTGATTTCAGCATATTAAGTGATCGGTTATAAGTTGAGAACTATCTGTACAGGTTTTCAATCACATACTTTTAAAAAAAAACAGCAGTAGGTCATTAGACTCAATTTATGCCTTGAATGAAACCTATATGTGTGTAATAGATAATTACCCCTAAATCTATGTGCATGTGTATTTACATACATGTGCACCCCAATAACATTCACACAGTATGCAGCTTTCCCCTTTAAACTTCATTAATCTTCCACGCAAGAGGAAAGACTTCCCTTGAGTGACGCTTTTATGTTAAAATTATATTATATTTGATTTGAAAAGCAACCTAATTAAGGTTGGTTTCCTGTAAGCTATTTAAGTCTCACCTCCCAATGGAACTGGGGAACATTTAGAAAAATAATGAATTACATCTTATATAATCTTTATTGCTACTTTTTAAATGAGTAATATTTTCAGTTTGGGTTGAAATAACATATCCCTGAGGAGCAATTCATTTCCACAAATTAGATTGGCTCCTTACAGACAAGATTATTAAGCATGAAAATTATTGGGCTTCTTGTGCCCTATAGGAAACATATTTTTGTAGAACTAAGCGTTAAAATGCAAGCTAAAATTGAAATATGCATGTATGTATGTGCACAGAGACACACATCAAGAACAACAGCAGTTTTATCTGAACTGCCAGCTTTTATTTATCCCCGTCCTTCATTCTGATCTCTTTGGCTCATGACCAGTTAACAGAAGTTTTGAACACATAAATGAACTTTAGCACACTAGAACTAATCATACTCCAAAAAAAAAAGTCAAATAAGTAGCTTTGGGTAGGAAAAGAAGAGGCAGAGCCAGGAGATTCTAAACTATTTATTTATTTTTGTAAAACATCTTTATTATGATTATTATTATTCTTTATAGTGAGAGCTTCTGCACTGAAGACAAATTCCTTGTGTGTCTAATCACACGGCCAAATAAAATATTCTGTTCTGTTCTCTTCTGTTCTCTTCTGCTCTATGCTATTCTACTGTACTCTACTCTACTCTCGTCCTCTGTTCTATTCTATTCTATTCTATTCTATTCTATTCTATTCTATTCTATTCTATTCTATTCTATTCTATTCCATTCCATTCCATTCCATTCTACTCCCTATTCCCTATTCTCCATTCCATTTTTCTTAAAAACCTCCATTGATCACTGATGAATAAAATGATGGCAGGCTTACATTCAATATTGTAATGTAGATTACTGGTTCTGCTATCACATTGGGACAATCTACCAAGAAATGTAAAATAATATCAACATTATAACTGGTAATAATACTATCTAGTTGCGTATGACTTCTATACTCTTCATTTGTGTTGGATTTCTCTTTCCATTGCCCTAAACAACATTTGATGCTCAAATCCTAAAGAGAGAGACCACAGGAAAGGTAAAGTAGCCTGATTTCAGTTCAAATGTTGAAGTAATGGAATTTTTGGTTCAAAATCTCTTTATAGTTATGGTACTGCAATGTACCCATAGAACATTTTTATGTTTTATGTTATGTTTTATATATTTATAGAAAAAGAAAAGAAGATTTCTGTTTGTTGAACTGTTTGAGTTGCTGACAGTTCGAGTTTGTCATACTTATAATGGTCAGTTTAAAAACCGCAGAGATATATCTACCACTTCATAGTGCTGGTATGAACTAGGATGTAAAATTTGACATCAGGGTCTTTTGAGTTTCCTAGCATATCATTATGTTTCTTCGAATGTTCCTTTAGAGGAGCTGCATGGCTTTGGGGAGTATCTCTGTAAGAGGATAGGAATAGCAATAGCACTCAAACTTATACACTGCTTCACAGTGCTTTTACAGACCTCTCTAAGTGGTTTGCAGAGTCAGCCTATTTCCCCCAACCATCTGGGTCCTCATTTTACTGAGCTCAGAAGAATGGAAGGCTGAGTCAACCTTGAGACCTATCAAGGTCAAATTCCTGGCGGTGGGCAGAGTTTGCCTGCAGTACTGCATTCCAACTACTGCACCACCATGGCTCTATGGTTTTATCCCACTTGAATTCCTATTTATTATTTCTTAGTCAGTAGAACTCAGTTGATGGGAAGAAAGCTGCACGAACCAGCTCAACAGTTGACACCAGGGATCAAATTCAGTTCAACAGAGTTCCCATTTGTTTTGGTGTTTTCTTCAGGATAAACTACATAACTAAGTAGAATCAAGATCAAGAGTCATGCTGTCTTCTCCATTGCTGCAATGATTTACAATCCATTTACATTAACCTTTTGTCGTTCACTATGCAGTTTAAATGTAGATTGACTGCTTGTGTTAAAGGCATGCAAGAAAAAAAACCTGTCCTTTGAATATTCATTGATTCCAGAATAGAACCATAGAACAGCTAGCCGTGTATGCCTTAATATAGCCATTTAAATAAGAACAGGTAGATTTATGGTAAATCTTACCTGTACTCTGCCTCTAATTCACCAAAACCAGAAATACTTTGTGAGATTAAGGAGAATGTGCCTATCCAGTGATTTTTTTTTTCACTCTTCCTTTACTTACTCTTAGCTTTGGGTCAAGATAAGGCTTTACAGCTATGCCTCAGCAGTTAAAGACATTGAGCTTATCAGCTGAAAAGCTGATAGCCTGAGTTCGAGATACCGAGCTCTGCACAATGGGGTGAGCTCCTTCTTCCTTGCCTCAGCTCCTGCCCACCTAGGAAAGCATGCAGATGTAAGTAGATAAATAGGTACCATTTCAGTGGGAAGGTAACAGTGTTCCAACGTGCCTTTGCCATGTAGGCATGCTGGCCACACAACCACAGAAACTGTCTTTGAACAGTGCTGGCTCCCTTGGCCATGATACAGAGATGAGTGAAACTTAATTCTGAGATCGCCTTTGGAAACTATCCTTTGTTTCAATTAGATTGAAATAAATAGAAACCAGATAATTAAGGTCTGTGGTCCAACTTGTTGTTGTTTACATATTTATTTGCATGATTTATATCCTGTAACTCCATCTGATTACTCTCATATTGATTTATAATACTGATGTAATCATATCTGCTTGGGAGTGTGGGTGGAGGCATCTACATTTACAATAGAGATAGAGATGTCTTTACATTCTTGTTGGGATTCTCCTTCTTCATAATATGAAATCCATCCTTTTGTAAGTGGTGCTTGATCGTTTCTAAACATTTGTCCATTGCTTGTGCCAATTCTTTTTTTTATTTCAATAACATGGGTTCCTTATTTAGTCCATAGAAGTTAAGATATATTTTAACTGCTTTCTATAGTGTTTCTCAGAGAAAATATGCTGGACAAATTCCATGTGGTGATTCAACACCAATGGCATGAAGTTGGCTCTTCTACATGGCTACGTGGGACTTCAAGAATACTTCAAGGAAGATTGAAAGGGATGGGGTGAATTCTGAGAAACAGACCATAATGCAAATAATTTTGTCCTAACTTGAACATTTCATACAACTATGGTGAGCACCTTGAGATGGGTTTGTAAAGTAACTGGTAACCAAATCCATTGTTTTGATGTGTTATTTACTTGCCATAGAATCAGACATGGCTGAGAAACTTTTATCTTTACCTTTTTCAGAAAAGTATACTAGCATAGTGATTCGCTCATGCACGAGTGTGCACATCAGATGAAGGAAATTAATGAGAAGAAGTTATTAATCTGCAACATGTTTACCAGGTTATTTTAGCTTCTTAAAGTTAAGCTATCTGCATGAAGAAAATTAAGTTGTAGCAAACAGTTAATCACCTGTAACCAATTTTGCATATAATCAGAATTTAGATACCTTTAAAGCAGACTTTATACACTGTTAGCTTGACCATCATTACAATTTAACAAACTTTTAATAAAGAAGCTGGTTTGAGCAGAAATAATAATAATAATAATAATAATAATAATAATAATAATAATAATAATAATAATAAAAATTGGTATGTAAATTTATCATACTGCCCTGTTTTGGATAAAAAATGTCTAAGCTTAGGTACTATAATGCAAAATTAATTTTTTAGCTTATTGAAGGTGGCTTGCTGCTTATTGATCTCAGTGGATTTAAATGTATGTATTCACCAGAGTATTTGTCAGTTCTGAGTTGGTTCATTAGACAGATGAATCATTTATGCCAGGTGCTGTTATGACTACTGTTTGTATTGTCACTTGGAGGAAGGAAACTCAAATGAGAACAAAGGTGTTATTGAGCATAGCCAGTAGGCTTGAATTAATAATGATTACATTGATATGTCTACATCATTTCTGGGCAGCAATATGCAAATAGTTTGCTTCGCCTTCCGGATTTTCTTTAACTCCCCAATCTAGCCTACAATCCTACTATTGCTGGAATTGCGTATGTCTAGTTTGATGAAAAGAAGGACTAGAGGTGACATAATAGCAATGTTCCAATCTCTCAGGGGCTACCACAAAGAAGACGGAGTCAAGCTATTCTCCAAACCACACGAAGGCAGGACAAGAAGCAACGGGTGGAAACCAATCAAGAAGGGAAACAACTTAGAACTAAGGAGAAATGTCCTCAGATATTAACTCTACAATTTTCAAATGTAGCTTTTCAGCAGTCTGACTTTCACACTACAGTTAACATTTTTAAGGAGAGGAAGATGACAGAGACTCTGTTTATTTAAAAGATGACAGTTGTAATAGCCAATAATTTGTTTTCTCAGTCTCTTGCCCTTGGAAATCCAAAGAACATTAATAAAACAAACCAGAAGTATATATAAATCAGTGTATAATAAGTATATATAAATCAGAAGTATAAGTAAATCAGTGAAATAATATTAAAGATTAGAGAGTGCCATGGTTCAGGGTTTTGTAACAAAGGCTACTCTAAATCCATTTCTAGGGCTTTAGAAGTTTCTCATAAATGTTCATTTCGGGTTAAAATCTTAATACATAGCATCTTGGCTATATCAGGATTGCGGGTTCAAAAATTTGGAAAGCAATGTGTTAGATTCATCCAAGGATGTCTTCAGATAGCAGAGGAATTGAACATTTAAGGTTTTGTCTATCAGAAACACGAGTTTCATAATTTATGCCTGGTCTGAAAGTCAAAATAAAATCTGCCAACATTTATATTCCCTGGAAGTACTATCTCAACTATTAATGCTAATGCAAATCTAGTACCTTACCCTGTCTCTCCCAATTTATATCTTTTTTATATTCAGCAAGTTCCTTCGTATCAACTTGCTCAGTATAAAAAGCTTCAAATTTCCTTGTGTTAAGAGTTTTCATCTCAGTGATTAAACCTGCAGTTGAATACTTCCAGAATGTCATAGCAGTTCAAGATGGGCAAGTTAAACCAAAGCGAAAGGAAAAAAAAAATAACACACACAGAAATATCTGAGATTCAATATAGCCTATCCAATCTTTGTTTCAGAATTCACAATATTAAAGCAGTGAAGATCTGTTAATAAGAAATGCATCCCAGCCATTCATTCCAGGCCATAAGTAGAGTAGCTCAAGCAAAAAGAAGTCCAAACAATTTAAATTGAAAATCAAAACATTATTGCAGCACACAAGGCTGGAAACAGAAAGTTAGAGGGGGGGGGGGAGTGAATTACCATAGAGACAATAAGCAAGATTGCATTAAATTGTTCATGCCGTATGAGTGTTCTTTAATTTCTTGGGCTAACGAACAATCCCATCTAATTATAGAGCAATTTTTCTTGATGAGGAGTTGCCAGGTCCTGCTTGCTGTATCCTGTCAACTGATGAACAGTGAATTGCAACGTGTGATGAAAATTCAGGCAAGGGGAGAGAAAATTTAAGATATGAAGTAATCAGTAAGATGGTCACTGGCTGGGACTGTCAATGTTGTGTGTTTACATTTGGTTTAAAATATCTCTTTCTTGATGGAACTGAAGGGCCTTGGATGTTACAAACATTGGATTTCTTAGCTCCTCAAATCTAAGCACTTGATTTGCAACTGCAGAATAAAGAATAAAGGTAAAGCATTGACAATTGCGTTTAGACTTATATACCACTTTACAGTGCTTTTACAGCCCTACCTAAGCAGTTTACAGAGTCAGCATATTGCCCCCAACAATCTGGGTCCTCATTTTACCCACCTCGGAGGGATGGAAGGCAGAGCCAACCTTGAGCCTGGTGAGATTTGAACTGCCAAATCGCAAGCATCCAGTAGTCAGCAGAAATACACAATACTGCAATCTAACCACTGTGCCACCACAACTCTTCATGCTGTGGGGTTCAAGAATTTGCAGCCCTCTGGCTGTTTATTATTATCGATCAATGTATTTAATTTAATAACCATATTGTTAGGGTTTGGTTTTGTTTTGTTTTGCACTGGATCAGTTGGATGATTGGCACTAAGATGCAAACTATCAAAAGGAGATTTCTATTTATGCATCGTGAAAAGATGGGTGATTGTATGGATCCAAGGGTGCTTTTTTGAAAGTTAACTGGATTTTTTTCTCCTTGAAGACATTTTGCTTCTCACCCCAAAAGCTTCTTCATTTCTGACTGAATGGTGAAGGGGGATGGAAGGATTTATATTCCTTGAAGGATATAAATCCCTTTCCCACACCATTCAGTCAGAACTGAAAAAGCTTCTTGGATGAGAAGCGAAACATCTTCAAGGAAAAAAAACAAAGAAAAGTCCAGTTGCCTTTTGAAAAAGCACTTTTGGGACAACCATGACCATTGGAATGGCAAGAGGTACAAACGCATGGCAAGGGCGTGTATGGACAATTAAACTAGGGGTGCTTTCATAAGAAGGTGCTTTCCTTTGCTCAGTGTCTTCAAAGAGTAGTACACTCTACCTATTTCTTCCACTATTTAAATATAAAATGAGCCACCTACTCTTGCTCTACATACTGGAGCAGTGGCTGTATTAAATCTAAATAACAAGAACACAAATAACTCTCTTCAAGAGACTCAGTAGGGTGTGAGAAGAGGAAGCTGTTGCCTTATGGCCTTTTTGGAATAGTTTCTCTTGAATGCCCTTGACATTTTTCATCATTTAGTCCAAAGTACACTTATTTGTAAATCTTTGTGGTTGGTTAATTAATCAATTAATTAATTAATGGAGATACATTAGTTAACCTGGTGAGATCCCAAAGGAGGAAAGATAGTCCAACTTGGGAATAAATGAAGATGAATAACCAGTCAACTGGTGAATTAACCAAATCTTTGTTGTTGATTAATTAGTTAATCAATTAATTAATTATTAATCAATTAATGGAGATACATTAATTAACCTGATGAGATCCCAAAGGAGAAAAGATAATCTAACTTGGGAAGGAAACAAGATGAATTAACCAGTGGGACAGCTTGCCTTCAGATGTTGTGGGTGCTTCATTGCTGGAGGTTTTTAAGAAGAGACAGGATAGTCACTTGTCTGAAATGATATAGGATCTCCTGCTTGAGCAAGGGGCTGGACTAGAAGACCTCCAAGGTCCCTTCCAGATCTATTCTGATTCTGAATGTTCTGGTTTGAATCCTAGAAGTCTTTATAGACCTCTCTAAAGTGACCGCCATCAACTTGGATGGATTTCAATTTCCAGAATTCTCCATGCAGCATCCTTACAATTAAGTACTCTTTAGATACTCAGGAAGGGTACTTTAACCAGTGAAATGTTGGCTAACAAAGGATGGAGGCTCTTCACCTCATCTTTATACAGTGGGCAAATGAAGAAAGGCATGTAAAGCGGGCATTGGACTTTTAAAGTTAGCACTGATAGGAGGTAGTAAAAGTCTCTTATGGTATCGCCTTATGTATTTCAGATGACTCCTAGGGTATTGTTATGTAATACAGATGATTGTAAACTGATTCTTGGATGTAGCTTGTCCTTGAATGTACATTCTTGGATTATTGTAGTATAAATGTTGCCTCTCTCCCAGGTGAGTGGGAGACAAATCCAGCTTTTGCCTAAATGACATAGCTATTTCTGGAGATTAACATCACAGGGACCTAATATTAACAGGGAACCATGCCTCCTTTTTCTATTTGAAGAAATAATGCACAAACTAATAATTCAGGAAATCCAGCCTTGTTCAATTATATTCAGCTGTTATTGTAGATAAATGACTCAGTCATGCAATATTACTTTCTGATGAGATGCAATGGAAAGTTTCATCTACCTCTAATGATCCTCCAAATAGAAACCATGTGAGAAAAGAATCCACAGCATTCCTGAAAGTTGTTAGACAGACAAACCTTCTGTATTTTTTTACAAGTTGTATGGGGTAATGGATATCAGTACGTCCCAGATACCTATTGCTGAAAATGTGGGACATGGACCGAGAATAAGTTGAATAGTAATTGTCCTCGTCTGATGTTATTTGTTGCCACAAATGGGACAGGAAATGTCTGTGGCTGATAGCTTGGCACCCAATAATTCTATCAAAGAAATCCACTGGATTAGAAATTGTGTTATGGCAGCTGGTAAATTAACAAAGGAAGCAACACATACTTTGAAAATGTTCTTCCAAAGTTACAGATACAACCATTAGATAATTTGAGTCTATGATAAAATGAAAATCTGAACATTGCTGGGATAAAACTGGCAATATCCCATTGGAAATAATGCTAAATAATGAAAGTTAACAAGCCATTTTTTTCTAAGACTACATATTGTATATTTTCCGTAGGAAAATAATAGCCAATTTAAAGGGAAAAAAAAATCTAATAAGAGTCTTTATTAATCTAAGCTAGTTTTATTCTAATTTAGATTAGTTGTGCCATTAATTTCCCCTTAAGTCTAATTATTCAACTATAATTAAAATTTAGATTTAAATAAGAAAGAACCCCTGTTATATTTGTGTGTGTGTGTGTGTGTATGTGTCTATAATCTTTGGCTTTAAAGTTAGAGTTGTAGAGAACTTGATAAAAGTCCTGAAAACTTGAAAGGAAAATAACTGACATTCTTCATGTTAGAATTCATGTACTGATTACAAGAAAATAGCAATATTAAACCACAGAGTGTAGGAGAAAGAGTGATGGAACCTGGGAGTGGAGATAAAAGAGAGATCAGCCTAGAATCCCTATGTAGCCACAAGAGAACTGAATCCAATCACCCTTGACTTTCATTGACCCTTTTGTCTTACTCCCAGCAGGTCCTAACCTTTAGTTGAGAAGACTCTTGTGCATAGACCAAAAAAAAAAAAAAAAAATCCAGAGAAAAAGGAAATTATACTTTGGAGGAGAATGAAGAGAATTGGAAAGACATAAATAGAATGTCAAAGAGTCATGTTTATATCACCTGTTGCCTCTTTTTCGCTTCTCCTACCCAAAATTTGGGTACTGTGCAAATAACAGAATGTTTTGCACCCCAAAGTCTCACAAAACTTATTCCATCTGCTTGGATATTGGGTGTGTGGGGTGATGGTGGTATAGAACTGTCACAAAGAAAGTAGAAAGTAAGCTGCATCAATTGTTTCAATCTACCCTGTTCATCTGGGCAAGTACTCTCAACTAGCAGTGATCATGGACTCATCCAAGTAGAAATCTGAATGATCATCTCTACACTTCTCCAATGATAGGGGTTGGTATGAAGCAATCCCTATTTGCTTTAAATTCCAAATAGACTCTTATCTCTTATACAGAGTGCAATAGTCTGTTTACCAGTGCAAAAGAGCAAACCTGCCACTTAGATTCCGTACAAACCCTGGGAAGCTAAAACTTTATCCCCCTGCTGTAGCCTGTTCCTAGCTATTAGTCACTTCTTAACTTCCTCAGAGACCTATCTTTTGCACTGACAAATCTCTTCTTTCCTGCAGCAACTCATCCTGTAACCTCTAGCATCAACTGCAGGCTGGTTTCTTACAACCACAGAATGCCAATGAGTGCAGACAATCACTGCTGGTTTTTCTTTTGTTGTGAAGGAAGCTTTGGAAAAATGCAATGTGGCAAATTTTTGCTCATTTTATTTATTTTTAATGAAAGCATTGCCTTTCCTCCCAATCTTGCTTCGACTGCTAGTTAGCCATCTGAGATTCAGTTCTGAGCCAAGTCCAGCACTTGTCTCCAGCAGAACAGCTTAGCCTTCAGAATTTTGGAGCAATCAGGAAAGAAATACCTCTGAGAACCTATAAAATGCAAAGCTAGTAAGGCAGGAAGGAAGCCATCATACCTGGCTTCTGGCCAAACCTTTCAGCAAAATGTGACAAATGGCTGCTCCCCAGGTGATTCTTTTGTTCAGTTCTATTTGTGAAATATCAAGGTCCCTTGCTTCAGAAGGAATGGAATTACCTTTACATGGAGAAACATGGGTTGGTATGTCTATTTTAGAAAATTTCTGGAGGTATCCATGGAAGCGCATTGAGATATGAGGCATGACAATCATTTTGAAGCACAGGTTTGAGAAATCTATCCCATTATATCTGCTGTCACCCAACCTTTGTACCGACAGGCATTACATATCTAGGATGCCCATTCACCCAAAGCAGTTACATACTTAACAGTGAATTATTAGTTATTAGTTTACTTTATTATCATTGCACATCGTACAACCAAATCAAACACCATCTTCAGTGCACATCATGACCATGAAAATAAACACAAACACACATCCTTCACACTCCACACATTGAACTGAAAACCCCCAACACCACACCAACACTGCGCTATACAGTAGAATTCAAAAGAGCTACTGTCCTGGGATAGAAGCTGTTTCTCAGCCTATTTGTCCTTGTTTTTCTTATTCTGTACCGTATGTCAGATGGTAATAGTAATAACAGCAATTATTGCCTTGTGTTATGTTATTTGGTTTGAATTTCTTTTTCTTCTTTCAACCTCATTTCCCAATTTGTAAATTATGAAGCTTAAAATACATTCATTTTTCTTTTCATAAGACTTATTTTAATCTTCAAGTAACTTTGATTACCTTGACAGTTTGCAGAGTAGTTGTAATTAAGAAATGTTGGGACGTACAGATTCATTCTGTCTCTCTCTGTGTGTGTGTGTGTGTGTATTATGACATAGGGATTTCTCTGGAGAGAGAGAGAGAGAGAGAGAGAGAGAGAGAGAGAAAGAGAGAGAGAGAGAGAGAGAGAGAGAGAATAACAATATATATAACCCAGCGTTATTTCAGTGTCCACTCTAGATAAACAGATACAGTTAAATTAAACAGTAGAATCTGATGAGTTGCTCTTTTTATATTATTATTTTTACTGTGAAAATATTCCCTGAACCCACTTAATTTCAACCTTCAGCTAGCATGTTGCAGCAATTCTCAGATCAATTTAGTTTTATCCCCATGCTATTAAACATCACAGTTGATAAAATGTTGATTTGCTACTGCTGTGTGCTTTGGGGGATAACTTAAACACCAGTGGTCCATTTTATTGAAATTGGCTCTTCTCATTTCAACAATAAAAAAATGTCATGGCTGAGATCGATCAAAACAGAAAGCTTATTTGTCCATGTCTTTAGCAACTTATGTATGTATATTTGAAATTCTCTTTTACGGAGC
This sequence comes from Pseudonaja textilis, assembly GCF_049901715.1. Taxonomy (NCBI): domain Eukaryota; kingdom Metazoa; phylum Chordata; class Lepidosauria; order Squamata; family Elapidae; genus Pseudonaja; species Pseudonaja textilis. The sequence continues at coordinate 14,435,198 of NC_142001.1, forward strand.
CTTTCAGAATCTTACATACATCTTAGTATGAGTTCCACATTAAAATAGGCAATCACAGACAACTTGCAAGATCAAAACTATTTAAAAAAATGCAGTCCAAGATTTACATTTTAGGACATTTGATGTCCCAAAGGATAAAGATCATCCAATCTTCAATGGGATGAACTTTCAATGGAATGAACCTGTGGACTTTTTAAATGAACCAGTTTAGAAAATTTGTCTATGGAAGAATTGGCAGGATCTTCAGATTTTCAAAGACAGAAAATTTAATTTAGAGGCTTGCAAAGTTAGAAAGATTAGGAAGTTTTAAAGAGGGTGATTTCCAAAGATGGCATTCCAATATTGTCCTCCAGTGAAATATGTAAGAAACTTAGTGGGTAGCCACTAGTTTTAAAATAATCATGCAATAATTCAACAACCAATAGAATGCTTTCTGAAAATTTTACTTTGGTTTAGACTTTCACTGAATTTCAAACAATGTTGTTTGCTTGCTGGCCATGCAGATACAAAGAAATGACTGACGCCTAAGAAACAGGCTCCTTGTCAGTCAACAGATACTTAGGAGCTGAGAACTTGGCAGCATAGGGAAACAATAGCCAATTATTTATTTTTTATTTATTTGTTCGTCAAACATGTACAAGATAACAAGTATAAGTATGAACATAAACAAGAATGAAGGGAGTAAATACAGATAAACGGGGACAGTAAGATAGAGACGGTAGGCAAACTGGTGCGTTTATGCACGCCCCCTTTAATGACCTCTTAGGAATGGGGTGAGGTCCACTGTAGACAGTTTTAGGTTGAAGCTGTGAGGGGTTGAGGATGTAACAACAGGATCGGGTAGAGCATTCCAGGCATTGACCACTCTGATGCTGAAGTTGTATTTTTTGCAATCAAGTTTGGAGCAGTTTACCTTGAGTTTATATCGGTTGTTTGCATGTGTATTATTGTGATTGAAGCTGAAGAAATAATTGATAGGCAAGATGTTATAGCAGATAATTTTGTGAACTATGCTGGCCATCAACACAGCAATTACACCAATAGGAAGTCACCCCATAAATACAACACATAGAATAACCCAAAGCACACACTCTGCTAGTGTTGTGGTTAGCCAGCAGCAGGTGCGGACGATGGAGGAAAGTGAGGACTTGGATGAGGGGCCGGGACCATCAGGGAGTGGACTGCTGCCTTCAGAGATTGTGGGAGCTGCCAGCAGTGATGAGGAGGTTCCTGAGGAGCCTGTGTCAAGTGCATGTGAGTGCAGAATGATTCATAGAAGAGAACACCTGGAGCAGCACAGGTGACTCGGGAGTAAGGATGCAACATAATGGCCCCTCCCTCCAGGGAATATATGCCTGGTTTCAAAAGGATTTTGCCTTTGCAAAAGGCAAAAACGTTCTAAGGACTCAGCATTGTGTGTAGAGACTCCAGCTTATCTCAATAATTATGTCAAGGCTTTTCTGGTTGGACTAAATGGCTGCAAGCCATCTTTTATCTACAAAAAATGTTATTTGTAGATTAAAGCTGTGAAGGTTTGAGTTGCTGCATTTGTTTGATATTTTCTTGCTGGTAACAGGGTTGGGTCAGAACAGCTAGAGACAAGTTCCCAGAGGATGGGCTCCAGCATGAATCTGAAAGTTTGAAAGACTAAACTTCTGGTCCCGGTGACCGACCCTGATTGGATCTTCCAACATTATCCTGGGGCACACATCTTTGCTTTCATTTGTGAATTTCAAACAAGAATAACAGAGTTGGAGATCTAGTGCAATCCACTGCTCAGGCAGGAAAACCCTACACCATTTCAGACAAATGGCTGTCCAATCTTTTCTTAAAAAACATCCGGTGTTGGAGCATTCAATCTTGAAGCTGCTTCTATAGTCAAATATCTGAGGGATTTTGTAGGATTATTCAATATATACCCACAGTTCTAATTATATTGTATCTATGTTTCCATAGACTATGTTTCCTCAATCTGGAATTTTGTAGACCATAAGGGTGACTGAAATTTGGGAAATTATCCCTCTGACATGTCTGATGTTTACGAATTTGCAGAAAGTACTATGTGACCCAGTTTGTTTTCCTTCCATATATTAAAAGGCTCATAAATTGTAAGCAGGCTGATCAACTGTTGGATAATATTGATGTGGGATTCCTTTGCTAATAGATCTTACCTATGCTAATAAACCCTGCAAAAAATATCTATTTAGTTGCAAAAGTGGGAAAAATCAATATTTATGGAACATATTTTATTTACAAGCTCATGTGCTTACAAAACCATTATAAGTTTCTTGTTGCTAATGTAGCTGTTTTTAAAAGTTCTACAACACTGAAAAAAATACATGTTAATAGAGTATATGTATTAGCAAAGCTGTGCCAACTGTCTGAATTGCCAACACACAATATTTAGCATTTCTACACTTTCAGTAATTTGTCCTGTTTTTCCCCTGTAGTTAAAATAACGCAGAATAAAATGTACTCCTTTATTTGGAAGAGGAAGAAGAGACTTTGACTGATGAATTGTATGTTTTTGTGATTATTTTTCTCAAGGATTGCCATCTTCTGGTCAAAGATAAGGGATTTAAAGGTCATTTTTATTACTGATCAGCTAAACTAAATGTCATTAGAAGATTTAACTTTATTGCACACAGATTAAATGAAGACATATTTATTATCTCTAGACATGTGTCAGTTAGCTATTTATTGCAATAATGTTTCTATCACTTCTATTGCTTTCCAAGTCTTCTTCATCTCTGTTATTGAAATTAAGGTTGTGTAATTGCTGCAAACGGCTGTGTACACAGAAATTGTACACAGAGTGATTTGATCTGTGGTGGAAAAATGTCATCGGTTCACTCCACACACAGAAAAAAACCAAACCACTTGCATAGGTGTCACCAATTATTCTCTTTTCATCTTTGCTTAAAAACATGGCACCTCTGAATTAAAAACTGCCTGTCTCTACAACAGTCTGAGTCTCTTCATTGCTCACAATTGTAGAACTTCATCCCAAGCCACCCAGAAGTCTAGACCAAAAAACAGAACAACTATTTACAACACCCAATCTATGTTTACTTCCATATAAAGTATGATAGATTTTTTTTTTTTGCACAAAGAAAAAAATGCAGTAGTTCTTTGCACAATGAGGAAGACATTAAAGAGCTGGCTTTTTTCTTTTAAGAAATGGTCCAAATTATCCAGATTTTTTTTTTTAGCAACCTATGCTTTGCACACAGCAGTAAGTGCATTTGATTAACTGCTGACAAGAAAGACAGCAGCAAATAGCAAGACTTCAAAGGGGCAACTTTGACAGCACTAGTTAGATTGTGATTAATGAGTAAAGAAAAAGGAGACAGAACAATTTCAAGAATATTCAAGGAGGCATGTCAAATCTCCTGATATAGAGTTCATGTAAGATATTAATTAGTTAAAAATAGCATTTAAAATAATTAACAGTGTTAGTAGCATTGTAGAATGGGGATTGGTTTAGTTGATATACCAGGTAATCTACAGAGTAAATCCATGGGAAGGTACATGTATCATTAAGGGGAACAATATAAAGTGAACTGATTAATTTCAGAATGTCCAATATATCATTTATTTCTATTGAGTTTCAAGTGTCACCCTTCATGGATGCTGAATTAAGATAATTAATGACTTAAATTCAACATAGCTTGAATGCTCATGATTTCCCTTATGCAATGCAAATAAATAATATAACTTTTTTTTTTCCTTTTTAAGTAAGGTTCTTGAACAGGCGAATATTGGAGAAGCTTGCAATAGTCTTTAAATACCAATAACTGACAGCTACATACTGTATGCCCGTCCCAAAACAGTTCATATCCATTTCAGTGGGACTTGCTTTCGAGGAGGTAGGTATACAAAGTTCTGAATTGGGGAAAGACTGTCTTGCACGTAAAAATGCATTAAACAATGCTTTGGCTTGTATTTTGACAACCAATCTTTGAGAAATAATTTGGATTTTGGGATGTGGTCTGCAAAAAGTTGCTGACTCCAGAGGCAGTACTAATCTTCATTTCAAGGTCATTGATTCAGCGCTGTATGAAGACATTTCCATGGTCATGTGGCCAGTATGATGTCAAAGGATGCTGTTATCTACCCATTGATATGGTATCTATTTATCTACTTACATTTGCATACTTTTGAGCTGCTAGGTTGGCAGGAGCTGAGGTGAGCTCACCCTGTTGTGTGGCACTCAGGTCTCGAACATGGACTGCTGGCTTTCCAGCCAACAAATCCAGCATCTTAGCTGCTGAAACACCATGCTGCCAATAATAGGAAAAGGTATTAGAAAGTGTAAACTCAAAGAAATTAAAGCTTAGATGCAAAAAGGATATAGGACTAAATCTATATTATGTCAAGTTTATTCACTATGTTTCTCTGTCTCAAAATAGTATGAAAAGATTTGGAAATTATTAATCACCGGTAAATAATTTCCATCTTGGAAATGCAAACTGGTTGTCAATGTATTAAGTATATCACAATTTTCTGAACAGCAGCAATTCACTTAGATAATCGAGGGACAATTTTTCAATCATCAGGACTGAAAACAATTGTGACTACTTTAGTCTGGAATGAAAATTGAAATATTAAAGATGAGCATTCTGAATGTAGATATTGCTTATCAGGATCTCTTTTTAAATTTATTTTAAAAACTGCCTTTTTTGTTTTGTTTTATTGCTTCTTGTCAACACAATGGTTATCACAAGTGTGCTTTCCTCATCAACATATTTCTATTGTGAGAGTTGTATATAAATTTGGGGATATTTGGTGATTAACAGTAGTATGAATATCTGAAAGTGTTTAATTTTTATAATGTTGATATGGTGTTTATACATTGCTTTAACTTTTGTTTGGGAGCCATGCAGAGTTGGCTAGAAGATATCAATGTATTAAACAAATAAAATAGAAATAAAATAAAAAATAAAATAGCTATGAATTTGGACATAGGTTTATTTAGCTATGTAGTAGTTGTGGAGACTGACAGTGATTTTCTGAATCCTCTCCTGAAGACTTTTGAAATAGAACCTGCACCATTCTGAACATATATTATTGAGTTGCAACCTTTGACTGTAGTCAGTTTTTAATATTACTTAAATTAATGAATTTAAAAGGTACATTGCAATGATCAGAAAGCATATGAATAGATTATGCTTCCCATGTGACAGAATACCTTTCAGGGCCATACTTGAGAGAAGTTTATTCATATAAATAAATTAAGTTCTCTTCCCAAATATCTCTAATAAAGCACAGCCTACCTTTGGATTGTTCTTCCATTTACCTATTTGTTTGACTTTAGTAATGTTAAGCAAAAAAGATAATGAGATAATTGAGTTGCAAAGTCAATGCTAAACCAATCCATAAAATGTAGGTTTTTTCCTCCCTCTAGCTTCTTCTTTCCAGGAAGAAAAAATTTCAGGTTAATTTAACTTCCTTAATTTAACTTAGAGACTGATAATCTGATTGCTTGTCTTTTACAATAGAGAGAGAAGGGAGGTGTAAAGATTTTTTTTTAAGCCACAAGAACTCATAAAGTAGGGAAGTTGTTTAGCTGATTTGTTGTTTTTATCTGATGATGTTAACACTATGCCAAGATTCACATCACCCATTTTAAAGAGGTATGCAAAAGACTTCTGTTGGCTTAGAAATAAGGTCCACAAAGACTGGCATCTAGTTCCTACAGTGGCCAATCAAATGTCCCCCCGAAAACCCACAAACAGGGCTTAAAGTCATTAACTATTTTGTTTTTTGCTTTCCTGCATCTGGAGTTCAATGACAATGTGTCTATAAAGTCCCACATTGGTGCAATAAAGTGCCATCAGAGCAACAGTCAATGATAAATACAAATTAGATTGCCTATTATGCTCAACATCATGAAGGATAGCTGGTGTTAGCATCTCTGTGGATGCTAATCCAGTTCGCTGTGAATTTAAGTAAACTGCGGCTCAATGTTATGTGTGAATCAGGGCATACAATGATACATGGTGCCAGAGTGGATGCTGGCTTTCAAAAAAGTTCTGTTTGTGGCACCTTAGGTCATCTTGCTACATTGAAAGAAACATGGTGTCAGATCCACCATCTTCACCTTGGCACCTCACTGGCATCCTGCCATCAAAGAACTAGGACTAGGGGGGGATGGAGGGGGGAAAATGGGCAATTAACCTGTATGCATATATTGTGGGAATTTGGGAGGGAGTATGACAGCTGAGGAAGAGCAAATCTACATGGAACTAGTTCGTGCCAGATATCTTCAAGGTCATTTATACCCTGAACATGGAAATTTACTGGCCCAAACACCTCAGTGTTCCCAAAACATCTCAATGGTATTGCATTGGCTGGATTTGGACAGGTCATGTTAGGGAGAAGAAAGGAGGAATAAAGGAAATAATTTTGTGTGGGAACCTTAGATTCCACCTGACTTTACTGCAACCAGCATCTTTTAGTAAAAGTGCCTTTCACTTTAATGAAATGGAGTAGAGGATTTTTCTATCCTACGAAATCAGACTGGGGCAGGTCTGACATACGGCTTGGAATCAACCAGTGTGATGGTGTATAATTTGAATGGTGCATCTTTAATAACCAACATCTGAAAGAGTGTCTAGTTTTCATCTTAATCAGTCTTTGGATTTTCATTGTACAGTATTTCTAACAATAGAAAATGGCTTGGTGAAATATTGTGCTGCTTGTGTGTTCATTGTATTGTTATATTTAAGGCCACGTTGAACTAAGCACTAACAGCAGACTAGATCTCATGCTGTAAATTGTGCTACTGCAAAGAGAAAAAAAAGAAAGCATCAGAACACTTCTAATCCAAATCATTCTCTTTAGAAACAAACTTGTTTAATTATTAACAAATAATGCATAGTTCATAGATGTCCCTCAGTCCATCTGCTGCCTTCCATGTTTCCAGCAGAATGACTTAACAAGAGTGGCAGTAGCAGATGATCGATATTCGCCCCAACCATTAATTCACAAAGGAGAGTGAAGCCCTTTTCAGATGTAACTGAAATGTTTCCATCACATGCCAAGAGCATGAGGGGGAAAAATAGGAGGAGGGAGGTTGAGAAGAAATTGCAACTCAGAAACAGAAAAAAAAACATTGGAGAACTGATTTAACTCAAGTTTAGTCTTCCCCGATGATGATCAACTTGACCCGGATCAAATTTTGAAGTTGCTAATGTTCTGCCAGAAAAAGAAAACAGCTCATGTTTGAGATGAATTTGGGACACCATATTGAGAACATAAAACGTTTTAGAAAGGAAGAAAAACAGAAAGAAAAGAAAAGAAACAAGGGAAGGAGGAGGGAGGGAGGGTGGAAGAGAGAGAGAAAGAGAAAGAAAAAGGAAGGAAGGAAGGAAGGAAGGAAAGAAAGAAAGAAAGAAAGAAAGAAAGAAAGAAAGAAAGAAAGAAAGAAAGAAAGAAAGAAAGAAAGAAAGAAAGAAAGAAAGAAAGAAAGACGAATTGATATCCTGGTTTGCCACATAAAAAAGATTTAAGTAATTACTGGAAAACAAAATGAACTACAGGTGGTGATTATTCTGTCTCACTGGCTCAACTGAGTAGCACTAAGTGGAGTGAGATGAACATCATTTATTTTTGTTTGAAAAGATGAAAAGTTTGATCCTGGTGCAGTTCTCACTCATACTCAAATGAATCATTAACCTCTTCTCCTTGGCACACTCGTAAGCCACTAGAACATATTTGGTAAACTGTTAAGAAAGGAGCTCAAAATACAACTTTGTCTTTTTCCAAAATCTTTTTTTGCCAAGCACTTTCAAAACACACTCAGGTTTTATTTACAGCTTGAGGAGTGTGAATCCCACCTTTTATTTTTATTTGAATTTTTCACTTTGCTTCCTTGTGTTCTGGGATGGTGAAAGATTTTTCACAGAAAATCTGCAACAGACTTCGGATTGCCATGCTTTTTGAACACATTCTGTGCATGCAAAATAGAAAGTTTTCTGTTTTTCCCCCACAACTCAAAAAAAAAAAAAAAAAACACTGTAGTGGAATGATGTGTGCCTGATTGACCAAAACTTGGATTGGACTTCATTGTCACTGCACGTCAGGGGACATATGCATCTATTGTTCTGAGACAGTTGCCTAATTTTTGTATTTATACATCTGTGAATGTTAATGCTTTGTTGCTCAAATAACAACTTCTCCTTCCCCTTCCCCTTCCCCTTCCCCTTCTTCTTCCTCCTCACCACCTCCTCCTCCTCCTGCTCCTCCTCCTCCTCCTCCTCCCCCTTCCCCTATCTCCTCTTCCGCCTCTTTCTCCTCTTCTTCTCCAAGCAAACAGACCACTTTATGTGCTATTTTTCTATGTAGTTTAAGATTGGTTCTATTCCAATTCTTTCTCTTATGATCTCATTTCTGATTTTATCTCTCCTGGTCACCCCAGCAGTTTTCCTCAAACATCTCATTTCCATGTGACCAGCTTTCATTTATGTTTTATCATAACTGACCATGTTTGGCAGTGATAACATAGGGTGGGGATGAATATGCTTTGTCTGTTCAAACAACAAAGCATAGAAAATGTGCCTTGCCTTCCATCCACTCCCAACAGGCAGTTGAGTCACCCAATCACCATGCAGGACACACAACTCCATATAACACATGGTTGAGATTGTAAACTGTGTATGTTCACCTATCTGAAACCATCAGCAATCTACACTTATCCATCAACCCCTTCACAGAGTGTCAACACCAGTGGTGGGATTCAATTTTTTTTAACTACCGGTTCTGTGGCCGTGGCTTGGTGGACATGGCAGGGGAAGGATACTGTAAAAGCTCCAGTCAGAGGTGGTATTTGCTGGTTCTCTAAACTACTCAAAATTTCCACTACCGGTTCTCCAGAACTGGTCAGAACCTGCTGAATACCACTTCTGGTCGACACCTATGTGCAGTTGCAACCAAGTCTAAACCAAGCTTAATTTTGCAAGATATCCTTGAAGGCCTAACTCGTGCATCTACTTATCAGTTAATTTCCCCCCTATAAAAAGAAGATTAAGGACATAAGAAATGCCTTGCTGGCTCACCGAAACTACTGTGAGGTACTTTGGACATTGAGATGTGTCTGAAACAAGATTAGTTCATTTTTAAAAACCATTTAGGCTTTACATAGAAGGACACCAGGGAAATCCAGGTTAATTCTCTATGCTGGCATTAACGATCTGCACACAAAACTTAACTTTCAGAATTACCTTGACATTCCTATGTATGGGCAATAGACTAAAATTCCAAGCACAAAATTTAAATATGGTAGAAAAGTTCTAACTAATTAAAATGTCATTATTATTTTTTTTTGAAGTAGACTCAGTAATAGCACATGATACAGCCTGGTAAGTCCTTTAGTCCCATTTTTCATGAGGTAAAGGTAAAGATAAAAGTTCCCCTCACACATATGTTTCCAGGTCTAGGGGGCGGTGCTCATATCCACTACAAAGCCGAAGAGCCAGCGCTGTCTGAAGACGTCTCCATAGTCATGTGGCCGACATGACTAAATGCCAAAGACGCACAGAATGCTGTTACCTTCCCATCAAAGTGGTCCCTATTTTTCTACTTGCATTTTTACATGCTTTTGTACTGCTAGGTTGGCAGAAGCTGGGACAAGTAACGGGAGCTCACTCCGTTATCTGGCGCTAGGGATTCGAACTGCCAAACTGCTGACCTTTCTCATTGACCAGCTCAGCATCTTAGCCACTGAGCCCCCATGCCCCTTACTTTCATGGGGAGAGAATTAGATAAACACATATCCATCTCACTGAAAGTGGCCTGAGATAAAATTTGGCTGGGCCATCTTTGCATTTATATTTATCGATATGCGTATATGTTTCCTCTTCTCCCCTTCACTCTTCTCATCTGGTTTCAGATTATATAGAACTTTTTTATTAAGAAGAATGTGACAAAGCACAGCTACAATTAAAATTAAATGTTCTGCTTGAGGGATGACATTTTGGCTCAACTTGGAATTGGTATTATCCTGGAGGCCACTTATGAGAAAAACTCTATTTCCAAGAATATTTCATGCTTTATGATTGTATTATTAAAAAAAAATGCTTGCAAAAAATCTCCTTGCTCAGAAATCAATGTTTTTAATAAAGCCTGGATGACCACTTGCCAGGAAGTCTGTTGTAGAATATTCCTGCTTTAGACAGGAAATTGGGTTAGATGGATGGAACCTAAACAAGGAGAGAAGCAACCTAAAACTAAGGAGAAATTTCCCAACAGTGAGAACAATTAATCAGTGGAATGGCTTGCTTTTAGAAGTTGTGGGTTCTCCAACACTGGAAGTTTTTAAGAGGAGATTGAACAGCCATTTGTCTGAAATGGTATTAGTGTCTCTTGCTTGAGTAAGGGTTGGATTAAAAGACTTCCAAGTTTCCTTCCAACTCTGTTATACTTCTATGTTACATTCTTTTCCTCTCCTTTCCTCCCTTCTTCCTTCCTTCCTCCCTTCCACCTTTTGCTCTTTCATTTTGACATAAAATTAGAGATAATTTGAACTGAAGCAATGTCAATATGGCAAAACAATCTCTTAAGGCCCTTGTTATTCCTAATAAGGACATAACTTGCAATCATTGTCCGCATTCATTAACTTCAGATCTTGTATTCTTCTATCCCTCAGGGTATCTTTCATTGACATATTCCTCAGAAAGAAACAGCCCACATCAAGCCCAGTGCACACTGCTGATCTCCCTTGAGAGCTGGTACAAAATGAACAAATGATTTTTTTGAACAGTATTTTCACCTTCCTTCCTCTGGGGTGCTGATCTGCTTCTCAGAATTCAGAACTACAGTACATAATTTTTTTCTGTTTAATATTGTTCATCATGTGTCACTATTTCTTTTATTTTTTCTCCCTCAATCATCTACTGTAGCAATTCAGAAATCTATTATATTGTGAATTTATTTGAAGGAGTACGTATATAATTTTGTCTATGTATATTGTAAAGTCACATCATCTTTGATACATAATTGTATCTGAATTATGTAAGATCAATATCATGAGAACAATCAACCAGTGGAACAGTTTGCCTTCACAATTTGTGAATGCTCCATCACTGGATACTCTTAAGAAGAGACTGGAAGATGATATAGGATGTTCTGCTTTAGTAGGTGGTTGGACTACAAGACCTCCAAAGTCCCTTCCAATTCTGATATTCTGAGTTCTATGTTCAAAACTGCACTCTTCTTATGGTTATTAGGATATATGGTCAAAAAGAAGCAATCCTAAGCCAAACATATATGGAAAAAAAACCCTGAAGATTAATAAGAGGACGTGAGGTTGAGTTGTGTTAGAGGAAATTTCATATTTGAAACCACAGAACAACAGAAATGGATAAACTGAATACTTCCTCAGCACACACAAAGTAATCTAAGATGAGACCCCAAAATATAAACATATAATGTTTTTACCAGTTTGTTGATGAGTAACTTAACTCTTATCCTCAGGTGCTGTTGAAGCCAACCATGTTTTCCCTGGTTGCATTAGGAACTAATTTGACAGTTGCTAGAGGCAAAACTGCCAGAAGACTTAAGTTGTCAACTTCCCTTTCATCTTCCTACATGCAAAACCTTTAAACCAAATTGTGAGGACAATCACATTCTCCTTTTGAATTATTGTTCATGTTGCCTGTCAGACTGACACGGCCCTTGTTTTTTTCCCCCAGTTTTGGTTGCCCTATTTTTTTTCTTTCCAACATGTGCTCCATTGTCTGCCACTTACCAGTGGACAAAGAGAAGCCAGCAATGTGACAGAGCCAACAGACTTGTAAAGTTGTGGAGGTAAAAGTTATGAGCAGCTTGCCAATGTTGTATTTTCTCTGGTTCTCATTCCAAGAGAAACAATGTTGTGATCGAGAATCATGTGGATTCATTTTTTTTTAAAAAAATACACCTTAGCAGAAATGTTGTGACCAGATTATGGGATATATAATAAATCCAATGTACTTTTAATGGAAGAGAAGGGAAGGGAAGGGAGGGGAAGAAGAGAGAAGAGGAGAAGAGGGAAAGGAAGAGAAGAAGAAAGAAGAGAGAAGAGGAGAAGAGGGAAGGGAAGATGATAGAAGGGAGGGGAGGGGAGGGGAGGAGAAGAGGGAAGGAAAGGGGAGGGGAGAAGAGAAGAAAAGGGAAAAGGAGAGGAGAGGAGAGGAGAGGAGAGGAGAGGAGAAGAGAAGAGAAGAGAAGAGAAGAGAAGAGAAGAGAAGAGAAGAGAAGAGAAGAGAAGAGAAGAGAAGAGAAGAGAAGAGAAGAGAAGAAATTCTGGGCACCAGAAGAGGGAAAATGGATTAAAAGATAACTGCCAAGATGATAAAGCAATTAAAAATCAAATCCAAGAAGAAACACATGGGTATATATAGCTTCCAAAAGGAAGATTTAAGAGAAATACAACAGCTGTCTACAAATACACATGAGGGACCAGAAGCTAGGCTCCTTAGAAAATGCATTATGTAAATTACATTAAATGTTTGAATTGGTTGTTATTTTATTTATTTTTATTTATTTTATTTGGTTTGTCAATTGCTTACAAAATAATAGGTATAAATAAAAACATAGTTATGAATACATGGATACATATACCAGTAAGAAAAATAAAACAAACAGTAGGACAGGGACTGTAGGCACGTTGGTGCACTTATGGATGCCCCCTACAAACCTCTTAGGAAAGGGGTGAGGTTAATAGTAGACAGTCTAAGGTTAAAGACCCCTTGCTCATTTGATACATTAATTTTCACCACTCCTAAGTATAGCAACAGTTCATCTGGCAAACAAATAAAACATGTTGTCAGGCCCTTGTTTATTAAAATAATATCATCATTAAAAGGAATTGGAACTTGGTTCAATGTGAGAACAGGATGAGGATTATCAAGTTGATTTAAAACAAAAATAAAAAATAAAAACATTCCCATTCTTTCAAGGCAAGGGTCTTCAGACTTGGTAAGTTTAAGACTTGTGTGCTTCAAACTCCCAGAATTCCTGAGCTAACATGACCGGAGGAGGAATTCTGAGAGTTGAAGTCCACAAGTCATAAAGCTATCAAGTTTGAAGACCCCTGTTCTAAGGAATGAAATCTAATTGAGCAGTTTATAGTCTTGAAATTATTTTCATCAGTATACCTACATACCAATAGCTTGATTCTAAAAGTTTTGCATACACGTTTGTCATCGAAGTCCAGTCTTTCAAATTCACCATGAAATGAACGACAACAATTCCTCTGAGTAAGGCTGTAGTAGTAGCACTTCTCAGATTTTTTTCCCCTAAGGCTTCTCTTTATGGGAAAGATAAATACCTCTTTAAAAAGATGAACAATTAACTTTTACAGAGTCCTTTACTGGGCTTTTCACAAAGATGAAGCTTGCTGACCAAGCTTATAAGGAAAATTTTAATCACAGTTATGAGCAAAGGTAAATGAAAAGAAGCTTAAATGAGTTTTGTAGAGCAGGTCAAATAATGATGCTTAAAATCATTTTTCTCCCCATAAGCCATCCAATATATTGGACTGCTTTCTGTACATTTGATGGGAAACTGGCAGTCTGGCATTTTTCAAGGGTTTAATTTGACACAACTCTTTCTGATTTAATAACAAGTCTTGCTTTTCGGTGTCATGCTTGTTTCTTTAAGGACAGCTAATATATTTGAATCATCATGATCATCATCCTATATATTATGCCAAAATCCACATTCAATTTCTGGAGAGTTTCCTTTCCTTGCAAACCACAGCATCTGGTGTTTATATGTGTATCAAAATCAGCAAGTAAAAGATGGAATCTTATCATGCCAGCCACACTCCCTTACATGCACACACAAAAAATCCGTAAGGTGTCAATTGCCATGTTTTGTCCATCCTTTTATAATTCTGCTATCTTCCTCCCTCTTTTCAACATACACATCATTGCTTCCAAAATAATAGGGTGAGGTTTTTTTAAATCAATATTCACCTGATAGCTTTTGGATTTCTTCAAGCTTGCATTTGAAAAGCTTTCTTAAAACTATTATTTTCTACAAAGATTACAGATGTTATTTATTTATCTCTCTCTCTCCATTAACTGCTTCTGATTCTTTCTTTCCAGAAGACAAATACTCCTGGATTTGCAAACATATTCTAAAAGAAAAAAAAAATCTCAACTACCAACATGGTGGTAATTGAGCTACAATGGTGCCGGCTGCCTGCAGCTTGGCAGTTCAATTCTCACCAGGCTCAAGGTTGACTCAGCCTTCCATCCTTCCAAGGTAGATAAAATGAGGACCCAGATTGTTGGGGGCAATATGCTGACTCTGTAAACTGCTTAGAGACAACTGTGCAGCAGTATATAAATCTAAGTGCTATCGCTATTTTGGGAAGAAAAAGAATAAAGCAGCAAAATGACACCCAAAAGACAATTTTCAGCTTATCTCATCTGACTTTTTTATATTTATTTTTTTGCACAGGGGTCAACATATCCCAACTGGGAGAAAAGTTGGGCTTTTTGTAGAACAGGGAAATATAAAATAGTTTTGGGATAAATTAATACCCTTGTTCATCTTCTCAAAAATACCAGTAGCAAAAAGAAGAAAATGTGAACTTCATCAAAGAGGAAAAATGTTAAATCCATTACACTATCAGTATCCAGCACCTTCAGTGTCCTACCTGAATGGGAATAACGAAAGTACTATGTAAAAGGCACCTCTTTTCTTTGCAATAAACCCAAGAAGCACATTCTGTTCTGTTGGAGTCAAGCCTAGTAGCTTATCTCCTTTGTGGCATTATCAGGAAGATTATTCCTAAGCTTGTTCTCCTCCCCACCTTACCCCTCAGGGCTGAGAAACAATAAAAAGTTATACAGAGAAATCTTCAAAGAAAATAATGATGAGCAGAATCAATACATGATCTTTGATGAACTGCTGAACAATCATATCCTGAAGCATCAATTAAATTTCTTGAATGCCTGTTTAATCTGGCTATCTTTTTCAGTAGAAAAATAAATGTCTTATTGACGTGTCTGGTCAGAGTTTGGAGAATACACTTTTTTAGGATAATTCCAGATCAATCAATCGGACCATGCATAGGTTTCTGAAGCCATTCAAGAGCATTCTTTGGGGGAAAGGAAAGACTAGGTGTAGATGTAGACTTTTCTACAGAAATAATACACTTGGCTATATAAAATACAATTGTTAGGCGGTCAAAGTTAAATTGGTACTAGATAAAGTTCAACAAAATTAACAGGGGAGCTGAACTAGATTATCTTGTGTCCTGTGTCTCTTTTGCACAGTGATTCCAAACTGATGACACATTTAACCCCACCTTCTGACTCTACTTGTTCTTCTCCTGCAACAACATATGAACTTATGTTTGGTACTATGCATTTCTATATTAGAAATCATAGTTCATTCTTTATTAAGTTCTCACTGATGACTTATTTCACTGGTAAACATTTCTCACCAACCTATAACCAATAGACTGTAGAAATGAAATGTGGAGGTGCCTATTTGAGCTCATTCTAAAATATGAACGAGCAACATTGGGAAATGCTCAAAGAATAGATGCACAAAAACTTGAAGAGAAATCCTTATAAATTGGCTCTGTATTTATTTTCAATAACATAATTTGGCTAGGCAGATGAATGCATAAATAATGGTCAAACATATATTTGCATTTTATAATATATACATATAAATATGTATGAAGTAATTCTTCCTGCGCTATATCTGTCATCGGATGTTGGTGATCATGTTGACGATCCTAACTAATGGAAGTATTAAATGTATACTTTATTTGTATTTAAATTTAAAATGAAGCTTCTTAAATAACAAGAAGAAACTTTTAACACAATCCAAATTCATTTGTTGGCAACTTGGCCAATTGTTTTTATTATCAACCTCACATTCATTTTCTTTTTCTTTGGAAGCCTGTATCAATTGGTTAATTAAGGGGAAAGTTGGGAACATGACAGATATGTGATTGAGTAATTTAAAGTGATAATTTACAATTTTCCTGACAAGTCCAAACAGGAACTGTATCATTACTTGGTTTGCATTTGTAGCCAGAGTATCACCGAATAGAGAATACAGAGTTATGCTCAATGGCCTGGAGAGCCATATTAAAATGGGAAGCTATTGAATTCTATCTGTTTGAAATAATTTGACTGGATTATTACAGTAAAACATTCCATCATTCCATCATTTGTCAAATAGAGAACAGGAATGAATGCTCTGGCTCTACCATTTCTTGGAAATGAAAATGACCACCTTTAGCTGAGAAGGACTTTGGGGGTTTTCCAAGATATCTTAGGTTTGATAAGGAGTTTGGAACGAAAGTTGAGAAATGGAAGGAAGGAAGCTGAACAATGCCTTCTGGTTCAGGTTTGACATTTCTATCTGTGAAGCCACTTGACCTAGTAAGAGGATTCCATTCTGTAAAGATAGGAGGACATCTTCCACATAGTTTGCATAGAAATCTCCAAATCAGTATGGATGTTTTGTGTTTCACTTGCCTTCAAATGGTGTATAACTCTTTGCTCCTATGTTGTGAGATTTCTGAACTCGCCAGTTTTCATTTAGCATTCTCACTATCAGACAGAACTCACTCACTCACTCACTCACTCACTCACTCACTCACTCACTCACTCACTCACTCTATCTATCTATCTATCTATCTATCTATCTATCTATCTATCTATCTATCTATCTCTATATCTATCTATCTATTTCTCTTATATCTATAACTATATCTATCTCTATTATATATCTCTCTATCTCTCACTATATCTGTCTATCTATCTATCTATCTATCTATCTATCTATCTATCTATCTATCTATCATCTGCCAATGGATTACAATCTTTGCATGAAGACATCAATATTTTGGTTCAAAGGACCATAACATTTTTGGTGAGGATGAAGTTTATAGGATGTGTGTGGTAGGTAGAAGGGTTTTCCCAAAAGAAAGAAAATAAGAAAGGAAGGAAGGAAGGAGAGGAGAGAAAATGAAAGGGGGAAGGAAAGGAAAGGAAAGGAAAGAAGGAAAGGAAAGGAAAGAAAGAAAGAAAGAAAGAAAGAAAGAAAGAAAGAAAGAAAGAAAGAAAGAAAGAAAGAAAGAAAGATAGTTTTTCAGCTGAAAAAAGAAGTTTTTATGTTAATCCCATTTCAAAAAGGCAATTCTGATCAGAGAGGTTTTGAGGATTGCAAGAACAAGATTTGGAGGGTCTTGCCAATCATTCATGTAATCAGCCTGGAAAGTACCATCTGGAATTAGTGCTCCATGGAGAACTGTGAATATGGGAGCTGTTAATTTACATCTTCCCATGAATCTGAAGCATACAGGGAAAAAAAATAGCATAAAACTGCTTTATTCTGATTTCTAATTTTCCCCATTTCCCCAATATGCCATACCTATGTACTTGTGGCCTTCCAAATAAAATTTATTGTTTTTAATTCATCCATTAAATAATTCAGAAGGAGGAAACTTTATTAAACATTTCAAAATAAGACATGGGAAAAAGAAATAAGGCATGTTGACCTGGCTCTCATCAAACAGAGCAAGATTTGCTTTCTGCTAGAATGAACTATGATTAAGACAGTCCATCTTGCTGAATTATTAGGAAACATTAATTTTAAAAAAAAAAAGAGTTAAGAAAAAATCTAAAGAAGCCAAGATGTGTTTTGTGAAATGCATTTGAAATCATTTGCAAGAACAAATTAAATATATTCATGAGCAAAGCAGCCTGGATAGTTTTATCTACTGACCTTTCAAATATATGGCATCATTTTAAGCATTAACAAACCAGCATGTGTTTCAGTAACCATCCTTCAAACAACATCCTCTTTCAAGTTGTACAGACCCATAATGAATTCCTAATTTTAAATGAAGACGGAAAATAGAACAGACTTGAGTTTTAACAATTGGGGAGGGGAAAAGAAATCTTTTGGGCCATTATTTTAGCAGTTGAAATGCACTAGTACAGTGTGGGCCCAAACTTTTGGGCATCGGGTATCCATGGAGAGAGGTTTTTCCACAGACTGGAGGGTGTCTGGTTTCATGTGCTGCCTGCATCCCATGGATGGGGCTTCACTTGTTTGCATGGCCCAGTTTCTGGCACGCCCCAGCCTGGTGTCAGTCCATGGACCAGAGGTATGTGACTCCTGCTCTAGTGCGGTAGGTTATCTGATTTGACAAAACTACAGTTCATGTTGAGGGTGGAGAACCTGATGTTGCTGAACTTGTTCTGACCAAGGCTTCCTGAGACCGTAACAGTCACACGCTTAGTCCCAAAAAACCTTTTGTTTTATTTCAACGGCTGTGAATTATATGCATTCACAGCCTGTCATGAGCCCCAAACAGGTTGTGAATAGTCCAACAAAAGTCTACCACAGTCTTTTTGAGATAAGGCTGATAAGCACCCACCTTTATCTCCCTTGAAATGCTGCCAATGACCAAATTACCAATTAGCTGTACAAGGCCAAACACGACACGGAGCTTCAGATTTTTAAATCAACCAGAAAGAACAAAGTTGCTTCCTGCAAAGGCTCATGTCCCTTTGCTCCTCCTTTATGTCTTATGGGAGGGGCCAATCATCTCCAAGCCTTTATCCTGAGTCGCCCCTTTTGTCTTAACTATTCTTACCTTCTGGCAGCTCTGCGCAAGCACGCACTTCGAACTGTCTCCCCCTGTTTCTCTGCCTCGCTGATGTCAGATTCTGGAGGCTCCGGAGTCAGCACATAATTCTCAGATGGCCCTGGTCACATCTCTGTGTCAGGTGTAGATCCCTCATTCGAGTCCTCCCCAGACCCCAGGACTGACCCATGTTCCTCCCCACTGTCTGACTCTGCTGCCAGCTCCATAGGTTGCCAGCAGTCCACAATAGAACTATTATACCACTATAAGACTGTCCTTCTTTTTTATCATCTTTAAACCCTTTATGGTCCAGACTATCGGAGGAACCATCTCACCCCAACAATATTGGAACATCGCACCCATGCCAGCAGACACAGCACACTCATCAGTCAAGGAATTCCAGCTGGCAGAATCCAGAAGAAGAGTTTTCTCTGCTATGATCATGGTCCTTTGATCTGCACCCACCCTAGGCTAAGTGCTTTTGTTCTCTGGAATGATGATGATATCCATTAAGTCATTTCTGACTTTTGGCGATTCTATAGGTCAGATCTTGCCACCTCTTCCAATCTTGTACTACTTCTTTGAGTTGTTTCAAGTGGCTAAGATGCTGAGCTTGTTGACCAGAAGGTTGACAGTTCAGTGGTTTGAATCCCTAGTGCCACATAATGGAGTGAGCTCCCGTTACTTGTCCCAGCTTCTGCCAACCTAACAGTTTCAAAGGAAGCATAAAATGCAAGTAGAGAAATAGGGATCACTTTGGTGGGAAGGGAACAACGTTCCATGTGCCTTTGACATGTAGTCATGCTGGCCACATGACCACGGAGACTTCTTCAGACAGCACTGGCTCTTCAGCTTTGTAACAAGAGCCAGAAATGACTAGCACGTATGTGTGAGGGGAACCTTTACCTTTACCTATGCTCTGGCTGGTGTTAGCCTGGCTGATGACCTCTGAGCTAACATTTTGTTTTCACTGTCCAGAGGTGACTTTTAACCTAGAGTCCTTTAATTCCTACCTCGAAGTCCCTCTGTTCTAAATCCCCATAAAATGAAGGTTTAGGATATCAGGTTCTGGGTCAGACTGTACTTTCTGTGAGTTTGGCAAGATGAGCTGTTGAATCCAACTCTCACTTCATTAGAAATGGTTATAGGCAAGAGTATTTGCATAATAGGCTATGATGAGATATCACTTTCCCAGTTTATAGGAGGGAGGAAAGGCCATTTGGAAAGGGAATAAGCATGCACATTTGAGTTAATTTGATTAATTTAAATTGCAAAGGGATAGCAAAGCTCAAACTTTCATTTGATTCTAAATGAAGGGAAGGGTTCATATGCAGTGGACAAGATTGGTTTTAAAGCCTCTGGGACAGGAAGGGAAAAGGTCTATCATGCACTCATCCTCTTTTGCAATGCAGATGGATCCTCACGTTGAATAGACTACATCCCCGAATGCTTACCCTGTTTTATTTTTCACCTTTAATGTATCTTGGTAATCAACATGTGTTTTGAATAAATACAGCTCTGGGACTAATGAAAAATACTCCACTTTTTTCTCTTGGCGATTGCTGGAGAATTATGACATGACCACAATGACACTGTTCTTTCCCCCATGGAATATTTTTTTGCTGGAGGAGGAGTAAACAGGAAGAGAAAGATAAAATATGCTTGCAGCCCCATTGATTTTCTGCTCCGTAAAAGAAGAGTGGAAATATTTGTGCCAGTTATTTTTTCTTTATTGTGGTGACTATATATATATATATATATATATATATATATATATATATATATTGTGCTGACCAAAACTGGATGCAATATTGCACGTGTGGTCTTATCGAGGCATCATAAAGCAGGTAATTCTGTTTTTTTTAAAAAAATCTGTTTTTTCTTTTTTCTTTTTCCCCTGCACCAAAATGTCCTAAGACTAATAGTATAAAAGAATTGGAAGGAACTTTGGAAATCTTTTAGTCCAACCCCATGCTTAATTGGGAGACACTATACCATGCTGGACAAATGGCTTCTTAAAAGTTTCTTCTTAAAAGCCTCCAGTGATGTAGCATCCACAATATCTGGAGGTGAGTAATTTCACTGATTAATGGTTCTCACTCACAGGAAATTTCTCTTTAATTTTAGGTTGGATCTCTCTTTGATAAGCTTCCTTCCATTATTTCTTGTGCTGCCCTCAAATGCTTTGGAAAATACATCCCCCCACCCTTCTTGGTGGCTACCCCTTAAATATTGGAAGACTGCTATCATGAAGATCCCATAAGGTCTGTAAAGAGCTTCAAGTATCCAAAGGAAAATGAAACTCCAGTGATGGCTTCTGGGAAACAGAAATAGAATTCATCTGTTCCTTGTAATGGGTTTGGTTTATATGAGTCCAGGAGGCCTGGCTTTCATTACACAGAAGAGCCAGTTTCATGTAGTCATTAAAGGACCTAGGCTACAAACCACCTTGGATGGTGAAAACAAAATACTACAGTAGTTCAGAGGGCGAAAACACTTATTCCACAATAGCAACAATAAAATAATGTCCACCAAAACGCCCCGTGAGAGACCTCCAGGAGAAAAATGTTAACTGTCATCCCTGAAGCCATTTTGGGATCACCTTCAGGGCTGCTCCAGACAGGTCGATTGGAGCTGTGAGAATGTGAGGGGGGGAGGTAGAAATAACTGGAGGGGGGATGTGTAGCCAAAATAACATTTTTTTCCCACGGGAGCCAAGGATGCTCTACCAGGTGGGGCATGGATAAAAGGGGCATGGATAAAAGCCAGCCGGAGTTGGGATTGCGACCTGATTGGGCCATGTGATGGACATGTGACCTAGGGGGAAAGAACTTTGGGGTTTGATTTGGGCAGGGGAAACCTCAGGTTTTTACAAGTTGTGCCAATATGACATTCCTAATGCATTCATACTTTGAGGAAACTCTAGGCCTCAGGGTTTTGATTGCTTTGGATCTGTTACTTGGAACCCTGATGTTAACTTCCTATAATGTTCTTGAGGTAGGGACAAGGAGCTTGTTGATCAGAAACGTCGGCAGTTTGGAGGTTTGAATCCCTAATACTGTGTAACAGAATGAGCTCCCATTACTTGTCCCACCTGCTGCCAACCTAGCAGTTCAATTGCATGTAAAAATGGAACTAGAAAAATAGGAACCCCTTTGGTGGAAAGGTAACAGTGTTGTGTGCACCTTCGGCTTTTAGTCATGCCGGCCACATGACCACAGAGACGTCTTTGGACAGCACTGGCTCTTTGGCTTTGTAACAGAGATGAGCACCACCCCCTAGAGCCGGAAACATCAAGCATGCATGTGCGAGGGAACCTTTACCTTTACCTAAGGTTCTTGACCAAGAGGCACACAGCAGTTTTCTTTATCAGTTCCAGTCCAGCTCCATGATCATAGAAAGAGCCATAGAAAGAATACAATCAAGATCAAGGCAGGTACTAATACCACTCTATAAAGCCTTAGTAAGACCACACCTGGAGTACTGCATCCAGTTTTGTTCACCACATTTCAAAAAAGATGTTGAGACTCTAGAAAAAGTACAGAGAAGAGCAACCAGGATGATTAGGGGACTGAAGACTAAAACATATGAAGAACAGTTACAGGAACTGAGTTGGCTAGTCTAGTAAAGAGAAGGACCAGGGGAGACACCATAGCAGTGTTGCAATATTTGAGGGGCTGCCACAGAGAGGAGGAAGGGGTCAAGCTATTTTCTGAAACACCTATAGGCCAGACAAGAACAATGGATGGAAACTGAACGAGGAGAGATTTAACCTGGAAATAAGGAGAAACTTTCTGACAGAGAGAACAATCAACCCATGGAACAGAAGTTCCCCTCGGAAGTTGTGGGAGCGCCATCACTTGAGACTTTCAAGAAGAGATTGAACTGCTATTTGTCAGAAATGGTGAAGGGTCTCCCGCTTGGGCAGGGGGTTGGACTAGATGACCTACAAGGTGACTTCCAACTCTGTTAATCTGTTATCTGTTAAAGAAAAATTATCCCATACATTAACTTTGGGGAACTAGGAAATCAGCTAACCTAGGAAGAAACTTGCCCCCTAGAACTGTAGGTCCTCCATCACTGAAGTTTGGAAAATTACACTAGCCAACCATTTGATAGGGTTAGTATAAGATTTCCTGCCTTGAGCAGGAGATTGGACTAGAAGACCTCTAAAGTCCCTTCCTCCCCTATGATTCTATGTTCTAAGATATACTGGTGCCACCATAGTGCTGCCAGAATGTTTGAAGCAAAGGCAAGGTTTTACCCCAAGGTTTATCTCCAATGTCACATAAAATATTCTGCACAACATGAGTGGGAGATGCTGTGACTCTTATGTCCATCCTGTGAGCTTTTAAGGGGCATCTGGATGACCACTATGGGGCTCAAAAAAAAACTAGCCTGGGTGGGCTGATAATGTTGCAGTTATCTGGATGTTCTGTTTTTTCTTTGAAGATATTTAGCTTCTCGTCCAAGAAGCTTCTTCAGCTCTGACTGGATGGTGGTGAATGGAAGGTATTCTCAGACTTGGATGGCTGGGAATCTCCATAGACTATTATCTTTACTATTAATGGGTAGCCATGATCATTTCTCTGAAGAGTAAAGAAACTACTATGGAAGAAGTAATATGTCAGTATAACTGTGAATGACTTTTTTAAGGAAAAATATCCTCACCTGGCATGTGCAGGGAGGAAAGAAGGAAAGAAAGAAAGAAAGAAAGAAAGAAAGAAAGAAAGAAAGAAAGAAAGAAAGAAAGAAAGAAAGAAAGAAAGAAAGAGAAAGAAGAAAGTAAGAGAAAGAGAAAGGAAGGAAGGAATGGAATGAAGGGATAGAATGGAATGGAAAGAAGGAAAGGAAAGGAAAGGAAAGGAAAGGAAAGGAAAGGAAAGGAAAGGAAAGGAAAAGAAAGGAAAAGAAAGGTGAGGGACAGAAGAGGAAAGAAAGAAAAAGAAAGAAAAAAGGAAGGAAGGAAGGAAGGAAGGAAGGAAGGAAGGAAGGAAGGAAGAAAGAAAGAAAGAAAGAAAGAAAGAAAGAAAGAAAGAAAGAAAGAAAGAAAGAAAACATGCTCATAAACCATTCATGGAAAGTAAGATTGTAGAGAACATTTTTTTTTTCTGATTTGTAGTAAATTATCCAATTCATTTCTACATTAATGGAACCCTTTCTTGCTGCATTAGTGACCTTGAACACTGGAAAGCTGCAGTTAAGTTTTAAGCTTGTTTTTAAACCAACAAGAAACATGTTGCCTTTGGGGAGGATTTAAATAATGATGAAAACCTATGATGGCCTTTGATGGATTTTTAACATCTTTCTGGCTTAATTCTAAGAAATACTTTATGACATTATTTTTCTAGAGATTTCTCCCCCTTCCATTTTTTAAAAAAATGTACATTAGTTTAAAGGCTCTGATGGACAGGGAAGCAATTTAGGAATACTTTGAATGAAATAGTAAAAAATAACAATAAAATCTGCTTTGAAAGAGAAAGAAAGGGAGGGAACAGAGGACAGAGATACAAGAGGAGAAATATCCCATAGTTTCTTTTTGTAGATGTACTATACAAAATAAACTCTATTGAAGTGCAAAAAATTGCGAGTTTCCCCCCCTGGACAGGATAATTGTTTAAGGACACATAGTCCTTGACTTACAACATTTGTGTAATGACCATCCAAAGTTACAATGGAACTGAAAAAAGTGACTTACAATGGGTCTTTGCACTTACAGCTAATGCAACATCTCCATGGTCACACGATCAAAATTTGGATGATTGGCCAGTAGTAGGACTCAAAAAAAAAATTACTATGGATTCTGTGGGCATGGCTTGGTGGCCGTGACTTGGTGGGCATGGCGGGAGAAGGATACTGCAAAATCCCCATTCTCTCCCCACCCACTAACCTGATTTCCAGCTCTGTTCTTCTGTGCAGGGCAGCAAAAGAAGACCCAGCCAATCAGCTGGGACTCAGGAGGCAGAGAATAGATGGGGGTGGGGCCAATCAGAGGTGGCAAATGCCAGTTCTCCAAACTACTCTGAACTGGTCAGAACCTGTTGAAGACCATCTCTGTCTTGGCAACTGGCATATATTTACAACAGTTGTAATATCCCTGGATCATGTAATGACCATTTGCCCAGCCAGCTTTTGACAGGAAGAAGATGGGGAAATCCAGATTGAATTAATGACTCCATCATTCACTAAACAGCTGCAACAATTTGCTTAACAACTGGGGCAAAATTCATATAATTTGATGGGACTCACTTAATAACTGCCTTGCTTAACAACAGAAATACTGGTTTGGTCACCACGATATAAAAAAGATATTGAGGCTCTGGAAAGAGTGCAGAGAAGAGCCACAAAGATGATTAGGGGGCTGTTGGCTAAAACATATGAAGAATGGTTTCAGGAACTAAATATCTAGATATCTGGTCTAGTGAAAAGAAGGGTTAGGGGTGACATGATAGCAGTGTTCCAATATTTGAGGGACTACCACCAAGAATAGCAGTCAACCTATTTTCCAAAGCACCAGAAGGCAAGACAAGAAGCAATGGTTGGAAAGTAATCAAGGAGAGAAGCAAGCTGGAACTAAGGAGACATTTCCTGACCGTGAGAACAATCAACCAGTGGAACGTCTATGGAGATTCTCAATCATTCAGGTCATGGTTGTGCCAAAGGTGCTTTTTCAAGAGGCAACTGGACTTTCTGGTTTTTCTTTGAAGACGTTTCACTTCTCATCCAAGAAACTTCTTCAGCTCTGAGCTGAAGAAGCTTCTTGGATTAGAAGCAAAATCTCTTCAAAGAAAAACCAGAAAGTCCAACTGCCCCTTCAAAAAAGCACCTTTAGGACAACCAGTGGAACAGCTTGCCTTCAGAAGATGTGGATCAGAGGTGGGATTCAGCAGGTTCTGACCAGTTCTGGAGAACCGGTAGCAGAAATTTTGAGTAATTCGGAGAACCGGCAAATGCCACCTCTGACTGGCCCTGCCCCCATCTCTTCTCTGCCTCCCATTGAGTCCCAGCTGGTTGGCTGGGTCTTCTTTGGTTGCCCTGCATAGGAGAACGGAGCTGGAAGGCAGGTTAGTGGGGTGTGGAGGGAAGGGGGATTTTGCGGTAACTTTCCACCAAGCCACGCCCACCAAGCCACACCACACCCACCAAGCCATGCCCACTGAACCAGTAGTAAAAATTTTTGAATCCTACCACTGATGTGGATGGTCTATTACTGGAGGCGTAAAAAAAATTACCTGACAGACGTTTGTCTGGAATGGTATAAGGTCTCCTACTTCAGCAAGGGATTAGCTAGAAGACTGCAAGGTCCATTCCAACTCTGTTGTTCTGTTTTCAATTGTGGTCTGTAACACTATTTATGTTCTTCTCAGTGGCACAGTATAACCTGTTTGTTCAGCAATACAATGTGATCCTTATAAAAGGCTCTGCCAAGGGCCCCCAAGGGACAGGTGAACTAGTATAGTGGCTCCATTATTATTAACATCCCTTCATCTGCTATTTCTTTCTTGTTTTTATAGCCTTTTTGTCGTTCTTTTTAATGTTTTTTTTAAATAATTAATAGCAATAATGCTTTTAGGAATTTATCGATCATTTTAGCAATGTGGTACGCTGCCCCAGAAGTCACTTGTTTGGTGAGATGAGTGGCTATATAAACAGGACAAATAAATAAATAAAATATCACCTGGTAAGTATTTGTAGATTAGTTTTCAAAGGGACAAGTCCTTTCCTTGGCTTTTTTTGTGTATTGTGTTAGCTGGACAATGGACAATTGAAAATGTAGGTTTGTGCTGATCTGAAGAATGAAGAAATGCAGAATAACAGAATTGGTAGGGACCTTGGAGGTCTTCTAGTCCAACCCTCCACTGAAGGAGGAGAATAACACAGTGAGGTTTTCCTACATACATGCAGCTAATCATATAGAATAGAATGGAATGGAATGGAATGGAATGGAATAGGGAATAGAATAGAATAGGGAATAGGATAGGATAGAACAGAACAGAACAGAACAGAACAGGACAGGACAGAACAGAACAGAACAGAATAGAATAGAATAGAATAGAATAGAATAGAATAGAATTCTTTATTGGCCCAGTGTGATTGGACACACAAGGAATTTGTCTTCAGTGCATATGCTCTCAGTGTACATAAGTAAAAATAAAATACATTCATCAAGAATCATAAGATACACTTAATAATAGTCATGGGTTACTATGCACAATCAAAACATACTGGGAAAAAAATAAAACAATATAAATTGTAAAAATATAAGCAACACGGTTATAGTCATAAGTGGAAAGAGATAGGTACTAGGCAGGATGAGAAGAATAATAGTAATGCAGTCTTATTAAGTAATTTGATAGTGTCGTGGGAGCTTGTTGTTTAACAGAGTGATGGCATTTGGGGGGAAAACTGTCCTTATGTCTAGTTGTTCTGGTGTGCCTTGTAGCATTGTTTTGAGGATAGAAGTTTAAATAATTTATGTCCAAGATGTGAGGAGTCTGTAGATATTTTCACATACCTACAAAATATGAAAATATGTAGATATTTTCAGGATGTGTGGGAGTCTGTAGATATCACGGCTAACAGCAACAAAGAACCTAACAATTTAAATAGATATTTGTGGGAAAGTGTAACTAGTGGCACAGTTTTCAAGTGAATGCAATCTATCCTTCAGTTTATGGGTAAGTAAGATATAATCTGAAGAATAAATGCCAGCAAGGTACTTATTACTATACTATTCAGCAGCTGGGAAACAAAATATTCCACATTCTTGCTGTGTTATTGTAAATTGTAACCTATCACATGGAAAGGGATTCTGATAATAATCCTGAGCGTTGATCTGTTTTAAATCATAGGCATGAGAGAGTATGCATAAATATTCACAGAACTGAAACACACAGATACAGATACGCACATGCTTCACCCACATATACAGATACGCACATGCTTCATGGAATTTCCAAATGAAAATAATAATTCTTATGGATGATTAAGAAGGTCTGAACTATCCACAAAATTATGAAAGGGATCTTAATGCACCATGAGTTATACACAAGCTTTCTTGGGCGCTGAGGAGAAAGATGATGTTGTATCCTAAACTGTTCCCTTCTTAACTATCTCAGTGTCTTCAACAATGACTACAATAAACATGACTACTGGGTTTCTTGGTGAACTATCTCAGCAAAACAAGCCATTATCAAACAGCAGCTGGCTGTGAGTTAGCTGCAGTATTTATCTCCCATTCCAACTGACCTGAGATGCTTTTCTTTTGGAAAACAAGGCTTGTTGGCTTCAAACGGCCCCTCAAAATTATCTGCCCAATTTCCCCAAATGTCTCCAACGGAAAAAGGAAATTCTGCAACCATGCCTTAAGCTTAGCTTTTTCTCCTTGGTGGCGTCGATAGAATTGCTAGTGAAAAATTCCAAATGGGTGGAGGAAAATCGCTTGTGATATCTTCTCCTGAGATGGGATGAAACTGAGGCAAGCTAGTTGCAGGAGATGACCAAGCTAAGCCTGAGGGATGGAACAAACGCATCATCAGTTTGAAATCCCTTGGCACCCTCAAGAGATCTATGTCCAGCCCACCTTAAATTTGATAGACCCTTATCTACCCCCGATTTGCCTTGAACATTAAGAGTTCAGATTCTTGTAAGGTGTGATATCACATGCTACGTGATCTGCATCCTTGCTGATGTTGAAAGAAATATCCATCTGGGTTCAGTTCCATGTGGGAAGAAAGACACTGGAAACATGGAGGCTAATTGGAAGGATGGTTTAATTGTGAAGCAGTGTGGTGGTCTCTCAAAGCAGAACTACCAAGCATGTGTGATTCTGGGTAGCTGACCATATGGAGTTGAGAAAGAGACCCTCTCTTGGTCCTTGCTCTTGAGCTTCCTGTTCCTGTGCAAGAAATGTATTCTATTGGTTGCTGTAGTCAGACTCCCATGTGGGGTCGGTTTGTCTGAATCAAGTCTGAAGCCTGCTGGGTGATGCAAAGAACAGGCTTGTGTCCTGAAAGGGTGTTGGACCATTCCTATTGTGTCTTAATGGCTTTCCTGGTTTGGATCTTGAGTGAGGGCTGATCCTACCATTCTACCTAATTCTACCTTTGTTCAAAATATCCTGTCTTGAATGGACTGCCAAATCTGCATTTCTAAAACTGGCCTCAGTTAAGTATCTGGTTGGGGACAAAGACCCGTGGCTCTGAGTTTCTGTTTCCTTCAAGATTTCCATTTCTCTTTTAGGGGAAATATAATATCCTGCCCTTTTAATTATTTCTCAAAATATTTCATTCTTCTAGGAGAGGGGAGGGTATTAACTTTCTACGCTGGTCTCAGGCAAAAGAAATCAGGAAGCCAGACAATTCCGATGACTGAACTGCATTCAATAAACCTGCAGTCATTGGAATCATCCTACTTTCTGATTTTTTACTCCTGACACCAGCAAGGATGCAGATCACGCAACATGTGAGATATCACCAGGAAGGACAGCAACATTCAAACCTTGCAACCTTGCAAGTGAGGCCCTCCTTGCTTTTCCCATGAACATTTCTCTTCAATTCTCTTCTCATTTTAAAGAAATTTGACCAGGTAGGAAAATGAAGTCAAGAAGAATAATCTGCCTACACATAGTTTTTACTGAGCTGTTGGATAGCTGATTTACAGAATAGATTTTTTTTATATAAAGTCGCTGCATGTGTAGGGATATTGCACTTAAGATATTAGTCCATTTTTTTGCATTAACCATATCAAAGATGTCTTGACTCATTCCTCTAATCTCAGGCTCAAAACTATCCCCTTGAAGTTCTGTACTGTGAATTTTGACTCAGGGGAAGCTTTGTGTAAGAAGTTTTCAACTGTAATTGAGTCATTACATCAACTTCTCTCCCCCGCCCCTCAACTTCCTCCCTCTCTTTCCTTCCTTGAGTGAGTGTTTTGCATAGTGAGAAGATCTCACTGAATACAATGTGTTTACTATAGAAAATCCTAGCTAATGCTATGTGGTGGGTGGTTTATGCAAAGACTATTATGGCGGGGTGTGAAGCCTGGGGATTTTGTTGGCATGGCAATAACAAATGAAATTCAGAATGAGCCAAAATTCAACTGGAACTCTGCTGGTCCATTTACTTCGCAATGCAAGGAATTGAATATATGTAAAGAAGATTGGACATAATTCGGAGCATGCATTCCGACATATGCTTTCGGCTATGCAACAGAATTAGTTGAGAAGAGCTTTCCAACATGTCTAGATGGGGAATAAAAACCACAGGATTTCAGAATAATAGTGTTGGAAGGGATTTTGGAGATCTTCTAGTCCAACGCCCTGCTCAAGAAAGAGACCATATAACATTCCAGACAAATGGTTGTCCAGTCTCTTCTTAAAAGCCTCCAGTGATGGAGCGACCACAATTTCTGGAGGCAAGCTATTCCTCTGATTAATTGTCCTCACTATCAGAAAATTTCTCCTTAGTTCTAGGCTGGATTTCTTCTTGATAAGTTTCCATCCATTACTTCTTATCTAGCCCTCAAGGTATTATCGCATTTTTTTTTTTTTCCCATCCTGATAACATCATAAATTATTTTCAAAAATTCCACATTCAAAACACCAAGCTCAACGTAGGAAAACAGGCCGAGAATGGAAATGATGATGAAAGATTATACAGTTGATGCAATCAGTCTCACCCTAAAGTGACAAAAAAAACCTCATGGCTTCTTCATAGCCATTTAACATGAAGAATTCTTTTCTTTTTTTCTTTTTAAACTTTCCGGTGGATCAACAAAACACCATAGGCACATATTGGGCTTAAATGAAAGTAGTTAGCTTTATTATTATTTTTTCTCTTCTTTCTCTCATCAAAGTTCTTTAAAGGGAGAGTTTAAATGCTAATGTCCAAACATTATCAACCCTCTTTCTTTTTTGCTGAAATATTTTCAACTGAAATAAATGACAAACCATTTCTGTCCTGAGTTCTCACATCTGCTAAACTAATATTGCTTTTCTATATACTCTGACAATTAAGTCAAGGCATTCATATCTAACTATTCTATGGTTTCTGTTCCTGGGGCTTAAACAAGAATTTGTTTGTGAAGGCTTCCCTCTACAACATCAATATTGATTTTTCTTTTGTCTTCTAACAGGACACAGCTAACTTCTATACTCTGGGAGATTTTTAAAAAAAATTCAAGTATATAACATCCAAGGAGATAAACTGTTGAATTTGGCCTCTGTTTAGTGACTATCACAGTCAAGTTAAGAAGGAACAGCACTCTGCAAAAATATAATAAATGCAAAACGTCAAACAAACAGAATAACAGAGTTGGTGCTCAGGAGGGAAACCCTATATCATTCTGGACAAATGGGTGTCCAATCTCTTCTTTAAAAACCTCCCAGTGATGGAGCACCCACAACTTCTAGAGGCAAGTTGTTCCACTCATTAATTGTTCTAGCTGTCAGGAAATTTCTCCTTAGTTCTAGGTTGGATCTCCATTGCTTCTTGTCCTGACTTCAGGTGCTTTGGATAATAGGTTGACCCGGCCTCTTCTTTGTGGCAGGCAGCCCTGTAGATATAGGAATACTGCTACCATGTCACCCCTAGTCCTTCTTTTCACTAGACTAGACTACTCAATTCCAGCAACTATTCTTCATATGTTTTAGCCTACACTCCAGAGGTGATATTCAGCAGGTTCTGACCAGTTCTGGAGAACAGTAGTGGAAATTTTGAGTAGTTCAGAGAACCAGCAAATACCACCTCTGGCTGGAGTTCCTTCCCCTGCCACGCATACAAAGTCACACTCACAAAACCAGTAGTAAAAAAAAAAAAAAAAGGAATCCCAGCACTGCTACACTCCCCTAATCATCTTTGTTGCTCTTCTCTGCACTCTTTCTAGAGTCTCAACATCTTTTTTTTTAATATTGTGGTGACCAACAAAGCTTTTCTTGACCCTCTGCTTTCAGAAAAAAAGATTGTAGGAAATATGTCTTCCTCTTGATTTAATTAATATTTTATTCAAGAAAATGTCATGAAGCAAACCATGACTTGGGTTCTTATATCTTTGTGTTGCTTCTTGGAAGTAGATTCTCCTGGACATATTTCCAAAACAGGCAGATAAGTGGTAGATAAAAATTCCCTTGTATACAGCCTTCGCATATTCTATTAAATAAAAGCAAAATATGAGTGAAAATGCTATTTACCGAGTGTTTGCATTACTGCCTGAACCTATAGTTAGATGCTGCATGAGAAGGAACACTCTTTTAAAATCCAACTGCATATTTTGTATCCAATTAGTAGGTAAAGAGTACCTTTAGATACCCATACATAATTCTAACAATTAGGTATGGGTATTGGGTGCTCTCATTCATCACTCCGTTCTCGTTTAGCATCAAAATAGCTGCCTATCTTAACTGGAAGTTTATATATGCATAAATTGCACATTTATTATGAATGGAACATCCAAAGCAATGGAAATATCAATTAATCATGTAACCATTCAGTTTAATTTCATTTGATCTGCTGCAGAAAACCTATTTTCTTTCAACGTTCATAGAAAGGGATATGGACTGGCAGGATTCCAGGTAATTACTGTAAATGGCACTTGAAACTACATCTCCATGTGTTTGAAACAACTTAATCTTTGCTGTCATAGCATATATGACTCCATGTCACTTTGTTATGGTGTATTCTAGCACTTTTGAAGACTATTCAAAACCTTTATAGTTAGAAACTCATAGATTGTCTTTTGGGTATAAATAATGCATGAATTATATCAGTGAAAGAATCTTCTCTAGGAATATAAATGACCATACAGACTTGAAAAAGAATTGTTTTTAGGCAAGAAAAGCCAAATGCACAAGTATAGAATAAATGGTACCTGTAATAAAAACAAGAGGGATCTTAGACCTAGCAGAGGATCACTTGAATATGAGTCAGCCAAAAGAAGCCAATACAGGCCTTGGCTGCATTAATAGAGGGATAGAATCAAGATCAGGGGAAGTGTTAATACCACTTTATAATGGCTTGGTAAAACCACCCTTGGAATATTGCATGCAGTTTTGATCACCACAATATTAAAAAAAATGTTGAAACTCTACAAGAAGTACAAAGAAAAGTGGCACAGATGACTAAGGGCTGTCAACATATGAAGAACATATAGGGGCTGAAACATATGAAGAACAGTTTCAGGAATTGGATAGTTCTAGTTTAATGAAAAGAAGACAGGGGTGATATGATGGCAGTGTCCCAATATCTCAGGGGCTGCCACAAAGAAGAGGGAGTCAAGCTATTCTCCAAAGCACCCGAGGGCAGAAGAAGAAGCAATGGGTGGAAACTAACCATAGAAAAAAGTAACCTAGGACTAAGGAGAAATTTCCTGACAGTGAGAATGATAAACCAGTGGAACTCCTTGCCTTCAGAAGTTGTGGGTGCTCTTTTAAGAAGAGACTGGGCAGTCATTTGCCTGAAATGGTATAGGGTCTCCTGCTTGAGCAGGGGGTTGGACTAGAAGACCTCCAAGGTCCCTTCCAACTCTGTTATTCTATTGTGTTCAGTTTCCTGTATACTGGAAAACAGAACACATTAGTTTCACCAAGCAAACTATCTTTTTCTTGATTTATTAATATCAATCTAAATCTGTTTTTTTTTAATTAGTGAACTTGGATGGAAGAAGCCTGTCATATGGACCAGCAATAAACTAACTCATCCATCCTCAAATGTCCCCATTATTGCAGGTGTGAAGGAATGTAAGGTACCCAAGTTGCTTAAAGGTCACCTAACAACATTAGTGATAACACACTGATTGTAGCTCAGCCTATTTAGCCACTCAGTCTATTAAAAAAAATGTAGATGAACATTAATAATGTGTAACTAATTTAATGTTAAGGGATTTTTTTCTTTAAAAAAAAACAATGTTGGAGTTCATTGTGATAATTTTATTCATCCAGGTGTCTGGCAGAGGTCTCTGTTTAATTAGGCAGCAAAGGTTTCCCTTAACAATTTCAACAAACCAGGAGATGTTTCCATCTATAATTCATGCTTTATTACAAATATGAGGAAGCGAATCCAATGCAAGAAGTGCTGTCTCAGCTGTGTAAATGCCATTTGTTTTCTGAATATAATAAGTATGCTGTTTACCTGGAGAAGTAACCAAATAGACAGGCCTTCTTTTGCATAAATAATCTGCAGAGGGAGAAAATGGGGGATAAACATAAGGCTTGCTGTGTGATGGTTTTCTTCTAGTGTAAACCATGTATTTCGTGCAAGAATGGTAAGAATTAATGGTAAGAAAAGGATAGATAGTTCTGATATTTACCACATGTGTTTTTATTATCCTGATGTCATTCAGAACATGTCCACATTCATTTCTCTGGGTATTTGGGGGCTGCGGATACATGCAAATTCTTTTAGATATTTTTAATCTTGGAAAATAACTATGCAGCCCTTAGGCACAGTGGATGCTGGGCTTGAGCTGCTTTGTCTAAATTATCCCAAAACTTGAATACTGTTAAGCTGGAAAGAAATTGAAACTCATCAGGTTCAAGGCTGGACATTGTCCCTCAACTTCCATTGGCTTTGAAAAGTGCATCCCATTCCTAGACATGAAATGAAACAAACAAAATGTTTAAAAAGTTATGGTATTTATGTAGTTATTTACCAAGTAGTAAAATATATTTACAACCCACAAGGCATGTCACAACTGTTGAGCACCCCTAATGTTTGGAAATTGAAAGTTGAAAAATCTGACACACCCTACTAGCCAGTTATAATGAAGAAGGAATATCTATCTATCTATCTATCTATCTATCTATCTATCTATCTATCTATCTATCTATCTATCTATCTATCTATCTATCTATCTATCATCTATCTTTCTCCAAATGAGCCAATACGAGATGTGTCCATGTTTAGATATAGTCCTGACCATTGCATATCAAAGAACATACTTCAGAAGAACTGGGTCAATCAACATAAGGGAAAGGGCAATCAACAAGGTTAGCTACAGGGCTAATAGTTGTTCAACAAGGGGAAAATGAGGGAGAGAGAATACAAAATAATAGACAAAATAATAGTCCCCATCAAATAGACCATTCTCAAATAATTTTTCTTCACTACGCCCATTCAAAATTATCATTTTTAAATGGTGCATACCGCACTCTCTCAACCAAGGTTCATATCTTCAATGAACATCGGATTCCACCCCCCCCCCAAAAAAATATATGCACTTATATGAGAAAGGTGTTCCAAATTAGTTTACAGTAGAAGACTAAAATGAGACAAGTTGCGACATGACAAATGACTACTGCATAGTGGAGTGAAGCTGTTATTCCCAGAAGGTCTGCTTATTAATTTATATATATTTTTTTGAAGGTGTCACACCAGGGGTGGTAAATGAATTCTGGTGTTTAGTGACAATGCCTCCTATGTACAAACAAGTTCATTAAAATTGCAGGCGCCTTTAGCTCTCTGTAACAACTTGCCCGAAGGTTAACATTTATTGTTCTGCATTGCCAACATTCAGCTTTTATGGGGCACATTTATATGCTAAATTGCCTATTATGTTAAGTTGTAAGTTTCCATTTAGCAGCATCAGGAATAAGATTTGACTATAAGTGTTTCAATTTTATTAGCTCTCTGTCAATCTTCTTAATAGCTCAAACTTCCTGGGGGCAGACATACCAAAAAACAAAACAAAGAAACTCCCCAAAACCATGTCCTCCTCTCAACTCAAGTCATGTCCCATTCTCAACAAGTGTACTTTCCAAAGGTTGTCTTCTTCTCTTCTTCTCCTCACCCCCAGATTGTAATACAAAGATATTGATTGGTTTGTGATTCTGGTCATTATTGAGAAATCAAAGTACTTCAATGGAACTTTCCCACAAGCAATAGCTAAATGATAACAACACTTAAGCAATTATTGCAGATCAAGCTGTCTAAGTAATGACCACTTCCTCAGTTAACAAGCCCAAAGTAACACAGCTGAAAACACTCCACAATGGGAATCACATACTAATAAAGATAGCTGGCAAATTCTAATAATAGAAATCTTTATTGGCCAAATGTGATTACATACATAGTTTGTCTCTGGTACATAAGCTCTCAGGGTACATACAAGCAACAAGTGATAAATCATGACCATAATCATAAAATACATCCATCATAAATCATAAGATGCGACGCTCAGTGATAGTTGTAGGATACCAAATAAGCAATCAACATAAATCATACTTGGGACCAACCCTTTGAAGGCAAGGTTGCACATACGTGGAAACTCAGCCTTTGAAGGCATATTCTGCCCACAAGTTTTGTTTCAGATTCTTTAGAAGAAATAATTAGAAGTCTGTTCCACCAAACACTGAATTTTATCTGGATTTAGGATGTCGTCATGCACTGTGCTGAACCACCTGTAAATTAATTGTGGCTGTTTTGGAATAAACCACAATTAGATGAGTTTATATTCTCTATTAGATATGAGGTTCATATAACATACTCAACCTGTAACAGATTGCAAGGAAGGTGGGAGAGTAGGAATGAAGGTTAGTCAATCAAGAGATAGGAATGAAATCTGTTGGTAATCTATCTGATGAGTGGCAGTGAAGCCAAGATGATTCATGAACCCAATTGTTACCTTCATAAATTGAATTTTCTCCACTTTTGGAGAAACATCTAAAGGTGTGTCTATTTCACAGATTTCTTCATAATTTGCTGAAGTTATTTTAACATCTCTCCTTGTCCATTGTCTTTGTTTATTTACCAGGGTTGTCCTTAATACAACTGCTACTTGATGCCAACATCTTTGCGGCAGATGTGATGAAACATGACAGACAGAAAGACGAGGCACCAAAAGTTCTTTCATTGTGATAGTGAAATTTAGAAAGTCAGCATATCCTAATCAAAAAGCTATGTTCGAATTTGAGCTTCCTTACATCTTAAAGGTTAGCGAAGGCTGAACTTCATCAAATTCAAGATGACTTTTTCAAAGGTAATAAGTTAATATATAAAGTCACTAACTTGCAGCTGCAAAGACTTGGGAGCAAATGGGAGAAGAATGTTAGCATCTATTTAAATCCCACCCACCCCCAAACCATTTAAAGAAAAGGCTTAGTTAATGCTGACTTTAATCAAAGGTCTTTTGCAAAGAACTTAAAGGTGACAAGTCAGCAAAGGAAAGCTTATTTAAAGACTGTACTTTAGAATTTAAAAGCTAAGAGCCTTAACAAGCATAATCTTCCAAGGAATTATTATAAATTACATTAAAAGTTCAAACCTTGTTTATTAAAGGAAGAATTCAGGAGCCCCTTAAAAGAGGAAGAAGAAGTTATAAAGTTGCATGCAAAAGAAAAGGTAAAAGATACTTCAAGCTAGTTGCCCAGTTTCTAGAGATGCTGTGTGAACACGCAATCCTGGTTCCTTGAGTATATAGAATAGAAATTATGGTGTGGTATTGTTAGCCTGGGTATCAATGGGCAATTCAGATGAGGATATCTATTTTTATAGGATTTGACTTTTTTCTTCTTCTTAAACCTCCCCTTCAATTTGTAAAGCAGGGGGGTGTGCTAATAAAATTACTTGGAAAGGCAGAAGAATATACAAGAAATTCAGTAACAATTTATGGGGATTTGCATATTATTTTGTGGACCTGCAAAGAGGAAATATTTATAAGGGCCCTCAGGTAATGGAAATTAGGTTCCATATGGACAACGGAAATTAGGTTCCATATGGAAAATTGTTGCAATCCTTGGGCCTTTTTGTAAAGTCCCCCATCTCCCCCCCATTTTTAAATTTATTTTCACAACTTGAAGATTCAAGGATCTGGTGCAAAACAATGGAGATTAGCAAGAAGGAAAATATATGTTCAGCTCCCCAATGACCTAAGTGACCCTGAAGAGGTATCCTGTACTCACCTCAACCTGTAGCTGTAGCTGATGCCCTACAAATTGACTTTTCAATAGCAATAGCACTTATAATACTTCACGGTGCTTTACAACCCTCTCTAAGTAGTTTATAGAGTCAGCTGGTTGCCCCCAACAATCTGGGTCCTCATTTTCCCAACCTCAGAAGGATGGAAGGCTGAGTCAGCCTTGAGCTGGGATGGATGGATAGGGAAGGGAAGGGAAGGGAAGGGAAGGAAGGAAAATAGCCATACCACTTAGACTTATATACCACTTCACAGTGCTTTACAGCCTCTCTAAGTGGTCTACAGAGTCAGCCTCTTGTCCCCAACTATCTGAGTCCTCATTTTACTGACCTTGGAAGGAGTCAATAGCAATAACACTTAGAATAGCTGTGTTAATAGCGATAGAAATAGCCCTTAGACTTGTAGGCCACTTCACAATGCTTGACAGCCCCCTCTCTAAGCATTTTACAGAGTCAGCATATTGTCCCCAACAATCTGGGTCCTCATTTTACCCACCTCAGAAGGATGGAAGGCTAAGTTAACCTTGAGCCTGATGAGATTCGAACTGCTGAAATGCTGGCAATCGGGAATCAGCTGGATAAGCCTGCAATATTGCATTCTAACCACTGCATTCTAGTTCTGTAATATAAATTCCTAACTCTTGAGCTAAATACTTAATCCAGTAGAATTCTTGTCACTGGGACAAACAGAGAAATACAGCTAGTCCTCGACTTATAAGAGAGTTTGTCTGGTGATCATTTGAGGTTACAACAGCACTGAAAAAGTAACTTAGGACCATTTTTCACACTTAATTTGCAGCATTCCCATAGTCAAGTGATCAAAATTCACTTTTTGCAACCTTCAAACAAGCAAAGTCAATGGGGAAGAATTCATATTCACATAACAACCATGTTACTAACTTAACAACGGCAGTGATTTACAGTTAAAGATTGTAAAATGGGGCAAAAAAGGTGTGTGAAAATTGGACAAACTTTACTGAACAAATGTCTCCCTTAGGAAGAGAAATTTGGGGCTGTGGTTGTAAATTGAGGACTGCCTGTACAGGGTAGAGCAAATCTTAAATATGCCTTAGATAGATTCATCAGTCTATTTCTCTTGGATCTCACTTGCTCTACTAGCATGTTTCCCTCGGGTTCCTGACAGTGCAATTATTGTGAAATTAAGTCCAAAACATTTCTGTTCCAGGCTGTATTCACTTCTCAATATTCCCCATTAAGAAGCCATTCAGTAACAGATATTGTAGAGAGAAATAAGCTACTACACCTGATTACATTTTACATCTCACCGCAAAGCCATAATCATTTAAAGGAAATGAATTACTCATTGAGGAGACACATCATACACGGAGCGAGATATATTATACGCTGAATTCCATATCTCACTTAGGGCATCCGATAGATCATAGAAGGGTTGGGGGTATTTCACCTGCTGAATGAGATGTATTACCTTGTGGAGCCCAGATCTATCACCTGAATTAGATGCATCACCTTCTG
Organism: Pseudonaja textilis; assembly: GCF_049901715.1. Classification (NCBI taxonomy): domain Eukaryota; kingdom Metazoa; phylum Chordata; class Lepidosauria; order Squamata; family Elapidae; genus Pseudonaja; species Pseudonaja textilis. The sequence continues at coordinate 14,474,210 of NC_142001.1, forward strand.
AACTAGGTCCATCATCGACTGAATTAGATACATCATCTGTTGAATCTAATACATAAGATAATAAATCAAAGACACTACCCATTGATTCAAAGAAACTGAAATGAATCAGATCTCCGGGCACTTACAACATGAATATGACCAGCTTCTGTGAAATATATAAATACATTGGGTACATATATGAAAATGAGAAAGACAGGGAGACAAAGATGCCTATCATTAGAAAGAAAACAGTAATTGAAGCTTTTAAACTTACATAACACTAACATTTATTTTGGATGGATGTCATCTTTTAGAATAGTGTAGAGTTCTCACTGGCTCAAGGTGATCTCAGCCTTCCATCTTTCTGAGATTGTTAAAATGAGGACCCAGATTTTTGGAGGCAGTATGCTGACTCTGTAAACCACTTAGGGCTGTAAAGCACTGTGAAGTGGTATATAAGTCTAAGTACTATTGCTATTGCTCCTTGGATAGACATTTACATTTTCCTGTTGCTTACCACCATTATGTCTGTTGGAACAACGTGCAGTAAATGAGCCTTCACAGTGTAAGATCAGCTCCAACACTGCATAGTCAAACTGCATAGCCAATTGAGATGCTAAAATCTGAAAGTCAACTTTCAAGTCATTTCTGGCAGAGACTAGACCGGAAGACACAACTCTATCTGTGGTAGAACGTAGCCTGGATTTCCAAGAGAGAGGGTTCACATTCCAGAAGGCCAAGAAGCAGTGAAGTTTAGATAGTTTGGGAGACAGAAAATAAAAAAAATGATTCCTCTTTAGCAGTTCTTGGAGTATATCTATAGTGATGCAAATACTTCGCTTTGCTTTCACAAGATTTCTATCTATAGTTGAAGAACAGTAAAATAAACTGATCAGAAGTAATTCCACGTGTTTTCCTTGGTTCTTGGGGCATCGTGGTTCTGTGCAATCAGCCACCTAAAATAGAGTTCCGAACATTTTCCTTGGCAGTGGAATGTTCTTCATAAGTGGATGAATTCTACCCCTCCTTCCCTAACTACAGGCTTACTTTAAGTTTGAGATGCACCTAAGATTCCTAGATAACACTGTGTGTGTTTTACAAGAACTCTTGATGCAGCTCTAAGGTATTTTGCAAATATCGCCACTATATAACAATGCATAAGTCTGACTAAGTATAAATTAAAGAGAATGAAATCAGTTATAATGTTTACTTTGGTCCTCCCAAGTTTTGGAAAGTATCCTCTAATCTTTCCGGTATCTGTTTATGGTGAGATTTTAATTGCACAAACAATATCTTCTCCATTGTCCCAATCACTGCATCACACTGGTTGCATGCTACAGAATTAAGTCATATATGTCAAGTTGGGCCTTTGCCTCTTTCATGATGTCTTTCTTATTCTGAGGGAGAAAAAAAAGTGACCTAGATAAAGAAGTACAATTTCTACAACTCAGTCTTTTGTCTGACTTTGAAAAATATAGCTTGTCTTTTTCTATTGCTGTTCCTGCCTCCCCGCCTTTCTTTTTCGCTCCCCGATCTTGAGGAAAATACATTTACACTTTTTACAATCACAGCCTAGTAAGAGAAACATTGTGTGAATTCTTTTCTTTTGTTCCCTTAATGGAAAACAAATGTGAAGACTTCTTCCCCTTCTCTAAAAGCACGTGAAGTGTTCACATCAAATAATTGCATCAGTTCCACAAATGGAGAGAAGACAGGAGACAAAATGTCTGCCGTTCACGTACAATGGGTGCACGTGAAGGATACAGCTTCAATCAGGACTGAAGAATCTTATTGGATGAGAAGCGAAACATCTTCAAAGAAAGACAAAGGAAGTCCACTTGCCTTTTGAAAAAGCAACTTTGAGACAATCATGACTTGGATGACTGGGAATCTTCATAGACATGCAGCTATTAAGAGCACACAATATTTGCAAATCAAGCGTTAGTTCCATTGGTACCTTTGTGCCACCCTTATGGATAGCTCACAATCTCTCTCTGAATGTTTGGCTTTCATTTAAAAACCAAGCCAAGCCTCTGTATCATAAGATATATTTCAGGAAAAGATGTAAGTAACGTTCTAGTAAAGAGCTCACGGAGAAATAAACCCATTTTATGGGATTTTAGTCAATGATTGTCAAGAAATTAGGATACTTAGGGCACTACATAATGCTTGAATGTGGTGTTTGCAATCTAAGAATGCATTTCTATTTAAAGTAGCTGCATCTTCTGAAATCTTGTTCTGGATGTTGAAATGGGCAGCATATAAATTTAATAAATGAATAAAATAATCTTAATGCTAAACTAATCACAAAGACTATAGCTAGTTCTCTGTAATTATGTTTGGATGCAACACTACTTCATAGTGGTGGTGCAGTGGTTAGAATGCAGTATTGAAGGCTAATTCAGCTCACTGCCAGGAGTTCAAATCTCATCATCTCAAGGTGGGCTGAACCTTTCATCCTTCAAAGGTAGATAAAATGAGGATCCAGATTGTTGGGTACAATATGCTGACTCTAAACCACTTAGAGAGGGCTGTGAAGCACTGTGAGGTGATATATAAGTCTAGATACTAGTGCTATTGCCATATTTTTGGTGGTCCTAGTAGAAATATTGTCTATAATATGGATTTAGTGGGAGAGCAAAGCAATTATGCTGTGCTAAAATCTTCAAATTCTATCCTGTTTGTTTTATTACTTGGAAAACCAGATTATACAGTCACAGAATGTATGAATGGATGCCATCTTAAAGATTCCTCTAGTCCATGGGTATCAAACTGGTGGCCCATGAGCCAGATGTGTCATGTTCAGACCATGCCCATCCCAATTCCTCAAAGGCAAAAAATATCATGATACATCATGTGACATCATGTGGCACAACCGAGTTTGACACCCGTGCTCTCGTCCAACCCCTTACTCAATTCAGGAGGTTCTCCAGCTTGGAGAATTTCCTAACTGTTGTAGAGAGAATCAACCCTCATAATGTCTTGTAATTCATCCTTCTGTTCAAACGAAATTTCCTTTCTTTGTACTACAATCTGTTCTACAAAAGGCTATCCAGTTTTAGCCAGATGTAGAGGTAGCAGGTTTAGAAGCAGCTGATTCTATCAGGCCCCAAACTCAGAATGACACATGACAGATTTCCCAAATTTGAGTTCATTATTGTTTCACACTCATAGACATTTTTTTTTTTTTTACCAGACTGAGTACTCTAATCTGTTCCTATATACAACATGGACTATTAGGGAGAATCTGTCTTCACCTTCTTTCTTTCACATGTAATATCTGAGCTCAGTTGCCTCTAATGCCTCTGCTTCCTCATTCAATTCACATATTTTTATTTCTTGAAGGTGACAGCAATTTAAGGATTGTAAACTTCTCTTTTGTAATCCAGGCTTCCCTGGATTCTTCCATTATTCTTTACTGTGCTTGATTTCCAGATGCCTTATCATTGCAACATTCTCTCCTGAACCGACTGCAACTTCTCCATTTTCATTTTAAAATGAAAATGCCCAGGATTGGATTCAATTGGTGCAAAGGACAAGAAAAATGTTACCTTCCATCATCAGTTAATGGAGTCCAAGTCAACATTAGGCATTTAAACTGTTGTATGGAAGCCACATTCTGGTTCCGATAAAATTCCGAATGTTTTTGGAGAGGAAATTTCAAAGGCTTGCATTAGTCAAGCTAAATGTAGACCCACCCACCCTAAGCCTAACTTAGATATGGCTAAATTAAATCTTATTTATTTCAGCGTGTTTGGATTTAACCACGGTTAAACTTGGATCCAGCTATATCCACTTCAAAGTTCTTCTTTGCATCAAACTTTTGCATGGACACTGAAAAGTCCCTTTGTTCAACCAGCTCATACTTCAGATGAGCAGCTCCAGTTAAGCAGAGCTAATTGCTTAAATTGAGCTCCTCAAATTTCAGGCACTGAGTTCCTTAAATCTATATTGACAGATTCCTGCTGAACCACACTGTAGACCCAACTGAGTATGTTGCTGGTGGTTTAAGAAGAGAAAAGAAGAAACTTTCTCTGTCCATCCTGTAAATGGAGAAGTGTACATTTGACAATCCTTTCAAGACAGGTCTTTGTTCTCACACAATGCCATTTTTCTTCACATGTGTTTATTCAAGCAGTATTAATTATAGTAGATAAAACTAAATACAATAAAGGAGAGATTTCCACTTGGAAGCATGGCAATTACAGGCATGAATTAGTTTTTAAATATCAAAGTACGAAAATATTTTAGGATGATTGTGCACCCGGTCCCGGAGTTCTTCAAACTTCTTGGAGCTATTTGGATGCCCCTGTTGATGTAACAATGGGAGGATGAGGAAGATAATGTTTCATTCTAGTTTTATGCTTTTTCTTCCTCTTCTTTAAACCTGCTTCACTTTAATAACGGGCAGTGAAAAGAGAAAATTAAATGGTTCAAAAGATTACTTTTGATTACTATGTTTCTTATATCATGTTTGTGATTTGGTGAGTGAGATTCACACATCACCCTGATTTGATTTGTTTAGCTTGGCTCAATGTAATGTGTGATTTCAACTCTGGCAGTCAGGAAGTATTATATATGAATAAAATCATTATATGTTACTCAAGTTGCATAGGTTATTTTTTTTAAAAAAGAAGCTTAGGTGAGGAAAGTGTACATGCCAAATGATGCATGACGTTACAAAAAAAAGTTCATAATTTTTTCCTTGCATAATGAAATACAACAATTGGCCTAGAGTGTAAGCCTAGAATTTTATTTTATACATACTTTTTTGAAAACTAGGAATGTTTGTTTTTATTTTCCTTTCCATTTTGAAATATATTACCCAAATAACAGTGCTGTTCTGAAATTTGGAAATCCGATGGGAATGATTTTGAGTTGTCAACATTTCAGAAAATATATAGAACGGTATCTGGGCAATATTTTTCCCCATAGATCTGTAAACTATGAAAACTCTATAACTTAATCTGACAGCATCTTTAAAATGTATGTACAAAGGTTTTCTTGTTTGCAACACCCATCTATTAGTTGGCACAGGTATTTCTTGAAACTTTTGATGTTGGAATAAAAGAATTAACAAATAAATCAAGAAGCAGACCTGCATGCAAAGAGAGGAGTTTGTAATGATCAAATATCTCCAATAAGATGAATGGATAAGTCATTATATCAACATTCATAGCAGATCCCAAAGTGTATTTTCCAAGGAAGAAAGAAAAAAGAAAGAAAGAAGAAAGGAAAGGAAGGAAGGAAGGAAGAAGTAAGAAAGAAGAAAGGAAGAAAGGAAGAAAGGAAGAAAAGAAGAAAGAAAGAGGAAAGGAAAGGAAAGGAAAGGAAAGGAAAGGAAGGAAGGAAGGAAGGAAGGAAGGAAGGAAGGAAGGAAGGAAGGAAGGAAGGAAGGAAGGAAGGAAGGAAGGAAAAAGAAAGAAAGAACTAACTCGGTTTTTCTTAGGCTACAACATGGAAATTAAATGTTAGTGAGGCTGAAAAATGGGATCAGAGAATGTGAAGATTAATGCTATGAACCAGAATCAACTGTATATAGTTTTTATTGTCAGGCTATTTACAGCTAAAAGAGGCCACCTAGAAAATAACTCAAGGCAAAATAATATACACATCAACTGGGTTGTTTAAAATGTAGGGTGCACAATATCTGAAGTTGCAAATTTAACACCAAATTTACTAGTATTGTAAAAGAGGTTACACAATGATAAATAACTCATTAATCTGAGACATCTGAAAAATCTCCTGAGCCAAAGAGAGAGAGAGAGAAAGTGAGAGAGACATCATATTGGAAATGTGTAGAAGGGCAATAGAAATAAGACTTTGACTAGGCCATTCTAGACCACCAGAACTTTAAAATAATATTTTTAAAGGCTTACGTACGAAGTTCAGACAGGACTCTTCAATCCAACATTGTCTTTTCTGTCACAAATACCTAGAACCTTGGCTAGTCAACAAAGCACACCGCGATTGCATCTCCTCAATCATCATCATCTTTTAATGACCCCATAATCCCTTGTGGAGTGGAGTCTGGGCAATTGAATGGAGCTAGCAGTTTGTTTAATGGCCTGTTGCCAATGTGGAGTTTTGTTCAACAGATTATATTCTCATTGTGCCTAGAGAGAGAAATATCTGCCTCTACTTAGGATTGAACTCACAGCCTCCTGATTGTGAGGCGAGAGCTCCACTTCTAGGCCACCGCACCATTCCCTTGGGTCTTCTCAATGAACTGTGCAAAATGTAGCTCAGTGCAGAACTTGAGTCTTGAGAACATCTGGGAACCAAAGGTGACACTGGTAGCTGTTGTTTTGCTCTGCACATGCCCAAAACTTCCCATTTAATACATAAACAAGTTTTAAGCTGAGCATATGTGGCATGGAATCTAGCAGTTATATAGAGAGGTGCTTGAAGATATGTAAGAGTCATGGGTTGTAAATTTCCCGCCCTCTTCCTTCTCTAAGAAGATCTCCATCTTATCCCAAAAACAATCTTTTGGGGTATAATGTAAGATCAAAAAGATGCTACTCCTATGTCTGTTTATTCTCCACAAGTTCAGAACAGATAGACAAAAGATAAACAGAACAGAATAACACAGTTGGAAGGAACCTTGGAGGTCTTCTAGTCCACCGCCCTGTGCAGGCAGGAAAGCCTATATCATTTCAGGCAAATGGTTGTTCAATCTCTTCTTAAAAGCCTCCAGTGTTGCAGCACTCACAACTTAATTTGTCATTCCACTGATCAATTGCTGTCACTGTTAGGAAATTTATCCTTAGTTCTAGGTTGAGTCTCTCCTTGATTAGTTTCCATCCATTGCTTCTTGTCCTGCCCTTCTGGTGCTTTGGAACATAGGTTGATTTCTTCTTTGTGGCAGCCCCTCAAATATGACATGCTATCATGTCACCCCAGTCCTTCTCTTCATTAAAGTAGACATACCCAGTTGGCATATCCAAGGTTGCTTCCTGTCATGCCCTTGGTGGAGACTGACTCTGAGGGAGAGGAGGAACAGCCAACAGGAAGTGAAAGTGTGGCTCCAGAGGTTGTGGAGGAGGCTGGGGAAGGGCAGAGGCCGGCTGGGCAGTCAGAAGGGGACCCAGGCCCATCCTCTCTCCAACCTACGGCATGCAGAGAGGAGAGGATAAGGGAGATACATGGTCTACTTGGGAGGAGAGGGCCTTAATCCTCTTCATGGGCTGCAGTTGTGACAACTGAATAAGAGGACGGACATGCATACAGGCGAGTGTTGGAAACAAAGCATGGAAATATCTCTAGTTTATGGTTCCTCTCTGAGTTTGTCATCCTTCCCAGTGTGTGTTCTGTTATCTGTGGACGTCCTCCAGCCCTTATCTCGCCTGGTTTGTCTTGTTTTTTCCCTCCTTCTTGTGACTGCTTGTGTGGGAGGTTTTTTTTTTTTTTTTTGTCTTCCATCAAGGATATTTGGATCTTGGAAACAAAGTGAAGGAATAAAAGAGACTTCACTGGGTGTTTGTGACTGTGTTTATTTTGTATCCCCACCCTGGGTCATCACACTTCCTGTGACCAAGTTATGGACAAAATTTGCAGGTTGCACCCTTGTCTTTCTGAGATGCTGAAGCAAGAAACAGGCTGGTTCATAGAAGTGGCTTTTTCCTGATCATCCTACTTTGAGTGAAAGGTTTTAATTCTCCTTTAAAACCAAGCAAAGCATGTCACAAGCCAGTATTCAACACTGTGATGTGTTTTACACGTGAGCTTGGCTTTTAATTTTATTGATTGCATCGGCAAACAGGCGGCTTTGCGTTTTCTCTAATAAATTGGTTTGTTAATTAAACACATTGATATACTTAAGTTTACCAATCAATGCTGGTATTAAATACATGAGTTTTTGATGGTGGCTTAATTAGCGTGTGTATGAAATTCATCGATTCATGATTAGAGTATATTGCTTTGCATTTGGGGTTGAGCCTTGTTTATCCTGAGCACAGTCTGCTCTGATTAGTGTTTGCTGGCATTTGGAACAGATGAGGTAAATGCATATACTGCAAGTTCTGTTCCTTGTATGGTATAATACACTCACCATAATTTGCCCCAGAGAATGCTTGAATTAAGCATGTCGGAATTGCATAAAATAAACATTTACATTGTGCCACATGTAAATTGCTTTGTTGCATCACTGTTAAAGTTTAAAAGGAGAATCGAGTATAACATCATTCTGTCAGGATGTCAATTCAGCACCGTGTAATTAGACTGGCTACCATTCATACTGTAATCATTCTTTAGCTCCACGTTCAACATTATTAAGGGATCATAAAAGCTGGATTTGCTGATTTTTGACATAAGGTAGTGTTATCTTTTTAGGAGCTGATGTGCTTTGCATGGAGTTTTGGTGTGGTTTTAGTTAAATCTTCCTTCCTTCCTTCCTTCCTTCCTTCCTTCCTTCCTTCCTTCCTTCCTTCCTTCCTTCCTTCCTTCCTTCCTCCGTCCCTCCCTCCCTCCATCTATTTTCCTTCCTTCCTCCCATTTCCTTCCTTCCTCCCATCTCCTTCCTTCCCCCTTCCTTCCTCCCACCTCCTTCCTTCCTTCCTTCCTTCCTTCCTTCCTTCCTTCCTTCCTTCCTTCCTTCCTTCCTTCCTTCCTTCCTTCTGCTACCAACAGGAAAATCTCCTTTTTATCTCCTTTCACTGTTGCTTAGAAACCTCTGTCTGATTTCTCCTGCATCCCTTTCTTAAATGTAAGCTAATAGCTCATTCTGTGGTTTGCTTTATTGTGATGCATACCTTTTTAGGTGAATACAAGCTAGCTTGTACCATGAAAGGGTGAAGGGGGGATTACCTTAGAGTGGAGCTCTTAGATCAGAATCTCTTGAAATGCAATATTTGTGGTAGAGTTGGGCTTTCAGTGAAGGCAGGTTTTTTTTAGGATCAAATGGGCACTGGGAAAATATTTTTTTAACAATTCACTGAACTAACATAGGTCTAAATTATGCATGATTTGAAGCCTTGTTCATTAGATGCATGACACTTTGGAGGGATTAGTTACATTTTATTAATGCTGAACATTGTAAATCCATTTCTGGTACAAACGATTCAGGCCTTTTCTAACCTCCTTCACCATGAATTCAAAAGAAGATGGCAAGAAGCTAAACCAGAGAATGATCACATCCATGCAGGGGTGGGATTCAAATTATTTAACAACAGGTTCTATGGGTGTGTCTAAGTTGGTGGGCAAGTTTTGGTGGTCATGTTTTTGGCTGGGCATGGCCAACTCAATATCACTCACATCGAGGTACGCATCTCTCGCCTGGCGTCTCATGACTGTGGGGGTGCTTCAACAGTCGTAAATGTGAAAAATGGTCATAAGTCACTTTTTTCAGTGCCGTTGTAACTTTGAATGGTCACTCCACACAAACAAAGTACCAGCAAAGGAGGGGAAAAAAACTTCAGAGAAGTTCCTGAGACAGGAAGTCCAGTCCTGCCAAGAAGGTAATAAGGGTTAATGGAGAAGCAGTTTCTGTAAGCAACACCAGAATGTTTCCTTCCTGCCTTCCTTACAGGATTAGACCAGTAATTTCTTCTAACAACTGGTTCTCTGAACTGCTCAGAATGTTAACCACTGGTTCTAGCAATTAGGTGCAAACTGATAGAATCCCACACCTGCATCCACATGGAAGAAGAAGCTGGTATTTTTCATGAAATGCCATCTTAGAATAGAATAGAATGAATGAGCTAGAAGGGACCTTGGAGGTCTTCTAGTCTAGCCCTCTGCTCAAGCAGGAGATTTCTGGAGGCAAGCTGTTCCACTGGTTAATTGTCCTCACTGTTAGAAAGTTTTTCCTTAATTCTGGATTGCTTCTTTTTTTTTATTAGTTTCCACCCATTGTTTCTTGTCCTGCCCTCCAGTGCTTTAGAGAATAATTTGACCCCCTCTTCTTTGTGGCAGCCCCTCAAATACTTGAATGCTGCTATCATGTCACTCCTAATTCTTCTTTTCCTTAGACTAGACCAACCCAAATCCTACAACTGTTCTTCATATGTTTTAGTCTCCAGGCCTTTGATCATCTTAGTCGTTCTTCTCTGAACTTTTTCAAAATTGCTGTGCTCTTTCAGGAATTTCTTTATTTGCTTAGAGGTAACTGCACAAACTCAGAGAAAATAATTAGGACTAGAAAAAAGTGCAAAGTTTCAGCAGTTTGCAAATTTGAAGGAGAGTAATGAGGTCTCCAACATGATCAATATTATTATGTACACCATGTCTTGCTCGAGCGAAACTTGAAAAGACCTCATATTTGAATGTAAAATTGACTCGTTAGTGCCCACAGGGTGGATGGAAATACATCTACACCTCATCTACTTTGCTGATCGTATTTTTACCTACCTGCTTTGCAAGCTCAACAGAAAGAAAACTCATTCACAAGCTTTTCACATCTTTTCTCATTCTCTCAGTTGTGCTGCTTGTCAACTCTGAAGCTGACCTGACTGAGGTCATTTTGAGGCTTCAGGGCTGCCACAACTGGTGCTAAGGAATAGGGGAGGGGGGAATAGAGATAGCTGGGGTTTATAGCCAAAGCAAAATACTTTCTCTTGAGAACCAAGGTCATTCCAGCAGGTGCTCAGAAGGAGGGTGCTAAGGTCACCTAGCAACTGGACTGTATCCTGATTGGACAATGTGGCCCAATTGTTTTGAGAAAGTGAAAAACTTCTACTTTTAATTAGGTGAAAACCAAGGGAACATTTAGAGGTGGTTTTCACCAGCCCATGCCAATATGGCATTATCCAATAAAGCTATTCTTTGAGGAATCTACCTGCCTCAGAGTTTTGCTTGCTGTGGATATGTTACAGATAACAGATAATCAGAGTTGGAAGAGAACTTGAAGGTCATCTAGTCTGACCCCTCCACCCAAGCAGGAGAGCCTACAGTACTTGGAATTCTGACACTGCTTTTACTTTTCTTATCCTTAAAAATCTACACAGCGTGATTCCAGAATAACCCTAAGAATCCAACTATCCAAAAGATGTCACACGGTTAACTCAAAACAGCTCCATTCGTTATATAGTAAAGAAATATTGATCTTAGATATTTTAAAAATGTTGTTGCTTTCAGCAACGAAGCGCAGGAAAGGACACCTAGTAGAAAATGAAGATTCATGCACAAGTTAAAATTCAATCCTAGGGAGATGGGAGTGGGGGAGTGGGAAGACACATGACTGAGCATACAATGCAGATGAGTTGAGGGTAAAGATCCCATATCTTTCTCTTAGATGCAAGCACTGAAGCAAAGATTTGATGGGATGCAATCAACCAATGGCCTGTAGACAAAGGATTTGTTCCAGAGATGATTATAGCAGACAGGTTGCTCATCTTCCCAGAGTGTCTGGAAATTATAATTCTAAGTGCTAGGCTTTAAAATACAGAAATACCTCCCAGAGTTGCTTAACGTTTAGAATTGCATGAAATCACACAGAACATTGTGGTGTTGGGTATTAATGTGCAAAAAAGTATACACCCGTGTAACTCGTCCTTTTTAAAAAAAATATATCTGCTTGGAGTTTGGAAAAAAAAAACAATGCAGCCTGATTGCCAATTTTGAAATGACGTCTCCCACAAAACAAAATTTCAGGGATAGTTAAGTCATTTGGTCACTTTAATTCAGCCGCTAACTAGCAAAACCAAAGAATTGCAATGGAGGGAAGTACAACAAGCTACAGAATTGTCTAAGTCAGGGGTGTCAAACACAAGGCCCCTGGGCTGGATTCGACCCATGATGTGGTTGGATCTGACCTGTGGGGCTGTCCTGGAAAATGTAAGGGGCTGGCCAGCATGCTTCGGCTGGTCTACTCAATGCAAAGAGGAAACATCTGGCCAGCATGGCTTTGGCCCAGTCTACTCAATGCACAGAGGAAACATCTGGTCCGCATGGCTTTGGCCCAGTCTACTCAATGCACAGAGGAAACATCTGGCCAGCATGGCTTTGGCTCAGTCTACTCAATGCACAGAGGAAAAATACCAGTAGTTTGGGGAGTGACATCCAGTTGGCCATGCCCCCTTGCCCCCCCAAGATCAACCACAGCCCTGATGTGGCACTCAATGAAATTTGATACCCCAGGTCTAAGCTAATGTTTAAACATTTGGGATGTAAAAATTAATATGGTAAAGAAAGATACAATTTATATAAGGCCAACTAAGGAATTGTTTAAAGAAACAGAATGGAAAAAAAAGATAGCTACAATTTCAACCCTGTCTACAGAAAAAGTTTAATCTTTGCTATCTTTAGCAAAGTGGCAAGGATTCCCCCCATCCTCAATAGTGTACGGTGCATGGAAACAGTAGAACAACTAGATTTGGCTGGTCTTCAGGACTAGTTTTAAAGGTCTGTATACAATTTAAAATTGACCTTCAAAAATAAATGTTACAATAAATGTCTTTTTGCAGCTTTTTAAAGCTGCGGTATTTTTCCTCAGATTTGCACAGCTGCTTAAACCTGGGAACAGATGCAGCTGACCAATAGTTCAATGTCCATTTGTGGAATCTAATCTAAAGCATTCAATTGCCCTAGTTTATTCTTTTAGAACCTGAAGGAAGAAGTCCAAAGCAGAAGAAAGAGAAGAAATACTATGCATGTCATGCTAAGTGGAAGCAATTTCTTCCACTTCTCAGGCACAATTTTTCTGGAAGAAATTATTTTTCAAATGTCATTTAAAGGAGAAGAAAAATGGATGCAATTCATTTAGTGATCCTTTTGTATGTGTACTTATTTCAAGAGAAATTCATTCCTTCATGCTTTCTATTTTCTTGCCCTCTTCAACAATGTGTCTAATTTCCTTATTCCCCAGTAGAACATACCTTCTCAATGGAAGACTCCCCTAGGCATTTTTACTTGCTACTCTTATTGTTAAGGGGGGACTCCTGCTGCCCTTGAAAAGTCATTGGAGTAATTTTGAGAAATCTGGAAGGGAAAAAACAAACAAATGAAAGATTCTTAAATTCCTAGTAACTCTAATAGGAAAGGTCTGGCATGAATGATAGGATAGGATAGGATAGGATAGGATAGGATAAAATTAGGAGAGGAGAGGAGAGGAGAGGAGAAGAGAAGAGAAGAGAAGAGAAGAGAAGAGAAGAGAAGAGAAGAGAAGAGAAGAGAAGAGAAGAGAAGAGGAGAAGAGAAGAGAAGAGAAGAGAATAGAATAGAATAGAATAGAATAGAATAGAATAGAATAGAATAGAATAGAATAGAATAGAATAGAACAGCTTTATTGGCCAAGTGCGATTGGACACACAAGGAATGATCATAAGATGGAAAAGAGCCCGGGTTTTATTTCATTAAAAAATACCTAATTCCCATTTTTGAATGTCCGGTTATCATGTATTGCAGTTACTATAGTAATGCATTTGATGAAATTTTATTGCATTTCATGTCCTTTTAAAACTATGAATAAAATATAGGTATGTGTATTTTATTTTAAGAGCTGCTCTAATGCCACAATGGTTAGAATGCAATATTGCAGGCTAACTGTGTCCGCTGTCAGGAGCTCAATCCTAACAGATTCAATAGGCTGACTCTATAAACCGCTTAGAAAGGGCTGCAAAGCACCTTGAAGTGGTGTATAAGTCTAAGTGCTATTAATATGGTGTTCTGGCCTAAAAGCCATCATGAACATCTGTCAATGTTCATTCTGAGGAGTTAGAAACAGTGGTGGTAATTGCACCAGTTCGGCCTTGTTCTGGTGTACTGGTAGCGCCGAAGATCAGTGGAGACGGAACCGGTTCTCTCTGAGGAGCTGCTGTTGGGCCCAACCACCTGCCTGGGCTCCCGTTATTCTCTGCTTTTGAAGTGCAGCTGCTTTGCACGACATGGCAGTTCGCCGCACATGAGTTGTTGAACCTACAGGGAGAGTGCAGGATTACAGTAGGTGAATAGGAAAGCCTCTGCACGTACACAAAGTGAGTGCATGTGCATGCAAAGTGTGTGCGTGCAAAGCACATCCACAGAGTGACACCCACTGAACTAGTGGTAAACTACTTTGAAACCCCACCACTGCTTAGAAAGATCTTAGGGCAGAGCTACCCTATTGGGAAAGCAGCAAAACCCTTGACATTCCTTGGCATTATGCACCAGTCTAGAAAATTTACCTCACAAAGCTGGGAATGTTGGACCTGGTTTTGAAGGGAGGATAGCTTTTCTTGTCACAAAAGAGCCAAGCCTGACTTTGCCATAGAAAAGAGTGCTCAGCTAGGGCTACAAATAGCATAATTAGTAACTGAATAGTCATCAAGGACGTTAGCTTAGCAGTAAATCATGGCAGAATGTAATTATTATTTGCAAACAAAAGCTTTACAGTTGTCTCTGTATGTGTTGGGAAGAAATCCTCTGTGCAGAAAAGAACCTGACTCTAATAAGGTTAAAAAATGGTTTATTGCTAGTTTATTTGTTTGGCCTTGAAACTGTGTGATGTTGACAAATTTATTCCAAAAAGCAGCAGATGGAATTCATTGAAATGAATCTTTCAGAGCATTTGAAAAAGGAAAGGCAAAACGCTTTCCAGTTCCCTAGGTCTAATTGTATCTCTCTTGAAATAAGGTTGTGTGTTATATATTTGGGCATGTTCTCCACAGTCCTACAACTTGTATCTTGAATAATATGCAAAAGACATACAGATAGATGGAACCAGCTTCTAAATTTCCCTGGAGCTTTGAAATACTTTTTTCTCCCTCTTCTAGTTTGTTCCACTTGGTAGATCATGTCTGTTTTTGGTTTTCTTGAATTTTTTTTTTACGCAATTTATGATCTTCCTCTGTAGAATCATGTGGTTGTAAAATTGGGCCAAAAGAACTAGCTAATTCCCTTCCTCCTCATAGAACAGAGAATTAATTCTGAACTTTTTCAATGAATAGAATGTGGGTAAGAACTCAACTGATCTGAAATGGAAAGGAGAAACCCAATCTTAGAAACCTAGAATACCGCATCTAGTTTTGGTCACCACACTATAAAAAAAGATGTTGAGATTCTAGAAAAAGTGCAGAGAAGAGCAACCAAGATGATAAGAGGACTGGAGGCTAAAGCATATAAAGAACAGTTACAGGAACTGGGCATGGCTGGTCTAGGGCAGAGAAGGACTAGGGGAGACATATCCCAATATTTGAGGGGCTGCCATAGAGAGGAGGCGGCGGTCAAGTTATTTTCCGAAGCACCTGAAGGAATAATGGATGGAAACTGAAAAAGGAGAGATTCAACCTGGAAATAAGGAGAAATTTTCTGACAGTGAGAACAATCAACCAATGGAATAGAAGTTGCCTTTGAAAGTTGTGGGAGCTTCATCACTGGAGGCTTTCAAAAAGAGATTGGACTGCCATTTGTCAGAAATGCCGTAGGGTCTCCTGTTTGGGTGGGGGGGTTGGACTAGATGATCGACAAGGTCTCATCCAACTCTGTTAATACAATCTAATCTTTATTTATTTTGAGAAGTATTAAGAATGTCCCACAAAAGGACGGAGAAATAAAAGTTTTGTTTAAGGAAAAAACATATATGACTGTAATCTATTAACTGTATGGTTTTATTATGATACTACCATTCACATATATGGAAGTGTATGTAGGGGTGTGTTGTCTGTCTATGTGGGCACATGAGTGCGAGCAATACCAATACCACTAAACTAAACCAAAAAAACAGTGAATATGATACTGCCTTTCTCAAGAACGGAGCTACTCATTGTTTCCCTGGCATTTGCAAGTAGCCCTTGACTTCATTTAGTGACCATTTGAAGTTATGACAACATTGAAACAAGTGATTTATGATCAATTTTCACACGAACATTGTAGTAGCCCCATGGCAATCAAAATGTGGACCCTTGGTAACTGGCATGTTGGCCGCTGGCCTCTCCAGCACCCAATCAGAGGAGGAGAAGGAGGCATGGGAGATAGGGTCAGCATCAAGGCAACCTGAGAGCTCTGAGGTGGGGAGAGGGAATGGATCTGGCAGAGAGAGAGAGAGGCGGAGCCTGAGCCATCCCTCAGCCCTCAGATGGAGAGTCAGGTCTGGAGGTGGCTGATGAGGAAGAAGAGGAACAGCTGGGTCCAGTGCCTGATGCTTGGTTGTGTGGAACTCAGAGGAGAGGAGAGCAGTGGAAATCTATGATCTGGTCCTTGGGATGGAAGAGCCACCACTGATAGCATGTTATCCCTGGGGATAAAATGCAGGAGGCAGAGATGAATAGATGTGGCAGACAACTATTCATCTTCTGGATGGATGGACTTGTTAGCCTGCAATGAGAGAGGAACTTTTTTTGCCGGGGATGCTGGCACTCCTAATAAAAGAATATTTGAGTTAACTTCAGAGGGTTTGTCGTGTTTGGAGAGCTGGGTCAGAACACATGTATTTATAACATTTGCACTATATTTTGTGAAACCACTATATTTGGTCATATTTTGTGAACTTCTGAGAACTAAAGTCAAATAGAGAATGAACAACCACATTGCTAACTTAGCAACTGCAGCAATTCTGGCAACAACTGTGGCAAGAAAGGTTATAAAATGGTGCAAAATTCACTTAACAACCAGCTTGCTTAGCAATGAAAATTTTGGGCTCGATTATGGCCAGAAGTCAAGGAATACCCATATTTAAGCAAGTTTTCACATTCATTTAAAAACCTGAACCCACAAAAAGAATCGAAGTTTCATGTTTAAGCTCTGCTTTCCAGAATCAATAAGCACATTCATGAAAACTCTGCTTATGTTTAAAAAGAAAGAAAGATGTAAAACGGACATCTTTTAACAATGTTAAATAATCTAGTAAAAATTATACAGATTATAAAATTAAAGAATCTGAGTTCAGAACAGCAACAAAACAGCAACAAAACAAAGGCATGCTATGTTTTTCCTGCTCTTTCCAAGAAACCTTCAGGACTACACAGGGCAGCTTCAAATAAATGCTAAATAAAAATCTGGATCCAGTTTTCTTTTATTTCTGTGTCCTTCCTCACCCGGGCTGTGAAATTGCTTTGAAATCTGCCCCTCTGCAGCACTGCTCTGAAAAGATGCCAAGGAACAGCGAAGAAGATTTGAAATACTTTCTAGGGGAAATAAAAATTTGTCAGGTCTTCAAACATCATTGGCCTGTCATAAAAAGACTCTTGTCTGGAAAAGAAAGAAAGAGAAGCAGATTTTTTTTAATAGGTTCATTTTCCTCTCCTTTATTTTTTCCATAGCCAAAAAAAAAAGTTGCTTGTTTTCTTTATGAATTCCCATCCAACTTTGGTGGAGTGTAACCCTTTTTGCATTTTACCTTTATTTTATGTCACAGTGATGAAGGCTGGAGAATATTTAAAAAGGAAATCAACTGCTGAGTACATCATCATAATCTGACAGAGGCAACAGGGAAAAAAAAGAGGAGGGGGATTGAGTTTATGATTTATTAACGCAGTAGAGACATTGAAGTAGGCTGTCAAACACCTGCCCAAAACATTGTTAGCAAATTAAAAGACAGTTGTTTGAAATTGTCTACTTTGGTTTGGTGGGGGGAGGTTTGGCTTACTCCATTGGTCCCATTGTTGGAGTCTGTTGATTTCTCCCTTGGCAGACATTTTGTGAGGACATCCCCATCTGATTTCAAAATTCTAAATATGTCTAGTGAGCTGTTCCTGATGTAGCTACATAGTAAGCATACATTTATGTTTGTATGTATGTAAGTACGTATGCATTTATTTATTTATTTATTATTTATTTATTTATTTGATACACCATCCACCTTGTGATTTGAGGTAACTCTGGGCAGCTTACACACGCTGTGACTAAGCACTGTGAAAGTTGTAGGGCTGTTTAGTGGTCCCATGCTGTTCACAATATGTAAATGTAGAATAAATAAAGTTTCGGTGTCTTACTGATTCTTCAACTGCTGAGCTCCCTGAGTTACAGCAGCACAGAAAAAAAAAATGATTTACTACTGGTTGCACACTTAGGACCATTGCAGCATCTGCACAATCTCTGCTCTGTCTCTCTCTGTTTCTCTGTCTCTCTCTCTCTCTCTGATGATAGATATCTATGATAGATAGATATAGATGATAGATAGAGATGATAGATAGATAGATAGAGATGATAGATATCTATCTATAGATAGATGATAGATGGATAGATAGATGGATAGATAGATGATAGATAGATAGATAGATAGATAGATAGATAGATAGATAGATAGATAGATAGATAGATAGATGCAGTGGTGCTATTCTACCAGTTTAGCCTGGTTCTGGCATACCGGTAGCCCCGAAGATCATCTGAGACTGAACCAGTTCTATTTCACGAGCTGCTGTTGGGCCCACCTGCCCGTCTGGGCTCCCATACTGACCTTTATTCCCTGCTTTTGAAGTGCAGCTGCTTTACGCGGCACAGCAGATTACCGCACATCAGCTGTTGAAGCTGCAGGGATTGCAGGAGGTGAATAGGAAAGCCTCTGCGCATGCGCAAAGTGCGCATTTGGTGCATGCATGTGCACAAAGTGCGTGCAGGTGCACAAAGCATGCCCACCATGCTATGCCCACCAAACCGGTGGTAAACCACTTTGAAACCCACCACTAGATAGATAGATAGATAGATAGATAGATAGATAGATAGATAGATAGAGAATATAAGCAAAATTAATTAGGACTGCAATGGAAGAACATTTTCTGGAATTTTAGTTTATATGTCCCAACTAATTAACTGAATTTTCAAAGTGTTCATGTTAGCACAATAGAGCCCTGTGGCATCTTAAAGCCCATTAGACTTAGACTAGGGCTGTCGAATTGTGGTTATCTGGCAGCACGTGCAGACGGCTGAGGAGAGTAAGGACTCAGATGAGGGGCCAGGACCATTAGGGAATGGAATGCTGCCTTCAGAGATTGTGGGGGCTGGCAGTGATGAGGAGGTTCCTGAGGAGCCTGTGCCAAGGAGCCTGTGCTGAGGAGCCTGTATGCACGCAGGATTGCTTGTAGGAAAGAGCAGCTACAACAGCATGGGCGACTTGGCAGTAAGGCTACAAGGTAATGGCCCCTCCTTCAAGAAAATAAAAGCCAGCTGTGAAACAAACGTTCTTTGCAGAAGGCAAAGTTATTTTGAAACTCCAGCCTCATGGACATTCCAGTATCCTGGGTTTGTATTTGAAGATTCTTGTATTGCAAATTATTTCTTGTCTTTATCTTTTGGCAAGTCTCGCACAGTTTGGCAAGGCTTGTGCTTATCACAGCTAATTATTTTGCAGAAGCATTACAAGGTTTCTGTTCCTTTTTAACTGTGTTTGATTTGTTGGAAAAGGGCGTGGGTCAGAACAATTGGCGGCCACAACTGGGGATGGCTATCACATGCAGGCCACGCCTACTCCAGCTCCACAAATAGGAAAAAGTCACAAAATGTCACGTGACAGCAATGTGACATGGTAGTTTGACACCCCTGACTTCGACTTAGAATAACTTTATTGTCACCTCGAATGTTCACTAATCGGCATACATTAAAATGAATTTTTGTTGCATGCAGGTCTCAAAGGGTCTCCACCTCCTATATAATGCTACATAAACATGACAAAACAAATAAATACAAAATCACGCATATACCCACATATATTATATGACATAGAGAAACAAGACAGTCTAGTTTGGATGTATACATGTACATAGTGAGAAAGATGAATCTTGAGAGTTTACCAGGCGGACAAAAAGCCATTGCAGAATTTGCTAGTCCTGCTAGAAATACTTTGAAACCTCCTCCAAGAGGGGAGTTGTGTTTATTGTGACATACAGTCCATTCTTTGCTTTCTACTTCTTGCCTCGGATATTTATAGAAGTTTGAAAGTAAACATCTTTTGTTCCAGGTGAGTGCACAGGATCACCTACTGTGAGACCATATGTTTTCTGAATCTCAACAACCCACATCAATAAGTCAACCAGTGTTATTATAATGCATATTTTCTTACCTTGCTTTCTGGAGAACAACACTGATTTTATTCTGTGTTTCTCTTTTTTAAAAAAAAAAAAAATCCCTTCAAGTTTCTTAGAAGACTTTGCAGAACTCTGCTGTTATGCCTTGAGAGGAAATATGGATAGGTTTATTTCCACACAGGAAACTTTTCCCCCCAAAGTGACGCTTTTGAATAAGGGCCAAATTGAAATTACAAAGTGTTTTTGTTTTAAAATCAAACTAGAAAAGAAGTGTTTAATCATTCCAAAACTCCAGATGTCACTCTAAAGTCTTCTTTTTCTAAAAGATTCTACAGTACCATTTTTTTAAAAAAAAAATATAAAAAGTAGTTTATTCTTTCCTTTAAGATAGCCTTTAAAGCTGTTGGAAGAGCAAAAAACTTTCCCGACAAGCATAAGATATAGCGAAGAGTTCAGAAAGTTCAGATTAATTCTCAGGCTGAATCTTTCCGAGACAGCTCTTAGCTTTGGTTACATTTAAAGTGCTCCATTCTGTTGTCATTGACATGTCATTGATTTTTTTTCCTACTGATTTCTTTGATTAATATTGCGACCTTTAAATTTCCCCCCTCCATTTGCCACATTATATATACATACTGTCTTAGCATGTGAGTTGCTTGCATTCAAAGCAAGCTTTGGGAACCTTCTCCTTAATAAAAACACAATATTTTGAAAGGAGCAACTGCTTGAAGACAAAGTTTGAGAAATAATGTGAATTTGATGACAATGGATGAAATGGAGCTGATGTGGGCCTGTCTTTGCAGATTACTTGATCGTTTAGGGCAGGGGTGCAGGGGGGTGTCAAACTAATTTTCATTGAGGGCAGCATTAGGGTTATGTTTGACCTTGGGTGAGATGGGGTGTGTGTGGCAAAAGTGGGCATGCCCAGCTTGTTGTCACTCATGTCAGGGAGCACCTGTGGTGGCCAAGCACTCTGCCAAGGGAAAACAGGCTCCTGAGCTCTGTTTTTGCCTGGGACAGCCTCCTGCAACCGTCTGCTAGTGGAGCTTGGGGGAACCTGTGTGCAGCACTCATGAACTCTGTTTTCAGTTGGGCCAGCCCCCTGCAACCCTCTGTCAGCAAAAACGGAGTTTGGGAGGGCCCATGTGGCCTTCTGGAACTCTGTTTCTGCTGGTAGAGGCACCATGTGCTTGTCCTTCACTGTTTTGGGGGCAATCCAGTGAGCCAGATCTAAGCACCCTGTGGGTCAGATCAGGCCTCCAGGCCTTGAGTTTGACACCCCTGATTTAGGGCTAAGAAGACAGAACAATTTGGAGATAAGTTTTCTAAAAGCTAAATACCAAACTGTTGTAGATTGAGCAATGAGAGGCTAGACCAGGGCATGGATGCAACAAGACTTTATTAAAGAAATAAAGGACTGAACGTGTTAGCCTTGCCTGGAGCAGGCTCACAGCGAACAGCGGCTGACCGAACCCTGCAGCTGGCTTTTATAGCCGGCTGTCGAGGGAAGCCAGCCAATGAGGGGCAGCAAACGCCCCCGCAGCATGAACGGACCTGGGTGGGGACTTTGGCAAGTTCCAGGGACATAACACAAACTGTATAGTAAAGTCCAGGAAAGCAGATGTCACAACAGTACTGGGTTCATGCTACTGAATCTGGAGTAGTGGTTTGTATGGAAAATGCAGTGGCCTTTTGTTTATTCTACATTGTAATCTAAGTTTAGTTCAAGGTTTCCCTGCATTTCATTCTTGCAGAAATATGTACTAAAAGAGTATATAGAAGAGCACTATGATCTCTCTCTCTCTCTCTCTCCATATTGGATGAATTGTTTTGATTATTTATAGACGAATATTAATTGAATTAGAGTCAGTTTGGTGTAGTGGTTAAGGCATCAGACTAGAGACTGGAAGACCGGGAGTTCTAGTCCCACCTTAGGCATAAAACCAGCTGGATAACCAGGGCTAGTGTCTATGGAGATTCTCAGTCATCCAAGTCATGGCTGCCCCAAAGGTGCTTTTCCAACAGACAACTGGATTTTCTTATTTTGTTTTGTTTTTCCTTTGAAAATGAACATCTTGGATGAGAAGTGAAATGTTTTCAAAGGAAAAAAAAAGGAAGTCCAGTTGCCTTTCAGAAAAACACCTTTGGGGACACCCAAGCCAGTCATTCCTTCTCAGCCCTAAGGAGAAGACAATGGCAAAGCACTTCCAAAATATTGTAGGTCCTCGTCTGGTTCTTGCTGCAAATTTTTAATTTCCCGTTCCATAATTATGATATTGCATTGCTTGTTTTTTTTTCTTTTTCATTTAGGATTGTAAATTTATTTTGTTGAGTTAATAAAGCTATGCTGCAGATGTTGAATTTATTTGAATAGAGATGGTCAACTATTATTTGTTTTCTTTTTATTCCAAAGAACTGAATTTTGAAGATTCTCCCTCCCTCCCTCTCTCTCAATTATACAAGTGAGAACTGAAGAGAAGATCTCCTTTAGAACATTCAGTGTATCTTATTGAATGGGAACTCTCCAATTTCAAGCAAACTTAACTTTAGGTGAACTTTGAAATCAACATTCGTCTTTGTGAAAGGCATTTTTATAGGTTGCAAAATTTAACAGGCAGTTGAATCAGCTAAAAATTAAACTTATTAATTAATGGAAGCGCATTTTAATCAGGGTGCTTTAATCGGTGCAGTTGAGATTGAAATTCACACCCATTAACTTTTTAAAGCTGTTATGGTTCTTGACGTACAATAAAATGGAATGTTAAATAAAACTTTTAAGGACCTCATTTCTTTAGACATTGTCCAATCAATTGGAAACATATCTTAACTCATGAATTAGGGATGGTGATCGGTGTGAGAGATGATTTCCATATACTGTTGTTCAGATACAAAGCCTACACATACATGATATATGCATGTTAAGGCTTTATGAGCCACGGTGGTGCAGTGGTTAGAGTGTAGTACTGAAGGCTACTTCTGCTGACTGCCTGCAATTTGGCAGTTCAAATCTCACCAAGCTCAAGGTTGACTCAGCCTTACATCCTTCTGAGGTGGTTAAAATGAGGACTCATATTGTTGGGGGCAATAGGTTGACTCTGTAAACCACTTAGTTTACAGGTTGTAAAGGACTGTGGGGTATAAAAGTTTATTCCTATTGCTATTATACATCAATACCTCAATATATTGAGACTGAACCCTTAACACAATACCACTTGTATCCGTATCTATTGCTTGAAGATACACACCTCCAAACTATCTTAGAAACCATGAATAGCCGTGTTTATGGACTATCTATAATTGTATATATTTTTCAGCACCGAGCAAATTGATGGCAATTTTTTTTTCTTATTGCTGCATACAGTTACATTTATCCTGAGGTTGAAGGTTGAATGATAAGCAGGAAGACTCATTCTCTTTCTGCTCTCTTTCTTCCATTGTGGGAATAGATAACACTCGGTGATCTTATGCACACAGATAACATATAAAGAGGGACATATGAAATGAGTGAGGGGTGCATTATTTTCTTTTACTCACATTCCCTAGAAAATTCTACTGTTGAGATTAAGGTGGAGGGAACATCAAGCAAGGAAAAAAATAATGCTTTCCAAATTGTTTCAACTTCTACACTCAAAACGACATTATAGAGCATTGCATACCAGAACAACTAGACACCAGGACAGTTTTTTTCCCTGAATGCCATTCCTCTGCTAAACAACCAATTCCCAAAACACTGTCAAACTATTTACTAAGATTGTATTACTATTCTTCTTCTCATCCTTCCTATTACCTATCTCCTCCCACTTATGACTATAACCTTGTTGCTTGTATCTTTACGATTTATAGTTTTATTTAGTTTCCTAGTATGATTTGATTGTTTATTTAGTATCCTATGACTATCACCAAGTGTTGTATCTTATGATTCTTAATGAATGTATTTAGTGTATCTTATGATTCTTGATGAACACACACACACACACACACACACACACACACACATATTTTTGCGGGTATTTTTATGTGAATCTTTGGTTATTCGGGTTTTCTCCTGCGTAAAATTGGAAGTATTTTGGCGACGTTTCGACGGAATCTCATTTGTCATCTTCAGGCTTGTGTCTTCGGCTTTGTGCTTCTTGGAGTAATGTGAGCTTGCAGCTGTTTTTTCTTTTAAACTTTTAAACTCCCACTGGCAGTTAAAAGAAAAAACAGCTGCAAGCTCACGTTACTCCAAGAAGCACAAACCCGAAGACACAAGCCTGAAGATGACGAATGAGATTTCGATGAAATGTCGCCAAAATACTTCCAATTTTATGTGGGAGAAAACCCGAATAACCAAATATATATATATTACACTGAGAGAATAAGACAAATTCCTTGTGTGTCCAATCAGATTTAACAGATTTAACATATAATCAGAGTTGGAAGGGACCTTGTAGGTCATCTAGTCCAACCCCCCGCCCAAGCGGGAGACCCTACACCATTTCTGACAATTGGCAGTCCAATCTCTTCTTGAAAGTCTCAAGTGATGGCGCTCCCACAACTTCCGAGGGCAACTTCCATTGCTTGATTGTTCTCACTGCCTCACTTTCCAGGTTAAATCTCTCCTTGTTCAGTTCCCATCCATTATTTCTTGTCTGGCCTACAGGCACTTTAGAAAATAGCTTGACCCCTTCGTCTCTGTGGCAGCCCCTCAAATATTGGAAGACCGCTATCATGTCTCCTTCACACTTGGCCAATAAATAATTCTATTCTATTCTATTCTATTCTATTCTATTCTATTCTATTCTATTCTATTCTATTCTATTCTTTTATTCTATTCGAAGGATCAGATAACGCATTATATTGACCTTCTGTCCAAAACTGAGGAAAACTGCAGAAGTTCTGGATTGCAGAAATATTTAATCTTATTTCCGATAAAGCAGTTTCCTAACTTATATTCAGTACTGAATAAAAAAAAAAAAAAAACTTTATTTTTAACCTCCTTCAAAGTTCTTTGGGTTTTTTTTTCCCCTCCCAAACCACAACTTCTTAATGTGCTTCAAATTTCGTTTGATGCATTACTTATAGCTGTGTAGTGGTACTTAAGAAAAAAATTGCTCTAGGAAAAGAAACGGTCTTTCCTTTAAATTCAAATTCTCTCCAACTGTATGCCGTATTTCTGAGATATCTGGCAGCAACTTGACTCTGTACATGAAAAATATAGTGTTGTTTTTTTTTTAATAAAAAGTCTCCTTAATGTAAGACTGTTCAATGAATGGAAACACAGTTTTTGCATGTTTCTATGAAAAAATGCCTGTAAGATTTCTACAATGTATGAATGCACGTTTAAAAGAGAAACAACAACAATAATTAGCTTATCCTCCATATATATGATATGTATTTACCCGCTTCTTGTTTTGATTTATTCTGCTGTTTTGTTAGGAGTAGCATGAACAAGCAATTTTATTTTTTCCAACTTTATTGTTGTTTACACGAAACCCTCAGCTCTATGTTTGACTTTTTCCCTTCAACCAAAAAGAATTAACTTCTGAAAGCTAGATATTTCAAAAGGAATCCTTTAGTGAAAGGGAGTGAATCCCAGCACTAGTCAAAGCAGAGTCTGAGATGATTCCAGGCATACAGTAATAGATAAAGGGAGTTAGGATCCCTGCTCTTATTTAAATGTGGATTTAGTCAAACAAAGAACCAACATGTTAATTCCCCCCTATCGTTCTCTGGGGACATATCTTAGGAGAGTTCCCAGAGGTATCTTCCAGAGCTGGAATTTTTTATGGTCCCTTCTCATCTTGTTATCTCTTTAAGAGGTGACAAGTTTCTAGACACCTGGCTCCAATCCTCCAGTTGTATATCATGTGCAAATTATACAGAATCAATATAAGATTTAATATATTCAGGTTACATCAAAAATGATTACTTGTACCAACTACCCCCTCCCCGCTCCATTGAAGAATGGCAGATACATGGATCCGACACTCTAATTGCAGTGTTAAAAAGATTTTTTTTTTCAAAAAGTAACTGGACTGTGTTTGTTTTCTCCTAAAAAAAAGCACCTTTGAGACAACCATGACCAGGAGGATTGAGAATCTCCACCGATACTTCTAATTTTGATGTACAATGAGCAACTCTGAGATGCAATTTCATGTGAAGAGACAAGCCTGGAGAGAAGATAACACAACAAAAGGGCCTTTCTCCCTGTCTCCCTTTAACACTGCCCTCTGAAAAGCTCAACTTTGTATGTTTTACTAGAGATCAAGTGGCTTTTGCCACATGACATTTTCTGCTCAGGGGGCTTTAGAGATTTGCAGAAGAAAAGCAATTGCATCCTGTGCTTTGTTTTCCAACAAGAGATATATTGTCAGCAATTCGGGGTCTGCAAAGGTTGCAATTCTCTGGATTTTTGTCCCCTGAAAACAGCAGTTCTTTCTGAAGTACAGTAATGTAAACAACTTGCTTGGCATCCAACATGGAGATGAGATGAGTTTTATTCATAGGGAACTATTATTACTTTGGTTTTGTGCAATACAATTCTATCCATACAAGACAGGACTCTCTCTTAGTCTCTCTGTCTGTCTCTCTGTCTGTCTCCGTCTCTGAAGCAGGTCAGATGCTAGTAACAAACTTTCTAAAGATGTTCATGTTTTTTTTTTTAAAATTGATTTAATTGATGGTTTTATGCATGGAGGTTATAAGCTGTCTGAAGTTGTTCAGATAAATGACATCCAATTTTAATTGTAATTTAAAAGGATGGAAATTCAGGGGCAGGACAATCTCCCAACATGGCAAATATAAACAAACAATATTGAAAAATCCCCTGAATGCTTAGATATACAGGTTATATGACTAAGGTTTGCACCATGCTTCTCTCTCTCTCTCTTTTGACGTACTGAAGAAAGCCATGTAAATTCTTGGGGATTTTGCATAAAGAGCCTTTAAAAAAAAAATCCAAACTTTTCTGACAAGCTGTAGCTAAAATGGCTTTTTAAAAAAAGGGATCGTTGATCAGACTTATCCTCCAGTATCAGAATAGCAGACACTAAGGTAAAAAGTAATGAACATTGAAGAAGTAGGTCTTTTCACATCCACCTAATATCTGATCTAAAGCTCTGGTCACTATACTTAAAATGTTTTGCTTGCATTTTAAACTTTCTTTTTTACTCTTTTATCATTATACAATCTTTTTGAAAATAAACTTTCCCTGAACCTCCCCCACTACACACACAAAGGATCAGAACTTTGAATGAAATTATCATAACTAGTTTCACTATATTTCTTTCACTTGGGTTACTTATGCACTGAGGGATATCTTTCTTCTTCATTATTTAATGAGCCTTCTTTCCTCCCTCCCTCCCTCCCTCCCTTCCTTCCTTTCTTGCTTTCTTGTTTTCTTGTTTTCTTGATTTTTTCTCTCTCTCTTTTTATTTTCTTTCTTTTGTCACCAATATACTTACTCTTCACAGCAAAGCTTCCTTCCTTCCTTCCTTCCTTCCTTCCTTCCTTCCTTCCTTCCTTCCTTCCTTGCTTGCTTGCTCGCTCTCACTCTCTCTCTTTCTTTTCTTTCTTTCATCACCAATATCCTTACTCTTCACTGCAAAGTTTTCCTCCCTCACTCCCTCCCTCCTTTCTTTCTTTCTTTCTTTCTTTCTTTCTTTCTTTCTTTCTTTCTTTCTTTCTTTCTTTCTTTCTTTCTTTCTTTCTTTCTTTCTTTCTTTCTTTTATCTTCTTTTCTTTCTTTCTCCATCCCTCTCTCTCATTCTCTCTCTCTCTCTTTCTCTTCACATCTCTTTTCTGAGTATCTTTCTACAAAGTGGAATCTGATAATGCCACAGGAATCGCACTGTCATATTTTCCTCTTCAGATCATACCCTATCAAGGTGAGAGAAATTGTCCCTACCTACTTATTCCATCAACCCTCAGAGCAATTTGCTTTATTTTTGTCTGTTTCATTTTTCTTTTCCTTAATTGAGATGGATTGGATAGAAACCAGTCCTGAAAGATTGCTAAAAACTCATTCAAATCAATAAGGAAGCTCTGTGTTGAAGAGAAGATTATTCAAGATGAGACTATGTTTTGCTGGGACTTGTGTTCTTGTTATTTATTTATTTGTTTGTTTATTTGTTTATTTATTTATTTGATTTGATTTGTCAATCACTTACAAGATAATAGGTATAAGTATATACATAGTTATGAATACATGAAATGGGTACATGTAAAGAAAATAAAAGAAACAATAGGACAGGGATGGTAGGCATGTTGGTGCGTTTATGCGCGACCCCTACAGACCTCTTATGAAAGGGGTGAGGTCAATAGTAGACAGTCTAAGGTTAAAGTTTTGGGGGTTTGTGGAAGAAACCACAGAGTCAGGTAGAGTATTCCAGACATTGACTACTC
The DNA here is from genome assembly GCF_049901715.1 of Pseudonaja textilis. NCBI lineage: Eukaryota > Metazoa > Chordata > Lepidosauria > Squamata > Elapidae > Pseudonaja > Pseudonaja textilis. The sequence goes on from NC_142001.1 coordinate 14,502,448, forward strand.
TGTTGCTGAAGTCGTATTTCCTGCAATCAAGTTTGGTGCGGTTAACCTTGAGTTTGTATCTATTGTGTGCTCTTGTGTTGTTATGGTTGAAGCTGAGGTATTCATTGACAGGTAAGTTATTGCAATGTATGATTTTATATACCATACTTAGATCAGACTGAATATGGAGTAATTCAAGGTTTTCTAGGTCTAGAATTTCAAGTCTGGTGGCATAAGGTATTCTACAATGAGTAGAGGAGTGGAGAACTCTTCTTGTGAAATATTTCTGGACTTTCTCAACTGTGATAATATCAGATACATAATGTGGGTTCCAGACTGATGAGCTGTATTCGAGTATTGGTCTAGCAAATGTTTTGTATGCTCTAGTTAGTAGTATAATATTACCAGAAAAAATGCTACGTAGGATTAGGTTAACAACTCTTAATGCCTTTTTGGCTATGCAGTTACAGTGGGCTCTAGCACTTAGATCATTAGAGATGAGTATTCCAAGGTCCTTTACAGAGCTTGGATCATCAATAAGGTCTTGACTATTCAGCTTGTATTTTATCTTCTGATTATTATTTTTTGCCAATATGTAAGACAGAGCATTTATTTGTTGAGATTTGAAGTTGCCATTTGATTGACCATTCTGATACATAGTTTGTTGTTTACAAAATTGTAAAAAGCATGGGTGGAATTGGTACGTAGAAGTTTTTCCTCTTGTTTAATATGATAATTGGTGCATTCAGTCTTTATCTGGTGGCATAATTTTTTGTATTGGCTTTTGAATTTGGCAACATGATCAGATTTGTTTTTCCGCCAGAGTGATCTCTTTTTGGATTGAAGTTTTCTTATTGTTATGGGTAATCTGTTTTTGTTGTTGTTGTGTTTGTTGAGCCCCAGTAAGTGGCAATGTTTACCTAATCATGACTGATCTAAACAGAATTGAACCTGGTTAAGTAGGAGAACCTATAATCTCAGGGATGTAAACTACCCTGGAAAGGAAGAAAACAACAAGAAAGAAAAAAAGCAGTAACAAAATATCTTCCATTCTGTACAGCCCTGGGTTTCCAAAGGCCATGAATCAACCTCATATTGTGGGACTCTTTGCTAGCATAAAGTACATTAAAAAAACAAACTTAACAAATCTGAAATTAGCTTAAAACATTTCTAGTTATTTTAAATTTTGTTATATAATCTTTGAGTAAACTCTTTCTCTGTCTCATCTATCTCTATCTATCTATTTGTCTGTTTGTCTATCTATCTATCTATCTATCTATCTATGTGTCTATCTATCTATCTTTCTATCGATCGATCGATCGATCTATCCCATCCCATCCATCGATCCATCTATCAAACCATCCATCCATCCAAAATAATATCTTTTAGAATTATCCTCTCCTTGTCTTTTCTATTGCTCCCTTTAAACATATATATATAAAACAAAGATACACACACACACACACACACACACACACACACACACTTGAGAGCAAAGAGATGTGTTATTAATGCTACATGTCATAAAAATAATATAAATACTTACTTTTTGCCAAGCCAGATTCACTAATCAAGAATAAATGAACATGTGTGAATTATTCAAGAGATCTCAAACACAGCAAATTGTACTCCAACTGAATATTTTGAGCACTCTATTCAAAAATGTGACAAAAGACTTCACTAGTCATATTAAACAATTCTTCAATAAAATGCCAATGAATTTTGTCTCTGATAAAATCCATCCACAAATGTTTAACAGGAAAAATTAGGAAATCAGTAGTTTTGTACAAACATGCACCCATTAAAATCCAGACTGTGTATGTGGGCATATAATTCATTTGAGGGACATGTTGATCCTTGAAAATCTGACCTGCATTAATGTTATCTTTATTCTCCTGTGCCTACAGAAGTGCTATAACCATTCTCAACAAATAAAATAATAACAGACTCTCTTTCACTCGTTATACTTCTACATTATTCTTAACAATACTTCTAACACCATCAAACTATACATCTGCCTATCCTAGCTCCTTGGGCCATAGATGGATAAAATCACCAAATCCAATCCAGACATACGGCTGATTGTACCACCAGCTATAATAATATGTTATCACCTAAATATAGATACAGAAAATGTTGTTAACTTCTCTTTACTGGATCAGAAAAAAGTCTGATTTAATAACAAATTTTATTAAAAGGCACATGTTGTTTCCGAGCTGTGGCTCACCTAATTAGATATTGGTGGGGGCTCATGAAAATTGAGGCCTTTTAAGAATAATTTTTAGCTTGAAAAGATGTTACCAACTTTCTGATTTTTGGCTGGCATGGATTAATATGGCTTTCCTCCTCCAATCTTCACCTGATGTCTCCCAAACCCAGTGGCGGGCTGCAACCAGTTTAACAACCGGTTTGGTGAGCGCACACTTTGAGTGTGCATGTGATTAGGCACTTGCGCACAGCACTGAAAATGGAACATTTAGAAGCTCAGCTACTTACCTTCCAAGTCAGCAATGGTGAGTAGACAGCGAGGTAGAAAAAAATCAGCTGTGCAGAGTGATTGAGATGAGCTAGAAAGCAGGAAATAAAGGACAGGATTGGGCAGGACCAGCTGATCGTTGGAACTACCAGTTTGCACAAACCGGTCCAAACCGGCAGCATCCCACCATTGTCCAAACCTATCAGCATGCACATTGGTTTGGTTTCTCCAGACTGGGGGGAAATGTTATTAAGCTCATTGCATGATTATTTCCTTTTTCCATTGCACCATTCCTTGCCCTTTTTGAAAATCATAGGAAAGAAGTGTTTAGCTATATAGACTCAAGCCATCCCCCAATGTGTGTCTGCTTTCCACTCTAGTTAAGCAGATCCTTATCAGCAAAAGCTTACCTATCTGACAACTAAGTGTTAAAATTCTTTTATAAGTATTTGGCATTCAGAAACTCATTGATCGAAGCCTTCCATGAATACATAAATAAATAGATCAAAAGGAAAAAAGGGACAGAAGAAAGAGAAAAATTTGACATTTGATGATAACCAGCTAGCCAATTAACATGGACTAAGACACTCCAGTGGTTAAAAAATGGGACACCCTAATGCTATCCCTACGTAAAATATAATTAGAATAGTAACTACTATGTGATCCTACCTCTTTACATGGAGGGAAATTCTTCTGACCTCAAAAGCACTTCTTCCCAATTAGGTATCTTTATAGATTACCACTTGGGTTGATGATGTGGCTCCGATTCCTGAGCCTGCGTTGTTAGAGGAAGAGGACTTGGAAGATGAAGAGGAGGAATTGGGAATGCCTTCCTCCCCAGGATCTTCCTCTCTGGCAATGCCTTCCTCCCTGATAACACCTCAGGTTTCAGCAGACAACCGAGAGGAACAGCCTGAGATTAATCAGGAGGAGGAGGGCATATCGGAGCAGCCCCTGACAGGGAGTCAAGTGGACAAATGTTGGCTTGATCCTAGGCAGCATCGTAGGAAGAAATGTGAGCAGCAACGTAGGAGGCGTGGGCGAATCAGAGAGTGAGTTGAGTCATTGAGCCACACCCCACAGGGGATAAAAGTGGGTGTGTTTTCTCTGGAAACTTTGTACGGGACAAAGTTTTACTTCTCTTCCAGGTTTCGGTGTGATTGTTTCTTGTGGTCTGCTTTGGAATCTTTAGTGAGTTATTTTTCGTGTTATCTTTTCGGACTTGGCAGGCAGAGTGTGTTAGAATGCCAAGGACATTATCAGTATAAAAGATTAACTCTGTAAAGACTGAGTCTTCTTGCCTGCCTGTGTTTGGACTCTTTCACCTTTCTTGGAAAGAGGAAAGGTGAGACATAACAGGTTGATATATGCACAGTACACACAACTGTAGGACAGTGTCTGTACAGTTTACACACCATTCAAAATGGTGGTGGGAGCAATTTTTTTCCTCTTTCATGCATGTATCTCAGCTGTTTTTCCTTTCTTTCTCTCTCCTTCACATCCAGGATGAAAGTATGAAACATCTTCTTTTCATTTTAAACATATCTACCAGAAATATTTGTACAGATTTGTAATGAGACTTCTTTTTATAAAATAAAAAAAATAAAAAAATAAAGGATACTTGTTCAGTATTGAAGATATTGAAGATATGAATATATTTCTGTAGTAGAAGGAATGTCCTAGTTTATTAAATAGATTAAGGATAGCAGCCCTTTCAGAAAATGATCTGTTAGCTCCCTAAAGTCATTTGCATATATATCCCTTGGTCGGTTTTAAGTAAAGTAAGTAAAGGGCATTCTTTCAATCTTGTTTTGCAATCAACACATTGCCTGCATATGAGTAGGCTGTCACTCATTCCAGGACCTCTCTGTAGATATTGTGAAAACTTCCAAAGAGGCTGCTAGTGGAATTTGCATTCTCGCTCTATACCTGACTCACTTATTTCACAAAGGATCTATTGCTGCTGCTGCCACCTGGTTCTTTGAGTCAACTGCTGTGTTTTATGTAGGGTTAGGAGGGCAGTTAGACCAGCATTGTTTTCCTAACAATAAAGGGCAGGATTGTCCACCTGTAGTGCTATCGAGGAGTAGAGTATGGTACAGCATTAATACAGGGTGTGTGCTTGCCTAGGTCATTCTAGAAGGCAGAATGGCATTATAGGGTTGCAAACTTTAAAGAAGACAAATGGTTTCACCATTCTTGTGTAGATAAAGACCAGGTTCACCCACCGCAGCAATTATGAATCGAACCAGTGTGTTTGCAAACTATTTATTGTTTAAGCCGTAGAATGTTAGATTCCCTCCTAATTATATTGCCCTTTTAAAATGTTACAGATAATAGTTCTTAGAAAGCATTATGAAGTAGTTGTTAACATGTGTTTATGCACCCACCTACATAAATTTTCAGTTTAAATCCACTGCCATAGGAAGGGACTTTTCATTGAAGGTTGTGGACCATATGTTGGTTGATAATTTCAACTTTTCTGTCTAGGGCTGAGAAAGAATGAGTGGTCCAATGATTAACTTTCTGTGCTACAAGAAGACTACAACCTGGATTTAACTAAGCACCTATTGCAGCACACTAGGCCTCTCCCTCCCTCTCTCTCTCCCCCCTCCCTCTCTCCCTCTCTCTCTCTCTTTCACACACACACACACACACACACTCACACCCCTACGTTAATTGAATAAAAATAATATACATTTTAAAAGAAAGCACATAACCTGCTATAGAATAAATCAAATGGGTAACAAAACAAAAACTACCCTCGACTGCCCAAGAAAAGATAACCCCAGAAAGAAAGAAAAATAGAATTATACATATCCCATCAATGTAATTCTTCTAACTAAATTCTTAAGCTATGAATTAATCCACCCCATTTTAATTCAGTAATCTGTGATTGAACCATCGATGACCTTGTATAGTAAAGGAATCCCACCACACAGAAGAAAAGTGTGCCATCTTCATCAGCATAAGATGACAATGGCTTGCCAGTCTTCATATCCTATCCCATCTGGATCCAGTCCAATGGGATTTCTCCGGTTTAGCTTCCAGAATGTATGAATCTGAAGTTCTCCAGATGTATGCAGCTTGAAAATTATGGGAGGCATCATCAAAAAATATCACAAGGGCAAGAGATTGTGGAAGACTGAATTAGATTGCTGTAATGACATAAAAGCCATTAAGGCAACCCATAGGATTGTTCCCCTGAATGAAAATACTTCCTTGAAATCTCAGAAACTTATTTTTTTTTCTTGCCAATTATTGGAGTGAATTTTTCATGAAGCAGGAAACTCAGAGTTTCTCATCTGATCAAATGTCAAGTACAGAATTATATAAGGTATATTTTTAGGTTTGGCAAGAAAGCAGATCTATTATACACCTAGATTCAGAAGCCAAATATCAGTGCAGAGGGGAAATGTTACCTTTATAGTCTTTTAAATTATGACTGGGGAAAAAGTTCACAGAGTTTTAGTCAAATTTTCTGTCTAATGTTCATTTGTTCATAGTTCATTTGTTCAGCGAGAGAAACATGGCCACTGTCAAATTTACTCTTTGTCATTTACTCTTAAGAAAAATAGGTTCCCGTAACGCAAGAAAACAACTCCCTTTTATTCCCTTGAATGTTTCTTCCATCTAAAGAAGGAAAAAAGAAAACCTTCTCATCCATCAGTTTGAAAGTAAGAACACCAAGTACCCATAAGAGTTGTTTGTTTCTCAAGGTTACGCAGTATTGATTAGAGTACCTGTAGTATTTCCTGCAAGCTGTTGGCTCTTTTAATATATTTTTGTGGCCACCCTGCTGCAAAATTCAAAAGACAGAAAAAAAGAATTCTGGAAAGAGTAGCAAGAATGTATGATGATAACCACCATGAAGTAAAGGTGAAATTATTACATCTTTAACCAAGGTCAGTTATTTGATGGTTCCATTTGAAGTCTTGACTTTTGCAAGGACGCCATTCATGGGGGGAGAGGGAAAACCAAGTAAACCTCAATCACCAGAAGAAACTCAGCTGGTTTTTCGGCTCTAATTTTATTAATAAGCAGCTTAATTAACAAGACAACATGCTGTACATAACCTGAAAGAGAACTACAGGGGTTTAACTGGATTTCCAGTGCTATTGGACTTAAGAGCATATGATGTGTCCATAGCCTGATTCTAGAGTGTTGATTAGGGTAGGTTTAAATACAAATACACAGACTTAATCACTTTCCAATCCTTTAGTATGCCACAAAGTGAGGAAAAAAAATATCTCCCTGAAGTACAAACTCAAATACAGATATTTACAAATAGGTTTTCAGTTATCTTTCTGTCTTAGGGTTAACATGAGATATGCATCATTTCATTCTTTTCGTATTTGCTATAATGGTTTCTTTGACCTGTTAAACAATCACAAAACCCAATTCATTGTTTTAAAATGAGGAGACCACGCCATAATCTGATGAGCACCAATTCCAAAGTAGTTTTTTTTTTAAAAAAAAGATCTTCAAATGCATAGGGATACACTTGTTATTAAATTCGTGGTAATTTCAGTATACAGATGTTTCCTTACCCTCTGAACCCTTAAAGATTGGTGGTGGTGGGATTTATCAATTCATTACACATTTTTGTTAAGGTACACAGCCTGTTGTGGAATGCAGTGCTAAAATATTACATTTCCCTCCCTCCCTGACTTTAATAATGTCTAAACATTACACATGTTCCAAAATACATTAAATTGATTTGGATTCAAGGAAGACAATAATTTAAAATAATTTCTGGGAGGTGGAGTAGCACAACATGTTGAAAATATTATTAAGATTCTGGCAAGGTTCTGAGTTTTGTGCTTTTTTAAAATTTATTTATTTCCAGAAAGCCAAGTTAAATCTCACCATCAAACAACCAAATATACTAGGTGTCTATTTGAATTCCTATTGCTTTTCTTTTTGGCCAGGATTCAGAAGGAAGCTATCTCAGAAAGAAAGGGATATTTCTTTAAAATGTCTTTAAAATGGGCATGAAGAATCACAGGTGAGAATAATCTTTCCTCGGTTTATTTGTCAATTAGCCCATGATCGTCCACAGTTTGTGGCGAATACCACAAATTCACCCTTAAATAGATGTAACTTGACAGTATTTTACAGAAATAGACTTCATAGATTCTTCTAACCAATAAGCAGAATAAATCAAGTGAGGTTCATGGACTTATGAGTCAACTAAAATAAATTGAGGCTTTCTGTCTTAATTGGATGTTTTTTTTTTCCTTTCATATGCTTCATTTTTTAATAATATGACACTTTGTTCCTAATATGGAATCCTTTTCTCTCTGTTTCTCCCCCTTTCGTTCTATCTCTCTCTGCTCCCAATTAGAAATGAATCAGTGAAAAGGTGGCACTAAGTTGTTTTCTGCTGACATGCACTCACTCACACATACATACACACAACTTTCTTTGGTGGGCAATTCATACATAACGTTTGTCCTAAATGCAAGTGTGCATACTACTCTCTTGCATGGGAATGTGTGCAGTTTGCAAGATGTGAGGTTTAGTTTGTTGTACCACATATACAGTTTCCTCTCCCGTCCAGCAACAAACCAAGTAGCATGAGTAAATAATAAGAATTTACTCTACTCTTTTTCCAAATGTGTACAGGAATTTCCAAGGCAAACAGAGAAGCAATACAAAGTAATAAAAGTCCAAACACTTAGCTACTAAATTCCCAATGGATCCATAGTAGGATGAAACAACAACAATAACAACAACAACAAAAAAAAGGCAGGGAAATGAGTGCTATTTGAAAACTGAGAGTAATTTGGTTGCCCAGTTACATGAAGGTTTCTATGTATATTAATATGCATTGCTCTTAATGTACATATATTATTAGGCAATATATCATAATATAAGGGGATTTACAGATTATTTTCAATAATACATTTCTTAAACATGTGATGAACATCCACAGGGAGTGACATCTGAATGCACAACTTGATTTCAACTTAAGTAGCTTCACATTCATTATCAACTAGCCAAAGTTCTCCATGTTCTTATTAAGTAATATACTACATGCTTGTTTAGAAAGTCTTAGGAACATACTGTCATATCACCACTTTTAAAAATTCTTACTATCAAGTGATGGAAAAGGTCTCGGGGTGAGATCTATTCCAGACATTGGAGAGAAAATAATGAACTTGATGGACTAACAATAATTTTCTACCTTCTTAAGCTAAAAGGACCTATTTGTTGTTACAACATACATTAGACACTTCTGGCTATTTAGCAAAGAGACATCTATTTAAATGACACAAATTTGTCTTCTGCTTTTTGATCTTCCTAAAATGGGGTAGTTTCTAAGCAGTTGTGGCTTTGATTAAATCAGTTAAGAGTGCTTTTGCACCCCAAGTTCTTAGTCATCAGGTGGAGTGATTTGCAGATCAGTCTACAATCTATGATTTCCAGAGAGAGGAATCAATATATAACCATAACAATATGTACATGGTGAGATGGATTCAAATTGAATAAAGTTCGTTGGGCAATCGTAGGTATTCAACACCCTTTGTACAGAATCATGAAGACACACACACACACACACACACACACACACACATATGCATAGTTTAAGGAACAATAAGGAGCTCAAGAAATGTAATATCTTGCTACAGGTCATCCTCAGCTTACAACAGTTCCTTCCATGGGCATTCAAAGTCACAACGGCACTGAAAAAAGTGACATGATCGTTTTTCACACTTACAATCCTTGCAGCATCCCCACAATCACCTGATCAAAATTTGGGCACCTGGCAGCTGATTCCTATTTATGACAGTCACAGTGTTATGTGGGTTTTGCAACCTTCTGACCAAGCCAACACAATGGGGAAGCCAGATTTCACTTAACAAACATGTTATTAATTTAACAATCGCAGTGATTCACTTAACAACTATGGCAAGAATGGGCATAGAATGGGCCAAAATTCACCTAACCACTCTCCCTTAACAACATACATTTTTGGGTATAAATGTGGTTGTATGACTACTTGTGTGTGTGTGTATATATATATGTGTGTGTGTGTGTGTGTGTGTGTGTGTGTGTGTGTGTGTGTGTGTGTGTTAAATTCTTCTTTTAAGCCATAAAAATCTGTAACGTCTACTGATGTTTTTATAGCCACGTGCCACATATTTCAACAATGCCCAGCCATCACAGGCACCATGATGAGTTTCAAACATGTTAACTCCAAAGTTTTTCACATTGATTTTCCGTGGCAGCACTCTGGATTTGCCATTGGGAAATAGAACCACTTAATTTTGATGGATGGCTAAAAACTACTCCAATGCTTCAGCTGTACAAATGAATAGAAGAAAGCTATAATTTTTTTTATATGAATGATTTAAAAGTCTTGCTATCTTCATGCCTGAATTCAGAAGACAGAGCCTCTATGCTCATGGGAAGTCAAATATGCCTGACTAACGAAATTTTTAGGCATCGTTGGATAGGGTTTTTTTGGGGGGGCGGGTTTGAAAGGTTGAACTGCTCAGACCCCCATTACGATTAGACGTACATAAGTGCTCTTCGTGATAGTGTATTTCTGTAGAACAGCCTCCCCCCTCCCTTTTGATGGAAGAAAGTTTTTCTACAGATTGTTGATTTCTTCTGTTTGAACAAGGGCCATTCACTGTCTGATAGATTGCACAAACTGAAAAAAGAAATCATTAAGGCTAAACTGTATGATGAACGGTTGAGGGAACTAAGAATGGCTAGTCTAACAAAGAGAAGGACTAAGGGGTTGACACAATAGCAGTCTTCCAATATTTGAGGGGCTCTCACAGAAAATAGGGGGTTGACTTATTCTCCAGAGCACCTGAGACAACAAGTAATGGATAGAAACTTATCAAAGAGAGATCCAACCTTGAACTAAAGAGAAATTTCCTGACAGTTTCGAATGATTCATCAGTGGAAAAGCTTTCCTTTAGAAGTTATGGCTGCTCCATCACTGGAGGATTTTTTAAGGTGAGATTGGACAGCCGTTTGTTTGCAATGGTATAGGGTCTTCTGCTTGAACAGGAGGTTGGACTAAAAGATCTCTAATGTTCCTTGCAACTTGGTTAGTCACTCCTCGGGGATGTTTGAATATATGTTTCGTTTCTGATTTTACCACAAAGAAGAAGACTGTCAGTTCACCAACTGATTTAGTTTTCATTGAGTAGCATGTGCTTAGAATCCAATCTCTATTTTTCCACACTGGCTGAGATTAGATATGTCCAGGGGTGGGTTTCTACTGGTTCCGGGTGGGTGGGTGGGTATAGTGAGCAGCAGATATAGAACCAGTTCTATGTCTGCTGATATTTTTGCCCACCCGCCCACCCACCCGGGCTCTTGCCTGATCTTTATTTCCTGATTTTTCAACTTCAGCTGCTGAATGAGGCGCAGCTGCAGTTAAAAAAACAAGAAAAGAGGGCTGTTTCAAAGGCTGCTTCTCGGCACGCAGTCTGCTAATGACGATTTACAGGCGTGTGGCTCACAGCGGTCAGGGAAGCTCGTAAATCCTGAACCAGTAGTTAACCCTGTCATATCCCACCCCGGATATGTCCTTTTGGAAAGAAGAAAACTGATATAATTTATGCTTGGGGAGGGATTTATCCCCTTTATAAGGTGAGTTTTAAAAAAGCAAAAGAAAGCATATTTGAGCCACAGTGGTGCAGTGGTTATAGTGCAGTACTGCAGGCTACTTCTGCTGACTGCTGGTTGCCTCCAATTTGGCAGTTCGAGTCTCACCAGGCTCAAGGTTGACTCAGACTTCCATCCTTCCAAGGTGGGTCAGATGAGGACCCAGATGGTTGGGGGCAAGAGGCTGACTCAGTAAACTGCTTAGAGAGGGCTTTAAAGCATTATGAAGTGGTATATAAGTCTAAATGCTATTGCTATTAGGAGCCCTGGTGGTGCAGTAGTTAGAATGCAGTATTGCAGACTGACTCTGCTCACTGTCAGGAGTTCGATCCTGACCAGCTCAAGGTTGATTCAGCCTTCCATCCTTCCGAGGTGGGTAAAATGAGGGCCCAGATTGTTGGGGACAATATGGTGACTCTGTAAACCACTTAGAGAGGGCTGTAAAGCACTGTAAAGTGGTATATAATTCTAAGTGCTATTGGTATTTCACCCTTTACTGTGATCATGGATCCATATTCACATAAGCACACACAAGCACACAAGCAAGCACAATCAGAGTTATGGTAGATACCATACTTAAAACAAAACAAGATAAAAGTCTTGGTGGGCTGATGAAACACTATCTAGCCCATAAAAATCAGTGAAGGTTTATCAATATTGATTAGTTCCAGATTAATTTGTTAAAGTCTTAACTGTGCTTGAATTAGCAGTGAGTGATTGTGTCAGAGGCTACAGGATTAATGTGTACTTCACAATTTATACAAATCTGAATTTAAATACTCCAATGTCTCATCTAAAAAAAAAACCATGGAATTAGGAATAGCTGCGCAATTAGATAGCTGGTGGATTTATGAATTAAATACCATCAGAAGGTGTAAAAAAACCCCACAAATCTTGTATTTTTCCTTTTTTTACACATTAAGCAAAATGTGTTCTGGATTGATTAACAGTGGGAACAACAATATATAAAGCTTCTTATACCTGCTGGGTACATAATGAAGTTTTTTTTTTTTTTTAGCATTCAATGAGATCTTTGACAATGGGAATTTCTATAAATTTACAAGCAGTTTTATATTACAGTAATTGTACATACAAATATTTTTGTTCACAAATTACAGCTTTTAAGTAACATTTAAACATGAAACAACCTGGTTTCCCCTTCAAATGTGTTGGTTTGTGTTTGCTTGTTTATTCTGAGCACCATCAATATTGCTTCCTTTTCCCATCACACTGATTGTCTTTATATGGTTAAAAATTGGAGTTGGGAAAAGTACCTGATTGTGTTAAAGAAACAGGTTATTTGGTTGTAGAAAAAAAAAAAACACCCAGATTTCATGACTCAAAAGCTAAGGAGAAAATGAAAGAAGGCTAGGAGAATTTAATGGGGGAATTAATGCATCTTTATACGGGTATAGAATTTGCTAAGTATTTACTACAATTGATATGGGATGGAATGGTATGAAGAGATGGATCATGATATGTTTAATCCATCCTGGGACATCACCTCGAATTGATACAGACTAATTTAATATGAGGTGCTTCATAATTACATCAATAAAGAAGAATATTTGTAGCTTGGACTGAAATGAGGGGTCAGTGGTACTCCCTGAGCTTGGTTGTTTTCCTGAAGGCATTCATTATCCAGACTAGGTAACATCATCAGTGCTAATAAGGAGTGGGTTTGCTCTCAGTTTATATTCTAGAGTCACTAGTTTATCAACTGAGAGGAAACCTATTCTTTATTAGCACTAATGATGTTACCTAGTTTGGGTAATCAATGTCTTCAGGAAAACAACCAAGCTCAGAGACCGCCAAGGACTCCTCATAATTATATCAACTGAACGTGTATTTCCCAGTTCTCCGATTCTTTAAATTGATGTTGGCAATTTGCTTCTGTATCTACTTCAGCAACTAAAAAGAGTTTCTTTATCTAAATAGTTTAGTGAGTAATGCATGGATTTATAAAGTCAAACCTACAGGAATGGGCAATTTATCTTAACCTCACCCATGTTACTTTATTGAGAACTGTAGTTTACCACCCAAGTGCAATATACTATTTCGTTTGAGTGATAAGAAACACTGCTCTAGTTGCTGACAAGAATTATTCATTGCAAATCAATTTTATGAGGAACATTAATCCTATTTGGGCACTCTTCACAAGATTTATTGATTTAATTTCTCCCGCCAACAAGGGGCTCTGAAAGAAAGAATGGATGTGTGTGTCTCCATTGTCACCAATGTCTTCCACAAGTAGTTGTGAATTCTTTTTTCTTTGGGAAAAATCTCCATATAATTTAAAAATAAATTTATAAAATTAGACTTCTGGCTCCCATAGGAAGTCACCTCAAAGGCAGAAATTTCCTTGGGCCCAACCTGAAGGCACAGAAACGGATCTAGTTTCTGCTCATCTTTGTTAAGTGTAGATTGAAACAGAACCTGAACAATAATGACACCAGTTAGAAAAAAGATTTTTAGAATAGAATAGAATAGAATAGAATAGAATAGAATAGAATAGAATAGAATAGAATAGAATAGAATAATGGAATGAATAATAGAATAGAATAGAATGGAATGGAATGGAATGGAATGGAATAGAATAGAATAGAATAGAATAGAATAGAATAGAATAGAATAGAATAGAATAATGGAATGAAGAATGGAATGGAATCGAATGGAATGGAATAGAATAGAATAGAATAGAATAGAATAGAATAGAATAGAATAGAATAGAATAGAATAGAATAATGGAATGAAGAATAGAATGGAATGGAATGGAATGGAATGGAATGGAATAGAATAGAATAGAATAGAATAGAATAGAATAGAATAGAATAGAATAGAATAGAATAGAATAGAATAATGGAATGAAGAATGGAATGGAATCGAATGGAATGGAATAGAATAGAATAGAATAGAATAGAATAGAATAGAATAGAATAGAATAGAATAGAATAGAATAATGGAATGAAGAATAGAATGGAATGGAATGGAATGGAATGGAATAGAATAGAATAGAATAGAATAGCAGAGTTGGAAGGGACCTCAAAGTCCAACACCTTGCTTAGGCAGGAAACTCTATTTTTTATTTTTTTATAAAATATTTTATTTTGTAGAGTATTTCTCCGAAACAAAGGATACAATGTGATATGAGCAATATTCTAAGATTGATAGAAAGGTGGACAGTATTGGGCTATACTATGATGCATGGACTGCCCAAAGGGACAAATTTTTCCTTTGCTTTGCTATGTTGCACCTTTCTTCTTTTAATTGCAAAACATTCATGTTAAAATTATGGGTTTTGTCTTCAGTTGCTCTGACTGATGCTTCTCTAACTGTTTCAGGCTTTTGTTTTTCCTCTCCATGACATGGCGTGACCATACCCATGTTGCAATATCACGTAACCAATCCAAAATCAAAACTTTATTTAAAGTTATTTGAGAATTGTAGTTCGTAGTCCTAGCTAGTCTGTTTGATAGCTTCACCCGTCCTCATCTTTTCCTAGTAACCACAGATCTGGTTATTCCTTTATGACTCCAAACTTCTCAGAAAACATTTGTTTGGGAAATGAATTCCTCCCCTCTGCTTTGGATAATGTCTATGTCCCTGGAATCTCCTGTCTAAGAATATGCCCAGGGTGGGGAGAACTTCATCTTCCTCCTTTTGGCTCATCATTAGTTTCTAAGCGATAGTTTTCCCAGAGGAACACTATACAACATTATCTGTTGATTCTCCATGGTTGGAGAAGACAGAGACACAATATAGCTTTTTACTACATTAAGGTTCCTTTTCCCTCTTTAGATGTATTTGCAGTGTCCAATATCAGAAAACACCAAGCTAAGCAAAAACCCAAAGCCATCCAGAAGACCCGAGAGAATGCACGTAAAAAGTAATGCGTGCATTGTTCCTTGATATTCTTTATCCTGTCTGTGGGTTCAGAAATTAAGTGGAAAACTTTATCAAGGTTTTTTTTTCCACCCAGACTGGCATAGAATATCTGCTGACCTTCCTAGGGGTTTACCAGAAATTGTAGTTGAAAAGAAATGAATGGGGCCAAGAAAAAATGTTTGTGTTTATTTTCATGGTCATGATATGCACTGAAGATGGTGTTTGATTTTGTTGTACGATGACAATAAACTAAACTAAACTAAAATAACATTTTTGTACTTCTACATTTGGTGTCTCAAAATGCTGGGGGCTCATGGACCACAGGAGGCATCTAGATTAGGGCATTGTGGGGGGAAAGTGAAGTCTCAGTGTAGAGTTTGTGCAAAAGAATCCTCTTCCAAGTGCGCTTTTTCTAAAAAGTTCATAAATAAAATTCTGAATATGTTATTATCTTTTTTTTAAAAAAGAAAGATTGCTTAAGAAATGTCAGCTCAGCTCATCAATGGTTTCCTTTAACCTTCAGCTAATTACTATGATTCCATGCATCCAGATCTATAGAACATTTTATTATCTATTTATTTGAGGACACCCTTTACCATATTAGATATCATGGAAACAGGTAACATTGAGACCTGCAAAAGAAATCTTGATATTTTGGCTCCATTTTCACAAGGCTATCACATCAGAACTCTAGCCAGCTTAATGAGATCAAGGGACTTTCCTGTTCAGATATTCTTGTGCAGAACTACAAGTTTACATCATAATATATGCTAATAAATAGTTTGCTTGTATCATGTACAAGATGACCGGATGATTTGAAAACAAAAAGGCATTCTGACATTTTTTCTCTCTTCCATCATCATGCAGTAGACCTCACTCCCACACATGGTTCCATTTCTATACTAGAAGACCAACTCTTAACATCTGATTATGACAATTCTTTGGGGGAGGAAATCACACACTTTTGTTTCTCCTGTCAACATTCCTTTGTGGATTGGTGGTTTTTTTTGTTTTTTGTTTCATTTTGTGATGTTTGTTTGCATAATTGTTTCTGAGTAAGGAAGCTGAGTTTTCCTTTAACTCTTGTTGTTAAGAACTCAGCTTTTCAGCTTGAATTCGGAATTCTATATACATCAATAGCCACAAACCTAAGGAGCTTTGCATACAAATAAAAATCGTTTTAAGCTGTGACTATGTACACTCACACGTTTAAAGCCCAAAATAGCCTTGCTTGGTCAAGATATGCCTTTTATAGCTGGTGCTCATGGATCAAAGGGATGCCGCTTCCAGAGGCAGGCACAGCCTGGGCAGGAGGTATGAAGTTTGCCAGGGGGATCAGTTTGACTGGGTCGTCACTGGTGCAGAGTCTATCACAGGCATTGTAGAACTGAGGCTTAGGTCCCCCTTGGCCTTTCTCTGTATCCTCCTTGGAACCGGCCCGTCCAAGGGTGTGTCTTCCTTCCGAGATGGCTCCTCGCACCCATCCCTGCTGGAAGCCAAAAGCTGGCAAAGGCGGATTGGATTGCTGGTACTGTGTCAATGAAGGAGGCATCCAGCAATTGTCAGAATGGCCAAGGATGAGGCATTCCTGCGTGCAGGTTTCGGAAGCTTCCGTGAGAGCTTTTTGGAGGTTCACCTCAATAGCTTCAAAAAAAAGAGAGAGAAGGAGAAGGTTAGACATCGAGGAAAAGGACCACTTTCTCTGGCGTGTTGCATTCTTGAAAAAGAGCAAAGAGGCTGGCTTATGGTAGCTAACAATTATTATATATCTTTGTTTGCCCAAACTGCTTTTTTTTCTGAACTGCTTGGGTTATTTTTAAATAACGATTATTGGCCCATTATACAAAAAATTGAGAGGACACCTTAAAACCTCCTGATGCCTGCTTCAGACAAGAAAGCTGTAGAAATATTTTAGCTACTCCAAGTAGCTGGACCGGACCAGCATACAAATTCAGCAAACAAGCAAGTAAATCTATATATATAAAGGTGAAATATCACTCACACATCATCACAAAATCTCCAAAACCATAAAGCCTGCAAACTTGAAATTAGGCATGTATGTTCCTTTTGGCTTCTAGGGGATCACTAAGAGAGGATTTTTCTAAATGACCATCAGAGCATTAGTATTTCATATATTATTATTAACATGCTCTGATGCAAAGGAGTGCTACTCCCCTTCCCCACCTGAAAAGAAATCTGTTCCAAGTGCAAAACACAAGGAGAGGAGTTTCAGTTTTAGTTTCACAGCACCAAGCAACAGTTGAGCTAAGCCATACCCAGGCTCCTTGCTGTCTCCTTTCTCCCTCACACAGCAAATACCGTTTCAGTATCCAAACAGCCCTCAGCTCTCTCACACACTGACAGGACTAGCCAGATGAATACCAATGGATGCTGGTAGGCAGAAGCAGAATTTTCCCCCCTTATTTTCTTCCCTGAAACTAAGCCCGACCACATAGTTTCATAACAAACTAAATAAATAAAAGAATGAATTGTTCTTGAATGATTGACATAAGAGTACTAAAAAAGAACTGAATTAACAGAGCTAATTTGCAGCACAAATTGCAAAGAGGGGGGCCTTTCTAGTTTCTGCATTTGGGGGGGGGGAGATGTTAGATGTTAGTGTAGATTGGTTGCCATCAGATATAATTGGAATGCAAAAAGTGTTGTTGTGCAGAGGGAAAAGAAGTAAACACTCAGTGGTATGAAATATTACCTTTTTGCACAGTGAAATAAGCAGCATTGAAATCACATTCATCAACACCTGGTTGACACTAACATGAGAAGTGGGGATTGTTTGCTATGAATATTCACCAAATACCATATCTTTAGTATCTGCTGTGTAATGCATCTTTTTTTCTTCGGGTACATAATCTACTTCTCTTCCCTGTTCCTTCACCAAGTTTTGTTAGCATCTTATTCATTGCCTGCTTACCTTTCTGGAATAGCAATTCTGCAACAAAATTAAAATGGGCCCCAACAATATTGTCTTCTGTCTAGAAACAACAGGGTGAGAACCGTTTCACTAACTAAATACACCTTGGCGATGTTTGTGTGTCTCTGAATGGATGAGTGGGTGTTTGCGTTTCCCCTGATATGTAATTTTGCATGTCATTTTTTACTAATAACCACACCTTCCCCTAATATATGCTTTTTTGTATGGATCTTTTCACATTGCACACTTCAAAGAAATGGTAGTATATTGATTTAAGAACGTTGAAATATGCAGCACAAGTTTGGATAAAAACTTTCATCTCCTATCCTGAGATTTGTTCCTTCTTTCATGCCAGGTACAATATGTTCGGGGTGAGGGTGGGGGAAGGATTTTCAGACAGCTGAGAAATAAAGTTTTTGAAAATTAACCAATCTAATTCAGGCTTGAGAGAACACTTGAATAATTGTAAGACTTTGTGCAGGAATTGGGTTTGTCTAGTCCAAAGAAAAGAAGAATTAGGAGTGACATGATAGCAACATCCCAGGGGCTGCCATAAAGCTCAAGTTATTCTCCAAAGCAGCAGAAGGCAAGGCAAGAATCAATGGATGGAAACTAATCAAGGAGAGAAGCAACCTGGAATTAGGGAGAAACTTTCTAACAGTAAGATAATTAACAATTAACCAGTGGAATGGCTTGCCTTGAGAAATTGTGGGCACTCCATCGCTGGAGATTTTTAAGAAGAAACTAAACAGCCACTTATCTGAAATAGTATAGGTTCACCTGCTTGAGCATGGGATTGGACCTCCAAGGTCCCTTCTACTATTTATTTCTATTTATTTCTATTTCTATTATTTGTGTTTCTACTCTACTCTACACATCTAGGTTTCTGGTCCAGCAATTTAAGACTGTGGGTCTCATGGTTTTACAGGAAGATTCAGGCTCTGCACCACTCTGGTGGTCATTTGTATGATCCTAGAAAAAGACATGGCCGTGTTAAAGAGTTGTAGACTAGTGTTGGGTTCATAGCCCTCATGCTTCAAAGTACATTTTGGAACCAAACCCATCGTACTTGAGCATCCTAAAATCCCAATATTATAGATGAGCAAATACTGTTATTCTATTGTTATTCTGTTATTCTATTCCTACTTATTTTCGTTGTAGAACAGAATAAAAAACATGAGCCTTTGTCCATGTCCATATTATCTAAGTCCAGTGTTTTTCCTGACTTTTCTCTAAGAATTCAAGATATTATCCTCACAACATTGTCCATAATAGGTGAATGATGGTGAGTGAATGAGTAGCTCAAAATCAACCGAGCTGTAGACTATGGGATCAAGGAAGGATTTTAACTTGAGTTTCCAAGGAAGAAGTCACTACCAGTCAACCATGATGAATGGCCATCTATCTCTTGATCCCACCTCAATATTTATTTGCTGGCCTCCAGGACTTTTCCATTCATTGTGACCAACAGTTACACTTGGATTTTACCATACTTAAGATAAATAAGTTAAATAGACCTGAAAAAACGAAGTTTTCAGCAGCAGCGCTAAGACAGATCTGAAGGCTTAAAAAGTTACTAAGTTTCAATCTTCTTTTTTTTTATATTTTCTTTTTATGTATAATCTTTACTGAAGTTTTTTTTTTACATGAATAAAAGATAAACATAAGAAGTTATATAAAAAGGAGAGTTAAGAAAGAGAGAAAAAAAAGATAAAAGAAAAAATGTGAGACTGAGTACAAATAAAGAAAGAAGAAAAGAAACAATAATCAAAGAAGCAATGTCTGATCTTCTTAACAGCAATTATGAACCAACCTATTATCTCTCCTCCCTTTCTTAGATTATATTACATAGTTCCTCTCTGTCCCATATTCAACCCTTTTAATCATCAACTCCAGAAACCACCATAATTTTGAGACTAGAATTTTGGGCACTAAGCAATGTGTTTCTTAAACGAGTCATCACATAAACGGACTCAATTTTATGGCCTTTTTCTTTCATTTATTAAACTCATGCATTGAGTTTCTGTTGCTTAGTGAAACACTTGTTAAGTGAATTTTGCTCCATTTTACGTCCTTTTGTGTCACCGTTGTTAAATGAATCACTGCAGTTGTGGTTGTAAAGTGAATCTAGCTTCTCCATTGCTTCTAAGAAGGTCACAAAAGCTGATTGCATGACCCTGGAACACTGCAACCATCATAAATGGGAGTCAATTGCCAAGCATCGAAATTTTGATGACATGAATATGGAGACGCGGCAATGGTTGTAAATGTGAAAAATGATCATAAGTCACTTTTTTCCAGTGCCGTTGTAACTTCAAACGGGCACTAAATGTAGTCTTGTGAGTTGAGGACTACTGAATGGGAATTTACAATCATCTATGACACATACTCTTATTTCATTATAAAATAAGCCATCATTAGCATCCCATTAAGCAAATTTCCATCATTGTGCTCCAACTACTGTGTTTTTGTTTTTTTCATATGCATGGTTCCTGGAAAAATAAGGCTCTTATATTAATTTTTGCTCCAAAAAATGGGGCTTTTTTTTTGGTTAGTCTTATTTTCTGGAAAATATGATTTGCTAAATACATCCGTCTGGCTAACGATCTTAACTGGGACTTATTTTGGGGATAGGGTTTATATTACAAGCATCCTGTGTCTTATTTTAGGGGAAAACAGGGCATTTTTTCCCAATATAGTACATCCATGACTACCTAGCTGGCATCATTCTGTGAACCGCTCGAAGTGTCTTTTGGTTGCTAAAGCATTTCTTATTTAATAGTTATAGTACTGCCTGGCAATGCTATCAGCTCAGTGGGAACTTATTCAAGTGATGCCAACAACAAGCTTAGACTTGCTCATGTCAGCCAATTGCTAATACTAAATGTATTGGTAGTTTGCTAGAGGTTGTATTTCTGACTATGCAGGAAGTGAGGTCTAATGTGAGGAAATTAGGGCCTGGAATTACCCCAGTGGCCTGAAATAGTCACTTGGGTAGCATAATTTGAACAGCTTTAGCTATGTAAGTTACCCAGAATGACAGTAAAAATGAAGAACAAAGTAGAAATCATCTGCTAGTATAAGTTGGTTTTCTTTAATGAGGTCAAATTCCAAGACACTTTAACATAGAACTCCTTAAAATTATCACTATTGTAATATACACTACTAGGATGTTTTGTTTTATTTTTTTCTATTGGAAGGGGGTTTGAATAATAAAAGGCCTTGGGGAGAAGATTGCTATGAATATTTTAGGGTTTTGATATAAGTTTAAATACATTTGGGGGAGAATGTAGGATCGTGATTAAAAGTTTCAAAGCTTCATTGCTCTTTAATCATAGACACAAGTAGAATACACATTCATGGTTAACCCATTAACTGGCTTATTAGCAAGAATGTACACACACAAAACACACAAATGCAAACACAAGATAATTTTCTCTTTTAGAAATAGCATAAGAGTGAATTTCTTGGAATTTTTACTTCTAATACCCTTTGGGGATAACATGAAAAACATTTCTTTCCTCTTGAATCGTTAAATATTTAAATCAGCAAGGGTAATGAATGGTTCCACTTTTTTTTCAAATAATTTGATGTATATCCCAGGCCCTAAAGTAGCAGAAGCATCAGTAAGAAGATGGCATATTTCATTTGATTGTAGGTATAAATAACAACGACTTTCATTTAATATTTAATTAGCTGCCTCACTTTTGAACTGTTCCAACTTAAAACATTGATGGAGACCTTCTTTTATTTAACAAGCCCATATCCAGTTACAGCACTGTGACTTTTAGTTTCAAAATGAGACTATTTTTTTATATATATAAAGGGCCATTAAAACATCAAATATGAACAAGGACAGTTCTAAGAATTCCTTCTAGTAACTTGAACCATAATTGAAATGGCCTTGTTACAAAAGGTGGTCTAATGTATTTCCCATGGAGAAAGCTATTATATTAGCTCACCATTATAAAACTTTCAAGCAGTTTGCATTCATATGGTATAGATGCACATGTAGAAAGCACTCAGGGATATATAAGAAAACTGACAACAATTATATCTTCATGATGAAGCTTGACAAAAGTTTTATAATACAGAGTCAACAGAATTCTTTGTCATGGTAAACTGGCAATGTGATAATATTCCCCTGCAGGTTTGTCCAGGTGCTTGCAAAAACTGTTAAACATGTTACGAGCCAGTGAAGAAAACATTGTCAAAGAGCATCTTTTGACTATGGGAACTGTGTCTCTTATGTAGGGTAAAGTTTTTTCATCGTGAAAATTCTTCTTACCTCCTACAGACCTAATTCTTATTCCTTTTTTTCTCTTCTCAAAAAAAGAAAGAAAGAAAGAAAAACACAATGGCACAAAGTCCAGATGAGATGGAGGAACAAATTAATGTGTCCACGTGCTTCATTCTCAGAAATGACTGTGAGAGCTCTATGACCCTCATAATAATGCAATTTCTCCACACTCAAGAAGGGAACTTTTGCCCATCAGAATCTTGTATCTAATCCAACATTCTGTGGGACAGAAAGGAAAACAGGAGACTGTGAAGTTTTCACAGACTTGGAGAGAGAATAATGGTGAGAATGGAATGCTTCCAGGACCTTGAAGTCCTGCTGGAAATATAAGGCAACCTCATCATTATTTTTGCTTTCTTTTGGGCAACATGCCATCTTGATTCCTATGTTGCGTTATGAGGTCAACCACACAAGCTCTTCAAAGACACTATAGGCAAAAAAAAAAAAAAAACAACCCTACGCCACTGTGAAATTCAGCCAAGAAGATTCAGCTGTGACAGGACCTTCTGGTGATCAGAAACGAAACATATATTCAAACATCCCTGAGGAGTGACTAACCAAGTTGCAAGGAACATGAAGCTTTGAACAAAGGCACTGCCAAAAACTTACAGAAAACTGTGAACACCCACAATTACTAAAACAATGGACTTCCAGTGCCACCCTTGTAGATTGGGACATACTTCTAGATTGGGACTGCTGTCACCTCCATGTCCACAGAGGAACTGTACAACATTGTTTCTTCTTTGAACCTGAAGGACTATCTGTGATGACCCAGGGTGGGATCCAAAACAAACACAGTCACAGAAAACAGGTGAAGCCTCTTTTATTCCTTCACTTTGCTTCTAAGCTCCGAATATCATTGACAGAAGACCAAAAACTCCCGCACAAACAGTTACACAAAGATGGAAAAAAGCAACACAAACCAGGCAAGATACGGGCTGGAGAATGTCCACAGATAACACACACTGGGAAGGACACCAAACTCAGAGAGGAACTATAAACTAGAGATATTTCCACACTTTGTTTCCAGCACTCGCCCATACGCAGGTCCATACTCTTATTCAGTTGTCACAGCTGCAGCGCATGAAGAGGATCAAGGCCCTCTCCTCCAGAGTAGACCACATATCTCCCTTATCCTCGCCTGCCTGCATGGCCTGGGATGGATAGGGGATGGGCCTGGGTCCTCCTCTAATTGCTCAGACAGCCTCTGCCCTTCCCCAGCCTCCTCCACAACCTCTGGAGCCACATTTCCACTCCCCGTTGGCTGTTCCTCCTCTCCCACAGACAGTCTCCACCAGGGGCATGACACTATCATCTCTGAAACACAATCAAGTCATCTATAATGGTTGGCCTTTTACAGATGGTGACAATGCCTAGTTGAGCTTGGATGATCTTGGGGGGTGGGAATGAAGATCGCAGCTAGTTAGTACTTGTTCAGAAAGCTCTGAGACTTCCCAGCATTGTGAGCTAGACAGGTAAAAACAAAACAAGATCTCAATTTAAGGTAGTAGCAAACCACCTCTGTATTGCTGTCAAGAGACCCACATCACGAGGAGTCAAGTTCAATTCAAGTGAGTCCTTACCTTTACTAGAAATTGGCATATGGAGTAACTGGAAATGTAATATTTCTGGAGATTCTGAAACATGGGAAGGAAAAAAAAATACACTGGGGAAAGAACCTGATTTATCAAGCTCTAGATCGAGAGCTAATATGCAACTATACAAGGAAAGAAACATCTCTCATTTAGAGCTGTTCTGTATGCTTTCTACTCTCTCTATAGGAATGGTGCTAATACAATACTATACCTTATCTTACATAAAAAATTTGGCAAGGGCCAGTAAACTGCAAGCTACTTGATTAAAATACGGTAACTCTGGTTATTGTGGGAAGACATTTATATCCCCTCTAATAGCAGTGTGATAACAGATAATCAGAGTTGGAAGGGACCTTGTAGGCCATCTAGTCCAACCCCCTGCCCAACCCTTCACCATTTCTGACAAATGGCAGTCCAATCTCTTCTTGAAAGTCTCAAGTGATGGCGCTCCCACAACTTCCGAGGGTTCCACCCCTTCATTAACCAAGCATTTAAGAATCCATTAACACCAGTTTTACAGTAGGATAGCCTTGAAAGTTTCATTATTTATTTGACCACTAGAAATTGACTATGTGGTTCTATGGCTGAAGCCCTGGTAGATACCTGCAGGCTTTTAATCAAGATTTTGACTTTAACCAAGGTAACAATAGGGAAAATTCCAGATTCTGCAGGGAATCTTAGAAGGAAAAGATTTTTCACCTTGGTCTATTCAAAAAATAAACTTGGAAACTCAGTTTGATAGCAACTCAATCAGGACTGTCCATAGTTGGAAATCTCCTCTTAATTTGAACATTGAAAAAAAAAAATCTTGCTACCCAAGAGACTTTGGACACAGTTTCCCCAAATAGTATTGATTGTTGTCTCAAGATGTTTTTATTTTCCAGTGTGTTTTATGTAGAATAAACATCTAATGGAAACATTTTAAATAGTACAGAAGTCTTCTAACAAAAGATGAAAGTTATTTCAGCAGTCATCAAAAAAATGTTTGGCAATTCTATGCTGAATTTCTAGAGGAAATAAAATAGTAGCAACACTTGGATGTGGAAGGTTAGTTAATTCTCTCTTTTTTTTGTTTTGTTGATTGTTCCAATTTTAGTAGCTATCCATGGAATTTCTCACTTTCTCTTCCGATGGGTCACAATCTCTCAAATTTGGTCCCCTAGCACTTTTAATGAGGGGAGGGGGAGTTCTTGAAATTAAAGCAAACATCTTTTTATACCAAAAAAATGATTCTTAGATTCTGTGATCTGAAATTAAGGCCTTCAGGTCTTGCTTTGTGGTTTCAGAGGCAATTATGTTTTTTCCCCCCCTAGGTTTGTTTTAGAACTTATTTAAGCCTTGAAAGAAAGCTCAAAGCACTTCATTAAGCCACATGACAATAGGAAATAATGTTGACTTCAATTAAGCTTTCAAAATATGCTACTATACTGTTACAAAAAGGCTCTTAAATGTCTTTCTACAAAAAAAAGAAAGAAAAAGAAAAAGAAAAAAATGTGTCAATTACAAATACAGTAATATAAGATGAGTGGCACATATCCGAACTAGCTGGTTTTCTAGTTTTTATTGTCATGGGGGTAAGAAGCTGTGATTTTCAATTATTGCTACCAAAAAAAAAAAGGAATAAAAAGAAAAAAGTAAAAGGAATGCAAGGAAGGACAGCACTCTGTCCTCCAGTTAAAACCTTGAAAATCCCATATAAAGGCTCATGCATTCATGCATAATTAGTAGAGATCAGCAGATCAAACTTATTAATGGAAAGTGCATTTTAATTCTCATAAACTGGTTGGAGGAGTTTCAATTCTCTTTTGCATATTAGGCTGCTTAATCACATCGCACAACATTAGTGGAAAACATGGACCGGTAAAATAAGAACCAGCATCTCAGATAGCTCTTTCCAAGACAAAATCCACTTCTTACCCATCATAAAAGTTTCCAGAAAGAATAAGTCATCAATTAATCAGCTGCTGCAACCATGCCCCAAAGCTGATTAGAATCAGAGAACCCTGGCAAGTGATCCTAGATCCAGATATTCTTGGACAGAAAAATTTGAAAGATTGGAATTACTGTTATGAGCATTCTCATCCAGCAATCCACTTCGGTGATAAATCTCAATCACATATACATTAGACATATACCTGAAAGTCAACAAATCTATGGCATATAGTCATCCACCACTTTATTTCCTTAGAAGACAATACAGCACTGAAACTTTGCAACATTAGATTCCCATTAAAAAATCAATTTAGGTCAGCCAGATTACTTAGCTAGTGCCACAAACTCTGTTAGTGGGCACATTATCACTTCTAGCTTTAAGTTTCATGAATTAAAACCTACCCATGCAAAAACAAACAAAAAACAAAAAAAGCCAAATACTTCATCTGAATATATACTACTCTCTGTTACCTTCAGTGCAATGGGAGAAGGTTCACCTCATGCCACAAATAATGTTTTTCAATGTATATAGTGATTTTTCACTAAGAATTCTTAGGTAGACATCAGGTCTGGGATTTTTACACCAAGATTGATTCCTTTTCAGACACTTTATTTCCATACATGGGGTAGATTTCTGAGATATTGTAAAATATTGATCTATGTCAACTCTTTAGCAAAGCAAATCACTCATACTAGAGTTCTGTAGTCTTTATGCCATAACAGTGTTTGTATGAATTAATATACTACAGAAAAACAAGAGAACTGAGACTCAAACAGAAACAACATGACACAGCTGTGCTTGTGCTGATCCTGCCCTGTGTTTGAATGCAATCGGAAGATAAAGAATAGATCTTCTGATTTAAAGGTAAGGTGCCACTTTGAACCAAGGAAGGGCACGAGTTATCATGTCTTTCTCCAAGTTCTTAACCAAACGGGAGACTGAGAGATACACCTGAGTTGTTGTTATGAGGTTGTAAAAAGATATTGTGGGTTTTATGACTGCATGACAAATTAAGTTGATTGTATGTATTATTTATTGTATTTGATAATGAGGGTATATATGGCAATGATATCCATGGGATGTTACTGCTGTAAACTGATGGGAATCAGAAGGTTGTGGAGCAGTGAAGCATTTGTAATAAAGAAAATAAAGAAATATATTTGGAACCGTGGTGGCGCAGTGGTTAGAATGCAGTATTGCAGGTTAACTCTGCCCACAGTCTGGAGTTAGATCTTGATGGGGCTTCAGCCTTCTATCCTTTGAGGTCAGCAAAATGAGAACCCAGATTCTTGGTGCAAATCTGCCGACTTTGTAAACTGCTTAGAGAGGGCTGTAAAGCACTATGGGATGGTATATAAATCTAAGTGCTATTTCTATTTCAGGAATTGCCCAACAGGTAAAGATGCACCTGCTTTAAGGAACTAGATGTAATTTGTGCCCTTACATGCTTCAAACCATTTTTTTTGCCTACAAGAAAACCCAACTACTCACCACCACTCTATTTAGTGATATAACTGCTTTAGCTAGCCTAGCCCTGTTCTGACTGACCAGAAGAAGCTTTCTAAACTTGAAATCGGATGTTTATGTCCAAGAAGCACACTCAGAAGACCCTCAGTAGTGCAGTGGTTAGAGTGCAGTACTTCAGGCTTCTTGTGCTAACTGCCAGCTGCTGCAATTTGGCAGTTCAAATCCCACCAAGCGCAAGGTTGACTCAGCCTTCCATCCTTCCGAGGTGGGTAAAATGAGGACTCAAATTGTTCAGGGCAATATGCTGACTCTGTAAATTGCTTAGAGAGGGCTGTAAAGCACTGTAAAGTGGTATAAAAGTCTACATGCTATTGCTATTGCTGTTACAGTAACAGGATCTTGCAAGTCTGTCCCTCACTTCTACATTCAAAGAAACTAGGGAGGATCCCTGCTGAAATGTTTTCCATGTCCCTTTTCCTTTTGAAGACTCAGCCACCTCTTATCTGTTTATTGTCTAATCTGCAGATCTTTCTCCTGTCTCCCAAGGTAATCCATGCATTGCATCACATTACGTTGAGACTGTGGTCCCGTGCAGAGGTGAGTATTCAGCAGGTTCTGACCAGTTCTGGAGAACCGGTAGCGGAAATTTTGAGTAGTTCAGAAAACCGGCAAATACCACCTCTGACTGCAGTTTTTACAGTATTCTTCCCTTGCCACGCCCACCAAGCCACGCCCACAGAACCAGTAGTAAAAATAATTGAATCCCACCACTGGTCTTGTGCACATAGAACTCAATATTGGAGATAAGCGCTACCCTTAGGACTCTGGCAAAGATTCCATGAGCCTCTCTTGTGAGATATCTCCATTTAAATGTTAATTTTAACTGAGCTTTGAAGGCTGTGAGCATTTCTGTGCATCATTTTTCAACCCTCTAATACCTACTATAACAGATGTTTAAAACGCAGCACTTGGACAGGGAAATCTAATCAGTATATTATATTATTGGTTGCAAATTAAATAAAGGGAAAGCTGAAATTACGGCAATAAAACAAACATGGAAACAGCAACAATATTCTTCAAGATAATATACTTGGTCTATTGAAAAGGACTAGACTATTAATTAGATATTTCATATATATGCTGATGAGAATTTTAATTTGTTTAAGAACTGCTGTCACCTACCTGGGATGAGTTTAAGGTATAATGTGTCTCTCTCCTAAAATATTTTCCACTGCTCCATTTGCTTTCCTAACATTAGGCAGTATATTTGTGTTACTTTATACTCATTATAAAAAAGCATCATTTTGTTTTTCTAAACCCTTTTTTTTTTCTTGAGACATTCATGCCCTCCATTAGAGGCACTGTTAGGAATGTAAATCACCTAACAGTTGGGTTGGAAATATATAAACCAGAATAGACATTTAATACTGTCTCTTTAAAGGAATGGTAAAATTGTGATTGGGTATGGTTCCTCAAACGGCCATAAGATGGAGCCAGGAACCTGGTTTCCCAGAGAGTGTTGCTAGTTGCTAGTTGGTCGTTGTTCTGATGTTCACTGTTTTTGGTTCCTGCATTTTTCCCTCTTGACTGTTAGTGATCGTTGTTATTCTTGGATTGATGTGAGTCTATTACTGAACTGTTTTTGATACTGGACTTTCTTATTGGATTATCCCAGGACTGAAAAACTGACTGCTATAACCTTGTATGACTTGGACTGTCTGTTGTACTTTGCTTAACTGTTTACTGGAAGTAAAACCCTACATTTTACTATACAGTGTATCTGTGTGCTGGTTGTGTGTTATTCTTCACCACTCTCACTACGTCTTCCTGTGTGCGCTCATTCTCCTAACAGGGATTTACCTCAACAGGCACAATTGCATTTTACATCATAATGTAATCTGAGCCTGTCTTTTATTCAGAGAATAAGTTTTGAAAAGATGAATAGGTGGCTGAAAAATAAGCTCATTCTAAAATGTACCAATGACTAACCAGAGGAAAAATGAAATCTGTACAGAAGAAAATTATCGCATTTATTTTCAATCAAAAAAGCAGAAGAAAATGCAAACTGTGCGTAAGTAATAAAAGTACCTATGTTAGATAGGATTATAATAACTGCCTCCCTCATTTGATCAGGATACATGTACATTAACCAGTGTGAGATTAAAGAAATTTAACATCGTCAAGCATTGTGAAAAGGGCACCTTCACCTTGAACGTGTTGTTGGAGGTGACATGAAATATGTCTTTACAGATAACGGATAATCAGAGTTGGAAGGGACCTTGTAGGTCCTCTAGTCCAACGCCCTGCCCAAGCATAGTGTAGTGTAGTGTAGTGACCAAAACTGGGTGCGGTACTCTAGGTCTTACTAAAAATGCAGGTAGTCAGTCATTCTAAGTAGTTTCTCACAGGATCCAATGCAACACTCTAGACTTAGAAAAGGAGTTTCAAAAAGGTCCATGGCCCACATCTAGCCCTCAAGATGCTTAGATTTGGCCTCAGTGCCTGCCCTGGAAACAGAAGTAGACTGGCCTGTGGTACCTTTGCTAGTAAAAACAGAGCTCAGAGAGGCCGTATGCATCTGCCTGGACTTTTTTTTCAGAGGGTTCCATCATGGTCGAAAATGGAGCCTGGGCAGGCCCCATGAGGCTTCCCCAGACTCTGTTTCTGCTGGCAGAGGGTTGCAGGAGGCAGTCGCAGTTGAAAACGATGAGCCTCGATGAGTGATTTATAAAATAATAAAAGCAGGAAATAGATTCATAGGCAGACAGACAGGAAGGCAGGCAGACTGATGATAGATAGATAGATGATAGATAGATAGATGATAGATAGATAGATAGATAGATAGATAGATAGATAGATAGATAGATAGATTATGATAGAAAGACAGACAGACAGACAATTGATAGACACAGTATCTTTATGCAATAATGACATTGTTACTTAAATCGGGTTTTGGCTTTCCATAAAACACTAAGCAATCACCCAATTCCAGAAGGCTGGATTTCCTCAACAAACTGCTAAAATATAAATGGTTCATAGTTCAATGTATTAACATACATTATAAATCGGAACAAGGAATCTATGGAAAATTCAGTTTCAAATGTGCATTATGCATTTGAATAGGGTGCTTATAACCTAAGCTTTGATTATTTGAATTTATTCTAGCTCATTCATTCTAGTTATCTCTTTAGTGGAGCATTAATCTGTCTGGGTAAGTATAAAATAATGAACAGATTTTTTGGACTGGATTTTTTTTTTCCTGAGCAGGATGTTTGACAGCCTTCTGATCTACCAGATAAATGAAATTGGAAAGGTAATAATTAGGCTGGTAATTACTTAGACTTCAGTCTCTTATGTTTTTTATTTCCTTCATTTCTGGGCAGCTGGAGCAATGACTCATTAATAATAATAAAGTCATTTAACCCTACAGGAAAATTACAAGGAGAAGGATGCCATTTGTCATCCAACAGAAATGGAACAATCATTGGAGGGTAGAGAGGAGAGAGTGATCCCTGTTACATATTCATAGCTAAGGATAAAAAGGACACTTGGCACTTATTGTTAACATGACACCTCAATCTGCTTTTTAATTATCGATAAACATTAGAGAATAGCAACCAGAAGACAAGGAACTGTTAATATGGAATTTTCCTACAGTGACATTCCCAAAATGGTTTCACAGCTACCCTACATGTATAGGGGTGTTCCGTGGTTGACAAATTTGGCCCCTTCCAACTGGAAGGATTTCAGCTCCCCAAATTCTGAACAAGGAGGTTGAGACTCTAGAAAGAGTGCAGAGAAGAGCAACAAAGATGATTAGGGGACTGGAAGCTAAAACATATGCAGGAAATGTGTATGTTTAGTTTAATGAATAAAAGGACGAGGGGTGATGTAAAAGCAGTGATCCAAGATTTGAGGGGCTGCTGCAAAAAAAAGAGAGAATCAACCCATCCTCCAAAGCACTTGGAGGAAGAACAAGAAACAATGTCAGGATTCAATCGCTCTAATTAAATCATTTTTCTTGAGCCAAACTTCCAAAAAACATCAAAGGATTCATTAGAGGAGACATACTGGCATTGCCCTGTATGAAGCCAACTCTGCCATAAGTAATTTACAGTCACGTGTGACCCTGTTTCCTCCCTCCCCCCGGGTGTCTCATAAACCAGATTCTCCAATTGAGCACGTTCACAGCCTGGGTGTCATCAATCACATTCTCCAATTAGGGGCTGGGTGTCATCATTCAAGTTCTCCAATTAAATATATTCACGGCAAAAACTCTGGTATTTTAGTTACAATCTTTTAAAGATAAGAGTTGGAATGTACTTCTGCTTTCAACTGCTCTTCCAGGTTTCCTTCCTCCCCCCTCTTTTTTTTTATGGCAACTACTAAAACAAGCATAGGGATATTTTATAAGTTGACAAACAACAGATGGAAACTAATCAAGGAGAGAACTAATCTAAAAGCAAGAAGAAGAAATGTCCTGATGGGGAGAACAATTATTCAGTGGAGCAGCTTGCTTGAAAGATGTGGGTGTTCCAGTACTATGGAGGTTTTGAAAAAGAGATTAGGCAACCATTTGTCTGAAATAGTATATGGTCTCTGCTTGAGCAGTGAGTTGGATTAGAAGACCTCTTCCCTTCCAACTCAGTTATTCTATTATGGCTACATTTATTTAGGCATTCAGTTTTGTTAGCCACCCAACTCAGTCAATGACTCTGGGCAGCTTATAATTCCCCCCAGAAATTATATTACAATTCAAACACTAACAACATTTAAAAAAAAAACAATAAAAACATTAAAAACATTTTAAATAACAATAAAAACCACAACAGAACATCCCTTAGAACATCATAGGCTAGTCTTGTAGGGTCAAATAGAAATCCAAGTAGATGAGCTAATTCTACTTTAATATCAAGTTATATTGATGGAATCTTGCAATTCTGAAAATAAATTGTCCCTCCCTCCTTGTCTCTTTTAGAGCCCAAGAAACTACGAAGGGTCCTTTTCTGAGCTTCTTCTTCCACCCACTGTAGAGCTGCAGGCTATGTTGTCTCTTTTCTGTCCATTCTCTTGGCAGCATCTCCTGGAAATGTCTCCCAAAGTCTTTCCCCAATTACAATGCTGGGAGCGGAAATCTGTCCATCCGGAAACTGCCAAGGTTGCAGAAACTCCAGATTTAAATTTCCTCCTATTCGTTCCTGATTCTAATATTTCTTGAATGTTGCTACCTCTTCCTTTTCTTCTTCCACTCTAGACTTTAGCAATGGCCTTATCCACTGAACCTGGAAATAATGAAAACGATTCCATCTGACCCTTGCCGTTGGACATCAGTTTTGTTTAATAATCTGTATCAATTCAAAAACATCCTTCATGAAGAGTAGAAGGGGCGAAAAGGAGAATTAAATCAGACTTGAATGGGACAAAAAGCAAAATGTCCAACCTAAAGCCCATATTAATTTAGTTATCTCAGAATGCTCTGATGTTAAGCATCACAGTGTTGGAATGACATTTGAGCAAACACATGACATATTCATAATCCTTCATACAGGCAACATAAATAAGATATGGAGATATTGGGAGGGGAAAAAAAAAAGATGGATTGTCCTCAAGCATTAATTGTCTCTTCACTTAATAGTGATACTTCTACAATATTGTAAGAGTCTATTCATTTCTCTGTGCACAATGAAAAACATTAAACTTATTCAGCATTTATTTTAATTAAGAACATCTGTTATCCCTAATGCTCTTGAAATGCAGTTTGGGACCAACAATTTATGCAGATTTAGTGAATGTTGTAATAGGTTTTGAGAATATAGCTAATGTAAACCTTATTAAAAGTTCACATTACTTTATGAATAGTGCAAGCTGGAATTGTGGATTTTGAACTCTTGTCTTTCTGGCATCCATCTATTTATTTATTTTTAAAAAAGTTTCCATGAATAGGAGAATTGTTTTGCCTAACTTTTTTTCCCCATGAATGGATTTACAATCCAATTAGGTTGCACCTAAATATGAAGCTTAGCGTGATATCATATTAATGTGCTATAATTTCCCTTGTGAATGCTCCAGATCATATTCAACTGCCAGAGGCAGGGAAAAAAAAACAGACCTGGGAATATAAAAGTAACTAATATACTACACTGAACAATTGGGTTGTTGAGACAATTACAAGTTCTAGAAAACCCAGTACCTTTAATTATTTTCAGGGATGATAGGATGGGAAAATGACTTTAGCCATGTTTGTTTACAGTTCTGAAAATTTCCTCAGAGAAAATGTCTCTATGGTACAATTTTCATGTTAGTTGCCCTCTTCTGATGAAAAAAATAGAAAAATAACCCTCCCCCAAACCTGCGGCAGAAAATGTTTAGCTATTTAATTCTAATATTTAAATAAAAAAAAACAGACCATATCTTTGCCTCAAAGATCTGCTCAAAGTAAATTACTGTGTGATATATTTTAACAGAACACTGATTCCCATGAATAAAAATCCATAAATGAACCAGACAATATACCACCATTGCAATGTCTCTTTTTATAAATGGATGCCATGTGTATTATGCGACCTCAGTCTGAACTCCAACATTATGGGGGCTTAAATTGCTATTTAGTATAAACAACGGCATCAAAATGTGTAATCCAATTTTCTTTCCAGAATAAATTTGTATATATAAAAAGCACAGAGAACATAAATATTCTTTAATGCATTCATAGCTGAACTGACAAGGCTACATGAGTTTATGTTGATTATTAGATATCAAATGTGTAAAGCACATCCATGTATCTAATCTTGGTGATAATCCTTTGGGTGATATACATCAATCTAGGGTTTCTTACCCAGAGATTTAGTCAATCTGACAATAGGGAAATCTTACAAGCATTGCAATTTTCACATCAAGTTGACTTAAAAACATTTGAATGACTGACATTTTTATCCAGTTTGATAAAGAAAATTAGCCACCAAATAGGTGATAATTTAAAATAGGATAATCCAGCTATCACTGGTATCCAACCATATACAACATTGATATATCAGTTTCTATAGCTTTGGGAATTCTTTCTTTAGAAACTTTGATGCAAAAATGATTGGGAAATACATTTCTTAAAGTAACGGGCAGATCCTAAATTAACTTCATGAATGCATTGTCATCCCCCCCCCCCTGATTTTTAGGGATGTGGACATCAGCTGGAAACAAAAATCAAAGGCTTGAATAAATATGTGTCATTGTTTAGAATAATCTTCCCCAGCATGGTACTATACAAACATAGACCACAATTCCTATTTTTACTACCAATGTAATTGTTGCATCAGATGCCTGAAACCGAAACCCAGCCTAGATGGAGGCACCATTATGAGGAAAGCTGGTTTAGAAACACATGCAAGGGGGAAATTTATAAATATGCTGGCATTGATTGGAGAAAAATAAATTAAAAATATACAGTATAACATGAAAACTATACTCTTATTTTTAATATATGCTGGAACAGATGCCTGGTGATTTGATGGACAGATCTATACACTTTTCTTGATGACATTATGGAAAATGTTTATCCCAGTCTTCAGATGGAGGTCTAACTTCAGTCTAGAGGGTTTGTTTGTAACCTTCCTTCCAAACCTAAGCCAAACCAATGGTGGGATTCAAAAAAAAAAAAAAATACTGCTGGTTCTGTGGGTAAGGCTTGGTGGGCATGGCTTGGTGGGCATGGCAGGAGAAGGATACTGTAAAATCCCCATTCCCTTCCCATTCCTGGGGGAAGGTTACTGCAAAATCTCCATTCTCTCTCCACCCCACTAATCTGCTTTCCAGCTCCGTTCTCCTGTTCTCTTCTCAAGCTATTTTCTAAAGCGCCTGTAGGCCAGACAAGGAATAATGGATGGAAACTGAACAAGGAGAGATTCAACCTGGAAATAAGGAGGAATTTTCTGACAGTGAGAACAGTCAACCAATGGAACAGCTTGCCCTCAGAAGTTGTGGGAGCGCCATCACTTGAGACTTTCAATAAGAGGTTGGACTCTCATCTGTCAGAAATGGTGTAGGGCCTCCTCCTTGGGCAGGGGGTTGGACTAGATGGCCTACAAGGTCCCTTCCAACTCTGATTATCTGTTACATCTGTTTGCATGCCTAATCCATAATGCACAAGAATATTGGGTGAAATCGGTAGACTACAATACATGGAGGAGTGTGTTGTGCAGATGCAGAAACAACAAAGGTCACAGGATGCCAGTCGATGGAATCCGCACTAGGGCTGGGAAGCACTTCGTGCAAATAAAAGTATTCAATGCACGAGGATGGTCCCGTTTTCAGCTCTTTAAAGACAGCTGTATCCTTCCTGGATACGGTGTCTTTCTCCATGTTTGCCTTAATGAGTTGCAGAGAGGTATTATGCATGCAACCGAGAATGCCTGAAAGCACCTTTTTGCCTTTTCATTTGAGGTGCTGCCCATCCCTTCTCCTCGGGCTACTTTGGCTGGTCCCCACAGGGGCATTTTAAGAAAAGGAAATGGCCACTGATTGAAAGCTTGAGAGGAAGTAAAGAGAGTGGCAGTGAGCATTCCCACATGATTGGAAGCCTGCCCCATTCTCTATACCTCGTATCTCCAGAGCAAAACCTGACAGCAGCTTAAAAATTGTCATGCAACCTAAGCAGCCAGTCAATTTGCATTTTCTTCCAAAGTTACCCACCCAGCTTCAAGTCGTAAATGGCAGATTCCATGTCTATTAAAAAAAAAAAATTCACCCATCTGCCCACCTCCTTGGCCCACAAATTCATCTCTTTCCCCCTCCAAATGTCATTAATATGCTCGGAGTTAATTCATTCTAGACCCAGAGTTTCAATTCACATTCACGTTAGTAGAATATATTCATCACAAATGATGTGACTTGAAAAGGCAGATTTAGATTCTGACAGAGAATAATTTATCATGGCAGGGAAAGAGCTTCCCACCAACTGGGCTATTTGAAAGCGGCAAGATAAAAATATACCAACTGGAGAGAATGTGTGTGTGTGTGTGTGTGTGTGTGTTGGGGCGGGGGAGGAAGAATAGAAAATTAAGTAGAGAATAAAATTGGGGTTGCCTATTTCAAAACAAAGAAAGACACCCCTCCCGCAAATGACATTTTCTTATGTTATTTTGGTCTGGGCAAATCCTTGAAAAGGCACTTCGATCGAAACCCTCAAAATGTGCCTTAATGAAAGAAAATGGGTTTGTGTACGAGCATTCCCACATACGATGAAGTTTCTTTAGTATTGTTTAGTATTGTTTTAATCACATGCCAATTGCATGTGGATGTAAGCTAATACCATAGACGGAGCAATGTATACATCAGAATAACCAAGTTGGAAGGGACCTTAGAGGTCTTCTAGTCCAACCCGCTGCTTGAGCAAGAAACCTTACACCATTTCAGCCAAATGGCTGTCCAATCTCTTCTTAAAAACTTCCAGTGATTGAGCACCCACAGCTCCTGAAGACAAGATGTTCCTCTGGTTTATTGTTCCTGTCCCTACCAGGAAATTTCTCCTGAGTTCTAGGTCGATGGAAGATTAGCTTCCATCCATTGCTTCTTGTCCTGCCTTCATTTACTTTGGAGAATAGCTTGACTCCTTCTTCTTTGGGGCAGCCCCTGAGATATTGGAACACTCATGTCAAACCATAGTCCTTCTGTTCATAAAAGTAGAGATACCCAATTCCTGCAACTGTTTTTTATATGTTTTTGCCTTCAGTCCCTCAATCATCCTAGTTGACCTTCTTCCATGTATATTCAATCACTGTCCAGATCTGTTCCCACATCATCATACATTCAATTGCTTTCTCGTTTCATTGAAATTTTCCAGGAATTTTGCTTAAAAGCTACACATCTCTGCAAAAACCAGAGTTTTCTTTCCCTGATACATTACTTGGTGTCAGTACGGTATCTTGGTACTTCCCTTCCACCAAATATCGCACCTGAATATAGTGCTCTGAGCCGAGCTGAGAGATTTAAGAAAACAAACATCCATTTGGAGCTGAAGAAGATTCCTGGATGAGAACCAAAATAACTTGAAAGAAAACCCAGAAAGTCCGGCTCCCTCTTGAAAAGACACCTTTAAGAAAACAAACACTCCTGACACTGTAGCTTTAGGACTTTAGGTTAGTAGACTTTAGATCTTTAGTTTAGTAGATCTGGTATCAGATCACACAATCGATTTCTTCAGTACCATTATTTGGAATCCCCAAGGAAAAAGTTAATCTGTCTCTAAAGGAGTGGATATTTTGTCAGCAGTGTGTGAAACCCAGGAAAAGTTCTCCCTAGAAGCCCCTGAATAAATGATAAGGCTTCAGATTATGTGCATCCCTCTCCAGCTATTTCCCCAGGGAAGGTGTGAAATAGATTAAGCAATGGGATGCCTCCAGGAGCTTTGAGAAATAAATTAAGCAATGGGATGCGAGTATATTCCTTCCTTGTTGCCCACAGACATCCCACTTTAGCAATTGAGTTAACTTTGGTTTAAATTGAAATGATTAAATGAGAACCTAGAGCTACTCCAAAAAGATACAAATGACAGATGGTTATGCCTCAATGATCAGGGTGGGAAAAAAAAGACAAGGAAAGCTGACATAAAAAACAATTTTAGAAGAGTCTATAAAGATTGGAGGTAACCTCACTAGTTTGCCAACAATGAGGTGTTCTGTGAGTGGTCATTCTGCCAAAAAGAGACAATTTGTGTGAGGAACCACACAATAAGTCTCACAATTCTAATTGTGTTCATAGGTTGAAAATAAAAAAAAAGACAAAGAGAGACCAAATAGTAATAATTAAAGTCTGGATAATGGACATGGCAGCAACTGGAGAAAGGATTACCCTATGGTAAACTGGGCAGCAAATAAATTTTATAAATAAATAAAATAAACATTTACCTATTCTAGGTCTTTCGGAAGGTCTCTGGTAGGTGGATAAAAATGCCAAATCCAGTCTGACTGTATGGCCCTCTGTAATAACAACAATAATATAACTGACTGAAGGCAATCCTTGACATGTGATGTGACAGCTGGAAAAATATGGCAGAATGACAGAAGAGGAAAAGGAAAAGGAAGAGGAAGAAGAGGAAGAGGAAGAGGAAGAAGAAGAAGAAGGAGGAGGAGGAGGAGGAGGAGGAGGAGGAGGAGGAGGAGGAGGAGGAGGAGGAGGAGGAGATCATCCAGTGACGGTTTTTTGGACTCAGATGAGTGGAATATATTTTAGTTCTCCACACTAATGTTTTAAGTTAGTATAAAATATC
The DNA here is from genome assembly GCF_049901715.1 of Pseudonaja textilis. NCBI lineage: Eukaryota > Metazoa > Chordata > Lepidosauria > Squamata > Elapidae > Pseudonaja > Pseudonaja textilis. Next base: position 14,540,906 of record NC_142001.1, read on the forward strand.
TTGATTAGGGGTATATGGGAATTCTAGAAATCAAGGCAATGTTTCATTGTAACTCTATGGAATTTCCTTCCGGTCTGTCACAAAGGCGACACAGTGCCTAGAACTCCATTGCTAAATCTGTATGGCCTAAATTAAAGAAACCCTTGAACTGAAACAATCAATGTTTTCCATTGATTTTAAGCTTTTGTCTATTTGTAATTGACATGCTAACAAGCCCAAGTTGCTTTTCACAGTCATTAATAACCCTATAAATGAAGCTGGAAGTCTAATCTTCTCTCCCCGAAAGAGGGGGAAAAAATGAAAGAAAAAGGAAGCACAACGAGTTAATCAATTACCTTAATAAAGGTCATTTCAGAAAAGGACTCTGCTAAATGAATCCAGATATCAGTAGCAAACCTTGATATATACCTACAGATATTACCCACCTTAACTTAATTAAAGTCAATGACTTAATAAAGTTCTTCCTTAGTAAACCAATATCCAAATTTCTAATGACTCCTCTAATTTTAATGAACTTGTCTGCAGTCTGTTGTTCAGTCAACCAACTCCAAAGATATTAAATTCAACTTTATATGGTAAAGTTCAATAGAGTTTGGGGGAGAAGTATCACTGGGAAAATGATCTGGGCAGAATGGACAATTATACTTTTAATCACAAGTACAAACCTCTAGTTAAATCATGATTTCGCTGCTGGTGGAGAAGAGTGGTCTAATGACTTTACCACAAGGAATTACAAATTTCATGCCATTGGTAATACATGCCAGAAGAATAAATAAGGCAAAACAGATTTGCTGGCAAAATCTCCCTCTCTCTCTCCCCATTTTTCTCTTCTTTATTTTTGTCTTCATCTGTATTATATCTAATAAAGTGCAATTCTTAGCTGGTTAAAAAAAGTGCATCTGCTAAATATAATGAAATTATTCCAAATTAAGTACATTGATGGAAGAAAATATGGGTAGTTCAGGGTTGAACAGGAAGTCCTTGGTGCTTTCTGAGCATGGTTTTCTTGCAAACATTTCATTTCCTAATTAGATAACCTCATCTTTGCTTGAAGGAAGAGGGATTTCTGGAGAGGGGGTGGAGGAGGAGGACTACGGGGGGTCCTTGTGCACTCTGAGCTTGGTTGTTTTCTTGCAGATGTTTCATGACCCAACTACATAATATCACCAGTGGAGTTTGCTCTCTGTTTAGATATAGTAGCTTGTCCTGTACAGTGTTGGTGGGAGCAAAACCCCATTCCCACAAGCAACCTGTATCAATTAGGCAATTGGTGCCTATTTCCAGTGTGGTTTATCTTGACAGATAACAAATTTCCAACTTTCTGAGCCCTGCTATGCTTTTCCTTTCAGGCATCAGAAATGATAGTGAGAGCTTCCGGAAGGTTCATTGTCGGTGGCTGATGGAACAGCTTGTTAACACGAAGTTGCCCAATGCATCCTTATCAGGAAATGACAGATAATGGCAGGGGAAACATTTCTGTCAGTACAACCAGGCATTCATAAGCTAATTGGCTATTTACCTACATGAGTTGATTACACCAGCAAGAACAACTAGCTAGTAAGGAACCATGGACTTTGCATGAATGCAGACTGCTGTGTGTGTCCTTTTGTTATGACTATCTCTCAGTGGTAGCTGTGAGAAGGCTATTCCTCTCCCTTCCGACAGCTGCCAGTGAAATGTTTCAAGAGCAATTGTTAGCTCTAAGATAGAGCAAGGGGCCCATGCCATTGTATATTGCTCTGAATTGAAATCCCTCAATACTGTGCTTTATGCGTCGGGTTTCAGGAATTACACACTGTGCTACTTCTAAAAAAGAAAGAAAGATCTCGTCCAACAGAAAAGAGCGGGGCAATAAAAAGCAGAAGCAATCTGGTAGTAAGTTTACTCCCTAGAGGAAGGGAAAGATAAATGGAAGAGAATCAGACTCTTCCGAGCAGCTTGCAAAAATAACCACAAACCTGTAGGTGGTGTTCCATTAGCAGGCCCTGTAAATGGACCCCTTGGAGTGGGTTGTTCATGTAAGCAAAACTCTGAAGGATCATCTGCCCATGTGCCTTATTCACATTACAGCTATGAAATGAGTCTGTGTGGATCCCAGCGTGAAGCTAGGGATTCCATGTTGTGACAAATTCAATGTCTACTACAAGGGGAGAGGAAATGCATTACCCAAAAACTGGTCGTAAGGAGAATTAGACATATCCTTCTTTCCAGACTTTTAAATAGAGTCATGGTTGAAAAGTCTCTCTCTCGCGCTCTCTCTCTCTCTCTTCCTCTCTCCCTCTCTCCCACTCTCTCTCCCCTCTCACTCTCACTCTCCCTCTTCCTCTCCCTCCCTCCTTCTCTCATCTATACATCTTCCTCTATCTTTAATTTATACCTGTCTCTATCGCTATTTTTCTCTCTCTCTCTCTCATCTATCTCTAGCATCCCTTCACCTGGGCTACTTGGCTGTTTTTAAGGCTTCCCTTAAAACAGGAACATTCATATACTTAACTTGTAGTGCAGCTGGATCATGCAGAGTTGTGTTTAAGAAGAACGACAAATCTTTTACATAAAAAAAATAAAAAAAAATAAAATTGCTGGGAGACATTCTTTAGAGGAACATAAACTTTGTGAGCTCCAACGCCAAGTAATTTGATTAGCTTCAACTAAGCTAGTCGGATAATGTTGCTTTGGGCTGTACACTTTTCCAACTTCTCCGATGTCATTCTCTGCTCAGAAAAATAACATAAATCATTGTTTATTCTGCCGGCATAGAAACAACCCCCAAATTCAGACTTGAACTTCTTTTGAGAAAGGATTCTCTCCCTCTCTCCTCACTCTCTCTTTGTGTGATGATAGAGATATAGCTAGCTAGCTAGATTGATAGATAGGATAGATAGATATAGATAATAGAGAGATGATAGATAGAGAAATAAAGATAGATGATAGAGATAGATAGATAGGTAGATGATAGATAGAGAGATAAAGACAGATTATAAAGATAGATGATAGACAGATAGATAGATATAGATGATAGATAGGTGATAGATAGATAAATGATAGAGATAGATAGATGATAGATAGATGATAGATAGATAGATAGATAGATAGATAGATAGATAGATAGATAGAGATAGATGATAGAGATAGATAGATAGGTAGATGATAGATAGAGAGATAAAGACAGATTATAAAGATAGATGATAGATGATAGACAGATAGATAGATATAGATGATAGATAGGTGATAGATAGATAGATGATAGAGATAGATAGATGATAGATAGATGATAGATAGATAGATAGATAGATAGATAGATAGATAGATAGATAGATAGATAGAGATAGATAGATGATAGAGAGATAGATAGATAGAGATTGATGATAGAGATAGATAGATGGATTGATAGATAGATAGATAGATAGATAGATAGATAGATAGATAGAGATAGATAGATAGAGATAGATAGATAGAGATAGATAGATTGATAGATAGATAGATAGATAGATAGATAGATAGATAGAGATAGATGATAGAGATAGATAGACAGATAGACGATAGATAGATAGATAGATAGATAGATAGATAGATAGATAGATAGATAGATAGATAGATGCAAATGTGTATATAAGCAAACACTGAAGTCAATATGTAAACAAATAATGAACTCATCTGTAATGGACACATATTTCACAGACAACATTAAGTACCAACAAGTGCTGTCAGACTTATGAAATGCTTTCAATGCTGGAGATATATCAGAAAAATGGTAATCGCTATATTAGATCTATTCAGATCTTTATATCCCAGCCAAATTTTGAGGAATCTAGTCCTCGAGTGGGCAGGTGGGATCCTTTCATTTCCAAACATTCAAACCAAGCTGCATAGGTGTACCGCAGAATAATACTCAGTAATAGCTCTATGCATTCAATATCCACCTCACCAAAAGACTTAACCAGGCACAAGCGACAGCCCTCCAGTTGCAACAATGATGTAAGCTGTGCTTAAGTTACTCCTATTATCCTGAGATTGCAGATGAGAAATGGAGGTAGGGAGAGAAGCAACTTGTCCAAGGACACAAGGACATAACAAGAGAAAGGGGAGATTCCAACCCCAGGGTTTGTTTTTTTTTTTCCCCTCTCTCTCTCTTCCTAATGTCAAATGCAATCCTCTTTCTCATTACCAGATCGCTCCGGCTCCCACAATGACATTCTATGACATTCACCAAATTGGAGTAGTGTCATTACTTATGTCAATAATTCACAGAGAAATAATGGCAAGCAAATTGGGGGGGGGAGGAGAAGAAGAAGAAGAGGAAGAAGAAGAAAAAGGGCAAAATACTGACATTGCCAGCTTTTCCTTTTCAGCCGGAGAGGCTAAGATTAACAGAGTTTCAATTGTGGAAAATGCACATCACGTTACTCTCGTTTTGACAAGATCAGTGAGTGTCACCAGAGATGACTACGATAAAGCACCAGGATGACAGATAAAAGAATAAAAGCACCCCATCCTATAAATCTTAACCCTCCCCTCTTCTACAAAAAAGATCTGGCAATTTTCCATAGCAATACGCTGCTCCCACATTAAAGCCCAGCAAAGCGAAGTTATTCTGAATCTTATTCTGAACAGAATAGCAATAATACCACCCCTAAAATGGGTATTTTTTGCTCAAAGGTCTAGATACGACAGAGTGAAGGTGAGAAGAACAATGTCTTCAAGGAAAAAAACAAAGTCCAGTTGGCTTTTGAAACAGAACATTTGTGACACTTACCAAGACAAATACATTTTTCTATCCCTGCTACTGCTTACCAACCACATAACCACTTTCCCTCCAAAAATTAAACCATTGTCGAAAACTATGCTGCCGTGACAGGTATATTTAATCCTGGAAACTGAATAACTGATAAAATGTTCCTGAAGGAATGGAAATTAAAAAGAAGAGAGGTAGTGGGAAAGAGATTGCATTTGCTTTTCTTCTGTATAGTTCTTAAATAAGCAAGGAAAAAGAAAAAGTAAAGCTGTTACTCCTGGATGGAAGCTCTAATCTACATTTAAATATAATTCTTTTCTTTTCCCCCACCCTCAAATATCAAACAAATGCCTCCAGCAACATTTGTTTTTTTTTTACAGAACGTGCTTGATTCTACAGTGTTTTATTACAGATCTTAATCTGGCTGTCCCTAATCCCTCCTAATTTATCTATTCACTTTCAAATCAAATTTTCAAGGTCTCTTGGCAAGAAATAGCAGCCTCCTAACTTCGTTCTTTTTGAGTCCTTATTTTGTTTCAGGGGGAAGACATCTTGAAACAGATTCAGGTCAGTGGTTTGTTTGAGATCACTAGACCAGTGGTGGCCAACCAGTGGGCTGCAGCCCACCGGTGGGCCGTGAGAAAACTTTGGGGGGCCGCAGAGAAATCTCATCCCCAGAGCACCTCCCAAAGCAATTAATCCAGGCTGTGCGGGAACCCACCCCACCCACTCAGTCCTACCAGCAAACTTACCCAGCAAACTTGCCTGCTAAATTGCTATTTTTCCCTTTTCTGATCATCAGCTGTTCTGCTGTGCTGGGAGATTTAGATTAGCGAGGAAGCAGGAAATGGTTGGATTTCTTGCTTTTTAGCTGGTCTTTAGATCTTCGGCTCTGCTTTTAAGCCCAGCCGAACCTCCTTTAGGACTGAAGGTTCTAGTATTCAGTGCAAACTCACAGCAAGCAAATTTTATGTGACAGATTGAGATAGCCGATGGCAGATAAATAGATCTCTGAATGATTCTGTGAGCAACTCAATCTGCCTGCCTGCTTTGCCTGATTTTGAGTAAAAGTTGCTCTTTTTAAAATAAAAACTTCAATATTTATATAAATATTTATAATATTTACATACGAGCCATGCTCAGCCAGTCACATGACCATCAAGCCACACCCACAAATTAGGTGATACCCACAGAATTGATTAGTGGTCCCTGGAATTTAAAATTATGAGTTTGGTGGTTCCTGAGGTCCAAAAGGTTGGGAACCCCTGCACTAGACCAGGATTGGATCTGGCTTGTGACCTAGAAGTTGCTCTGTTTTGCTCAAGTTCCTTAGTTTACATGAAACTGGTGTCTTACAAGCAAAAGGTTGAAGAGATTGGAGCTAGTCAAGGTTTGAAGCAGTATACATGAAAGCCCAGCCAGTTCACCTCTTCTAACTTCTAAATGAAAACAAAGTTGGCTTTCAACACTTTCTCCAATGGCAGAAATTCATGTCTGACCCATCTTTTCACAATATGCACACCTGTGGAACTACCCAAAAATTCTTCTTCAAAAGGCAAATAGACGGTGTTTTTCCTTGAAGACTTTTTGTTTCTCATTCAAGACGTTTTGTTCGTTCTGACTTCTTCAGTTCTGACTGAATCAGAACTGAAGAAGCTTGTTGAATGAGAAGCAAAACATCTTCAAGGAAAAACAAAGTCCAGTTGTCTTTTGAAAAAGTACTTTTGGGACAACTATTACCTGGATGACATCTCTGGGGATAACCAATACATTTATTCTGTGGTCGACTGTTTTACTGTTTTAAAAGTCAAAGGGTTATTGGTTCTTTGTATTATAAGAATAGATAAAGAATCCTATTAAGTAGATAAGAGGTTTTCAACATTTCTTTTGACAGAGGTCAAGCAAAGGCTTTTAGGAAGACCACAAATTACAAATACACAACCCACAATTGCTTAAACCTCATGGTGCAGTATAGAAAAAATGACAGTCCCTTTGCACAGAATCCATTGGGGAAATACTCACATATTTTAAAATTTCAGTATTGGTATATTTTTTTTAAAATAAATCATAAAACTGGATTGACCAGATGTATGTCTGCAAGCACACAAAATTTATATGATCCAGGAAAAGACTATTCCATTAATTTTCATAGTTGCTAGTAGCTTGGTTGCATTTCTTGGAAGTTTCTACCATTTCCGCTATAAAAAAACTAAGCTGGTCTTTAATGCTAGCAAGACATGAAGATATAGCAAGGTGAAAACAAGATCAATTATGAGTTAATTTCATTATAAAAACATGTTGTGCCAATAAAGTAAAATAAAAAGAATAGGTCAGCTTTGGAATAAAATAAGGCACACTCAATCCAATATTATATAAAAGAGAAAAGCAATTTAGAAATTGCTAGCACCTTCCAGGAGACCATCAGCAATCTTCAGCAACAAAATTAAACCTAACACCTTAAATTAAATATAACTGGATCCTTTGGCCAAAGATAATGTTAAAATACTATATATTATAATTTGTTGAAACAAAATCTAATTCAATTTAAAATATTTAGAAATGATTTAATTCGGTATCCAGGATTTTTGGCAGACAGTGTTCACAAAAATGTTCTCAGAAGGAAGGTGTAAGGTAGATTTTTCTTTATCATATGTCAGACAATGCTTCAATGGATTTTCCAATCAGAATATCAGAGAACTGGGACAAAATTAGAGTGCGTGGTTGATGAATACATATCAGTTGTGGTTGTGTTGGCACAACAACTAGGCTAGGCTACCCTGGGTTGAATAATCTGTGTGATGGAACTCAGCCATATGATAGATCATTGTGTTAACATTGGAGGCAGAAAGGTTGAAAATTTAGTGTAGTATGTTAACCTAGTTAAGTAACCACCAAAAATAAAGGAAATTCCTAGACACAAATGAAACGGTGAAGGTATGCCTCCACCCAAGCCAAATTATGCATAGTGTGGTGCAATCTTACACCGAGTTGAAGGGAGGAATAAAATGGCTGGAAAAGTTATTTGTGGAAAAGAAGCAGCTGAAAGGTGATCCTCCACAAAACTTTGTGGTATTTATTTAGTAAGTTAACTGCTAAAACAATTGCTACCAACCTGCCTTCCATTGAGGACCTGTATACCTCATGAGTCAAAAAAAGGGCTGTGAAAATATTTACTGACCCCTCATATCCTGGAAATAAACTGTTTCAACTCCTACCCTCAAAATGATGCTATAGAGCACCACACACCAGAACAACTAGACACAAGGGGAGTTTCTTCCTGAATGCCATCCCTCTGCAAAACAAATAATTCCCTCAACACTGTCCAACTATTTACAAAGTCTGCACTACTATTACTATTAATCTTCTCATCACTCCTTATCACCCATCCCCTCCCATTTGTGACTGTATGACAGTAACTTTGTCACTTGGATCCTTACAATTTATATTGACTGTTTCCCAGTATGATTTGATTGCTTATTGTATCATATGACTATTATTTATTAAGTGTTGTACCTTATGATTCTTGGCTCTTGATGAATGTATCTTTTCTTTTATGTACACTGAGAGCATTTGCACCAAGACAAATTCCTTGTGTATTCAATCACACTTGGCCAATAAAGAATTCTATTCTATTCTATTCTATTCTATTCTATTCTATTCTATTCTATTCTATTCTATTCTATTCTATTCTATTCTAGTCGGGCAGTGTGTGCTTCCTGTCTACAGACAAGCAACAATAAACATACCGCTCTGATCAGTTCAACTTGTGGCTTCTGGTTCCTTGTGCATGGCATAAATCAAGTTTTAGGAAGGATCTCCCTTCAGCCTCTTCCTCCCCACAAGGGACTCAAGGCTACTCAGCCATTTCATTCCTGCCCTCAACTCAGTGCTATATCTCACCAATATAGTGAGTTCAACATAGCTCTTTCTGCATCATGAGGGGCTACACCATATCTTCTTTGTAGGGTGAAGATTACAGACTTAAATAGGCATTTAAGGGAAGACGACACAAAATAGGGGTGTCTTCAGGGCATAGTGAAAAATGTCAAGATGGAGGCCATGGTGTACAATCAAAACACCATCCATTGTTATGAGGTTGCACTCAAAAAATGAGTGAAGCTTCAATTATACTGTGGTTGCCTTCTTGATTCACCTAAGTCTGCTATGCGGAGTCCCTTGAGAGGAAGACAAATGGGGAGTTTTCCACTTGGAATATAGGAGAAGTGGATTGCAGATAGTCCTTGACTTACAACCATTTGTTTAGTGACTATTCAAAGTTTACAACAGCACTGAAAAAATGACCCATGACCGTTTTACAATGAATACAGCTTCCCCACAGTCACCTGATCAAAATTCAGGTGAATAGAATAGAGTAACAGAGTTGGAGGTCTTCTAATCCAGCCCTCTAGTCAAGCAGAAGACCCTATTCCGTTTCAGACAAATGGTTGTCCAATTTCTACTTAAAATTCACCAGCAATGGAGCACCGACTTCTGAAAGCAAGCCGTTCCACTGATTATGTCAGCCATGGAAGCCGTATTTTGACTCATATATTGACTCTGTGGTTTCTTCCCCAAACCCCAAAAACTTTAACCTTAGACTGCCTACTATTGACCTCACCCCTTTCCTAAGAGGTCTGTAGGGGGCGTGCATAAGCACACGAATGTGCCTACCGTCCCTGTCCTATTATTTCTTTTTATTTTTCTCATATGTATCCATTTCAGGTATTCATAACTATGTTTATACTTATACCTATTATCTTGTAAATGATTGACAAAACAAACAAACAAACAACATACAAATAAATAAATAAATACAATTTTACTTGGAAGCTTCGAGGCTGCCACAGTTAGTACCCAGGAAATTGGGAGGGGGATTTCTTAGTGAGTAGAAGATTAGACTCAACAACATTCTTTTTTAGAAGTCAAGGACAAGTTATCCTGCACCTGGAGAGGATTGTCTGGAGGAATGTCTCCAGTTGGGATGACATTTGATTGGGCCATGTGATGGAGTAATGGGTGCAGGGGATCGATCTTTGAATTTCTTCTCCGGAAGGGAAAACCCAGGGAAAACCCAGAACTCTCAGATTCAGGTTTTCCCAGATGTGCCAATATGCCTTATTTAATAAATTCTTGCTTGGATGAACTTTGTTTCTGAGTGCTGAATGGAAATGGGGACTTTCATTGGAATGCTGACAGATTAACGGTTCTCACTGTCAGGACATTTCTCCTTATTTCTAGGTTGTTCAGCCTGCAGTTTCACTGCCTTCTCTCCAGCAGTCTGATCCCTTTCTGGTTTCCCATGCTTTTGCCAAAATCCAAGGGAAAGCATCGGCCGGAAAGCTTTTTAAATGAAGCATTGAGGGCAGTCAAAATAGGCTGCAGGCTGATGAACAGTCGAGGAACAGAAAGAAAATAAAGAGAAAACCTGCTAGCCTAGATTAATGCATTCTAAATGACCCTTTATGTGTCAGAGAAAGAATAGTATCCTCTTTGGTAAATGACAATGTTGGGAACCAGAGGACCATCTGCAGGCCTGATGGATTCCTAACACAGCAGGGTTACTGGGAAATGTGACCTACCATTTCATTTGAGCTGGACGGTTTGGCTAATCCCCATTACTGTGAATCAAAACAATTGAGCACAATGATAAATGTGGATTCATTATTTGCCCCACATTCTCTTTATACCTCTGTAATTTTTTTTCCCTGTAAGATTTTGGCATGCCTCCCTCTTGACTGCAGATGATAATTTCACCAATTTGCTGGATTCATAGCTGCCTCCCTGTTTCCCAGACGCTACAAGTTGTCAGAAGAGGGGACCAATAGACTATAGAAAATGAAAAAAAGATGATCGCGAAGGCTTTTTTGTTCTCAAAGAAGGGAAATAAAGGTTCTCCACTATAATTGTAACAAGGACTTCTGGATCACCTCATCTGCTGGGTCCAAGGTGAGGGCCACTCACATCATCCATTATTGCCAGGGTTGTCTTTGTACTTAGTACAGGTGCCAACTCTATCACAACTAGTCTATAGCTGTCTAAACAGTTGGTAACGAGAATGTATAGCATCTCCTCTGTTGTGATTCAACCACAGAATAACAAATTAACAGAGTTGGAAGGGGCCTTGGAGGTCATTTAGTCCAACCCCCCTGCTCAAGCAGGAGACCCTGTATCATTTCTAACAAGTTGTTCTTCAGTTTCTTCTTGAAAACCTCCAACTTCTGGAGGCAAGTTGTTCCACTGATTGATTGTTCTCACTGTTAGAAAATTTATCCTTATTTCTAGGTTGAATCTCTCCATCAGTTTTAAAATAGGTGTTCTCTGAAATGAGATAATGGGAATGAACTTCTTAGAACATTTACAGCAATGGTGTCTTTTCAAGTTCACATTTCAAATCTTCTAAATTTGGTCAGAAAAATCCCTTCCAAAAATTGTACCAGTATTCTAGCCTAAGAGTAGAAGCAAGCAAAAAAAGAAATATTGCAAATGAGAGGCAGCTATTCTTATGCTTTTCAGTAATGGGGAAAAATTGTTCTGGCCAGATAATAACTGATCTAATCTGAACTGCTTGGCAGTAATACATTTCATTTAAATTGCTTTTGTTAAATAGCTGCAGTTTTGAAAAACAGCTAGATGGTGGGTGGCTATTTAAAAGAGGACACTTCTGGATGTATGTGGTGGAACAGGTCAGTGTTTTATCGAGCAAAATAATATTATGCTACAATCTCTACGGGGTGCATAATTTTTGTCACCATTACAAAGCTTTCTCATTTTAATAACATTCTTAATTATGAGACCCTATTCATTCAGCATCCTAGAATCATCTAGGTTCTCTATATAGACTATGGGGGACTGGTGGAAAACTCTGGAAAAATATTCTTAAGGGAGAACAGATCTAAGATTTCTAATTAAATTAATTAATTACAAATGGTTCATTTTGACCAGCATTATGCACCTGCCCTGAATCTGAGTATAACCCATATCAAATTTTGCATAAAGTTTCATAAAGTTAACTTTATGAGCAAATACATATGATTGCATTCCCTCTCTCTCCCTCTCTCCCGCTCCCCCCGTCCCCCCTCTCTCTCTCATACCAACTCCCCCCCCACTTTTCTAAAAGTTGCAATAATTCCTGTGCCAGAATCAATTTTTAAAACTCTATACATGATGAAGATTCGTGTATTATTAGTTCCATCAACCAATACATACACAAATAGAACACATTTCAAAAAACCTTCACCTACATTTTCATTTATCTCTAATGTAACAAAATGTTTGCCCTTGTAAATTTGCTGATTATTCTTCTTTATATAGATAAAGATTCATCTCTGTATGTGTATATTAGGACATTTTCAACTTATACATGTTTAGTTTTCAGGTGCTGTATTCTAAACCAAAAAAAAAAAAAAGGTGGATGAAGGATAGATGACAGGCAAAAGGCTCATTATTGAAGATTTAACTTGAAAAAGCTGAAAGTTTCCCAATAAAGTTGAAATAACTGTATGTAGTATTCCGAATTTGTGAAATCAATGTGGTGGCTTGTAGATGAAACGAAGCTGCAAGATCAGAAGCAGCCATCAGTATATTGCAATGCTGTCTCCATATTTTATTCCTCTGCTATTTGACTTTCATCTTCTCTAAAAATTCATTTAACTTTTGTCATACCAATGCTTCAAAGGAAACTTCTAGGGGGGAAAATGTATCCTGTCTTTTATTATCAGAATATCTAAGAATTCACTGGAGCTTTAGTCAGCATACATGTATCTGTATGTATCTTGCTCCCTTACCTGAACAGTTGTAGGACTAAGTAACACCCATTCAGATGAGGTGTGGAATCTTATCCAGATATCTCTAAGGTCTATGCTATTTTCTAGACTGAAGATTTTTACAGAAAAGAAGTTAAAGAAATATAGCCACCAACGGGAAAAAAAATAAATAGATGACTTGGTAAGAAGAGCAAAGGCAAAATCTAGGTATAGATGGTGTTCACGCTAGGAAACGGATAAGGAATCATTCAGATGCAGAAATGCAATAGAGAGTTGAAGTTATAGTAACCACGATTCAAGTCCTCAGCCACTGCAATGCCCAGTTTGTTCTTCTTTTAGCTTGGTTTGACAATGGAAATAATTCCTGAGCTAAAAGATCCTTATGACTCACTATCACAAAAGCTAAATACCTCTGAATCTACAAGGTATATTTAATAATCATCATATCTTTTATTCACAAGGTATATCTAATAATCATCGTATCTTTTATTTCCAAGATAATTCTTTTATTGATGTTGGGAAAGTGCCAGCTAGGCCAGAAGAAGGAGTCAAGCAGGAACCAGCTGTTGCACAGCTGTGAGAGGCATAAGCTTAACCTCCCCCCAAATCCAATAAGCCTTATGTGATTGTTCCCAGAGAAAGGCAAACATCTTGTAATTTAGATAGAGAACCTCCTCCTTCTCCACTTTTCCACCTCTCCTCCTCCTTCTCTCCTTCTCCGTCCTCTACCACCATCTCCATCTCTTCTTCTCCCCTGATCCCAGAAAAACAGTGACAAAGTTGAACTCAAAGACAACTTTACTGACTATCTAAGTACATGAAGACTTGAATTTGGCCACCATAATCTCAAAAATGTAAAAAGGGTCACCCATAGATAGTACCATTACTCATACTTAATTGTAAACAACCAAGAAGTGCTGAAGCTGTAGGCTACATTGGGAAGTTGGAGACAAGGATCCAGAAGAAGGTAGTGGCAAACTCTGTACTACGGCTAATAAAATGCCATGGAGATGCCTGCATCTTCACTAGAGCTGATGGAATATTTACCTTTTGCCTAGTTATTACAACTCAAATTTACTTACTCATAACTGAGTAGGTAAACAGCTAGCATCATGCCCTTGATATAAGCTAAAGAAAGTCCGTTGACCCTCTGGTGAAGAGGGACCATGGGCATGCATGCTGAATTCTCATTTAAGTGATGAGAATGAAAATGACATCCCTAATTGAAAGCGATGGCATGCTGGTGTCCTGTCATTCAGCTGCCTTTACTTTCCCTGACTTAAGAATATTTAATTTAAACATGGTTGGAGGTTTAAACTTGCAGGCACTGTTTGGAAGCAGCTTTGCTTGCATATCTAGGAAGTATTGATGGGCAAAAAGATACAGAGCTTAAACTTTCCTTTCCACATAGTTGGTCCCTAGGAGACGAAAAAATAGAACAAGGAGACAGTTCAAATTTTGCCTCAGATATGAGCTTCCTATGAGGACTGAGAAGCTAACCTCTTCCATTATTCTATGTACAATACAGAAATCATGGCTGTCTATGGGGTGGCAAGGGAAAGCAATAAACAATGGTATCCGGACAGAAATACAACATTCACTTCCTCACATCCCTAGTGTTTCGACTTTCACTGTTTTGTTTATGTTTTTAATTATTGACTTTGATAGGAATCCTATTGGTTTACACAATATCATTATTATGGGGATTAAAAGTTAGTCTAAAGATACTATAGAAGGTCTACTTTTTATATTTCAATTACTCACTGCCATCCTTAACCTCTTTCTTGCAATCCTTGTCATGTTTGTCTAATAGTTCAATTACATGAGCAGCAAATTACAAGACAAAATTATTCTTAACTCATATCCATTCATACATATACACATATACGTTCATATACATAAAGAAGGACGGAGAGAAAACTTCATTTAAAGTTATTTGAACGTCATTTGAGCTACATCACAACATTCAAGCAAAATAAAGATAAGTCCCTTTGTTTGGCCACACAAAATTAGAGTGACTTCCACATCCCTTATCACATGCCAGAGAGATAGACTTCTGAAAGACTGGAAATACGTTGAGATTGGTAGAGTATTCAAACTTCTAATCATTCACAGAAGTGAACTTCTGAACATTATTCAGAGAAAAACTAGACCCTTTCTCATAAGAATCCATACCCACCCCTTTTTTTTTCTTGTATTCCTAAGTATAGTAAGAAGCATGCAATGCCATGTGAATCTTGATCTTATGATGCAAAAGATGTAACTATACAATGCCTTTGGCATCAGTATAGCTGCTTGTGGGAGCTTGTTATTAGACATGTACCATCTAGCAACAATGGCACTTCATGATATTTGGTGTATTATAGAGAGCACATAAGATATTCCTTTATCCTATCAGGCTTTTTTTCCATTGGTGGCGCTTAACCTTAAATTTAAGGCGCTTAACCTTAAATAAAAGTGGTAATCATTTCTCATTTAGCTATTTTGGCGTTTTTAGAGCCTTTAATGGTGTATCACAGCAAATGCTCTTCCTTGGGGACTCCTGCAAAGCAAATAATGGTGTTCATAAAGTCAAAAGTAAATAAGAGTTGAGCTGTGGCCATTAAACCAAGTAATATAAAAGGATTAATCCATTAGAGTTCATGACACAAGCTTGCTTGCTGATGTTGTATATACTGTATTTCGAAGGGAGAATGGATTAAGACTTCTAATTAAATCAATTAATTACAAATAGCTCATTTTGGCAAGCATTATGCCATTGCCCTAAATCTGGGTAGAACCCCTTAGCAAATTTTGCATAAACTTTCAAAGACGTAACTCAAGAGCCCATTTATGTCCTAAAAAGCTCCCATTCTTTTGCTGGGTCAGACTACTTATTCAACTAGCAGAATGGTGGGGTGGCCTAGAAGTAGAACTCTCGCCTCACAATGAGGAACCTGTGAGTTTGACCCTAGGTAGAGGCAGATTTTTTTTCTCTCTGGGCACAATGAGAATATATCTGCTGAACAAAACTCCACATTGGTGACAGGAAGGGCATCTGGCCATTAAACACTCTGCTAGCTCCATTAAGTTGGCCAGACTCTTCCCCACAAGGGATTATGAAGTTGTTAAATGATTCATCTACCCTAAGTTCATCTACAAATAACAAGCAGCAGTTCTCAAGGTATCTAAGATGTCATTTCTATCCCCTGTAATTAGAATGCCAACTTTTATGCAGGTCCAGTAGTGAATTCTACCCAAGACAAATTAATTACCTCTAAAACATTCCTCAACAGATTGTAAAGCTATTTCTTACAAGCATTACAGTACACTAACAGGTGAACACAGCTGAGGATTTTTTTTTTAATTCAGTCTCTAAATATTGTCCACTTTTTTGTTTGCTCAATTCAACTTATATGCCACTTCTCTCACCTGCTATTCCCTGCTACTTATGTTACTATATTCTAAATTAGTTTGCATTTTTGCAAAAACAGTATCTTACTTATATGAAGACGTCAGCCTTTTTAATATGTCAGAGAGAGCAAACTATTTTTTTAATGAAATCTGCTGTGTGATAACAGAAAATTTCAAATCTGATGCATGGCTATTGTCCTGGCTTTCATATCTCTTTAACATCAAATGGTTTGTACTTAAATTCCATCCAGAGTTTCATAGAATCATACCTTTGGAAGAGGTTTTTTAGGGCAATCTTTCTGCTTAGTTTAGGTTCAAGGACCTCCCCATTATGGTGGTTTCCCCCTATCCCAATTTGGTGTTAGAATTTACTTTGTATAAATTGAATCCATTATTTTATGTCCTGGATTTAAGAACAATGCAATGTAGGTCTTGCTCTTTTTTATGGCATATTTTCAGGTCTTCTCAAGACTAAACATATCCAGCTCTTTCAAAGTTTCTTTGTAAGTTAACTGCTCAACCTCTGAATATTTTTTATCATCCTTCTCTGAACCAGTTATTTCTGATTTGTAAAAGTAGGGTGCCTGGCCCAGAAACTGGACAAAATGATTGAAATGTTCTTTAGGGCGAACACAGAATACAACTACTATGTAGGAGTAGAATAGAACTACTATTCTATCCTTTCTAGATGTACTTTTATGAATACTTCTTCATAAAGTGAAGACGTTTTCTTTGCTGTTGGTTTTAAAATTTATTTTGACCATTTAATACCATTATGGAAATTCTCAATAATCCAGATCATGGTTCTCCCAAAGCTGCTTTTCCAAAAGGCAATTGGACTTTCTTGGGTTTTTCTTTGAAAAAGTTTTGCTTCTCATTCAAAAAAGTTCAAGAAAGTCTAATTTCCTTGTGGAAAAGCACCATTGGTACATTTAATATCACCCTTTTCTTTCCTTTAGGTCTCTGCTATCTAGAGTCATCCTTCTTTCCGTAGTCTTCTCTTTTATGTATGTAATCTCCTGCTACTGCATGTAACACATGAACAGAGCTACCATGGGTTATCATTAAGCAATAAAACAATATGAATGAGTGGTTACAACTGCTTTTGGCTCTTTAATGACATTAAATCAGAACTAGAACAGTTTTAGTAATATGAACCCGGGTTGTTTTGAAGTCAGCTACAAAGAAACAATAATTGAGTCAATAACTCAGTTTCAAGATGGTTTCAATAACTGAAACAATAACGGTGAGAGCACTCAACTAATGGAATAGATTGCCTTCAGAAGTTGCAAGTGGTCCATCACTGGAGGCTTTCAAAAAGAGACTGGATAATCACTTGTTTGAAATGGTATAGTTTCCTTCTTTAGTAGGGGGCTGGACTAGAAGACTTCCAAGGTCCCTTCTAACTCTATCATATTCTAGGTTCTAAGTTCTACTCTTTCAAGGACAAAACAATTTGCAGGTGAAAAAGCTTGACAGCTGTATAGAAAATAGTGGTTAGGGTTAGAGTAGGGTTAGGTTTCTAGAGTTTTTAAGGGTTAGGGTGGGGTATGGTTTCTAAATTGTTGTTTTTCAATCCAGAATCATAATCACATTCCCCCTGTTTTTTGACTCTTCAATTTCAAGACTCATGAACCGGATCATTTAAATATATTTTTTCAGGTTTTATTGTTTTAATATCTTAATGGGTTTATTGATTTTTTTTAAAAAAAAATGTTTTACATCATTTTATTTTAGCCTTGACGACTTTTTTGCAGACGAGGGAATATAAAAATATTCCTAATAAACCATGAAAGAGAAAACCTTCCGTTCCAGAAGATCACTTCCTTGATCATTAGAACAGCAGTTAATGCATCGTTCGGTTCCAAAAAGAAAAGAAAACAAATAACTACTGGATAATCTAATCAGCCGTTGGCTTTAGGAATAACTTTTTTTTTCTTCATAAACTCATTGTGTATTTCAGTCACAAAACAAGAAAATGAAAACCAGGGTCCAAACTAAGGGTTGGGGGGAGGGGGGTGTTTTGCATTACCAGTTTTTACAACCTCCCCAGAAAGAAGAGAATGACAAAATAAACCAGGCTATTAAGAGGTTCAAGAAGATGAAGAAGAAGAGAAAAATGAACGATTGCATAGTATTTAATTTACAGATGCAAAACAGTGGAATAAAAGATATCCACTAAGCCATAAATCATAATAAGAACCAGAGAAATCACAGGGACGATTGTCAGGTTTAGGCTTACAAATAACAAAACCTTTTAAATTAATTTCTGTTTCTGCCTGGTTGCAATTTATTCCTCCTGATCCGGCCCCGTTGGATTGTATTGTTTAGGCCATGCCAAATGAGATTGATTCATTCCATTGATCAATTACAAATTTATTGCCGGCATGCAATGACTATTGCCCTTCATCAAAATGTATGAGTGCCAATAAATAACAGGGCAAGAAAATTAACCTTCAGTGGTCTCCACATTCAAAACAAGTGGCAATGGGCAGCGATTATCACTTGAATTCAGAGAGTCACAGCTGTATGCAGCTCCTCGGCTATCACTCTGAGCAATGAAAGAAATGTGAATTCATTGCTGGAAACCCATGATACTCAAAGACATCTTGGCATGAAGCTGCCACCTAAAAGCAATGAAATGCTTCCTGGCCTTTTCATAAAAGAAAAGAAAAGAAAAGAAAAGAAAGTTGGAAATGGAGGAAAACCCATCTGTGCTCAATCATCTTGGAAAAGCCTCTGTCATTTGTCTTTCATCCCCTACTAAATTTCTCTCTCTCTCTCTCTCCTTCCCTCCCTCCCTCTCTCCCTCCTTCCCTCCCCCCCTCTCATTTTTTTAATTCTTGACTGGGGTGTTGATGGCTGGCTATTAAGTTGTTGGCTGTTGTTTCCTTGTGCTGCCAAGCCCTGGCCTCCAACATTCTGTATTTCCACAACACTGTCAAATTACTTACTAAGACTGCATTACTATTCTTCTTTTCATCCTTCCTATTCCCTATCTCCTTTATACCTATAACTATAACTTTGTTGCTACCATCCTTACAATTTATATTGTTTTATTTAGTTTCTAGAATGATTTATGTTGACTGCTTATTTAGTATCCTATTGCTTATTTAGTATCACTAAGTGTTGTATCTTACGATTCATGATGAATGTATTTATGATGACTATGATCATGAATTATCACTTATATCTTTTATGTACCCTGAAAGCTTATGCACTGAAGAAAATTTTCTTGTGTGTCCAATCACACTTGACTAATAAAGAATTCTATTCTATTCTATTCCATTCCATTCCATTCCATTCTCTCTTCTCTCCTCTCCTCTCCTAATTTTATTCCAGTTTCTATTCTATCCTCTCTAATTTTATTCCAGTTTCTATTCTATTCTATTCTATTCTATTCTATTCTATTCTATTCTATTCTATTCTATTCTATTCTTTGATAAGCTGGTTGTAAACCAAAGGAGTCTGGAGTTTTTGATCAAAGGAGTTCAAAGTTTTGCAGGTCTGAATCTCTCACCTTTTTCTCTCTCTCTTGATAGGTGGACCACTCCAATCCAATTCAAATTTTGGAAGTGGAGAGGGGCAGTGAAAGACCAAGCTCTTTGAGCATGTAGAGAGGTTTTGTTTCCCCATATGTCTTCATGGGGTTGATAGTATACTACTGTGCATATTGATGGAAAATAGTTTGAATACTGACAATACACCAAAGAATTATATTTTTAAAAGCACTCAGATCTTGCTTGGGCAATCTTGTTTGCCACTCTAACTGCAAGCAGAACCAAGTACAAATAAATAAGCAAAAGAGAAGTGAACGATAGTGTTCATAATCAATATTGTTAAAAAAATAGTCTGTATTATTGGGAATGTTCATCCATTTTTCTGATTCCCCCTCTCCCCAACTCTGATCCTCATAGCATGGTTCAGTGCTGCCTCCAGAGTTAAATACTTCAGATCCTGTTATAAATTTTCATTTGCCAAGAGAGCTAATTATTTCTGTCTGGGCATAATAAAAACAAACAAACATACATACACATGAGAGAGAAAGAGTGGCAAGTCAATAATAGTTGTTTGAAACTTGGTCATGTCACCAGACAGTTTTACACCCCCTGGGTGAAGCTGAAGCATTTTCAGTGATACTGCACACAGGGCCATGAAGCACAATCTAAGAAAATGGGACTTCTCTATAGAAGATACTGTAGGACCTTCCACAACTTCAATCTCTAAATAGAAATGACCCTTGGCTCCATTCGTTGAGAAAAATGTAGTTTATTAGGGATCAAGTATATTGCAATAGTGCAAAGCCAGAAGTGAGAATCCCTGAGTTCTACTTTTACATTTTAATTAATTCTCATCACCAATCAGGTTCAGGCAAGATGTTTTCATAATAGTTAATCCAAGCACAGTTTGGTATGTGGCTCCCACTTTCTTCCATCAGGGTGACCTTGAAGCAGCACCTCAAGGAGATACAGTACTTATTTTCATTTCCCTAAGCATTCCACCCTTCGTTCCCCCTCCCACACAGTTCACAGCAGTCTGTGAAGCACAAGTTAAGCATAAGGTGGCAGCTGACATATTTTGTGTGGATGTGGAGAAGAACGATCCATCTCACACATGCTATGGTGCATACAATGTCCTTCAACGTATTCTGGGGAAAACCTCACGGTGGCAAGAGAAAATGCTGTCGAAGTGACTCAATACTAGAGGAACATTATCTAGTTTTAATCCTATTTACTCTACATATGATTTACATGTGCTATATTTCTACTGCCTACTTTATACTAATTGTGCTTGCTCAGTATTTAACATTGTATGTCTATAATTCTGACATGAATAAAGAAAGTGATATGTTTCACAAACTTTCCTACTGGTTGATGCAGGAAAAACAATAGGAAAAGATAACCTGAGTCAAGAATAAATTGAAAACATATATGTTCTTATTTCTTTTGTAAAATTTTGGTGGCTAAGGATAATGACTCTCCAATAATGTCTTGAGAGTTACAGCAAGAGCTTTCAGGAAAACAGATGAGTAAGGGGGATATGAATGGAGGACACAAGGAGTGCTGTGGGACCATACCTCTGGGTGATCTTACACGGCACAGCAGATGCTCGTAAGTATATGGCATCTTATGCTCCACTCAAAAGCAAACATTGAGATAATTATGTAGAAAAGAGAGGCTGCAGGTGTTGGCAAATGTGGCCGAGCATGTGGGGATACATTAAATATTATTTAACATCCAAGTTAAATATTACATGCAAAGCAGACTGAAAAGCAGAGCTTTAAAACTGCAAAAAGAAAAAAAAAAGAAGAAGAAGAAGTCTTCAATTGCCAGCTTGGAACTCCTTTGCCACTAATTTTGCTTTGGACAAAACGGCAGTGCCAGCAGAAGCGCACAATTTGTGTGATCAAGTGCTCAGAATGAAGAGCATGAACAAGTCCCACTAATTATCACTGTAGTATAAACAAGACAAGGCAGAAAAGGTTATTGGCTTGACCTGACCTTTTACTACCCTCTATGTAATTTCTTTGAAGATGTGTGACATTAACATGAGGGACAACAAATGAAGTCAAATTGGAGGAAGTCAAAATTAGTTTATCTTCTTAATGGCTTCCCTTCCCTTTCAGTGCTTAAGAATGGAAATTGCATAGTTCCATGTAAAAGGCTAACTAACTTCGGGGATGTTTTGCCCTTTTGGGATGGAAAAAGACTTGATTTTATTCATTTTGGTTTATTTATCAGTCCAACCCGCTCACTCAAAGGGTGTCAAACTGGTTGACTTGTGAAATCATTTGGCAAAGGCAAAGATAATCTACTTACAATTGTATAACCATAAGCTTTTGGGCAGTTTTGTGTCATTACAATCCATCCCTCTTTTCAGGTCATTCATACATTCTATTGACCCAGCCTTCATCCTCTCTACTACCTGGTCCATGTTCTGCTGATCAGCCTTTATCCTCTCTACTTCCTGATGCATCTTCAGTTGATCAACTTCCATTGTCTCTACTGTCTAACACATCTTCAGTTGATCAGCCTTCATCCTCCCTACTATCTGGTGTCTATCTTCAGCTGATCAACCTTTATCCTCTCTTCTGCTTGGTCTATCTTCAATTGATCAGCCTTCATTCTCTCTACTACCTGGTGACCCCCTCACATCCTGGACATAAACTGTTTCAATTCCTACCCTCAAAATGACAGTAAAGAGCACTGCACACCAGAACAACTAGACATAAGAACAGTTTTTTTTCCTGAACATCATCACTCTGCTAAATAAATAATTCCCTCAACACTATCAAACTATTTACTAAGTCTGCATTACTATTACTATTAATCCTCTCATCCTTCTTTTAACCCATTTCTTCCCACTTGTGGGAGAAGGTGGATGAAAGGTATAAGCAACAAGGTTACAACATGTAACCTTGTTGCTTGTATCCTAATGATTTTTATTGACTGTTTTCTAGTATGATCTGATTGCTTATTGTACCCTAGGACTATTATTAAGTGTTGTCCCTTATGATTCTTGACACTTGATGAATGTATCTTTTCTTTTATGTACACTGAGAGCATATGCACCAAGACAAATTCCTTGTGTGTCCAATCACTCTTAGCCAATGAAGAATTCTATTCTATTCTATTCTATTCTATTCTGTTCTATTCTATTCTATTCTATTCTATTCTATTCTATTCTATTCTATTCTATTCTGTCTACTGCCCGATTTGTCTTCAGTTGATTAGCCATTATCTTCTCTATTGTTTGATCTAGAGCCTGAAGAACCTCTCTCAGCTTAAATGGTCTAGAAAAACAATTCCCATATAGTTTATCATATTCTGTGTAATAGTAACCACCAGAGGTGGTATTCAGCAGGTTCTGACCAGTTCTCAAGAACTGGTAGCGGAAATTTTGAGTAGTTCAGAGAACCAGAAAATACCACCTCTGACTGGAGACTTCACAGTATCCTTCCCCTGCCATGCCCACCAAGCCACACTCACAGAACTGGTAGTAAAAAAAAAAACTGAATCCTACCACTGGTAACCACACATGGTGAGACCAGCTTTCTCCCAGTTCATTCATTTTCCTGTAAGTCCCCAGCTTTGATAATACCTGGTATATTGAAAGTGTTAAATGGATGGGCAATTCTGTCTCCAGGCAACCAAATTCACCACCACGACTTTCTTAAATCTTACAATAAACAGGCTCTGTGTAGTCTTTGATGTACAACCGGTCACATATTAAATGTTTGAAGTTACAATGGCCACCCCAAAAGCTACTTATCACCCAATTCCAGAGTTCTGATGGCTACATACATACCTTGCAGTCACATGATTGTCATTTCAGTCATTTAGCAACTGCTTGTTGGCAGCATTCCCCAGTCACATGACTGGAATTTGCAACCTTTTTTGTTAGTCAATTTTTGGCCAGTTTCTGCCAAAACAAAAGCCAATAGGAATACATTGATTGGCTTGATGACTGTGCTATTTGCATAACTATGGTGATGTCCACTTAATGACTATTGCAAACAAAATTACAAAATCAGGTCCAGTCACCTTGGTGTCTCCACCTACAACCACCATGACTCACACCACAACTTCCAGGATCCATTACATGGGCTATTTTCATTGAACCTTAGTGTTGCTTATAGTCCCAGCCCCTCCCCAACCTGCAAAAAGGATCCAATCTCATCATAGCTGTCAAAGGGTCACTGCAGCTACCTAAAAACTCTGTTAAACAAGCATGATTTTGGCATGAAATGCTATGCGCTTCACACTTTCCTGCACCCTGCCAGGTGATTGTGACAGCTGTCAGGAGATGTTCTATTTTTGTGGAAAACCTGTGAATTATGTTACCTCAAATATCTGATTGGAAACTAGAAAAAAAAAGGCACCTGGAAATGAAAATGTTGTTACATTAGATTTGCTGGCAGATCTGTTAGGGAGCATCGGCAGGAATCTAGCTGGGATCTTCCAAAATACACACCAGGTGTAAATGTTGAGTATTTATGGATCTATCTTGTCTTGAAAACTAGTGTTGCATCTATGGAGCATGACATTTTGAGAGAATAAAATTATTAAAAATAACATGTAGGGTAGGGAATTGAATGGTATGAGGGACGTGGACATTTGGTAATATTTAACAGTAGAAACATTCTTGTTTCTATTTACAGACAAGTAAATGACATTGAAATCAGGTAGATATCATTATGTTAACAGAGGGTTTTGAAATTTTAACCTTGTCTTTTCTATTATTATTGTTCACCCTATTAACTATTTTATTATTAATATAGTATATGGATGACAAGTCAATAATTTGCAAATAGCTTAGTAGTTTAACTTTTTTTTTCTGGGCCTGTTCACAAGGGCGGGAAACCAATATTGTAGCAATGTAATAATTATCAGTATTCAACTAGGGGGGATAATAAGTGAATATGTGTGTGTGTTTCTTTTTTCCTTTTTCTTTTTATACCAATAGCACTCAGACTTATATACTGCTTCACAGTGCTTTACAGCCCCCCTCTAAGCAGTTTACAGAGTCAGCTACTTTCCCTCATTTTGCCCACCTCAAAAAGACAGAAGGCTGAGTCAACCTGGACCCTGGTGAGATTCGAACTGCCAAATTACAGGCAGCTGGCAGGCAACAGAAGTAGCCTTCAGTACTGCACTTTAACCACTGCACCATCACCTTTTTTCAATGCCATGTACGCTTTGTGCTTTTTGTGTTTTAAATTTTTTTGGGGGGGGAGTTTTGTATTTTATGTTTCTTTGAATAAAATAAAAAGAGCTTAAAAAAACAAAAACAAAGGAATTATCAATGTGTCAAATGAAGTTGTATGTGAAGTTTTATTCCTTTATGTTGGGATTTATGAATCTTCATGTATCTTTGCTACTAGAGAAGCATCAGCCGTGGTGTCGCAGTGGTAGAATGCAGTATTGCAGGCTTCCTCTGCTCAGACTCTCACGGCTCATTGCCAAGTAGTTCGATCCTGACTGGCTCAAAGTTGACTTGGCTTCCAATTCATCCAAGGTCAGTAAAATGAAGACCCAGATTGTCGGGCTCAATATGCTGACTTTGTAAACCACTTAGAGAGAGCTGTAAAGCACTATTAACAGGTATATAAGTCTAAGCACTATTAACCGGTATATAAGCTATTGCTATCAGAAATCCACTGAAAACGGAAGAAAAACTGGATATTTCTGTCACAGTTCTATACCCTTCAGGGAAACATTTACAAATGTTTATATAAACATTCACAAACAAAACAGTCACACACAAAATTGTGAAGATGAGTTCTTTTAAAAAAAACTTAGTATCAGGAAAAAATGTTTTTCTGTCCTTTTCCACTTGTAATCCTATTCATCCCCTTTCTGCATTAACCTGATCTATGTACACAGCCTACAGTTAAATACATATTTAGATCATAAGCTTAAAATGTATTTTCTACAAAAATGAACATTTTTCTCAATGTCTACTGATGTTTTTTTGTTGTTGTTTGGAGGCAAGCATTGCGACAAACTACACAGAATGTATGAATCTGCTTTCCAGTCCATATATTAGCTAGGAAATGACACATTAGGCCAGTGTGAATCTTTTTCCACAAAGAGCTAAATTTCACAGTAATTCCTAGAGCAATGGAATATATGAGTGTGTGTGTGTATGTTATGTATATGTCCTTGTATATGATTTTCAGAGTGCAGAAAACAGTGTGATCACATAGTGAAGGGGCAACTTTGAGATGTTTTAAGAAATATGTGCAAGACAGCACTACCATAATACACTTAAAAAAGATTATTCCCATTTATTAGAAGAGGAGAGGAGAGAAAAGAAGAGGAGAGAAAAGAAGAGAATTCTTATTCTGAATAGAATAGAAGAGAATAGAGAATTATACAATGTAGAATAGAATAGAATAGAATAGAATAGAATAGAATAGAATAGAATAGAATAGAATAGAATAGAATAAGGAATTAGAGTAGAATAAGGAACTAGATTAGAATAGAATACGAATTAGGACTAGAATAGAATGGAATGGAATGGAATGGAATGGAATGGAATGGAATGGAAGGGAAGAGAAGAGAAGAGAAGAGAAGAGAAGAGAAGAGAAGAGAAGAGAAGAGAAGAGAAGAGAAGAGAAGAGAAGAGAAGAGAAGAGAAGAGAAATTAGGAATAGAACAGAACAGTACACAACAGAATAGAATGAGCTGGAAAGTACCTTGGAGGTCTTCTAGTCCATCTCCCGGCAGGAGAACCTATACTATTTCAGATAAGTGACTGTCTAGACATCCAATGATGGAGAACCCATGATTTCTGGTGGCAAGCTGTTCTACTGATTAAGGAAATTTTTCCTTAATTCCAGGTTGCTTCTCTCCCTGATTAGTTTCCATCCCTTGTTTCTTGTCTTGTCCTCTGTTGCTTAGGAGAATAATTTGATCCCCTCTTCTTTGTGGCAGCCTCTCAAGTAATGGAATACTGCTATCCTGTCACACACACACACACACACACACACACACACACACACACACACTTCATTCTTCTTTTCTTTAGACTAGCCATACCCAAACCCTACAGCCATTAATGTGGAGGTCATTTCACACACACACAAAAATCTCTTATGAAGATTTTTATCATGCTAAAAATAAAGGTGTTAATTAGTCCTGAGACACATGATTTGGATCTCTCAAGCAAAGGAGAAGAACCCACCTTAAAACTAGGAAAGAGATTGCTGCTGCCAGAGAAGATTTTGGCCGCACACTAAAACCCCTCTTACTCAGCAGGAATCACAAACTTTGGGACTTTCCTGGCAGGCAGCCTGAGACAGATCTTGACCAAAAGCATTTATCATCCCAAGAGGCCATACATGTGTTCACTGCTAAAGAATATTCTGCTTCTTATATGAAGTTTCAAAAGTTTCCAGCAGAGGAAGTCCTTCCTTTTCTTGCCTAAGCAATAGCAGCACATTGTTAAACTCCTAATTGTTGCACATACAATTTAATTATCTCTTTTTGTTTGTCAGTTAGGACAAAAGCAAACAGTTTAATGAGAATCCAACCACACCAGCTTTTTTTTGCAGCTTTTAACTTTAATTGCGGTAACTTTTCTTGGCTCTCAACACCAACACAGAGACATTGTCTCTTTGTTTTGCAAACTATCGGGGGGGACTGGCAGGCTGATAGCATAAACAGGGGGATTCTGGAAAGCGGGCAGCAAGCAGGCTGGATCTAAGTAGGCAGCTCACAAGATAAGGGAATATCTGTACAATGGGGGTGACAGCATGGGAAAGACAGGAATTTCATGCATCAGTTGAGTGAAGACTTAGATGGAAGAATCAAAGTAGCCACAGAGCTTAGAAGAGACAGTGATGCTGGATAGAACTGGAATGTCCTTGACTGGATTTAATTCCCATTAGTGTGTGATATTGTTTGACAAAGAGTTTGACTGGATAGATTTAACATGAATGCATAAGAGAGGAAGCAATGGTGACTTCCTTCTTATTACCAGTCTCACCAAGGCTCAAAAGCAATGATTAAATCATGACCAGTCCTCTCTTTTGGGAAATTATATGCTCCAAGGTGTAAGCTTCCATAAAACGGCACATACTGTGCAGTCTAGTAATGATGGATTATTTAAGGTTAATGTTCCTCAACCCTCTCTTAAAAGCAAAACAAAAAACAAAAAAAACCCCAAACCTGTGTTCCATATGCCTAAATTTTAAGCCAAAGTTAGAAAACAAAATATTTTTGATGCTTTTTAGAGGTTGCGGTAAAGAAAATAAATGAGCAACATGAAACACTGCAATGGAAATACTATGGGGATTTTAACGCATGGTGGATCTCTTCTGGAGAATGCCTCTGTATTTGTATTCTAGCACAATAGTTTCCTATGTGCATATGCCCAAAAACATTATCAAAAAGTAAGCTGAACCCTATCTACAGACACAACTTCCTGGAGAAAAAGTTGTCTGTAGGGACAAAAAAAACCCACCCAGTTTTGACATGAACTAACACTTCAAAATGAGGACCATCAGCTCTCCAAAATAATGAGGTTAAGAATGAGAGGCAGGTTATATGGCTCAGAAAAGGAATGCTGAATGGAAGGAGAGTTCAGCCACAGGGTAACAAGGTTAACTGTTCAGGGGTGCCATGAAGGACACACTTTCAGCTTTCAGTTTTAGTTCATTAAATTTTAACACTTAAGGAACTCAATTAAAAATCACTCGCACACACGAATTGCAAAATGTCTAAGTCAGTTATAGGTATAAACCCTGATTTTCTGGAAGCTTGCATGTTTTTAAGGGTGGGAGTTGAAGGCACAAGGATGGATTTTAAAACCATGGGAGGGGAGGGAATAGAAGGGGAGAGGAGAGGAGGTGAAAGAAAGGAAGAGAAGAGAAGAGAAGAGAAGAGAAGAGAAGAGAAGAGAAGAGAAGAGAAGAGAAGAGAAGAGAAGAGAAGAGAAGAGAAGAGGTATTTTTGAAGGACATGAGACCATCAAGGTAAAGGACAGAAAAGTTCTTAGGGGAGATAGAAAATGATCTAATTAGCAGTTTGCCCACATGAAGAAGAGATCTGCATGAAGAGTGATAGAAAACTGCCTTATATTGAGCCAGGCCATTAAGTTTAGTATTGATTGGTTGCATCAGGATGGGTTTCAAATAGCAGTCTTTTCTACACATAGTTGCCAGCTATGGAATGTAAGATCTATTAAAAAAAAGTTTGCAATTATCTCTGAATGATCTTGAACAATGGCCTTAGACTTTTTCAGGCCACAAAACCTGTTAGGTTTTTTTTTTCCTTTTTAAAGTCCTGGAACCTCTAATAAAAAGGCAAAGTTTTTGTGATAGAAAATTGGTTGCATATGAATGAGCTACACAATAGACATATAAATGTTATGCTCTTCAGGAAACGTACAGGTCATCATCATACTTATATGCTTCCAATGAAACATACCACCAAATCTATTATCTATAGCCACAATTGTTTTGACTCACAAACGGCTGATGGAATCAAACCAGACATTCTGGAGACTGAACTAGCAGCCAATGAGCTCAGTAGACAGATCGATACAGCTAGTTTAATTCCCAGGGAGGACCTATTAAAGAAAAGCTGACCATCACTGGTTTTCACCTACATCCTGTAAGCACTCAAAAATATTACACTACAGCTCATTCTAGACATCAAAACTGTAGGTCAACTCATAAAACATTTCTATGCCCATTTTATAGTTGCCAACAGAAAGAGAGGGGGAAAAGGGGCTTGAAAGAACAGTGCGGCAGCTTGGAATTGAAAGTGCATTCCATGCGTAGTTTTTCAGAGATTGTAACTAGGTGACTGAAGTTTCTGCCGTGCAAAAATCTAACTGGAGAACATGATTGATGACTCTTGGCTATGGATGTGTTTCATTGGAGAATATGAATTATGATACACCCAGAGGAGTGGGGGGGGGAAACCAGAGTCAAGGGTGACAGTGAATTATGTGTCTCAGAGTCGGCTACACCCAGGTCATGCCGACATGTTAACTCCCAATAAATCCTGTTAATTTGGGAAGTTTGGCTTGAGATTTAATTGGGGTAACTGCCAGAATCCTGACACTGTAGTTTCTCAGGCACCATATAGGAAACCAGTCAACCTGAAGCAGAGTCTGACAAGCAACAAGAAACCATAGGAAATTGTTGCTAACTTGGGGACCAGACCCTGCAACCAACCTAGTTGTCAACTTTGCCCCTTGTTTACATCAACAGCACCATGAGAGGCTCCATGCATGATTAAAAGCCTTCTTCACCATGATCTTCCTTGCAGGAGATATATCTACCAACAATTCATTTCTGGATTCTCCTTAAAGTAGATGGGTCAAAAACAAAACAAAACAAAAAACCCCAATGGACACAAATTTTATACCAGGACTGAAATCAGTCATATCTGAGCATTTCAGTCTTCCAGGACATTCTATGGTAGATATCAAAGTGGCCATTCTGGAAAACCAGGATTTACCCATCATTGAGTGAGAAGTTGCTGAACTTACATAGCATAAATTGAAAAGTGGCAAGCAATCTCCCCAGGTGTCAACATACACAGTTGGCTTTTAACACTTCAAAATGCTTGCTTCAAATTGTTAAATAAAATTGTTAAAATTGAAAAAAAACATTTGCAATCTGGCTCATGTGCAATTTGTATTTGCATAATTAGCCTGTTTTCCTGCCTTTTCCCTCCCTTCCCGCATTCCAATTTGAATCCTGCCCTAGTTTAACCTCATTAGATGCACCCTGTGCATCTAACAAGCAACACCGTTAAGCATTTAGGCTTATATATTGCCCCATAGTGCTTTACAGCACTCTTTGTGTGGTTTACAATGTAAGTATTATTTGCAGATTGCCCCCAACAATCTGCGTCTTCCATTTATCGACCTCAGAAGGATGAAAGGCTGATTCAACCTTGAGAGCTGTCAGGATCGAACTCCATGCAGTGGGCAGAGATTGCCTTCAATTCTGCACTTTAACCACTGTACCACCATGGCTCTGTGGCTCCGAGAACAAAGTGTATTAGTCAGCAAAGATGCTCCTAGATTTCTTCTGACTTTTGCCACCATAGTCTAACATCATTCTTCTACAATGTATTAAGAGTTCATTACCTCTTATCTTTTCTTGAACGCATTTGATATAGAGTTTTTATGATTTACAATTTAATCTTTCTTTCTTTCTTTCTTTCTTTCTTTCTTTCTTTCTTTCTTTCTTTCTTTCTTTCTTTCTTTTTTTCTTCTCAAAGTTATGTCCAAGTAAATTTCAGACTGTGGAGATAATGAGGGCACAATCATACCATTTTTCTGTTTTCCAGGCCACAATATAAAATTGGAATTCCATAGGCTGCCCTCCTTTTCTTCCTCCTTTGAGTTCATAAACCCTAGTATTCCTTGATGACCCCTTGTCTTTTTAGCCCCAATAGGGTCAAGTAGGGTCAACCTGCATGCACAATGTACATACATGCACACCATCAAGTTAATTGCCATTGCCATTCTTTGCATGATACCCTTGGGCCAACACACAAATATTTCTCGTAAATGAATTGATAGAGCCAAATGTGTCAGGGGAAAAAGCCCAACTCAATTAATATACCAATTTCCCAAAACAAAAATTCTATTTTTTGTTTCCAAAAAAAAAAAAAGCACTTCTATGCCATAGTCTGCTGATCAGTGAGTGGATGCAGACAGCAAACTCTCAACTCTAATCAAGTTAATTTTTCAATGCCAATTTTCCTTTCCTTTCCTCTCCGCCCAGCTCTTCTTTCACCCCATTTCAAACCCTTGGGATTGCTTTAAAATCCCCTCCCACCGCCTTGTTGTTCAATTTTTTTTTTCCAAATGCCTCCACTTTTCCAAATGACTTCCATTGTGTGGCTCATCTTCATGCCAACAGGAAAGGACTTTAATTCAGGATTAGCCCTTTTCCCCCTCTTTTCGGCACATATGCCCAGGCTCCTTCAGCTGTCTGTGAGGGAAAGTATTTAAAGCTTGTGAGTTAATTGGAAGTAACATGATTGGAAGGGATTAAGCAGTCCCTTCAATTCAATATGCAGAATTATGTTTACACAGTCCAAAAGAGATTAATCTGCTTTTCTCTCTGTCTCATTTTTGCTCCCTTTCCAAAGCTTAAGACTTCTAATCACAAAAGTAGAACAACAAGTCTGCACTCTTGTTATTATAGGGTGGAAATTGCTGGAGGTGTAGGTATTGAATTGGCCATAAAAGGCATTGGCTTAAAACTATCCTGTATCTTTCTAGCCAAACTTTTGCTTCAGCGAACATATATTATTCTCTCCTGGTTTGAGACATCTAGTAGAACTCAAGATGAAGGCTCCAGTCAGTTTTGTGATTGTTTCAATCTTGTGCATTTTTTTTTCCCCTAGCTTGGTTTGAAGCCCAAGATTGGAGGAAATCAGGGTTTGGAAAATACAAAGTATATATATTTATATATAAGTGCCATTATTTATTTAGATCCCATTCTACTGCAGAAGAATGCAGAGTTGTACAAGATCTCACTTTTCCCCTCTCTATTGGGCTTCCACCCACTTTAATACTGATTTAATGTTTACCAACCTTTTTTTTTCATAATTGGGGCAGCCATAGCTGCACACAGTGCTCCTGATGTACTGATTGGTTAGAATAGGGTAGGAAAATAATTTTTTTACAAGGGATCACATGAGAAAAGGGTACTATGGTGGGGGACAGAAGCAATAGGGCTGTGAAGATGCTTAGACATGCACGCATGCACATGCGTAAAAATTAGCAGTCACTTTCAGAAGAAAAGCAGTCTATGCAGGCTGGTTAGGGACAGGCAAAAGGCCAGAAATGTATCAGGGGTTCCTAAAGTGCCAAGGTATACCTTAGAGGAAAACAGAGCAAAAGATAAGAGTTGACTATAATACTTGAAGGATGAACCAGCAGGTTAAACACTTACTTGTTCAACAAACACTTAGCTGTTTGTCCCACTGTGTATTCTTTTTGAGGAAATGAAATGCCTTTATGATGAAGAAGTAAAGATTTATATTGCTGGTCAATGTGCCAATGGCATTTAAGGGGGAAAAATCAATATGCAAGAACATGACAGCCCTGCAGCTAAGACTTTTCAAGACATGTTCTTGTTTGTTACATACTGTTTTCTTATTCTCCTCCCCCTTCTGTCTGATAGGAATGGCCCCTGGTTATACAACAGGAACTTTAAAGAAAGAGAGAAAGCAATAAATCTTCAAGTAATTTAACTTTCCCATCAGTGACAAGTAGAGGTTTTTTACCTAGAGTCTCTGTTCTCTTTTAAAGACAACTGGAATGACTCTGGAAACAAACAAACAAACAAACCAGAAAAAGTAAAACAAAACAAACAACAAACTGAAACCAGGGGGGAATATGCTGAACAAATTCCCACCCCCCCTTTGGAAATGTATTTGCTGATGGAAATGACTGCAAATACAGATTCTTCTATGACGTTCTACAGAGAGACAGACATACAGAAGTTTACAGAATCAAACTAATTATATCTCAATCCTAAAGTGAAAACTCAATTTCTTCCCATGCATAGATTAACATACAATATAATACCCAAAATTGTTTTGTTTTTCCCCTTGAATTTTAGTAAGATTTGTCCTGGGTGTTAGCATGGAATATAGGATGGATAAGTTCAAGTGCATGGCCTATTCTTTTTTTTAAAAAAATAAACTTTATTGATTTTACATTTAAAATATACAAACAACACACATACAAAATAGGAAAAAGGAGAGAAAAACAGAAAGGAAAAAAAAGGGATAAATGATTAAAACAATTACATCATCAACAATTTGTGGTTCCTTATTTATATCATTATTTTGTGTCATATTTACAATTAATCTTTAGTGCAAATGAATACTTACTATGATTTATTATTATTTATTATTATATAGTCTATCTTCAGTCTGTCCACTTATACCAACAGTCCCAGCTCTTATAGTACTCTGATATTTCTCTATCTTTTAGTGCTAGAGTTAATTTACCCATTTCTGCACAACTTGAAATTTTCTGGATAATCAATTCTTCTGGTGGAGTATAGGATTGTTTCCAGCATTGTGTGAAGGCCAATCTGGCTGCCGTCAGTATATGTAATCTTATATATGTAACTTTTTTTTTTTGGAATTGTCTGTTGAATATCCCTAGTAGGAAGAATTCTGGTTTAAGTTCAATGTGCTCAGTCGTAATTTCCTCCAACCATTTTTTAATTCTCAGCCAATATCTTTGGGTTTCTGTACAGCATGGCCTATTCTTTTGTGCCTATCAATTCTGGCAGCAGGGACTGGTTTTGGAAGAAAACATGTTTTCCACAAACTGGAGGGGATGGAAAATAGCAATAGCAGTTAGACTTATATACCACTTCACAGTGCTTTACAGCCCTCTTTAAGTGGTTTACAGAAGCAGCCTATTGCCCCCAACAATCTGGGTCTTCATTTTACCAATCTCGAAAGAATGGAAGGATGAGTCAACCTTGAGCTGATCAGGATGAAACTGATGGCAGTCAGCAGAATTAGCCTGCAATACTGCACACCACAGCTACTTATAAAGATTGAAAGAGGATGCACAAGAGGGAGAAAGAAGAAGAACAATAGCACTTAGACTTATATACCTCTTCATAGTACTTTACAGCCTTCTCTAAGCAGTTTACAAAGTCAGTGTTAAGGTATTGGGTTTGGAGAGCCAACCAGCAGTGAAGCTGATGCAATATAAGGTTGATGCAATGAAGCTGAAGCAGCATTGGTACTTCCTCTTTAAGACTGAGGATGGGTTCTACCCCTTTAAGAGGTGTTTATATAAAGCTGACATTATAGAGGGAGTGTTCTCTCTCCTTGTGTCCTGTCTTCATTGCAGAGTTCTCCATGTAGAGTTAAGAGGATTGATTGCTTATAAGGTATTTGCCTACCATGCGTATTTCTGTATATGTCTTGTAGATAAACCACTGTTAAATGTCTAAGTCTCAGGTGCTGTGTTTTGCTCCTGGATTGTCTCATAATAGTAGTCATGCTACAAATGCTCTGACAGTCAATACATTGCCCCTAACAATCTGGGTCCTCATTTTACTGGCCTTGGAAGGATGGAAGGCTGAGTCAACCTTGAGCTGGTCAGGATAGAATTGCCAGATTGTTGGAAGCTGGCAGTCAGCAAAAGTAGCCTGCAATACTGCATTCTAACCACTGCACCATCACGGTTCATGGTTTTGTGTGCAACCTAGAACCATTGCAGGCACCAATGAAACTTTCCTAATAGGCCACAGACCAGGGGTTTGGGGCCCTTGATCTAGACTAAAAAAAACCCCTAGTGATTTTTAGAATATTATTCAATTTGCAAAAATGACATCATTTTTATGTCTGAGTAGAGGAAGTGCTTCTATTTCTGTGGTCAGATTCACTAGCAAATTTACAACATTCAATTTCTGGTAAGTTGAATATTTGCTCCTTGTTTTTTCTGAAAGCAGACTCTGGTTTTAAGTAATTACAATCCTATTTGGAAATATTTGCTAGCATTGATCCATCCATTCATTAGTGGAAATGTTTGCAAGCATCAATTCTTCCTTTCATTATTGCATCAGTTTAATACCTTCTGGGTTGATTTTGGAAACATCAAATTATTTATACTTCTAAAAAATAATGTATTGTCATAAATTTGCGGGTTGAATCTTAGGATGTAGTCTGAAGACTTCAAAGGGTTATAACAGCTCCTGAGATGCTGGAATGAGAGCCCCGAATCATTTCCGTTACTTCCCAATGCTTATATAATTGTGATCAAGCAAAGGTTTGGGCATAAGGTTATCTCAAAATTCATACCTTTGCTTTAGTTCTTGATTTTGAAGGGCTAATAACAGCAATCAAATTATATTGTTAGACAACACAGACCTACCTAATCTAATCTATTTTGACAGAAGCCCATTGATCCATAACAGAAGTCACCAAGCAAATAGCACTTTACTAATAAAGGAGAATATTTGCAGCTCAGGGTTGAAATGAGAGGTCCTTGGGGCTCTCTGAGCTTGGTTGTTTTCTTGCAGATGTTTCATTACCCAAACTAGATAGCTAGCACCAATGATGCTACCTAATTTGAGTAATGAAACTTCTGCAAGAAAGCAACCAAGTTCAGAGAGCATCATGGGTCAGATAGCACTCTTTAAACAGCAACTATTAGGCTTCTCCCAGTGATTCAGACATAGACAAACATCAACATTTCGCAAACTCAAAAAGAGGAAACCCTTTCCTGGCTCACTTGGAGAGTGAGGGCATGTCTGAAGGTTTCCAACTCCTTCCAAGTTATTCTAATCAACTTCAGTTGAGTTATAGGGAGAAGTAGGTTGGACTCCCCCAGAGCTGCACAATCTGCACAAACAGTAGACTTCTTTGGACTGCAACGCCATGGTCTAATAGCTTTGAAGAGGTATTGCTTCCAACATATTACACTTCTATAACTCTGAACAAAGAGTGCAATAATGCTTATAAGGAGATCACAGGCTTCTAGAAGTTTCACATAAAAAGGGAAACTGATGAAGCTAGTCTTGAAATTTCCAACAGGGAAGGAAACTGAGCTGCTTTTCTCAAATCAGAACAGATGGATTTGTTTGTTCTTTGTTCCCTTAATAGTGGTTGGCATTACCTACAGCAAACATGAGATTCCTAGTCATCTAAAGAGGCAAACCTTCTGGACAATGTCTAATTTTCTGGTAGAAGGCCCTGTAAACAAATATCATAATCCCATCACTTTTCAAAGAACAAGTAATCCAAAATTGGAATGTGAAGAAATAAGCACACAGTGGAGGTCCTTCTAAAGTATCTTGTCATTAACATTCATGTCAACATGTTAAGTCCATTTTGCACATTAAGTAAATGTTCTCTTAAAAACAAAACAAAACAAAAAACCCTAAATCGCCCTATAAATAATACACCCATAAATACACAAGTTTGTGACATTTTTAATCTTTAAAAAATACCAACAGATTCTGTTCCAAATAGGTAATAGTGATTTATGTCAGGTGCAAGCAACTGGAGCCACTTGTGAATAATGAAAGTCAGGAACTTTATTGTCTAATGCCCTTGTTACAAGAACCTCCCCAGACTACTTGCCTTCCCCTGGTAGTGACCATATAAGGATTGCTAAATCTTGGGGGAAGTCAACCTTGTGGCTCTGCAAGAGCTCCAAGCTAAGTCCTTGTTTGATACCTCCTCCAGCTTAGCTGGCACTTTCCCAACAATTTTCAAATCTCTAGAATGTATGTCTACTGCACAATTAATAAAACTGGTATGCAAATGAACAGCATTGGCTTCCCCATAACTAGTATATATAGAGATGGTGGGGGACATAAAAAATGCTTTTAAGTGAATCTATTGAGGGGGGAAGGATTGCTACTCCAGCCCCTCTTTAATGACTGTAATGCATGATCACATTTTTACTCCTGTCAAGAAGTATCACCTGTAATGATGGTGAAGATGATGATGATGATCATAACCACAAAATCTTCCCTATAAAAAGTCATTCCAGAGATGTGATGCTTTCCAGCCAGAATGTAATGGATCAAATGAATTAGCCCAACCATATCCTCAACATATCCTTAGAAGTGGCTTGTTCATCTGTGTGAAAAGCCATGTAATATCACAAGCAAGAAGAGCTAAAAAGATGTCTGTGCAAATTCACAGCTCTACTAAAAATCAAAAGAGGCAGTAAGAAGGATCCATTTTAGGAATTACCTAAAAGCAGCAATAGAGAAGTTGAAGGTGAAGTCTTCCCGGAGCGGAAATCAGCTGTTTATCCCAGCCCTGTTCCTTTCCTCCATCCTGAAACACACAGCAAATTTCCGTCCCGTCATTTCAGCTAAGAAGCAAATCTGACAATTTATTATAGCTCTCTCGTGCCATATAATGGCCCAATTGATGCTATGTGACAGAACAGCTTAGCGTCAAGAGGCCCAGTTCCCTTCTACAACTGCTGTCAGTTTTACTTTCCACAGCTTTTACCTAGGTAAACGATTTCCCTTGTTTTAAATTTTGATTCGCCTTGCCTTCTCTGGAGATTTCTCCAGTAAGATCATCATAAAAGCAGATGTGTATAAATGGCATGTTTTGTTTTTTTTTAAAAAAAAGGATGAATCATTTTCTGTTTGTTAGAAAATCCAGTGCTGAGATAGAGAAACTGAAAGTTTTTGGGGTGTTTGTAAATGAATGGCGATTGCCTTCTTTTGGCAAACTCCAGGGCTACCATTTAACAATGAGAAAACAATGGTAGCTTGACTGCACCTAGAACGTGAGGCCATTTTGCTATTGTATTGCTAATGTGGGCTTCTAAGACATATGAAAGAGAGGGGAAAAAGAAAGCAACTCCCAAAGAAACAAATAAGAAAAAAAAAATAGAAAGGAAAGAAAAAATAATTTTAAAAATGGCAGAATACTTTGAGTCTTTTTCCTACTAGCTTTTATACTCCCCCACCCTTCTCAATTGTCTTCTGCCTGCTCCAATTTTCCTATCTTTACCTTATTTCAGTGATGATCTGTGCATTTGGGATGCCTCAGATTAATGAATTAGCATCAGACAAAGACTTTTTTCCTACAACTTTTTTTCTGTCCCGGCTCTTCTCAATCTTTAAAAAAATGTTTTATAAAAATCTACAAAAGAATACAAAGATGTGGGAGAAATGTTCACGGGTGGAATATTGTTAGGGAAAAATTCAAATAAATCATCAGCCACTTGTTCTGCCCACCAATTTGACAGAAATTTCTGAAATTAGTCAAGTTGCAGGAAAAAAAATCATAACTCAGCTGTTTCTCCAACATAAAAACCCATTTGCAGTCTTCAGCTGAGTCATTCACAAACCACTCAATTATTCAGCTTTCAGATCCCTACTTTTGTAGGTGTATATTAGTAGCACTGTATCAGGGCACCTCCCACCCAAGGATTCTGTGCTGGATTTAATGGAACATTGGGCTCCTACAAGATTCCAGGTAGTCCTTGGCTTACAACAATTCATTTAGCGACTGTTCAAAGTTACAACAGCACTAACAGAATAATAGAGCTGGAAGGAACCATGGAGGTCTTGAACCCCTCTTCAAGCAGGAAACTCTATACTATTTCAGACAAATGGTTGTCCAATCTCTTCTTAAAAGCCTCCAGTGATGGAGAACCCACAACTTCTGGAGACAATTTGTTCTAATTTTGAATTGTTCTAATTGTCGGGAAATTTCTCCTTAGTTCTAGGTTGGTTCTCTCCTTCCATCCATTGCTGAAAAAAGGGATTTACAAGTGATCCTTACACTTATGACCATCACCATCACATATGCAATTATTGGCCAAACAGTCACCATTCTAATTTATTGTGAATGTATCCTTGCATCTTCAAATTGTCCATTAACTTTTTTGTTCTCAGCTGTCCATTTGTGTCCCCTAACAGATTTGCCACTCACCCTATTTTCCACCTCATTCAGATCTCCTTCATTCTGATTGTTGGATAGCCTTTCTGTAAACTCATTCCTGACTTATCCATTAACACCATTCACTGGAATCCAGCATGAAACTGTCATCTAATTATGGATTCTTACCTTCCACTTAGAATGATCTAGATGACATACTTGCTGGCAGTCATTGGAGACCTTTCATTCATAATTAAATTGACCCTTATGCATATGTTTGTCAGTTCCACTGTATTACAGCATCCAAATTTTATTCAAATTGATTATGTCCTTCATGTTCTTTTAGCTTGACACCCAGGTATCTATTTCTATTTCATTCATTGCTAAATTATATTCATAATCATGCTTTCTTCTTGCAAGCCAAATCACACTCTTCCTTATGACATGGTCATCACCATGTGGGCTCAAATATTGCAAGCTCCACTGCTCATCATAGCTTTGGTCAAATAGAGCTTTCACAGCATAATATGGGGAAGATGTAGACCAAGTTAAACAGTCTTAATCAGTCTTACATGACAGGGAGAATTCCCTGCTAGCAATCACAATTTTGTACATTTGACCATTACGTCATAAGGAAAACCAGATTTTCCTGAAGTGTGATCATATTCTTCTTTACAAGCTAAGATTTCTAATCTCGATTACTACTAGTTGCTCACATCCTAACTATTTAGAAGTACTGCATATGTAGATTGAAATGTGCTCAGATTGTAGAGTAGAGATAGTCTTTTTAGATGGAAGGACCATGTGAATGTAGCCTGCATTGCTGTCTTTCTAAATGACTTGATTAATTGAAGAGCACTGATGTGAACTTGTATTTTTGCTTATCATGATACTAATTATATAGTTTCAATAGAAGAGAGCATCTGTAGCTCATTGAGTTTATGATGCTCTCCTAGCTTGGTTTTTGCTTGTAGACATTCCATTACTTATTTCAATAATGAAACATCTGCAACAGATACTGGCATATATAGATGATTGATAGATAGATTAGGTAGGTAGGTAGGTAGGTAGGTAGATAGAGACAGGCAGACAGACATTTCTTCAAACTCTGTAAAACTGGAAGAATTAGACTATTTAAGAAAACAGCAATTACGGAATTAATCTGAAATAATTCATTACAGAGCCAATCTACTCTATTATTCCTTTTTGCAAACAGGATTAAGTCATCTGAGAACATACTAGACCACTCATTCATCTAAAAAGACCATCATTTCCAACACCATGAACAGGCAAAGTAGAGAATTAGATATTAGACATCTGTATTATGATTATCTGATTTTGAAATACAGTGAAGTGGTGAAATATATTTTTTTTCAGGATGGATATAATCAGCGTTATTTCTTTTATTCAGGAACCCAATAGCAAGCTTGAATTTTTTAAGTAGAAAAGGAATCTGTATCAGCCATATACATTTGAAAATTGCAATTATGTATATAGCACAGAAATAACTTCAGACAATTTTTTCCACTCTTAATGTAAACAAAGACATTTGGTGAAGTCATTATTCACCCAATTTCAAAGCTATAATTTCTCATGTAGCTATAAAAAAGCTTAAAATGTTTCATTTCCTCCTTGAATTGAGGTGCTTGTCAGCGTTTCCTTTTCGCTGCTTGAATAAACTTAAAATTAATGTTGTTATTGTGAGCTTTAAGGGTTTTTGTGGAGGGACAATTTGGGTCATGAAGTTTCATTCATTTGTTAAAGCCCCGCAAAGGCTTTTGTAATTCATGACATAGGGTAAATGTAGGGGCTTCGAAGCTGAAATGATACACAGCATAAATTATATCCGATGAATAAATGCTTTTTAGAAAGAGACTGTCATCAGGGTTTGAACGAGAAAATCAGTCTTCGGGAAAGAGCATCATCAATAACAATTTATGAATTTGATGGACAAGCCAATCGAAAAACAATTTGGGGTGCTATTCCTTCACATGGGATGGTACTTGCCAAACGTTGGAAAGAAAAAGATAAGAAGTTGCAGAATGGATTCTGAAATTGACTGAATTAGCAGAGATGGTGAAATTAACTGTTTTGATTAGAGATAATGACTAGACAGCTTTATAGGGTTATGTCCTGGTCAAGCCTTTAGCAGACACTTGGTACCCAAAAACAACTAAGGAAAGAATGTGCAAATAAAGATAAAATGTGCAAATGAACCCGCCATCCTTTCTCCCAATCTCTGGAAAGCCCATTAAACTTTCCAATATTTTACTGTCTTCTGCTCTTCACCCATTCTAAACTGTAAAACATACCCTCAGTGGGTATGAATTCTAGGCAGAATTCAGGACTTGAATTGCCATGAAAACTAATGATTTTGTGAGATGATTAGTTTACTCTCCCTTCCAGGCACAGGGTCAAAATATCTCTAGATAGTTGTGGGATTTCCTAGGTAAGTTTTCACATGTCTTTTGTTTTCCTTTTGCTTGTATTTTTCAAAAAAGCATGTGTAAACTTCACTGTGTCCATCCTTATTTACCTAAATGTTAGGGCAAAGGGATCATCACATTCTCATTTGCTTTGTTATTTTTTTAAAAAAATACAGATAATTATTAAAGAGAACCTGCTCTTCTATGTCTTTGATGATTATGAGAATGGTATTGTTACAGTTACTAACAATAACAGCAACAATATATAACATTTCCTTTACAGAAAACATTGATGGACAAATATAAGTGTATCCTGTTGCAGACCGTCTAAAAATAGGACATATTTTCTAGACATAAAATTAAGCAACCCAGAAATCACACCTTCCTTTAGGAAACCACAGCAACAACTCATTTCTAATTCATGTGTCTGAACAATCTATAAAGATACAGGTGATAATTCTAGCATAAATTACCCTTCTCATCTCTAGGCCGAACCAAATGATGAATGCAGGAGAGTATTTTCTGATCAAAGGATGTGTCTTCCCATCTAACCAACTGTGAGAAAGATAGAGAAGGGAAGAGACTGACTCTGTACTAAATAAACTGGTGATGAAGATTTCTAGACCTCAGCCACTCTTGGATTTGCAAAATTTCAGCATCCAATATACATGTGAATGCCCACAGCTAATAAGACAAACCCAAAGGGTGAAAAAGATTGGAAAGCAAAACAGAGCATTTTTACTCCACATTCCTTTGATTTAGTATTACCATATCTATCGTAGAGCACAGCCAGTTAACCTCTTTCTCACAGACTCACCATGTGCAATAGGGTGATAATACTTACTTACTGTGTGAGCTTCACAGGGATCATGGTGGATTAATGTACTTGTTTGGTGCTTTGAGAACACACCAATTTTCAGAGTGCTGGCTAAGAGCATTTCATTTTTACTATTCTAAACTCAACCACGCAAGTTTGTTTTTATTTGGTTTAAAGTGTTCCTTCAAGGCAGAACATCCCAAAGATATGTGTTCCTTCAGGGCAGAAGGTCCCAAGGATACTTTTCCCAAAGGCAACTGGACTTCCAAACAAAGCCCAGTTGCCTTTGGACAAAGCATCTCTGGAACAATCGTAACCTGAATGACTGAGAATCTCAATAAATCTTCAGGACAAAAGAAGACATCCATTAAGACCATACGATATGCTGGCTACAGTTTTCATTTGAAGGATAACTTTTTACCAAAGTCCTGAACTCTAAACAGCCTTCATGAAGGATCATAAACATGAGACTCTTTGCTATAGATTTTTAAAAGTGGACATGAAATGAAATAACAGTAACTTCCCCAAATAGATGAATGGGTGAATCAACTCCATATCTGCATGTTTCTCTGCATGTGTTTGTCAATAAACTTCCCTTCACTTTCTGGCCTTTCCAAATATTGGGCAGCACAATTACTGGCATTTCAAGTCTAGTCATCAAAGTCTTGGCATTATGGTTGTATTTGTTGTTTTTGAAAATTGGAGCCAGGTCGATTTGGATCTGGATTTGGATTGAGAGGTCAGCTATTTCTGGATCCCCCAAAAGTTGGTGGGTTTTGTTTTTATTTCCACACATATGATTAAGATTAAAATTTGCCAAATCATGGCTATTAAATGAGAGTTTTTTCCTATGAAAGGCAACTTCTTTCCTTCCAAAATCCCATTCTATTCTATTCTATTCTATTCTATTCTATTCTATTCTATACTATTCTACTCTATTCTGTAATATTCCTTATTCCTTATTCCATTCCATTCTATTCTATTCATCTGAAGTTTGATCAGGTGACCATGGGGGGAATGCTACAATAGCTGCAAAGGTGAAAAACGATCAGGGGTCACTTTTTCAGTGCTGGTGTAAACTTTGAACAGTCACTAAACAAACTGTTGTTAAATTGAGGACTAACTGTAATTCACTTCTCCTATATTCCAAGTGGAAATCTTCCCCATGCCACGTTTGTCCACAGATGGACCGATAATACAGACTTTCACGGATCTTGTAAATTGAGACTTCCACACAGAACCATGCTTTTTAACTAGTTAGG
Source organism: Pseudonaja textilis (assembly GCF_049901715.1). Classification (NCBI taxonomy): domain Eukaryota; kingdom Metazoa; phylum Chordata; class Lepidosauria; order Squamata; family Elapidae; genus Pseudonaja; species Pseudonaja textilis. The sequence continues at coordinate 14,584,176 of NC_142001.1, forward strand.
AGGAAA